>NC_091801.1:39640000-40340000 GCF_041296235.1 Equus asinus | reverse complement strand
CTGAATTTGAGCTAGAGAAAGTTCTTAAACCATGGAGTGAATCTAAGAGTTCTAAAAAATAAGAAAGAGCACCAGTTACTGAATTCCTTTAATGACAGGAGTCTGGCCAGGTAGGAAGTAGTGAGATCTGTGTGCTATGGGCTACAGAAGGGTAACTTGACTAGGAAAAGAGAGAGAGAGAGAGAGAGAGAGAGAGAGAGAGAGAGAGAGAGAAAGAAGTTTCTTAGAGAATGCTCAGGGTAAAATCAGGAAAACTGAAAGGCAGGAACCAAGAACCAGACAGATAAGAACTCTAGTATTATTACATCAACAGCTCAAAAAAAGAATCTACGAATAGATTACTTCCTTAACATGACAAAGAATACCTGAAACCAACAGGCAAGCTTATGTTTAAAGGGGAAATGCTTGAGGCGCTCCCATCAAATTAAAAAAGTCAGAGAAAGATACCTGCTATTAACTAACATTTGTCTGGAAGTTATAGTCAACAAAGCAAGTCAAGAAAAAGAAAAGAAATATAAATGCTGAGACTTGGATGATGTGCAGCGTGGAGGTCTGCTGCTTGGATCGGCCTGAACAGAGAACTTGTTGTTCAGCTGTAAGAAGTGCAATTAACTGACAATTCTCCAGCTCTTAGCAACTTCAGATTCACCTCAGCTTCCCGGGCAGTCCCCACCCAATGACTGACCTTATCTGCCCAATGTGGAGCTCCTAATTGGGTTGGCTGAAACTTTGTCAGGTCTGCAACATAGTTAGCCCTCCATGCCCACTTTTTCTTCCTTCCCTCTTTGCTCCATACCCTTATCCCATAAACTTCTCACACTCTTACCTCCATCTTGATATCTGCATCCCAGAAGTCCCAATGGACGTTGTTGGTAGCAGGAGTGGTCCAGGAAAGCAGGAGGTAAGATATGTTTTGGAGACTAGTTCCAATGAGACGTGGGGCACAGATACTTTGGCACAAAATGACATCCAATTGCTAAAACTAGTGGAACTGCAGGTTGTTACTAAGTTTCACTGATGACTTACAGAGGCATAATGTAAACAAACAATTGAATATTGCCGGAAAATCTCTTTGTGGTTTGTAGTGTCCTTTATTTCCCGCAGTGCATGAGCAGAGCAAGCTGAAGACTAAACTCAAGATTTAATTGTTGCCAAGCTACTAAGATGATTGAATGATCAATGAAAGGTCTGTTATGCCAAGACCAGGGTTCTGGTTGGGAAAGCCTGGGACTCTGACGTGTGAGATGGGGACATGTAGATTGACAGCCCCAAAGATTTTGGCTCTCCATATTTCATTGAGCCCTCAGAGTTTCAGCAATGGCCCACCCAATCCTATTAAAACACAGAACTCCTCCTAGCGGGAGCACACTGTGGAGATGTCTTTTCTGCAAGGCAATAGCCCTTCCCCTCAGTATCTGCCCTTGCCACTTCTCCTGACTACTGGGTTGATAATTAGGGCTAAGTTGCAGCAAAACCCAGCTGGGGACATGCTGAGCCTGATAAGAGAGGAAAGGGAGCTGCGAGATTTAGCCAGCATTGACTGATAGGAGCTGGGGAGTATCCAGGGGACTGGATTTGAGGTTGCTTGATCAAGAGGTCTGGAAATAAGACTGCATAAGAGTGAGTGTATAAACTTGAGGACATTCTTTCAAGATATAGGAATTAATACCCTGGTAAAGACCCTAAGAGCCCACCAAAAACAATGGGCCATAGCTGAAATGCCTGAATTACTGTGGCAGATGATGGAAGAAGAGACTAAAAGGCTTAGGGAAATGGGCATTCTAGAATAGATCAATTATTCAAGACCAGAAAACCCATCTGAGGAGTATGTTCCATAGGGAAGGCCAAGGAGCACACCAAGCCCAGGTGAGAGAGACATCAACATCACTGGGAAGTTCAGTGGTGGCTGAGGGACAAAAGATACAAATATTCTCAACCACAACCTCTGCTTCAAACAGCCTGGGAAGCCAAACCACAACCTTGCAGCAATTGGCCCAGAATTGTCAGGACTAGCCAATAATGGGCATTTTCCTTATTTTTGCCCCTGATTCCAACTCAAGACCAACCACAGAAAGCCAAATAACCTCCCCAAACCGATCTCATAAGATGACCTGCTTCTAGTTAGCCTGTCTCCAGCTTCCCCATGCCAATAACCTACAATCAGAACATACCTGAAACCCTCTCTATTTTCACTATGTCAATGAAAATAATCCATAACCAATCTATAAACGACAATTTGGGTGAGTTTATTGTGAGCTGAAATCTGAGGACCATGGCCCGGGGCCTTTCTTCCCGAAGGAAGAAAGGGCACCCAAGAAGTGAGGTATACAGAGTGGTTATATACCCCCATACAGGACATTTCACATATGATTGAAATGTCCCTTCCACAATAGTCACAAGATTGCCCTGTTGGCACAGCGCTTGATGGACACAGCAGGTAGTGGGTCTGCTGTCTCAGAGGGTGTAGCAGGAGGCAAGGCTATTGGCTTAAGCTCGGTGGTCACAGGTGAGCGCAGCAATCAGTTCCTAGCCTAAGGAAAGATGCTTAACTCTTAAAGAAATGCCAACATGGGGAGGAAAGTCACCTTTATCTCAAGGGCCCTTGTTCTTGCCATAGGGAATATCTAAAGCAGATATACAATGCATGCTCAACAGCCACGGTCAGGCCCTTTTGGAAAGGCAGGGTCAGGCCGAATTAGGTTTATACCAAATGGCTTCCTCATATTCTCCAATATATGCTATTGCTTGCCATTTTTATTTGTCAACTATAAAGCTTTTCCACTCCCCTACCTGCCTTTGAGTCTATGCCAAACATGAGTGATGGTGGCTATCTCCCTTGCTGTAGCGAGCTCTGAATAAACAGCCTCTCTTTCTTATCCTTTGGGTGGTCTTAGTCTGTTTCCACATGGCTATCCTCTGTAGGCAAAAGGTGATGGTAGCAGAGGTTGTCACAGAGCTTGGCTCATTGATACTAATGAGGATTATGGGTTTCCAAAACTCTAGAGGCCATGTGGCAGCATTTAACTGCCAGAAGCCAGGGGGTGAGGGTGGGGAGGGGAGTTGCAATTTTTTGGATAATTGCCAGGATGGAGTGGCAGCCAACGTAGGCTTAATCTACAGAAAGTTGTGGAGGGATAGTTAATATAATAGAAATAACATTGCTAGGGGTAAAATAGAAGAGGAGTCAAAGAAGGTATTGCTTAATGCATACATTTAATCACAGAAAACAATTATGGAAGAGCAGGAAACCGAGTGTGGTCATCCCAGTAAGAAGTCACAATCCCTTTTCCAGTTCTCAGACCTGAGCCAGTTTTCAGACCAAGAACCAGTGTCAGAAGAGGTGGAGGCATTCCAGTGTGAAGGATTCTGTATCACCGCAATAAATATATATGGTAATGATTCCCCTAGCCCTTCTGATGTGGATCAAGGATGCCCCAGGGAGAGAAGGCCAAGGCGTCCTGCCCTACATACCAATCTATATCAACCTCTGGGAAGCATAGGACGTCCTGACCTGATCCGATCTGATTCTTATCCAAAGTCATAGGACCACCCAATAACCAGACCCCACCTGCACTGATACCATTTTAATGACTTTTTTTAACATAATCTTTCCTTTGTCTGATAAAGAAGTAACTCACATACCTATGCCTTATAAATTTAGCCCTGCCCTCAACCCATTGCAGCTCTTTACTGCCCATGGGCCCTGTCCCCATGCTATTCCTTGCTAGTCTCTGAATAAAGGAGCACTACTACCAGAACTTGAGAGTCCAAGAAATCTTTCAACTCCTCAGCTTGCCGAGCCTGCATCACTTACACAATGGGACCTATGGCTATTTGTTTGAATGATTGTACAATGGGAAAAGGAAACACCAGCATGTTTCAGGGATTGTTAGACACCAGATTGGACATTGCACTTGGAGACCTGAAGCATCATTATGGTCCCACTGTTAGATTCGGGGTATAGGAAGAACATATAATAAATGAAATCCTGGCCAAAGTCCAGCTTTCCATGGATCCCCTGGGTCTGTGGACTCACTAGGTGGTCTGTTCTCTAGTTCCTGAATATATAATTGGAATTGACAAACTTGGAAGTTTTATCCTTAGCCTGTGGGGTAATAGCTATGAGAATGGGGAAGGCCAAGAGGAAGTCTTTGAAATTGCCTACCCACATCCCTAGCCAAGATAGTAAATAAAAAACAATATCACATTTATGCGAGGGATGGTGAAGATTACTGCCACTTTTAAGGATTTCAAGAATGTATGGGTGGTGGTCCCCATCATTCTTGCTTCCAAAATGTTTGCCTCATTTTGAACCCAGCTGCATGTGAGTTATTATTAATCCCAAAACCAAAGGAAACACTTCTCTTTACATATACGGCTATTTGATTTGAAATAGATAGAATCAGTATCAGATTGTTTTTAAAGAGAATGATTATATTCTTAAAAGAATCTGGAAGAGTGTAATACTTAAAGAGAGATAAAAACTACATAAGGAAAATGATATATTAACTTGTTAAATTAATATTTAAAAACAGGTAAAGAGACTTACCTTATCTCTTAACATTTTAAAAAGTATGTTTATTTTTCTATAGGTTCTATAGAACAACCATGGTATATTTTATTTATTATTCAAGGCTAAGTATTTTCATTTGAATTCTTAAAGAAATTTAACATTTCCAAATTGTGCTATTATTCTGCAAAAGAAGACAGTGAAACAAACAATTCCATAAATATATTTTCATGAAAAGACAGAAAACATGCACAAGAAGAATCAATTTGTCTTGGGGAAAGACATTATTGGGTTGGTGGAATGAGACTCTTGTTCATTAAGGACTGGTTTGGAACCACCTATGGAAGATAGAAAATGATCTACTTAAGGTTTGATGTCAAAGGCCAGTGAAGAAGCACAGAGCCCTAGATTAAGAAAAGTCATAAAGCCTTATTTTCTGAGGCAAGAAGAGAAAGGAGATTATCTCAGACAACATTAGCAGTGGTAAAGGAGATAAGAAACTTCCCAAGGAAGCTGAATAATCAACTGCTCTGTCTTGACGTGGGGAGATAAATTGTCTATTGAAATAGAATTGCTGCCTTCACAGGAGACTTTCTTGAAAGAAGGGGCCAGGTAATCCAAAGGAAACATGCCTGGCTCTGGAGAGTACAGTCCATTTTCTCCAAACTGACTAGTTGAGCACCTAGTATAGGCTGGGTCCCTGCTGAGTGCTGTGGGGGTCGCAAAGACAAATAAAGGGCATACTGCCTTTCTCTTTGAGCTCCTACTTTGTACCAAGCACTTGACAGGAATTCTGTGAAATGAGTATTATGGTTACCATTTTTACACAAAGGGAAATGGGGACTTAAAGAGATTAAATAATATGCTCCAAGTCACATAGCTAGTAGATGATAACCATGATATCCACTTCACAGGGTTGTTGTTAAGTCCCTGGTGCAAAGTAGAAGCGCAAAAAAAAAAAAAAATTAGCTTCTGAGTGGATTATCAGTATGTGTTTGGGAGTTATTTTATCTTAACACTGTTTTCAAACTCTATCATTCAATTATTGCCTGATTATAACCCATTCGACTTAGTAATTTGACTTCTAAATTTTGTTTTATGTGTTAATTTATGCTATTACGGCAATCTGGAAGCTTCTTTGAGGTCTGAGACCTTGCCTTATACAAGCAAGATAAACGTTCACTGCTCCACAAATTGCCTCCTTGCTCATTGGACACTGCTTAGTGAAGATCTAGTTTTCACTCTTTTGCTGAAGTGCCCCGCAGTCAGAGCTTTCCACTGACAGCAGTAAGAATGAAGGATGAAGAACACGTGAAATCAAAGTTTTACTTTAGATCAGTATCCTTTAAAACAGTGGCTTTCAAGGGCTGACCTGTCAGCATAGTGGTTAAGTTTGTATGCTCTGCTTCTTCAGCCCAGGGTTCATAGGGTCTGATTCCAGGAGTGGACTTACATACAGCTCATCAAGCCACACTGTGGTGGCGTCCCACATACAAAATGGAGGAAGATTGGCACAGATGTTAGCTCAGGGCCAATCTTCCTCACCAAAAGCCAAAAAACCGAAAAGCAGTTGCTTTCAAATTTCTGTCTGAAATCTTTTGGTTTGTTGTTAGTGCCTTCAAGTCAATTCCGACTCCTAGCAACCCTGTATACAGCAGAGCAGAACGCTGCCTGGTCTTTTCGCATTATCCTCCCACCTTCTGGTGCTATACGAGACAAAGCTCTGCTGCTATTCACAGGGTTTTCATGGCCAAGTTTTTTCAGAAGTGGGTGGCCAGGTCCTTCTTCCTAGTCTGTCTAAGTCCGGAAGCTCTGCTGAAACCTGTCCACCATCGGTTCCCCTGCTGGTATTTGAAATACTAATGGCAAAGCTTTCAGCATCACAGCAACAGGCAGCCGCCACAGTTTGACAACCAACAGAAGAATGGTGTGGTTTCCTGACCGGAAACAAACCTGGGCCACTGCAGTGAGAGTGCCAAATCCTAACCACTAGACCACCAGGGCTGGCAGTCTTAAGCTAGAGTAAGAATATATTTTTGTTGGATCTAGTGTATATGTGTACATGCACATACTCCAATCAAAGGTTTTATGAAACAATACTTACCTATGGATGAAGGACTCTGATCCTTTCTATTCTATTCTGTGCTGTGCTGTGCTGTTCTGTTTTGTTCTATTCTGCTATTCCATTCCACTCATCCCAGTAAAAAATGCTGGCCTGCGCCATGTGACTTGTTTAGGACAATGGGAGATTAGTAAACATGAAGCTTGGAAAGCGCACATGTGCTCAGGCTTGTTTAGTCTTGCCCATCTGTCCTGGTTATGAGGATAAGCCTGACTAGCTGCTAGAGACACAGGGATAGGATCAGAGATGTGATTAGAGCTGAATTGCTCCAGGTATCCCAGCTGAGGCTATCCTAGATTAGCTCACAGCCAGCCAACACTCAGATATGTGAGTGAGTCCAGCCAAGATAAGCAGAGTCATCTAGCCATCTAGCCAACCACTCCAGACATATGAGCAATAAACACTTATTGTGAAATGCTACTGAGGTTTTGGGTTTGTTACACATTATTACTGTGGCAATAGATAACATGCACCTGGCTGCGCCCAATCACCTACTGCTCATGGTTGAGTATGAAGTGTAACTGTGTAACCTGAAGCCTAGAGAGACAATTAAACACTCCCTCAGCCTGCCTGCCTTCCACTTACATGTCACACTCTACCCAGCAGATGGACTGGAGTCAGCCAGTTCCAGGTATTTCCACTTGAAGAAACAAATAGTGGTTCTCAAATTTTACTGTCCAACAGACACCTGATCTATTGAAGTAGAACCTAATGCTTAGTAAAGTTTGAAAACTGCTGACTTAGTGAGCTTCTTTATCTTTTTGGACTTAGTACCAAAAAGATTACTTGACAAAGACTAATGGGTTGAAATACAAATGGTTTGGTAATGCAAATTATTTAAGTATGTTTATCTTATATAAAACTAATGACAACATATATAACCACATACTTTCATGCTTAACTGCTTAGTCTTTACACATACTAGGAGACTGTTTTCATTTGGTTACAAATATGTAACCTAGTATTTGGGTGAAACTGATACCTCCTTTAATGAAGGAAGGAATTTTAGCAAAAAATAAAAAAGTGTGATGCTGAAAAAGAAGATGAGTCAACAAACACACTAAAAAACATATACCACTATGGAGGAGAGACTTGAAAGAAAGATGCTTAGGTAACAACTCACAAAAGAAAATCTTTGTGTTCTTTGCACAGTATTGCTATGAAACTACACAAATTTAAGCATTCAAATATTTTGTACTTTCATTTCGTGCAGTCAAATCTTTTAAATTTTGTTATTCTTTTTTCTTGTTTCATTATGAAAACCACTTGTAACCAAATGAAATCATAATAAAAGCAAAACCGTCAGCCAGTTATTTTATCTTTTACAGCAAAATTGCCTCACGGCCAATTAGTTGTGTGGTGGAAATGTCTGCAGGAAAACTGCTTGAGGCAAAGATGCTTACGGCAAAAGGACCGGACACGCAGGCATCAGTGCACTTTTAGAGCTCTTGGAGTAGTTTCATTATGTAGCAGAGTGGAAAGCCATTACTCTGTTCATTGTCTCATGTCACACTTGAAGTTCTCTGCTCTCAGTAAGTTGGGATGTACTGAGCTTTCATGCCTCTCTGATCTTGGGACTGAAAAGACTAGATTATACACATTGTACCAATAAGGAGACTGCCCTCTCAGGATACTCTTTCTCTTTTCTACTTTTCCTGTTTGTGAAAAGAATCTCATTTCTCCCTTCTCATGGCTGTTAGTCAAGGAACAAAGTAGTTCCTCTTAAAATGCAAAGTATGTGGCTCATAGTCAAACCACTCCTCTCCCAGCAGAAAGTCCTTTCTGTTCCGGTACGAAACTTTAAAGTCTTTCAAACCTAGTGTGTGGTATGAGGCAAATACATAGTTGTTAAATTAAATTGAAACATGATTTTTTTCCTTCACTCATAGCAAGTATGTTATTCTACTGTGTCTCTATGTTTCCGAAACTCTCAGGTAAATTTGTAAATCGCTAGAATTACTTACACAGGATCATTCCTTCTTTCTTGACTATCTAGCTCTAAGTACTCACTGCCAAGATGTTAAATCTTCTGTGAATTCTTAAACTCTAAGGATATTTGCAAGATGAACACAATATTATTTTGGCAGAGAATCATGTGTATGCATGTGGGTAGAGGGTGATACTCACTCCTATATATCTCTTTAACATGAAAGAAGCTTGCTTTAGTTTGCTCCAATTTATTCTCCTAGGATCCGGGAAAAATACTCAAGAGGAGAAAGGATATTATTTCACTCCAAGAGCTAACAGTGATGGAAACTTGGAGATGAAAGTATGCGTAGGTACATAGGTCATGAATTTTAAAAGTCCAAATTATTTCTGTTTTATTCATCAAAAATGAAAATATTCTTCAATCATCAAAATCATGTTTATGGCTTATTTGGGAAAATTTATCTTAAAACCAGATATAGATTTTGGAAAGAAACCAGGAGCCTGGACAGTACAATTCACTTGGGAGTCAAAGGCAAAATTGCCATGAGATCAAAGTTTTCCTCATTAAGCCTGCAAAATTAAGATTTGGTGAATATAAAAGAAAGAAAATATCTTCCTAGAAGTAGCTGTGTATCATCAATTTTAGATGAAAAAGCTAGGAACTGGCTTCATTTGTGGGAATAATTGCACAGCTCTCTAGAGTTTGCTTAAATGACTTCAAGGACCAAATATACAGCTTGTATCATGTGCTGTTAAATCCTTTTCTGCTGAATCTATTTAAGCTGGAATATGTGTTAGATTTCTGCTTGTTGGTTCATTTGGTATGTGCTGATTGAATGCCTACTGTATGCCAGGTTCTACTAGGTCCTGGAAATGCGGTGACAGACAAGATGGTCCCTGTCCTCATGGAACTTACAGGTTAGGAAGGATGATAGTCATTGAACAAATAAGTGACATGTATAATGATTTAATTACAGTTGTGGTAAGTGCACCAAGGGAAATATGACAGTGAGCAATGGAAGACATTAATATGGCAAGTGCCTTGTCTCAGGGGTGATGGATGGTTTTCCTTAGGAAACGATATTTTAACTGGCATTAGTAGGATTAGTATGTGTTAGCTCACATGTTGTTTTGCGATAGTACATTTTCATCAAATCATTGAAATCAAGTATTTATTTGTAGTATAACTAATTCCACGTGATCAGGTGTCTAGGGGGCTTATGTAAACTTTAATTTACGAGATCAATAACTCTGTATATTGATAGAAGCCAAAGGTTAATAGCCAAAGGGGCAGGAATGACTTAAAAGATCATATCCCCTCACTCGAAATATTTGCCCTGGGGATACAGCAGTGAACAAAACATGAAAATTCCTGCCCTCATGGGGCTTGCACTGCAGCCGAATAGACAGTCAGCAAACAAGGTAAATAAGTAACATACAGAGGAAAAATAAAGCAGAAAGAGGGTAAGGGAATGTTGGAGTTGCAAACTTACCATAGCCTATTTTACATAATGCTTTTGGAAGAAAATGTACGCTGATTCTACTCACCCACCAGCTACTTGGATCGAGGCTGGCGGGAGTTGGTACCATGTTTGAATGGTCCCTGGAAATCTTTGAGCTGTCATCCCTAAATTGGTGTGAGGAGGCACTAACGTCATTTTTCCCGACTTGTGATTGGCAGGCTTTAGAGAGCGAAGGGTGTTGGCAGAGTCCCCTTCACTGCAGGGGAGTGGGAACCTCCTCTATGGGCCGAGTGCTCATGTGTGTCTGAGGGTCAAGGCAGAGCTCCAGCCACATTCCGGCTGGCCCCTCCGCCGTTCACGTGCAGCCCGAGCCCTGGGGAACTGAGCCACCTCTTTGATCTTCAGTTTCCTTATTTGCAAAATAAATGGCTCAGAGCAGACCTTTAAAACTCTTTCAAAATGGAAGTGCTCCTTCTCTGTAAGGCTCTTTACTTTTCCTAGGGAGATTTTTATTTTCAGGGACAACTACCTGGGCCTTTGAAAGCACTCTGTACACAGTACTTTGCCTACTTTGTTTAGTGGCCTTTCTGTCAGGCGAGTAAAGAACATATTACACTTGCATTAACATCATCTTTTTTTTTTTTTCCAAAGATTTTATTTTTTCCCCTTTTTCTCCCCAAAGCCCCCTGGTACATAGTTGTATATTCTTTGTTGTGGGTCCTTTTAGTTGTGGCATGTGGGACGCTGCCTCAGCGTGGTCTGATGAGCAGTGCCATGTCCGCGCCCAGGATTCGAACCAACGAAACACTGGGCCGCCTGCAGTGGAGCGCGCGAACTTAACCACTCGGCCACGGGGCCAGCCCCAACATCATCTTAATAAAAATAGCAAACATTTGTGTGTTACTAGCTATTTGCCAGGTGCATTTCTCAGCCTCTTACCTATAGTTCTCCTGGCAATCTTACAAGGTGGATATTGTTATCATTCCTATTTTACGAATGGCAAAGAGAGATTAAGTAACTGTTCAAGGTCATGCAGGTGGTAAGGGGCAGAGTGGTCTCCAAACATTGTTTGAACGACATTCCATTAATAAAAAAATTTTGAGCATTTATTCCAATATATGTTTATTTATTGATTTAAAATTATATGTATAAACTTATATAAGAATAGTGCATGCATTAAAAAACATCCATAAAATAGAAGATAAAACTAAAAGTTAAAGATGAAACATTTAAAAATTCATTTTCGGGCCAGCCCCGTGGCTGAGGGCTTAAGTTCGCACGCTCCGCTTTGGCGGCCCAGGGTTTTGCAGGTTCTGATCCTGGGTGCAGACATGGCACCGCTCATCAGGCCGTGCTGAGGCGGTGTCCCACATGCCACAACTAGAAGGACCCATGACTAAAATATACAACTATGTACTGGGAGAATTTGGGGAGAAAAAGCAGAAAAAAAAAAAAGAAGATTGGCAACAGTTGTTAGCTCAGGTGCCAATCTTTAAAAAAAAAAATTCATTTTCAAGTTTTATTAACACTACAAAAATTTTTTTACGTCATAAATGTGATTGAATATGCTTCATTATTTTTTGTTTGAATCATGGCCTGTACTTCGTGATTCAGCTATTCAAAGATGTTTCTAAGTTCTTAACTGAAGAAGATGCCTCACAAATATACTTGGGTTCTTATGGAGTAGTACATTATTAACCACCCTTAATTATGATATGCGTTTGTCGACCATCCACACTTTATACAAAGGCTTTTTAAATTGTTATTGTTTAAATTCTGCACAAAAGTTCCTATCATTCCTGGTTGCTCTTCCAAACTCCTTGGAAGAGAGTGCATTTTTATATTTTAACAAATGCGATTAAAACCAATTAATATATTATTTTGAAGATTTTGAAGCTAGTTTCAATATTCTGTTTTGATTTTTGGGCAGTGTACAGATAAGGGAGATTTTACAGGGGACGTCCCACCTTAGCCTGGTTTTCCCAGAAAGCAGAAGCTGGATTTTATTTAGAAGTGTGCAATGGCAGGGAGCAGGAGAGAAGGAAAGGAGGAGGGAAACTCGTTGAGAATGCATTATTGAGTTGGCCACTGTCTTGCGTGGACCATAATTGATTGTTCGATATTCAGAGATGGCCTTTAGCTGTATAAATGACTGCTTCTCAGGACAGTCCCTCTGGGGAAAGAAATGGGTAAAATGTATTCTCTAGCTCCCATCCTCATAGTTCAAAAGTTCACTTTGAGATCGCACTTGTGTAGGTACTCGGGGATTCTGTAGCCTTTCACCCCGCCAAATCAACAGGAAAACCCTGGAGTGGGAGGCAAGAAAGAAGCATCCCCAGCAGGTACAAGGCTGGGTGCTGTCAGCTTGTGTCTACTTGAAGGAGGTCAGAGTCCATGCATCACACGGGGGCTGGACAGGAGACAGGTGGGACAGAGAGTGAAAATGACACCAAAAAAGTGATTAATATGTCTTTGGCAAGAGAAACCATATTAACTATGCAAACAATTTCAAATAACCAGTTTCAAATTGCTCCCCTAAGCAGGCTTTTTTTTTTTTTTAAAAAAAGCATTTACTTTTTCTTCATTGTTAAAACATCATCTGTATCTACTGAGATAGAGTAAACTGCAACATACTCTAATATATTGAAGTAAAAGAACTAGAGAAGCCTCCACTGTGAATTGCTCAAGTGGGTGAACCCCTTTCTTCCTCTGGGATGCTCACATTCTGTGTGTGAGTGCCTGGCAAACAGACTGACTCATGCAGTAGGCTCAACCTGTATACTAAATATTGGCATAACAATTTCTTATTTTTTGATTGAAAATGAATAGAAAAAGATGTTCTAACATTTTTTAAAGAAGTTTTTAATATTTCATTTCCTTGAAACAGTGGATGTCTTCCCCCACACTTTGGAGGTCAGCAGTGCAGGGCTTCTACGACGGAAGGGAATTGAGGCAGCTACATTAATGGGCATGGGTTTGTAGTACAGAGTTGGAGAACATGGGCTTTATACAGCTCGCAGGCTTGGGGCTCAATCCTACCCTTCCAGCTACTGCTTTGTGTAGCCTTGGTCCAGTTACTTAATCTTACTTTCCTCATCTGAAAATGGAAATGATAAAACCTACCTCCTGTCTGATACACAGTAAGTGCTCAGTAAAAGAAAGCTGCCATTATAGCAGTAGCAGTTGACAGTAACAATGGGGAGGAAGAAGCAGCTGAGCAGCAGGCTGCTAGGATTGCTTCCATCCTAAACAAAGGTTTACAACGTACCAGGAAGATGAGTTTTCTATCACCTCCTACTCTTCCAAGATTCCTTCTTAGCAGCAATGCTGTTGGGGAGGGTAGTAGGCAAGAATTCAGGCCTGTGAAACTACATGATTTATTATCCACACTGAGTTAGCTCAGAAGCTCTGGAATATGGAACTCAAATTCTTTTCTCCATTGATCTCAATCGTTAACACATAATTCCTTCCAAAGTTCCCCATTGGACACTTCCTCAAGGTGGAGAGAAAACCAGAACCTATGTTGCCCTGGCTGTAGGTCCTATTTATTTCAGATATTTAACATTTTTTCATTATAATAATCTCACCATCCTGGGGGAAGGATCTTGCTTTTGAGATAACTTGAGTCAGGTAGGGGTTGTTCGGGCTTCATTGGAGCTTCTCCTCTACCTGATCAAACTGGAACACTGATTTTGGCTTATCTTAATTTTGTGGTGACAAGGATGAAACATTTTCCTAGTTCTGCCTGCAGCTTCTCCCTAGTTTGTGTCTCTTTGATAAGGTCTACTGACCCATGTACTTTCAAATTTGAGTCATTTTATTTCTGCTAATCATGGTAACTTTACTCTTCTCATATTCAGTGAATTTTAGCCCTGATTTTCCCCTCTTATGGATAGGGTCCAAGCAACAACAATAATTTCTGAAGAAAGTTTTCTAAATAATTGATAACTTCCCTATTATAACCTTATATATTATAGCACAACTTAATATGTTGATTCCACTAACATGAGAAAAAGCGATATAGAAATATATGAGAGTTAAGCCTTCAAGTTCCATATAAATTTACTCAATCTGGTTTGAAATCCCAGTTCTTTGTGCAGATGAGCAAACTATGGCTTTAGAATGGGTTTTCCATGAAAACGTGAGCAAAGGAGGCCACAGTTAAATATCTTCTGTTCAGGGGTTGGGAGTAATGCTCTCTGTATTGCCAGCTCCCTTTAGGCAACAACAACTCCCAGAGCAATGGCAGCATTGTTGAGTGGGTTATGGGGAGAAGTGTTGCTGTACATTCCTGACATTGACTGAGTGGAGCCTGAATCCCCTCTTTCAGGGAATTGTGTGGACTTGGGTTGAATTTCTTTTTTTGAATTTCTATTTTTGTCTCTGAAAACTGATACATTTTTTTCCTGCTGAAGACATAAATCTGCTCATCCATCCATCCATCCATACTCACCCATCCATCCCTACTAAAATTTCAAAAAGCAGCTCTCACAGGAAGCTTAAGTTAAAATTATTTGGATCTCATCACTTTTTCAGAAAGATCCTTTATTGTTAGTTTAGACCCCCTGATGCCACAGCACTCTGTTTTTTCTATCATAACTTTAGTCACTCTTTACTGTATTTACACATTTTATTATGTGTCTTTGCTACCAACCTGTAAGCTACTTGTTTACCTTGTGCCGCCAAGGCCAGCACTGTGCTGGACGTTCAGTCTTGATGCGGCAGTCTGGCTGTAATAAACAGTACTTTCATGTGTTTGTTGAATGCTGAGAAAGTTCTTTAGCCTTATTCCTCAAAGAATGGCCTCAACCATATTTCTTTTATTTAATGACTTTGTCTTGAACATCATGCATCTGTAAGAATGTGGAAAAATATACCTAGATCTGTACTGCGTATTCTTTACTTCCCTGACTGCTGTTCCAAGAAACGTAACAAGAAGGTATATTGATTTTTATTTCTGCTGGGCTTCAGCCACACACATTTCCACATAGTTTTAGACATTAATAACTGAGACAGGCACTAGCATTATAGTTTTGGGAGTTTTGATGACAGCTTTGGTTTACATAGCTCATTCATCTGAGGACACGTGTCTCCATCTGCTAGCTAAGGGGCTTTTTCCAGGAAGCGTTCAAATACACTGAGAGTGCGTTTGGGTGTGGGGAATTTGTGTGTTAGAGTAATACTCCAAGCTGATGTCTCAGCAACAAAGAGGGCTGAGCAGAGCTCTAAGGCAGATGCAGCAGAAGTAATACACTCTCAGGAGAGGAGCAGTGACGCTTTTCATGAAGGAAAACAAACTTCACACATGCCTAGCAGTTTCTCCGTTGAGAAATCCATGTCTTAGTAAGAGCCAAAGAAAGGGTTGAGGGTTGAGAGCCATGCTTGTCTCCATCTGTGGGGATAGACAGGGTATACCCCAGTGAATAATCTTCCTGAATATTCCATAGCCTTTGAGCATTTGCTGTCTCTTTTCTGGCATGGGGCCAGTTGTTTGGCCCGATCTGAAAACCATTGAGTGCATTTCTCGAAGAATGTACATTTGGCTACACGTGCACTGGAGGGCTGCAAGATGCAACTGCTTCCTATTTTCTCTCTTAATTAGTTGTTTTCCTTTCCCTCCGTCTGAAGAAGAGAAGGCCACAGGAAGCAAAACTATCCTTTCCTCTTTGGTCTTAATTTGTGTTTAATAGAAGAACAATCTGACAAGTATAACCAATAATGCATTAATGAAACGAGTTGGTTAGTGGCTGAGGTCACAGTGGATGCTGTCTAGAGATTAGAGCTACAGAGTTTACCTAGCTCTCAAAATGGCACAGTTTTAAGCCCAGAGGGAAAACATCTTTAGTTAATAGAGTCTCCATAGGAGACAGGCAAATGGATTATCTACTGTAGACCTTGATTAAACATTCACTCTGTGGTTCACTGCAGCGTTGGTTGGAGGTCCATCTTAAACCTTTTGCATGCCAATATAAGAGAATCAGAGCCAGGAAGTCAGCCTGGGAAATTCATCTTATCACGTGATGGATGCAGAACATACACATCCTGCTTAGACCACTGCTTTGAACCTCTGATTTGTTTGCACAAAACCTCTAAACCCTAGGTCCCCAATCAAGGCACACAAAATATATCTTTGGAAGTGATTTACATTCTTCAGCTTGAAATTGGATTACAATCTAATTTAATATAGCTTCTTTTTTCTCTTTCTTTAAAGAAGTTTTTTTATTGTGGTAAAATACACAACATCAAATTTACCATCTTATTCATTTTTAAGCGTACAGCTCAGTAGCATGAAATACGTTGATAAAGTTGTGCAACCATCACCACCATCCACCTCCATGACTCTTTCTATCTTGTAAAACTGAAACTCGATACTCAATAAACAATAATTCCTCATTATCTACCCCTGCCCCAGCCCCTGGCAACCACTTTTCTACTTTGTATCACTATGATTTTGACTACTCTAAGTAACTCATATAAGTGGAATCACTATATTGTCTTTGTGTGACTGGCTTATTTCACTTAGCGTTATGTCCTCAAGGTTCATCCATGTTGTACCATATATCAGAATTCTCTTTCTTTTTAAGGCCAAATAATATTCCATTGTGTGTATATTCCACATTTTGCTTATTCATTCATCCACTGATGGACACTTGAGTTGCTTCCATGTTTTAGCTACTGTGAATAATGCTGCTATGAACATGGGTGTACAAATATCTCTTTGAGACCCTGCTTTCAATTCTTTTCAGTATCTACCCATAAGTGGAATGGCTGGATCATATGGTAGTTCTATTTTTAATTTTTTGAGGAACCACCATACTGTTTTCCATAGTGGCTGTACCGTTTTACATTCTCACAAACAGTACACAAGGGTTCCATTTCTCCAAATTCTCACCAACATCTGTTATTTTCTGAGGTTTTTTGATAGTTGCCATCCTAATGGGTAGGAGGTGGTATCTCATTGTTGTTTTGATTTGCATTTTCCTGATGATTAGATATGTTGAGCATCTTTTCATGTGCTTATTGACCATTTGTATATTTTCTTTGGAGGGATATCTATTCAAGTCCTTTGCCCATTTTTAAATTGGGTTGTTTAGGGGTTTTTTATTGGTTTTAGGAGTTCTCTATATATTCTGGATATTAATCCCTTATCAGATATATGATTTGTAAATATTTTCTTATATTCTGTGGGTTGCCTTATTCCTCTGTTGAGGTTGTCTGAGGCACAAAATTTTTTAATTTTTAGGAAGTCTAATTTGTCTATTTTTTCTTTGGTTTCTTGTGTCTTTGCTGTCATGTCCATGAAATCATTGCCAAATGCAATGTCATGAAGCTTTTACTCTATGTTTTCTTTTGAGAGTTTTATAGTTTTAGGTCTTACATTTAAGTCTTTGATCTATTTTGAGTTAATTTTTGTGTATGGTGTCAGATAAGAGTCCAACTTCATTCTTTTGTATGTGAATATCCAGTTTTCTTGCACCATTTGTTGAAAAGATTGTCCTTTCCCATTGAATGATTAGTATGCTTTTCAAAAATCATTTGACAAATATGTGAGGACTTATTTCTGGGCTCCCTATTCTATTCCATTAGTCTATATGTCTGTCTTTATGCCAGAACCACACTGTCTTGATTATTGTAGGTATGTAGTAAATTTTGAAACCAGGAAATTTTGAAATGTCTGTTCTCTGGCTTTGTTCTTTTTCAAGATCTTTTTGGTTATTCAAGGTACATGTGATTCCATGTGAATTTTATGAGAGTTTTCATATTTCTGAAAAAAATGTCATTGGGACTTTGATAGGGATTGCATTAAATTTGTAGATTGCTGTGGGTGGTATTGACATTTTAATAACATTAAGTCTTCCAATTCATGAACATGGGGTGTGTTTCCATTTATGTCTTCTTTAATTTCTTTCAGCAATGGTCTGTAGTCTACATTGTACAAGTCTTTTGTCTCCTTGTTTAAGTTAATTCTTGAGTAGTTTATTCTTTTCGTTTGTTTGTTTGTTGAGGAAGATTAGCCCTTAGCAAACATTTGCTGCCAATCCTCCTCTTTTTTTGCTGAGGAAGACTGGCCCTGAGCTAACATCTGTGCCAATATTCCGCTACTTTGTATATGGGATGCCACCACAGCATGGCTTGATGAGTGGTGTGTAGGTCTGCACCAGAGATACAAACTTGTGAACTCCGGACCACCGAAGCGAAGTGCATGAACCTAACCACGAGGCAACTGGGCCAGTCCCTGTAATTTCCTTTGAAGATTGTTCATTGTTAATGTAAAGAAATACAACTGAGGGAGATCTCATCAAAATGGCGCTGTGAGCAGACGTTGAACTCACCTCCTCCCACGAACACAACCAGGTTACAACAATTTTGGGAAGAATCACCCTGGATTGAAAACTGAAAACTGGATAAAAAGAACCCTCATGACAAGGGACAGTCCTGACAAAAGCAGAAGAGGCAGTAACTCCAGCCAGAGAGGAAAAAAGCCACCTTTGGGAGTAGCGGAGCTTCTCAGCTGGCCAGGCGGGAGCCACCCTAAGGTACAAGCCCTCCCTGGAGGAGTGAGGTCCGGAGCGGGGGCAATACTGCTATAACCAGACTTCAGACTCAGCCCAACTGAGAAGGGGGTCTTACTGTCTGGCTTTTCTGGCTATTAACTGCAGTGAGGACACCCCCAGAAAAGCTATCGGCCAAAAGCTGAAAAGATCCGGGTCTTAAAGGGCCCACACACAAACTCACTAATTACAGCAACCTAAAATCACCAGAGAGAAGGCTGACTGTCCTTTGGTGAAACAAGACTCACCTGGTGGGCTCTGGGGGCATCTTGGTGAGAGGAGGGTCCTCTCCAGAAATGGAGATATTGGTGGAGGCCATTGTTCTGAGCTGGTCCAGGCGTGCTGATACAGACACCAGTGGGGGCCATTGAGGTGCATCCCTTGGGCTGTTAGCTCAGGGGTCTGCCACACCCACTAGAGCACAGATTTAATCCAGTTCAGCCAGGGCAGGCAACCCACCCTAGGGACTGGCCCCACCTAACAGCAAGCCCTCAGGCTACTTTTCAGCCTGCATTGACTGAGTGCCTTGATCCTCTACAGGCAGGGAAGGGTGTCTGCCTCTGTGGGGCAGGGCCTGGGTGAGGACCAGGTGAACTGTGGGGGGCATTGGGGCAGAGGTGGGGGCCTCTGCAGTGTGGCATTGGGGTATGCTCCAGGGGTTTGAGAAGTGTCCATGTGTTGACAGTGTATGTGGTCCAATGGGGGATGAGGCTTATCAGCGACTGAAGACTTGTGCTTCACAAATAGCCATAAAAAGGATCAGCCCCTCCTTCCAAAGCCTGAAACAACTGAGTGCCTCCATGCCAAGGGCTAGCCCCACTCAGCTGCACTCCTAAGAGAAATGACAACAGCCTTGTTGGCCTCAGGCCTATCACAACTGTACGCCCCTGAGCCTAGCAACCAGCTACACTGGGTACCAACCCAATTAAGAGGACAATTGCAATAAGAGTGTGCTGATAGACTTTGTAGCCAACAGTGCTGAGGCCGCTCCAAACCAGATTTACAAACAGCTGGCCAGGGAAGGAAAGATCAGACTCCCTGGGTTCCTGCAGTGGGACCAACCCTGCCACAGCAGAAGAACACAAGTAGCCCACAAAGGGGTCACCCCTGGTTCTTATGGTCTGGTGACAAGAGGGAAGCACACTGCTGGGCCTCATAAGACATCTCATACATAAGGCCACTTCTCCAAGATCAGGAGACAAAGCTGACTCACCTAGTACAAAGAAAATAGCACAGAGAAAGAGGCATAATGAGGAGGCAAAGGAATACTTTCCAAGCAAGGGAACAGTACAAAACCCCAGAAAAAGAACTAAGTGAAACAGAAACTAGCAACCTCCTCGACAAAGAATTCAAACAAAATATAACGAGGATGCTCACAAATATGAGGAGAAGAATGGATGAACACAGTGAGCACATCAGCAAAGAAGTGGAAGATATAAAAAAAAAACCAATCAGAAATGAAAAATTCAATACCTGTAATGAGAAATTCACTAGAGGGACTCAATAGCAGAGTAGAGGAAGCAGAAGAACGGATCAGCGAGCTAGATGAAAGATTAGAGGAAATCACCCAAGCAGAACAGAAAAGAGAAAAAAGAATTAGACAGAAGGAGAACAGTGTAAGGGAACTCTGGGACAATATCAAGCATGCTAACATTCGGATTATAGGGGTCCCAGAAGGAGAAGAGAGAGACAAAGGGGCAGAAAATTTATTTGTCGAAATAATACAGCAAAATTTTCCTAACCTGAGGAAGGAAACAGACATCCAAGTTCAGGAAGCACAGAGAGCTCCAAACAAGAGAAGCCCAAAGAGGCCCACACCAAGACATATTATAATCAAAATGGCTAAAATTAAAGGCAAAGAGAGAATCCTAAAAGCAGCAAGAGAAAGGCCACAAGTGACATATAAAGGGAAGCCCATCAGGCTGTTAGTGGACTTCTCAGTCAAGACCCTACAGGCAAGAAGAGAATGGCATGACATATTTAAAGTGCTAAAAGGAAAAAACCTACAACCAAGAATATTCTTTCCATCAAGGCTGTCATTCAGAATGGAAGGAGAGACAAAGAGCTTCCCAGACAAGCAAAAATTAAAGGAGTTTATCACCAAGAAACCAGTTCTACAAGAAATGCTGAAGGGACTTATTTAAGTGGGAAAGCAATGACCACAAATAGAGATAACAGAAAAAAAATAATCAAAAAAACCCAAAACAACAACAACAAGAAAAAACAGGTAATAAAATCACCTGTAAGGTAAAAGTATAGTAAAGGCAGCAGATCAACTACCTCCGAAGATAATATGAAGGTTAAAAGACAAATGTACTAAAACTACCTATTTCAATGACAACAGGGTAATGGATAGACACACACTAAACAAAAGACTATATATGATGTGAAAAACATATAATGTGGGAGGAGGGGAGTGAAAAAGTAGAGCTTTTAGTAAGAGGTCAAGCTAAAGAGTCTATCAACTCAATATAGACTGTTATATGCATAGTATATTAAATAGGATCGTCATGGTAACCACAAACCAGAAACCTATAACAAGCAGGAAAAAAAGTAAGACAAAAGAAATCAAACATATTACTAAAGATAGCCATCAAACCACAAGGGAAGAGAGCAAGAGAAAAAGAAAGAAACTGAGAAGAACTACCAAAACACCCCAAAAAAATAAAAAGTGACAAAATGGCAATAAATACATATTTATCAATAGCTACTTTAAATGTCAAGGGACTAAATGCTCCAATCAAATGCCATAGGATGGCCAAATGGATAAAAAAACAAGATCCATGTATATGCTGCATACAAGAGACACACTTCAGACCTACAGACATTCACAAACAGAAAGTGAAAGGATGGAAAAAGATATTCTATGCAAATGGCAAAGAAACGAAAGTGGGGTAGCAATACTTATATCAGACAAAATAGACTTTAAATCAAAAACTGTAATAAGAGACAAAGATGGGCACTACATAATGATAAAGAGAACAATCCAACAAGAAAATATAACACTTGTAAATATCTACGCACCCAACATAGGAGCACCTAAATATATAAAGCAGTTATTAACAGACATAAGAGGAGAAATAGACAGTAACACAATAATAGTAGGGGACTTTAACACTCCACTTACACCAATGGATAGATCATCCAAACAGAAGATCAATAAGGAAACACTCGCCTTAAAGGACACATTAGACCAGATGGACGTAGTAGATATGTACAGAACATTCCATACAAAAAACGACAGAATACACATTCTTTTCAAATGCCCATGGAACATTCTCCAGGATTGATCACGTATTAGGCCACAAAACAAGTCTGAATAAATTTAAGAAGATTGAAATAATACCATGCATCTTTTCTGACCACAAAGGTATGAAATTGGAAATCAACTACAGAAAGAAAACCAGAAAAGCCACAAAAATGTGAAGATTGAACAAAATGCTACTGAACAATGATTGGGTCAATGGAGAAATCAAAGAAGAAATAAAAAAATTCCTGGAGACAAATGAAAATGAAAACACGACATGCTAAAATCTGTGGGATACAGCAAAAGCGGTTCTATGAGGGAAGTTTATAGCAATTCAGGCCTACCTCAACAAAGAAGAAAAATCCCAAATAGACAATCTAAAAGGGCACCTAAAGGTACTGGAAAAAGAATGACAAACGAAGCCCAAAATCAGCAGAAGGAAGGAAATAATAAAAATCAGAGCAGAAATAAACGAAATAGAGACTAAAAAAAAAACCAGAAAAAATTAATGAAACCAAGAGATGGTTCTGTGAAAAGGTAAACAAAATTGACAAACCCTTAGCTAGACTCACCAAGAAAAAAAGAGAGAAGGCTCCAATAAATAAAATCAGAAATGAAAGAGGAGAGATTACAACAGACACCTCAGAAATACAAAAGATAATAACAGAATACTATGAAAAACTATACGCCAACAAATTGGATAATCTAGAAGAAATGGATAAATTCTTAGAAACATACAACCTTCCAAACTGGACCAAGAAGATGTAGAAAATTTGAACAGACCAATCACCAGTAAGGAGATCGAAACAGCAATCAAAAACCTCCCAAAAAATAAAAGTCCAGGACCAGATGGCTTCCCTGGTGAATTCTACCAAACATTCAAAGAAGACTTAATACCTATCCTTCTCAAACTCTCAAAAAATTGAAGAGGAGAGGAGGCTTCCTAACTCCTTCTACGAAGCCAACGTTATCCTGATACCAAAACCAGACAAGGACAACACAAAAAAAGAAAATTACAGGCCAATATCACTGATGAACATCGATGCAAAAATCCTCAACAAAATACTAGCAAATCGTATACAGCAATACATTAAAAAGATCATACATCATGATCAAGTGGGTTTCATTCCAGGGATGCAGGGATGGTTCAACATCTGCAAATCTATCAACGTGATACACCACATTAACAAAATGAAGAATAAAAATCACATGATCATCTCAATAGATGCAGAGAAAGCATTTGACAAGATATGGTATCTATTTATGATAAAAACTCTAAATAAAATGGGTATGGAAGGAAAATACCTCAACATAATAAAGGCCATATATGACAAACCCACAGCAAATATCATTCTCAATGGAGAAAAACTGAAAGATATCCCTCTAAGAACAGGAACCGGACAAGGATGCCCACTGTCACCACTCTTATTTAACATAGTATTGGAAGTCCTAGCCAAAGCAATCAGGCAAGAAAAAGAAATAAAAGGGATCCACATTGGTAAAGAAGAAGTGAAACTGTCACTCTTTGCAGATGACATGATTTTATATCTAGAAAACCCTAATGAGTCCACTAAAAAACTTTTAGAAGTCATAAAGGAATACAGTCAAGTTGCGTGATACAAAATCATTGTACAAAAATCAGTTGTATTTCTATACACTAACAATGAAGTAGCAGAAAGAGAAATTAAGAATACAATCCCATTTACAATTGCAACAAAAAGAATAAAATACCCAAGAAAAAACTTAACCAAGGAAGTGAAAGATCTGTACACCGAAAACTATAAAATATTGTTGAAAGAAATCAAAGACACAAATAAATGGAAAGATATTCCGTGCTCTTGGATTGGAAGAATTAACATTGTTAAAATGTCCATACTTCCTAAAGCAATTTACAGATTCAACACAATCCCTATCAAAGTTCCAACAACATTTTTTACAGAAATAGAACAAAGAATCCTAAAATTTATATGGAACAACAAAAGACCCCGAATAGCCAAAGGATTCCTCAGAAAAAAGAACAAAGCTGGAGGTATCACACTCCCCAATTTCAAATTCTGCTACAAAGCCATAGTAACCAAAGCAGCATGGTACTGGCACAAAAGCAAACACACAGATCAATGGAACAAAATTGAGAGCCCAGAAGTAAACCCACATGTTTATGGACAGCTAATATTCGACAGGGGAGCCAAGAGCATACGATGGAGAAAGGAGAGTCTCTTCAATAAATGGTGTTGGGAAAACTGGACAGCTACATGCAAAAGAATGAAAGTAGACTATTCCCTTACACCATGCACAAAAATCAGCTCAAAATGGATTAAAGACTTGGGGCTGGCCCCGTGGCTGAGTGGTTAAGTTCGCGCGCTCCGCTGCAGGCGGCCCAGTGTTTCGTTGGTTCGAATCCTGGGCGCGGACATGGCACTGCTCATCAAACCACACTGAGGCAGCGTCCCACATGCCACAACTAGAAGGACCCACAACAAAGAATATACAACTATGTACTGGGGGGCTTTGGGGAGAAAAAGGAAAAAATAAAGTGTTAAAAAAAAATGGATTAAAGACTTGAATGTAAGACCCAAAACCATGAGAATTCTAGAAGAAAACATAGGCAGTACGCTCTATGACATTGGTTTGAGCAGCATATGTTCAAGTCCCATGTCTGACCGGGCAAGGGAAACAAAAGAAAAAATGAACAAATGGGACTGCATCAAACTAAAAAGCTTCTGCACAACAAAGGAAACCATCAACAAAACGAAAAGGCAACCTAACAATTGGGAGAAGATATTTGCAAACCACATATCAGATAAGGGGTTAATATCCAAAATATACAAAGAACTCATACAGCTCAACAACAAAAAGACCAACAATGCAATTAGAAAATGGGCAAAAGATCTGAACAGAGATTTCTTCAAAGAACATATACAGATGGCCAACAGGCATATGAAAATATGCTCAACATCATTAGCTATCAGGGAAATGCAAATCAAAACTACAATGAGGTATCACCTCACTCCGGTCAGAAGGGCTATAATTAACAAGAGAGGAAACAACAAATGTTGGAGAGGGTGTGGAGAGAAGGGAACACTTGTTCACTGCTTGTGGCAGTGCAAACTGGTGGAGCCACTATGGAAAGCAGTATGGAGTATCCTCAGAAAATTAAGGATAGATCTACCATATGATCCAGCTATCCCACTCCTGGGTATTTATACAAAGAAGTTGAAAACACAAAGGCATATAGATACTTGCACTCCTATGTTCATTGCAGCATTATACACAATAGCCAAGACTTGGAAGCAACCTAGGTGCCCCTCAAGGGACGAATGGATAAAGAAGATGTGGTATTTATACACAATGGACTACTACTTAGCCATTAAAAATGACGAAATCCGGCCATTTGTGACAACATGGATGGACCTTGAGGGTATTATGCTGAGTGAAATAAGTCAGAGGGAGAAAGTCAAATACCATATGATCTCACTCATAAGTAGAAGATAAAAACGACAAAAAAAAAAAAGCACATAGCATTGGAGATTGGACTGGTGGTTACCATTGGGGAAGGGGGGAGGAGGGAGGGCAAAAGGGGTGATTAGGCTCACATGTGAGGGGATGCACTGTAATTAGTGTTCGGATGGTGAACATGATGTAATGTACACAGAATTTGAAATATGATGTACATCTGAAAAAAATAAAAATTAAAAATAAATAAATAAATAAATTTAATAAAGCATTTTAATATGTTCAAATTATGTATATAAAAAAAGAAATACAACTGATTTTTGTGTTTTGAATTTGTATCTTACTACTTTGCTGAATTCATTTATTAGCTCCAGCAGTTTTAGTTATTTATTTTTGTGGAATCTTTAGGGTTTTCTACATGTAAGAGCATATCTATGTACAGAAATAATTTTACCTCTTCCTTTCCAATTTGCATATCTTTTGTTTCTTTTTCTTGCTTACTTGCTCTGGTAAGAATTTTCAGTACATTGTTGAGTAGAAGTGGTAAAAGGGGACATCCTGGCCTTATTCCTGATCTTAGAGGAAAAGCTTTCAGTCTTTCATCATTAATTATGTTGTTTGTTGTGGGATTTTCATATATAGCTTGTATTACACTGAGGTAGTTTCCTTCTATTCCTAGTTTGATGAGCGTTTTTATCATGAAAAGGTGTTGAATTTTGGAAAATGCTTTTCCTGCATCAGTTGAGATGATCATGTGATGCTCATGCCTTTCTCCTTCATTCTGTTAATATGGTGTGTTAACATAAATACAAACTAATAACTCTATTAAATACATTAATCTCCTAAATTATATAGAAAACAAAATGTGAAGTTGCAATCCAAAGTTACACTAATACCAGTTTTTAGACTAATAATTAAAAAAACATATTTTCTCTTAAATCATATAGAAAACTAAAAGTGAGTTTACAAGCCATGTTACAATAATACTAGCTTTTATAATTCCCCATGTATTTACCTTTATTGGGATCTTTATTTCTTCATATGGCTTCAAATTACTGCCTAGTGTCCTTTTACTTCACTCTGCAGGACTTTCTTGAGCATTTCTTGCATGGCAGCTCTAGTGGTAATAAACTTGCTCAGCTTTTGTTTACCTGGGAAAGTCTTAATTTCTCCCTTCAAGAAAAGGACCGTTTTGTTGGATATTGGATTCTTGGTTTACAGTTTTTTTTTTTCTTTTAGAACTTTGAATATATTGGCCTACTGCCTTCTGGCCTTCCAAGTTTAAGTTGACAAATGTGCTGATAATCTTATTGAGGACCCTTTGTATGTGACAACTTGCTTCCCTCTTGCTGCTTTCAAGAGTCTCTCTTTGTCCTTGTCTTTCAAAAGTTTGCTTATAATATGTCTCAGTGTAAGTCTCTTTCACTTCATTTTACTTGGAGTTCATTTATCTTCTTGGATGTTTATATTTACGTCTTTCATCAAATATAGGAAGTTTTCAGCCATTATTTCTTCAAATATTCTCTCTGCTTCTTTCTCTCTCTCTTCTCCTTCTAGAACTCTCACAACATGTATATTGGTCTGCTTTTGGTGTTCCACTAGTCCCTTAGGCTCTGTTAACTTCAGTCTTTTTTTTCTGTTTCTCAGACTTGATAACTTCTATTATCCTATCTTCCTTATTTCTTTTGCCTGCTGAAATCTGCTTTTGAATCCCTCTATTAAATTTTCCATTTCAATTATTGTACTTTTCAGCAGTAGAATTTCTTTTTGGTTTCTGTTTAGGTTTTCTATCTCTTTATTGATTTTTACGTTTTGTTCATGCATTGTTTTCTTGATGTTCTCCACATCTTCCTTTAGTTCTATAAGCATCTTTAGGATGGTTGTTTTAAAGTCTTTGTCTAGTATATCTACCATCAGGTCTTTTTTGGGGACAGTTTTGTTGATTTATTTATTTTTTTTCCTTTGAATGAGTCACACTTTTCTGTTTCTTTGTACGCCTTGAAATTTTTTTGTTGGACACTGGATATTTTAATCTAATAATGTGATAACTCTGGAATTCAGATTCTCCCCCTTTCCCAGGGATTGCTGTTTTTTGTTATTGCTTTGTTTTTTTCTGATTGTTGTAGCCTTGTTTCTGTGCCAAGGATCAGCCTGAGATGTAAACTTAAGGTTTTCTCAGGTCTTTTCTGGGCCTGCACCTTTCCCTGAGCATGTGTGGTCACTTTCTAATTTTCTCCATATATGCAGTTGCTTTTGAGTGTCCTAGGCTTTAATATCTGTCTTCCAAAAAGGAGAATGAGAGAAAAATTAAGTGGGGAGAAAAAAAGAGTGCTGGCCCTTTAAATCCCCTGGAAGTCACTTCAGCATGAGGAGGAGGAGGAGCTTGCAACAATGGAGGGAAGCGCAGCAACAATGTCACCCTCCTTTTTGTCTGCACCTCTATGATCAGAAGCACAGATCTCCAATATTTGAAGGAAGGGATTCTTTTTGTTTACCCTGGTTCACACAAGCTGTGTGTAGGTTGTTCCAGGAACATGTGCACAGTGGCCTGCCATGGAGTTAGGTGTGGAAGATGGGCAGCTGCTACTACACTAAGAGCTGGGGTTGACCAAAATTGACCACAATTTACTATCTAAGCCTTCCTCTGGAAGTTGCAAGCCTTCAGAAGACTCCAGAGTTCCAAAAATAGTTACATAAGACAGATTCCACCAATACAATTATTGTATAGACTGGGAGATAGATTCTTGGTGCTTCCTACTCCACTATCTCCTCAGAATCCTTGACATAGTTAAAATGATAAAGATGAGTGTTCTGGTATCATAATATTTACATTACTGGCTTTTTAAAATACAGAACCTACAGCTTCCTTGTGACTCATGAAAGATTTATTTCGTGCATGATTCTCAAGACTCAAAACACGTTTTTTTTTTAATCATGACAACATCAGTGTAGTCTTTGTTTCCTAAAAGTAATTTTGAGATGCAAAATTTTAATATTTGTGTACCACCAGCACTTGAGTCAAGACCTTTTGACATAGGTTGTTGACATTTCACTATTTGCTAGAAGTTATGCTTAAATGTGATGGGGTAGGAAGGGAGGGCACAGACCACGTTTAATGGTTGTGTTGGACTTCCTTTTAGCCACTTCTTATAACTTGGTGAGAAGAACGTTGAAACTGCTTGTTAAAAAGAAGTTTTTGAGATTACCCATGGATTTGGCTTATCTGTGGCAATTGTAGGAAGGGTGACAAGTTGCAGGACATTAAAGAGGACCAGGCAAGTGATGATGAGGATCACCATGATAGAGATGAGGGAGAATGGATTGTGTTAGTATTAACTCAAATAACCTCTCTCTCTCCTTCTCCTTTTCCCTCTCTCTCCACCTCACCCCTACACCCTGTTTCCCTTTCATTCTATTTCTCTCCACTTCTCACCCTTCTCCAAATGGAAAGATAAATCTGAGTATGTACCATGGTCCTGTTTCTTGAACATTTTCTTTGCCCACTATTTTTCAGTCTTATATACATCTTGGGGGCATAAATTGCCTCTAGTAATACTAAAGTGGACAAAACAATATGAAGTAGGGTCTTACAACATATGTGGGAAAAATTTAAAGATTGTGGGGCTCTGTACACAATAATCATTATTATGACTATTATCAAGGAATGCTTTCTACATGTCAGAAACTTTGTTAAGCACTGAGACTACACAATAGAAAAGACTCAGTTCCTGCCCTCAAGTAGCTCATTATCCAGTGGGGGAAAAATATACACACAGGGATTTCAATGTCACAATTGCAATAGAAATATAATTGTATATAAGGCACAATTGAGCATGTCAAGAAGGAGCTCTGAAGTTTGCTTGGAGGAGTCAAGAGATAAATTTTTAGTTGAAAATTGTGAAAGTTTGTATGGTGGAGATGGACCAAGGGCATGCTAGGCAAAGGGAGCACCATGTACAAATGGAAATGCCAGATGTTTAGTGTGGATGGAGTGTGAGTTGCAAGACTGGAAACAAGCAAGAGATGAATAAGTAGGCAGGAGCAAGATCACAATAGGTGCTGGACATCATGGTTCTTCCTTTGGGTAATGAGGAGCCAAAGGAGGATTGTAATCAAAGAATACATAATTGAATTTAAAAATGTTCTATGTATAAGATTGAGTGGGAAAGGGATATTCTGGAAGCAGGGAGAACATTTGAGGGATGTGACAACAGCCTCAGCAAAAAATAATTAATCCTAGACCAAGGCAGTGTTTTGATAAAGAGGAAGGTATGGTTTTGGGAGAGATTTAAGAGAATAAAATGTATAGGACTTATTAAGTAATTCGTTATAGAATGTGTCTTCTAAGATAATTCAAGATTTCGGTTCCAATGTTGAATAGACAATGGTTTTATTTATTTATTCAATAAATATTTATTATTTATCTACTAGGTTCCAAGAAAAGTAGTGAGTGCTGAGAATACCTAGATGAAAAGACATAGGATCTGCCTTCAAGGAATTGGAACTTTACAGGAGAGACAGACACCATAATTGACAAGTGAATTAGGGCACTTACATCAAGGAGTTTTGACTGCCACCTCCAATAAGGACCCCAACAAAGGGTTGTAGATGATGTCTTCACTTATGGACATGCTGAGCTTAAGAAACTTGCAAGACATCCAATAGAGATGCAATAGACACCTAGTTATATGGGACCAAGACTCAGAAACACATACTCAGGAGTAATCAGGGTTGAGGTCACAGCCAAGATCTTGTGAGTGATGAGATCATGAGGGTGAAGTGGTGGTGCCATAAGAGAAAATGGGCAAATAGAGAAGAAAATTTTAAGGGACAACAGAGGAAGAGATGTCAACAAATAAGACTGAGAAGGAACTCTCAGAGAGATAAGAGAGGAACGTTTGTATCATATCTCCTGTCACTTTTGAAAGTCCTGCTTTGGTTGTACATAGGGAAGAAGTACCTGTATTATTTCCAATATTTATTTTGGTGCCACGTATAGAGCAGGTCCTAAAAACATGTTTACTTAGCTAAATGTAACATAAGGATTAAGAAATTAATTCTATCCTAATAGTGTGATGAAGGAAATAGAGACACAACATAATACACAAAATTTGAAAAGAATCAAACTTGATATTTACTGAATTTGTGATCAGGGAAACTTTAATTCTAGACTTTGTCATCAACTGCTGGTCAAGTTACTTGTCCTTCAATCCTGTACTTGTACTATGTACTTCAGCATCCTCCTTAGTAAAATCAGGGCACTGGGCTAAGAGACAAAATCCTTTTTGGTTCTAAAACTCTAAATTTGGAGGTATAATAAGCAGGTTGAACTGAAGAGATGATGTATTATCAAAAGGAGGTGTCTTGTCAGCTTTCACTGATATATTCTCTTATAAAACATTGAGACATTAAATATTTGCTAGTGGAACTCTGGGTATTGATTTTCCCCCCAGTTGTAAATGTCTTTTGCTTCTGAAGAATGGTAAGCACTGTAGAGTTGTTTATACCAGTAGATTGCATCCCTGCAAAACGAATGTCAAACAGTGCATCTGGGTATTGTCTTGATAAATTACATGACTCAGTGATCACTGACCCACATTTTGTAATATGATTTTATAAAACCCATGTGACAATGCTAATGGAGATGGATGCACTATAGTTCTTATACAGTAGAGGCCAAGAGTGTTCTTGGAAAAAAATGAAAATAGGAAATGTAATTACAGATTGCTATTATAAGATTTCATCTAAAGAAAGAATGTTAGGTGGGTGGATATTCTATACAGGGAAGTTGTTAGAATTTCAGGCAAATTTACTGCATGCCAGCCAATAATACTGCTTTATCAAAATAACTGTTTATTTCTGTGCTTCTAGAATCTGCACTGGCATAGCACCAGGTGTGGATTGACAGGCTTGCACTCTGTACATATGCTGGGCTGCATGATACTTTGGTGTGCACAGCCTTGGTTTGGGGTTTCCTTTTTCTGACTTCGTTTTTGTGATGGCAGCCTCAATCTGAGCATTCACAGCAGAAAAAAGATGCTGACCTTGTCAGTAAAGACTTTAGCCTCACTCATGAAGGGAAGAAGTGTACCTCAGACAACAAGTTCACCTGTGTTTAGGAGAGATTTAAAGATTTTTTCTTGAAACATAGCAGCTTATGTTGTTTTGTCATGTAAACTGCCAAGAAAGAAGAAGGAATTTAGTGAGCTTCAGTGTGCAAGACTTGTTCACAAAATCCTTTTCTAAACTGAACATCTGAGTTCTGAGAGGTTTTTGTGTCTGTTCCAATTTGGAGTCTGAGTTTTTGCTTGTTGAAAAAATGCATTATGGACTGGCAACTGCACGTGATTATAGCAAGCCTTCAATTACATTTCTTTAATAATGGTAGGAATCTGAAGAAATACTAACTTAGTTTTTGATCACTTTTTGGGAACAGCACTTCTACTCTCTATCTGCTAAGTGTTCTCGATATTCTGTTATTTGGCATCTTAGTCATCTGTCATCAGAATCAAAGTGGTGGTGGAAAGGTGAGGCCAAATAAGAAAACAAGACAATTTAGGTTTATAAAAGGACTTTTCCTCTCAATTTTTTTGACGAGTTGGGTATAAGGAAAATGATGAGGTTAGTTTTGGTCTGTTTGAAGTCATATGCTTATAGCATACGCAAGCAGAGATGTGAGCCTAGAGGCCAGATGTCAGCATCTGTAAGCATTAGTTGAAGTTTGTGTATGGATGAGAGTGCCCAAGGGAGAGCACGAGGAATGAGATAAGTAAAATGCTGAGAGTAAAATCTTGGTAAAGATCAATTTTTAAGTGGCTGTTGGAGAGAGACAAGTAAACTGAAAAAAAAAAAGTCAGTCGGTCATGGGAAAATCTTGAAGGTTAAGGCAGAAGAGAATTTGAAAAAGGAGTCAATGGTCATCAGTGAAAAATGCTGCAGAGAGACAAAATAATAATTGAACTGGAATGTGTCCATTGCATTTGTCAACCAGCAGGATGTTTCTGACCCTTGTGAGAGCCAGTTTTGTGGGACAGTTGTGTGAGAAACCCAGATTGCAATAGATTGAGGAGTAAATAGGAAAAGAACAAACAGAAGGAGCAAATACTACTTTCCATTTAAAGAAACCAATTTTTCTTCAATGCAGTTGCAGTACTGCATGTGTGGGAGAGGGGCTGTACATTAAAATTTCAAGGCGAAAAAAAGTTTCAAGAATGTTGTAATGATTGAAAGAAAAGTCTACTGTGATCTGTGTTGGGGCCAGGTTTGGGATTTTATCAAGAACGTACAATTTGGCAGAACATGGCAGTGGGTAGTTTAGCTGCAAGACTATTCAAAAAATTTTCTTTGAAGAACATGGAGTACAAGTAAATAAACAAAATGAGGAATGCAAGGGGCTGGAGGTTGGACTGAGGTTATGGAGTGAAGCTCTTTAAATATAGTGGTGAAGATTGTAGTCTGTATCACAATGGAATTCCAAGGTCACAGATATGGAAATGTCATCCTCAGAACCCAAAGTAAAATTTGTCAGTAGCTTTGAGCACTGAAAAATTTTCCAAGACAGAGGACTTTGGAGGCAACAGGCTATAGAGGTGGCATAGGTATAGTTTGAAATAGTGGGGGTGGGGTTATAGGAAGTGACTGTCCCTGAAAAATGTATGGAGGACATTAGTGGCTGGGCTTGAACTTGCCATCCATATCAGCGGTAAGAGGTGACTGGAGAGCCACTTTTAGACTTGTTTCTCAAAAAGTTTATAACAGAGTGGCATGGATCTTGTAAAGAGAAGGCTACTCAAGGTTCAGGACTAAGATGGACAAAAAGGAACTACTGGTTCCTATGTCAGAATTCCTTAGGAGAAACTCATCCAAAAAGCTTTGATATCCTTGTTTACTTATGCCGCAGCATCTTGTGATAATGCAAGTGTCTAAAGTTTTAGGAAAACACCAAAAGCAATGAAGAGATGATTGGGACCCTTTAAAAGAATATCCAATAGAAGGAGGAATAAATTCCTGAAACTGTAGGATAACTATGGAATGAAAGAAGGCAAGGATGAATCTAAAGTGGCAAAATTGGCATTGGGTAAAGTTACTCTCCTTCAGTTCTCCAGTGACATAGAGGTAGGTATGGTTATGATGAATTATTTAACAAAGTCTCAAAGTGGGGAGAGTCGAACCTTTCTTCCAATTTAAAAATTCCCTTTCAAATGTCTCCAACAAACTGGGTGACTATATCTTCAGTACCTCAGGTTCATTACTAGACAAATTCATCTTTAGTGAGCATCTCGGAGAGATGGTGCAAACATCTCCAATGGTAAGAAGATCAAAAGTTGTAAGCCCATCCATTCCATTTATAAATTCTATATTCCTTGTCATCCAGTGCCCCACAATTCCCCAAACTGTCTTCCTTATATAGAGGTTTCACTCAGTGGTCCTATTTTAATCCTCTGGAGTGACTCTTGTAAAAGTTTAAGGGCCTTTATCCTTTTTCACATATATCTTTCTACCATATTTTATATCATGTTGCTTCCAGGTCTTCAAATACCTTGATATTGGGTATCAGGATCTAGAACTGGACACAGTTTTCCAAATATGAGCTGGTGATGTTTAGTGGAACCACTACCCGTCTTGATGCAAACACAATGATATCACCAACAGAGTCTAGCGGGGGTTGGGAGGTGTCACAGGGCTCTCTTTTATAAGTGTTTTGACCTTAGAATTTATATTTTCACATAAAGTGCTATAAAGTGGGGATTACTCATTTTATTCTTCAATAGATCTTTTTGTTGTTGTTGTTGAGGAAAATTAGCCCTGAGCTAACGTCTGCTGCCAATCCTCCTCTTTTTTCTTTTCTTTTTTTTTTTGCTGAGGAAGACTGGGCCTGAGCTAACATCCGTGCCCATCTTCCTCTGCTTTATATGTGGCATGCCTGCCACAGCATGGCTTGATAAGCAGTGTGTAGGTCAGCACCCGGGATCCGAACTGGCAAACCCCCAGCTGCCGAAGCCCAACATGTGAACTTAACTTCTGTGCCACTGGGCCAGCCCCTAATAGATCATTTTCAAACAGAAATGCAGTTTAAAATTTTGTCTTGCTGACTTAGGGCCTTCATCCTATCCTGTTGAGAGCTTCCCACATCTTGATGATGTTGAACAATATATTTGCCTTCTTCCCAGCTTTGTGTCATCTGTAAAAAGATTTTGCCTCGGTTCTTGATACATTCGTTGAATAAAATAGGATCAAGGAAAGGGTGTAGAAAAATGCTAGCCAAGCGCTTCCTACTTGGTAACAATCGTATGCATTGATATTTTATAGGACAATTTTCTAGATAGTTTCAAATCTACCTAGTCCCTGACTACCCATCCATAGTGCTCCATTGTATCCACAATGATATTACTACAGACTGTCAAATGTCTTGGTGAAATCAGTGTGCATTTTTTGGCTTCGAATCTTTCAAAGGTTCTCCATTATTCTCCGAATAAAGTGCAAACTCTTTAACGTGGTTTTCAGGTCTGACTTCTGCTTTTTTCTCCTTCCTCTCTTCATTCCTCACTCTCCACTTGGAGTTCTATGTTCTAGTCTTCCTGAACTCCTTGCAGCTCCCTAAGCCATTGCACATTCTATCAGCTTGAAGCCTTTTACCTCCTGATTTCTTCAACTGGCATATTCTTGGTCCCCAGCTCTTTTGGCCTGGCTCATTTCTCTTTGTCCTTCTGATCTTCACTGAGATGTCAAGCTCTTAGACTATTTTCCCTCATCCTCTCATCTTTCCCTGTTACACCCATGTTTAATCCCAGGAAGACTGACCTTGTTTTCTCTCTATACTGAAATCCTCTTGAAGGCAATGACTGTGCCTTATTGGGTATTTTATCCCCAAGGCCTATCTGGTAACCAGCACATGGTAGGGATTCAATACATTTTTTTGGAATCAGTCCTGGCTGATGTTTGAATGAGTTTTTCCTGTGATATTCTTTCCATCTCCTCTCCTTCTAATATAGTAACCATATAAAAATAGTTTTCACCGAATTGTTTTGGGCAACCTCATGCTGGCCTCTGGTGATCACTTCTTCCCCTACTAAGTACATAAAATTATCCAGGGATGAATACACTTTAGAATGTTGCTGGCTATGCAAGTTGAACTCATCTGACTTCAGGTTATGAAATCCCCCTTTTTGAAATCTGAGGCATTTACTTAGCTCTGATCTTCTGGCAATTTTCCCATTTCCTCTGATTTTTTTTTCCCCAGAACACCAGCATCTGCGATAACAGCTGCAAATTGCTTTAATTGTCTTAGATGTAATGCATCTGGACTTGAACGCATTTTAAGGTTGCTACACATTCTCTTACGCTGTCCCCTACTAGATTTGTGTTCTATCCTTTAAAGCCTGAATATCATTCTCCTTCATTGGGTAGAAGTGGAAGCAAACCAGAAATAGAATTGTTCTGCTTTCTTTCTTTCACCATCTTTATCAACCAGTTAAGTTATACATTCTTTTATCTCATTATTAAAAACATAGCTTTAAAACACAACAACAACAACATTTTTATGTTGGTCTCATCTAAGTTGAGATCTGGAAGGTTTTATGAGCCAGGTCGGTGTGGCAGGAGGAACATAAGTGGATAAGGAAACAGCAGTCATACGTATGTATTCAAGACCTGCTTGGTGCCAGACATTGTGATAGATGAACATCTTGCTACAAATATAATTTATTCCCTGTTCTTAAGGAGATCTTGGTTCAATAGGGAGTGTTAAAGACCATAGCACTTTATTTCAGTTAGCTGTGCATCAAACTTGGTAAAAAAAAAAAAAAAAAAAAAAAAAAGAAGTGCTGATAGTTATATTGTATGATTTAGTTTTTCCTTTTTTGGTGAGGAAGATTGGCCCTAAGCCAACATCTGCTGCCAATCTTCCCCTTTATGCTGGAGGAAGATTGTCACTGAGCTAACATCTTTGGCAATCCTCCTCTATTTTGTGTGTGGGATGCCGCCGCAGCATGGCTTGACAAACAGTGTGTAGGTCTGTACCTTGGATCTGAACTTGTGAATCCTGGGCTGCTGAAGCACAGCATACCAACTTAACTACGATGCCACTGGGCCAGCCCCTGATTTAGTTTTATATCCATCCATCTACCCATCCATCTATCTGTTAAGTCATGCTTCTCAACCATATTGTATGTTAGAATCACCCAGGGATCTGGACTAGGTAGCAATGAAGTAGGTAGATTTGTAATTATTTGGAAACTTTGATAACCCAACAAATCATCTCAATCAGGATCTCTTAAGGTTGAGGCCCAGTGGAGAGTATGTATTAAAAGCTCCCTTGATGACTCCATATTCAGACAGTTGTGAATCACTGTCTTAAGCACTCACTAGGTGTTTAGAGGATGCTGTGCCAGGGGCTGAGGACGATATACACTATGCTATACAAAATAAAGTTTCTGCTCTGCAAGAGGTTGCACTTTGAGCAGACAAGGCCTTCTCATGGAAAAGAACAAAGTGAAAATGCAAGTTAGTGTATTGTATGATTAAGAACCAAAATGAGAGGTGGAGGCAAAAAAATACCATGGAAGTTATAGGTTAAAGGAGACAAATCATGGGCTAGAGTCGTGAGAGAAGAGTTAGGGAAGACAGGTTTAAGCTGGACTTTGAAGACTGCACAGGATCGGAGGGGTAGCAGGGCAGCGACGTGCAGTGCTGGCAGTGAGTACACGAGGGAGCCAAGGCTTCTTTTCAGGAAGGATTGAGGAGTATGGACATTTTATGGGACAGATCGGCCACAATCAAGCAGAAGTTTTATTTAGAGCAGCTTTCAAACTAAGGTTATGGAGGTAAGGCCCAAATATGGAGATTTCTATGCTATTTTGAGGTATCTTTAAAGTGTGAGCAGCACCTTTTTGTCTTTTTTAAAGAGCATAACCATAATCCTTAAACAGTTCTCAAACCTCTTTCAAATTAGCAAATATCCTATGTCACTGATCAACCTCAGAGTTCCTATTAATTGAGTTTAGAATCTGAACAGAAACTTGGAAAAGGAGATAGGAAGCTGGATCTCATGACCAAATGGAAGTGTGTCAGTGATGTGCTGGTAAATGTGTAACCACCAGCTCTCTAGGGGGGAAAAGCTCTGATTTACAGTGTTTGCCAATTTCAGTGGTGTAAATACTACCACTATGACCAATTTCAAGCTACCAATGGTTTAAAAATCCATTTACAAAACTCCTGTAAATTTGATGTTGGCTCTCGTGCGCTGCTATGACCTGGGTCCAACACACCACTGCTTGTGTTTCCTTTACTGTTGCTTTCATAATAATGGTTTGTCTCTGGAAAGATTGGCCTTAAGACATGGAAGATTTGCCTTTGAAGGTCAATGTTCAGTTGAATCTAAATTTATGTAACTCATTAGAAGTGGAGTGGCAAGAGGGAGAAGAAAATCCCTAATACTTTCAAAATTGAAAGAGCATTTGAACATCCATGTCTTAAAAATGAGATTCCAAAAGCATCTTCCACTGAGGGAGGAGCCCTGGTTTGATTGGGCAGAGCTCTTTTCACCTTAGTTTGATGGTGTTTCCAGCAGAGCAGTTAAGGGTTTAGAAAGCCTGGGAAGAAATATGAATATGTTGATTAACTCAGGTTTCCATGCAAAGATGCTTGCATGCCCCTGGAGGAATCAGAGGCGATAGTCTTCTGGTGAAGCTCAGCTCCTGCTGCATCAGGTCCTTTCTGCTTTGGCTTCCCAACCACCTCCCACCCCTTTGTTCCCAGATAAAAGTGGCTGAACAGCACCCGCATTGCCTGTGAAAACGCTTCGCAGAACTTTAAGCCCATTAGACCTGGCCTGATTTCACTGCCTCACTGCAGCCCCTGAGTCCTTCACAATGCCAGTTAGTTCTGGCCTTCAGTCCTTCCTCCCAGCCGCCTGACGGTGGGAGGGCGGGAGTCCATTTTCAGCACCCAGATACCGCTTGAGTCCTGCGCGCAGCTAATGCAGGCCTCCCAAGGGCAGAGCCACCACAAAGCCCTTCCATCCAGGCCACATATCCCTTTCTTCCCCGCTTCAAAAACAACTGATGTGTGGGCAGGAAAGCCATTTAGTCAAAAATAAAGACTAAAATGTTTTTTCTTTCTGATAATGTTCCCGATTCCGTCAGTCGGTATTATGCTCCATAATGTGCCACGTGCAGCCATTTTGTCATCGCTTTGGGTCATCCTTGCTCACAATTGGTTATTTACTCAGGGGCTTTTGAAATTATTGAGTTGACACATCTGTCAGACGGCAAAAGCAGAAATGCTAAAAGGTCACTTGGAGAGAAACCAGCTGCTCCAGACAAACCTTTCTGTCTCCAAATGGCACAATCATTACAGCCTGGCAGATGGGGCCTCTGCTTTCATTGCAGTCGCTTCCCTTGCCGTCAGGTATTTAGCTACACTACCTCATTGCCAGGTCAGCCAGGGCTCCTTGTAATCACCCACACAATAGGCATCTCACTGCTTAAGAATAGCAGCTCCATTTTCTCTAAATAAGAAACCAGTTTCCTCACAGATATGAGCCACCCAATGCTTGCCACAAACTTCCCCATTAACAGATTAGTTTTGACAGTGGTAAGTATGTTTCTGTTACTTCTGCAGCCTTCATTATACTCTGAAACATGAGGCTTGGTCTAATCTCACAGTTTGGACAGATTTTGAGGGTCTCTGAGTAGATGGCCTCTAGTGAGTAGGTCTGGGATTCCCTTTCCTCCACCTAATGCTCCCTCATCCTCACCTTGCTCACCTCTGTGTGCCCCTGAGGATGTGTTGGGAGGCACAGGGCAAAAGGTGGTGTCTGTTTGTGCTGCTCCATGGGGAGGAGGATCACTTTTCAGTCAGCCTGGCCCCCCTGAGGCCACAGAACCTGAAAGGGGTGTGTGTGCGCACCCATGTTTGCCTGCGTTTATGGCAGTGAGAGATGTTGCAAAATAAAGATAGAAAATAAAAACAAGCTGTTGTTGAACCTCGACCATATAGGGAGGCGATTCTTCCATAAAGCATGTTCTCACAAACTCTGCTTTGGGAGGCAATTAATATGTCAGCAGCTATAAAAACAGCGTCTTAACCTGTCAGAGTAATAACAAATAAATCAATAAACATAAGGCTGTGTCTCTCAAACTTATTGGCCATGGGGGTGGTTTTTGGAAACGGTAGTTTAAGCATGGCTCTTTTCCCTGAATTAGTAATATTACCAGCAGTATGGTGAAAGTTTGCTCTCTGTCGTTAGGGACACTTCAGTGGATAAGTTCAAAATGCACCATATCAAGTTACATGCAGGAGGCTGAGAGTGGAAAGGGGAATGGGAATTACCTCGTGATTACAATTAAAATTCTAAAATCATCACAGTTTGACCAGATCACATGACCTCAGTATCCCTTTTCAGCCTGTTGGGGGCTTCACTCATAAATGAGTGTGAACCTTGAGATCTCAGTTGGGAAACGCTATTAAAGAGCTTCCTTCAAACAGAAAACAAAATCTTCAACAACCCAAATCATGGCAATCTATGATTGATGTCCCCAAATCGATGATTTCTCTTTAGTTTCCCCCGATCTGCTACCTTGTCCATTAATCTTCAGTTTCCACCTTTGCATTCTCATCATTCTATCTTTTATTCTGGGGGTTAAACAGTGACTCTCCAGTTGGTTTTAGGGTCTGTGGACTTCAAGAGTAACTGCTATTAGCAGCAAAAAAGGGGGATCTCTGCAGTGTACCTCCATTATCTTACAAGAATTCAAGAAAGTTTTGCTGTACAACATAGCCTGAGTCTCACTGTGAATTAGGAAACTTCCAAACTTCTGTAAGAAGTTTGGAAATGAGACAGCCTGTGTCAACATGACCTAATTGTTCTAGAAAATTCTTCCTCAATAAGATAAAAGTGTAAATGATAAAATAAATTTACTGTTTGCTTCAGGAAATTCTTGCTAATTAGTTTATCTGGGCAAAGAGTTTGGTAGCGTGGGCAAACAATTCTATCAGGATGATAGATTGTTCATTTAGGCAACACTTCACTTATCAGACACTTTATTTATCAATACTTGCTTCATGACATGAAGTGTTGCTGTATTCATCAATTCTAAATTACTGTCATAAACTTTGTCTAATCTCAATTAATTCTCCACTTTGAAAGACTCCACCTTAAACCAGATCCCAGAATCCTATAAACATCCTTTTCTGATCTCCGTCTGTGAGATAATACTTAGATGCTGTCAAAGTGTTGTTCTCTATTACTGCAGTAAATTTGATAAACTTAGCTTTGCTCAATCAACAGGTTTTCCTGGTGGTCATTTTGGGGAAGTTGATAGTCAACAAAGTGGACAGGTGTTCAGTCTTAAAACAAATCACTACAGGAAGAGAGAACACTCTGAAAAGACTCCAGAAGAGTTCTGATATAGCAGTAATTCAGAACTTGGGTGATGAGGAGAAGTCACAAGATAGATTTGGAGCATGCAGGTATTCTACAGGGCTTCCCAGAAGTTATAGATGGAGGGAAACTGGCAGAATAATAGACTTTCTGTGATTCATGGGACAGGATTCAGAGTCATTATAATTTTAAAGTTAAAGAATAAATCTTTGCTTTGAGATCTTTGAGATTACTAGCTGTTGAAACCTGGGGGCATATTGGATTCCTAAGCAGGAAGGACATATTCTTGGGCTATGGAAAAGGGGGAGATCCTAAGGAGGAGAGGAGAGAGCAGGAAAGACTCTATGCAGAAGGCAGCTGGCATTGGGTGGGTCTTGAAGAATGGGTAGAATTTTCATGTGTGTGTGTGCGGTTATGTGGAGATGGGTGAGGAGGATATTTGGAATAGAGCAAGGTGAAGGAGATAGCATAATAAAGAAGTTGAGGGAATGGGTATATAATTCAGAGGCCTGAATTAGGTGAAGCCTAATTCCACCACTTAAAATTGTGTAGATAATCATGGGTGAGGTGTTTAACTTCTCCAAGTATCACCTATTAAATGGGGATACGATACCTACTTTATTAAGATTGCTGTAAGGATAAAATGAGATTATGTAAGGTGGTTAGAAAAATTATATGGATATAGTAAAGACTCAGTAGATGCTGGCTATTATTATCATTTGTTACAATGAGGATAGGCTAACACAACAGAGAAGAGAATGGAAAGAAAGCTCAGGGCATATTCTGGGAAAGACTGAAGCTTGAGCTATGCATATGAAGGTAGTAGAAAACAATTTTGGAAAAGTTGGGACTAATTGTAAAAAGCCTTGAATTTATTTTAAAAAACTTACTTAGTAGGCAGAGGGAAGGCCATGAAGGATTTTTGAGCAGGGAAGTCACGCGATCAGAGCTGTGCAGGTAGTACAGAGTTTGGATTAGATGAGAGAAAAGACCAAAGTTACAGAGGCCAATGAGCTGGTAGCTAAAGTCAAGTCAAGAGGATGCTGTTTATAGAACCAGAAAGAAAGAATAAATACAAAAGAGAGCATGGAAGTGTTTTGGGGTTAAAATTTCCTTTTGTCCATTCAACTCAGGCTAAACAAAGCAGCATGGAGCTCGAAACCTTAATCTGAAACACATCAAATGAATTTTACTCACAGGTTTAAAACTAGCTCATCATGCAAGTGTCACATTCTATGCTCTGACCCTCCCTGCTATCTGACACCTGCTCCCAAGAAGACTGGGCGTGTGAAATGAATTCCCAGCAAATGCAACAAGCCAATGCATCTGAACTCTGTCCAGTCTATAGTATACTTACATTACCTAAGAAGTGATCATGGGATTAGGGCCCTTTACGTAGTAGAATGTGTTTCTTACTTTTACTGGAGTTCTGCAAATTCTAACCTGTTCTAACTTTTTATCATATAGGTAACTAAATTTGATGCCCTCCCCTTCCTTTTGAGTTCATATCAATTTAGGAAGGAAGCATTAATAAATCCGCAGAATGTAGTATTTTTTTAATCAATTCTTACCATGCTTTATCTATTGGCATTCAATTTATTTGATTAGTAGGCTTTAATTTGCACTAAATGGAAAAACCAGGATTCAGAGCAAGCATCAGGTGACACTAATGTTAGCCTAATTGATCAATTTGTGTTAACTATCAGGTAACTTGGCTAAATAATAAAGCCATTCACAGACAAGGACAAAGTGATTTTAAAAGACTCTCTTTAACAAGGCCTCTCTTCCCTAGAACAGTCTAGCAGCCTTTAGAACCATACCTTTTCATTTACAGTGGCCCTTTTTAGATTCTATTTTTAGATGGAGGAGGAGAATTCAAGATGGGGATGTAAGATCAGAAGATACAAATCAGAGTTAGTGGAAGCCACACAAGGGAGGAAGAAGAGCTTCAAGGGTTTGGAGGGTATTTAGAAAGGAAATGAAGAACACAATGTGTTTTATTCGTAAATAATTAATTAAGCTTGTCGACGAAAATAACCAATCTATAAATGAAAATTTGGGTGAGTTTATTCTGAGCTGAAATCTGAGGATTATAACCCGGGAGAGTCTTTCCACAAAGGAACAGAGCACTCCAAAGAAGTGGGGGTACACAGGACGGTTATATACCCTCAAAGATGGTGTTTCACATATGATTGAAATGTCCCTCCCACAATAGTCACAAGATTGCCCTGTCGGCACCGCACTTGATGGACACAGTAGGTAGTGGTCTGCTATCTCAGAGGGAAGCAGGAGGCAAGTCTATTGTCTTGAGCTGGGTGGTCACAGGCGGGTGCCACAAGCAATCAGTTCCTAGCCCAAGGAAAGATGCTTAATCCTTAAAGAAATGCCAATATTGGGAGGGGAAGAGAAGTTGCACCTTTATCTCAAGGGCCTTTGTTCTTGCCATGGGGAATCTCTAAAGCAGATATACAATGCATGCTCAACGCCACGGTCAGGCCCTTTTGGAAAGACAAGGTCAGGCCGAATTAGGTTTACACAAAATGGCTTCCTCGTATACTCCAACATATCCTATTACTTGCCATTTTTACTTGTCAAGCTTTTGAAAAGACTGAGAATAATCTAGATAAAATTCAAACCACCTTCAAAATTAGTTAACCAAAGGTAACTCTCCTCCCAGGATTGGGATCATATTTTGGATATGGTGTGGTTTTCTGATCTTTTTACTTAACATGTTGTGAACTTTTTTTCTCAAGGTACTAATTATTCCTCAAAAACACTTGTCTAACTTTACAATGAAACTGGATGAATACAGGTCACATTTTAACCTTCTTATATGAGGAGGGAGATAGTGAATAAGACAGGTGGAGAGGGTATCTGTAGGGTCCAAAAGGTCAAGTGGAAGTGCCTAGTGTTGAGAGGAGGGAGGTGGCCCCTCTCCCCTTAAGTTATCCTGGGAAGTTAATATAAAATGATGCTGAGAGGGCAAGGTGTGAAGCCATACTAACTTAATTGTCTCTTACTCGCATTTCTTATTCCTTGGCAGCACTCATTCAATCACCCTTTCTAAGTTTAGGTTTTAGCGTTCTTAGAACAGGAAAATACGGCCTGTGGGACAAATTTGTCCCCCTGCATGTTTTGGGACAGCCCATGAGCTAAGAATGTTTTTATATTTTTAAATGTTTGCAAAATATCAAAAGAAAAGTATTATTTTGTGACACATTAAAATTATATGAAATTTAAATTTCAGTGTCCTTCAGGATTTATTGGAACACAGCCATGCTCATTCACTTACATGCTATCTCTGGCTGTTGTCAGTGGCTACTTTGCTACTACAATGACAGAGTTCAGTGTTTGAGATGGAGACTGTATGGCCTGAAAAGCCTAAAATATTTGCAATCTGTAAATATCTGTCCTTTACAACAAAATTTGTCCACCCTTGCTTTGGAAGGTGAGTTTTTATGCTCATATCCACACATCTCCCTAGAATTTTAAAAGGAGTTCTAGGACCTTAATACCAACTTTCTGACATCGCAGCTTCACAGCCACTTGTTACTAAACACGTTTGTTTCAAATAGTCAATCCTTCCTGATAAGCACATTGCAGCCTGAATGAACTTTTCACGGCAGTGCTGACACTTTAGAGTCTTCTGCCTCACTTCTCACTTGCCAGGGTTACATGTTATCACACAATTAGAATCATTCATTCAGGAAGAAATGACTTTCATTAGTTACTTCATTAAGATGAGAAAGAAATTTTAAACATTATGTTAACATAAAAATGATAAGATATTAATGACTTTGCAAAGCACTTTGAGAGATCTGGAATGATAATGAGAACTGAGTATGTAGTAGGTGGAACTACATGCCAGTCACTGTTTGTTCAGACACCCATTCACACGTTGGAAGATAAAGTTGCCTGGAGATTGTATCATGCTTTCTCTCTGGCACACACACATTCAACACCTGAGGTCCAAACTGATCACTCTATAGACAGTAGTGATTGTTGCCCATGCAAGATAGTATGTATTTTCATAATATGAGTCAGTTGAAGTCTGACTTATACACCAGCTCTTGCCTTTATTGACTATTATTTACTAAATGTAGGGAGAGCAACGATTTCATGTTTAGCATGTAATGAGCACTTAATAACAGTTACCTATTATTATTATTAGCCACTTGATTAACTTGAATGTGCCTCCAAAGTATATTATAGAGGCCAGCTAATAGAATGCTATTTCTGACTCTTTGTGGGACCAACTAGAGAATACACTAGAGATTAGAATGTGGATTGTGATGATGTGTCTCCAATAAGGTTTTGCTGTAAGACCAAAAGGAAGGTTTGTGATTCATTTAGAGCAACTAAGAGAGTAGAGAAATGTAACATGCTTCTATGTGAAGTCTTGATGGGTCAGTTGGAGACATCTGGGGCCCCATAGTTGAATGTGGCCAGTGATAGCTTTAATTAGCAAAGAGCGTATTGGTGAAAAAGAAATTTGAATATTTTTGGGCAGGGCATATACTTTCAGGTTTGCCTTAGTCTTCTCTACTCCCCGTTGCTTAACATTTACCTGCCTTATCTCTAGATGCATTTTAATTTGTAACCCTTGATTAGAAACACTGTTGAAAAATCATTAGAAAAGTGTTTTAAGGGTCTTGGATATGTGTATGTTTGTGTGTGTGTGTAGGCCTATATAGGTAAATAATTAGTTTTGCTGCTAGGTTCTGATTTCAAAATAATGTAGTTAAATAAAGCATCCCAACTAAAAAGAACTTAAGGCAAATTCTGTAGTACATTTCTCTGTGTCTGGTAGTGAAAAAAAATTTCCCTCCTCTCTGAGTTTTTTCTTTTTAATAGTGTAGTCTTCTTACTATTTTCTATGTGCAAAAATAAAAGTCAGAGGGCATCAGCTCACAAAAAGCTCATACTCCTCTGAAAGTGTGTGCATCTTTCTGTTATATGAATTTGCTCTTCTTATCTGAGGGTACTATAATGCTCCTTAGGGAAAGAGCAGAACATTTTCCTGTCCAGAGAATTTTGAACACTAGCCAGAGTAAGGGAATGTCCTCTGGCTGAATGATGAGGCTCAGACATATTATGTAGACACTTGTCCGTTAAGTACAAGTTAGACAGAGTCATTTTGGTCTCCAGTGGCCCTGGGTAAGTCTGATTTCTTTCCAATCACCTACTGTGCAATATTTTGAGAAAATGACTTGGTTGTCTTGGAGTACCTAATAGTAAAGGAAGAAAATGTTGGAGAGAGCCAGCCTTGGTGCTGAGGATGGAAAGAGAATTTTAAAGAGTTTACATAATGGTTTCTGGTAGTCAGATACCATAGAAGGAAATAGTACTCAAGAGGGGAAGGAAGCTGTAAAAATGAGATACGGACCATGACCATTGTAGGGCAATCCAGGAACACCTCTGTCCTTTGTGGGGACATGGCCCTTTAAGATAAAGATAGTCCTGACCAAAAGTCAATTAGTGCCACTTGCTTCCATCTGTGGACTTGAACTTTTTCTTCTAACCTTGGTTTAGCACCTGACTACTTGCCTTCAGGTCTCCAGCTTTAGTCAGGTTTGTTAACACTCGTCTGCCTGTTCTTTAGCCTGTCTGCCATGCCTTTGCCCACTCCGCCTCCTTCCTCTCTGCCCTGCATTGCAGAGAACCAGCTTTGAATCATATACAGTGCAAAGTTTTGAGATAGATAAAAAGATAGCAACTCTTACTTTTTTGAGGTTTATAGTAAAAGAGAGAGAGAGCCACATGGAGTACTAAAATAGAGACAAATGCTAAGAGCTATGGGAAAATGAAGGAGGACTCTGTCCCTGATATTTGCATAGTGAAATGTGTTCACAAACATTATATTGCTTAATCTTCTCATTTTCCTGTGATGCAGGCAGCATTCTTTCTCATTGGAAGGTGAGGAGATGGAGGCTTAGAGCTGAAAGAAGCAGCAATTTGTGGAAGATTAAAAAGCCCTAAATGCACTAAGATTGGGGAAAAACGTGCTAAAGAAAACAAAAAAAATCTCTTCTATGTTTGGAACAAAAGGGAGAACAAAAAGGCCCATTACTGGAAAATTTAATGTTAAAATGATGGAGGGAAATAGAAATTATTATATTCCTATTTGGCTTCTATATTCTGTAAAAAAGAATAAAAAATCCATTGACTGTCAATTCCCTGAAAAGACACCAAAAGATACCTTTGATAAAGCAAAGCAGTAAGGGAGACAACTCTTCTAGAGGAGATATGGCACAAATGGGATATCTATGAGGTTTTTAGGGCTCTGATTCAAGGCAGGTTTTTCAAGGTTTTAAGACCTCAATGCAGGCCTGTTTGGGACCAGGCAAAGATCATGATGTAATTGTTTAGGATTGATGGGAAGGTGGATTTTGAAGGATAAACAGTCATGTAATGGGTCTGGTCAGGAAGTCTATTATCTGGGGAAGGGACTATTAACTTTTCTGAGGGTAGCAGACTTGTTCATTGTTTGGAGAAATGGATTGTCAGAAAGTTCCTGAAACAAAAAACAATCCAGCTTCATTTTCTTCAAAATCCTTCTGGCAAAATGTTTATGGAATATTAAGCTCATATTAATGCAGACAGGTAAAGTCATGTTAATGTAGACAGTATTGCAGATGGTTTTCATTCTCAATGCAAGCAGAAAAAGTAAAAAATACCTTTAAGAGTAACCAGAAGTTCAAGATAAATAAGGAAAATAGAATGAAATTACCTACATTTAAAAGAAATTCAATTCTTGACAACACAGAGAAATTATATCTGCAAATGTTTTCTTATAGACATGTAAGCTTAGATGTTTAGATGTGTTCTCAGATTGGCTGCCAGTAATCCAAGAGGAATTAAATAAAATATGAAGGAAATGGCAGAATGCCAGAGATTAACAAAAGTTGCCTGGATAGTCAGAAAGACAACATGGCCTGGTAAGGCTGACACTGATCCTACACAAAATTCTAGACTGCACAGAGAGGTGCCCAGTTTGATGGATGACTTACATATGCAAGGCATTGGGAATTCCATGGTGAGCAAGGTAGACATGGTCTTTTCCCACAAATCCTGTTGGTCTTTCTTCAAAATAAATTAAGAATCTGAACACTAGTTTTTTAAAAACCCATTTCCACTGTGCTATCTTGGCTCAAGTCAGCATCTCTTGTCTAGATCATAGCACCAGTCTCCTAATTGGTCTCCTGCTTTTACCCTTGTCCTCCATGGTCCATTCTCATCACAGCGCTAAGAGTGATCCTTTTAAACCCTTTGGGAAATCCCAAATCAGTTCTGTCACTCAATTGTTCAAAACCTTCCAAAGGTGATGTCTCAGAGCAAAAGCCAAAATCCTTACATTGATCTACAAGGTTCTACAATGGAGTCTATATGATCTGGCTCCCTGATGTTCCGCTGACTTCATTTCCTGATATTTTCTACCCTGTTGACTCCCTCCAGTCATGCTGGTGTCTCTGTGCTTCTGTGAACGTCAAGCAACGTCCTGCATCAAGACCTTTGTACTTGATGTCTCTGTGCCTGGGATACTTTTCCTTCACTTTCTTCAGGTCTCTGTTCAAACATCACTTTATAAGTGAGCCCTTTTGTAATAACCATATACACAAAGGGCTCCTCCTTCCATGGTATTTCCTAGCTTTCTTGTCCTGGGTGTCATATTCTAAAGGGCCTTGGTAATATTTTACTTGGCTTTTACTCAAAATGAAGTGAAGAACTAGTGCAGGATTTTGAGCAGAGGAGCGACATATTAACTTTTGCTTTAACAGAATTTCTATGGCTGATGTGTTAAAAATAAACTGTAAGGGATGGGAACCGGGGCAAAAACAGGGAGTCTGTTGTAACAATCTAGACGGTGCGTGATGATGGCTCAGATCAAGATGATGGTAGTGGGAATTGATTGGATTTTGGATATATTTTAAAGTAAAACCAATGAGATTTTCTGATGGATTTGATGTAGGATGTCAGAGAAAGAAGGGAGTTAAAGATAATTTGAAGGATTTTGGCCTCAGCATCTATAAGTAGAAAGATCTAGGCACTGAGATGAGGAAGTCTGTGGGTGGAGAAAGTTTTTTTGGGGAAGACCAAGAATGCAGTTTCAGACATACTGAGTTTGTGATGTCTATTAGACATCCAATGGCAATGTTGAGTAGCAGTTGGATATACAAATCTGGAGTTCTTGAGAGAGGTCTGGGTTTTAGATACAAATTTGAATGTCATTGGCATATAGATGGTGTCTCAGCCTGGGTTTCCCAGAGAGCAGACCCTGATGCTAGTAGGAGGTATAATCACAGAGAGTAAAATGAGGGCCGAAGGAAATGAGGTGGGGAAGGAGTGAGTGCTAAAAGGAGGTGTGTTAACAATCTGTTTGCCTCTGGATGAGATTGACTGCTTGATCTCATGGGGCTGTCATACAAGAAGTTGTGTAAAGCACATTTCAGGACAATTTGCTGAGGGAGCTGTATTAGTTATCTCAGGCTGCCATAACAAAATACCATAGATTGGGTGGCTTAAACAACAGGACCTTATTTTCTCACAGTTCCGGAGGCTGGAAGTCTGAGATAAGGGTGCCAACATGGGTCAGGTTCTGGTAAGAGTTCTCTGGCTATCTTCTTGCTGTGTCCTCACATGGCAGAGAGAGCACTCTGGTGTCTCTTCTTCTTCTGATAAGGACACTAGTCCTCTTAGATTAGGGCCCCGTTCTTATGAGCTCATTTAACCTTAATTACCTCCTCACAGGCCCTACCTCCAAGTGGAGTCACATTGGGGTGAGAGCTTCAACATATGAGTTTTAGGGGGACGTGATTCGGTCCAGAGCATTCTGCCCTGAGTCGCCAAAATTTATGTCCTTCTTGCATACAATATACATTTTTTCTATTCCAACAACTCCCAATCGTAACCCATTCTAGCATCAACTCTAAAGTCTAAAGTCCAAAGTCTCATCTAAATACCATCTAAATCAGTTATAGGTGAGATTTAAGGTGTGATTCATCCAAGACAAAATTCTACAGCAGAGGCAGAAGCAGGGAAGAATTTCCATAGGCACCAATCTCTCTTTGTTCAAAGTTATAGCTCCAGGCTATAAAATCCTCTCAACTTCTGGATTGTGCATTTCTGGGTGCCCAGTGGGGTTTGCCAGTATCTAGAGGGAAGCCCTGGATGTGAGGTGAGAGACCCACAGTGTGGCATGAGGCAAGGCTCTGTGAGGTTGTACCTATATGAAATTGTTTGGACCCCATGTAGAGCTGGTTGCTGCACTGATGACTGGAACAAGGGACACCAAAGGGGTCTGAAATAATGCACACTGGGGAGGGCTTAGTTAGTAGAGACCTTTTCCCCATTACTCCCCCATCCCTTAGCCAACCTAAAATTCCTACATTTAAATGTATTTCTGAATATTTACTTATGATGCTGGAATTTATTTTAATATGGAACAAAACCTTTTATTCCACAATTAGTAATAAAAGTTTGAATTGTAAATTGATATTTAAGGAAATACATTGACCAAAAGTCATCACTCTGAAGAGTAATCAAGCAATTATGGAACAATCAGCTAATAGCAGACCCTTTCCTGATCTGATGGAAAGAAAGGGCAGTGAAAAGGCCTGGACACCAGAAAGGGGGAAAGATCTTCACTGAAGAAGACACAGGGTAGAAAAGAGACAGAATTTGATCAGCATGTATCTAGCACTCTGTATTTTCCAGCACTCTCCTAGGTGTGGATGTACAGCAAGTTATAGAACAGACTAAATCCCTGTGCTCTAGGGTCAGGGTTAGTTAAAGGAAGGAACAGACGTTGAGCAAACAATCAAATGAAAAATATGTCAGTGGGGATCAGTCTTACAAATAAACATAAAACAAGATAGGAATAAAGAGAGTAATGGAAGTGCATTATTTAAAATAATTGAACAGGGAATCTTCTAAAATAAGATGAAGTTTTAGTAGAGATATAAAGCAATTGAGGAAAGATGCCATGCCAATAGCTGGACAAAGGATTCTTCACAGAGAGAATAGCTTGTGCAAAGGCCCTGAACAAGGAGCATGCTTATCATACTCAAAGAACAACAAGAAGGCTAATTTATTTGAAATGGAGTGAGATAGGGAGGAAATGAGGGAGATGAATGAAAGAATGGCCTTGTGATGGAGTAGAAAAGGACAGATTTTTTTTTTTCTAGACTGATTAATTTTCTGAAGGTAAGCCCTGTTTGTTTCACTTGTCATAGATACGTAGAAGGTACAAGGAAAGAGTCTGTTATACAAGGTTTTGTATACTCCCTGTTTAATGGAGCAGCACTCTGAAGTACTATGTGCACCTTTGCTTATAGTATTTCCTGAAGGCCAGCCTCATACCTTTCATGCTCTATAGGTGACAGAAACTTCCACCTCAGAAAGAGAAGAGTCTAACATGACTGTCACCCACCACCCATGACGTAACTGTATCTGTTCTAAAGAATCCTCCTTCCTTTATTCCTCAAGGCAAGACTTGTCCTTTTTCTTGCCAGTTTTGTCTCTGGGACCCATCCTTTGAATGTCCTTGTTTATAAATCACCTGCCCTCTCTCTTTATTGTAAACTTCTTCTCTTCCATTGGTTCTTTGTCTTCAGCTTTTAGAAAGACTCAACTCTTGCCCATCTTAAAACAACTCCCCCTAAACCTGATGACAAACTCTAGCTGTTACCAATATCTTTCTTCTCGTTCACAGCCCAGACCTAGAGTTGTCTCTATTCATGCTCTGTCCTTGTTCTCTTACTTTCCTTCTTCACCCCCCTAAAATCATGATTCCACACCACCTCTCCACAAAACCTCTTTCTCTCAGTTCATCAGTGACTTACTCTTTGCCCAAACTGGCTCATACTTTTTAGTTTTCATTTTATGCAACCTCTCTGAAGCTCCTTTTAACCATTCTTTTCTCTTCTGGCGTCCATGATGACATTTGTTCTGATTTTCCTCCTTTGTAGCTACTCCTCAGTTTCCTTTCTTCTTTCCTATCTGCCTAAATGTATTTACTCTGTAGGACTGAGCTTCCCAGCCAACATGAAATAGTGATGCCCTCAGTCCTTGCTGTGGCCAGAGCCCCCAGGCTGGTTGCCTGCACACTTGAGCTGCCTGTCTGTTTACCCCAGTGGGCTGCACAACTGTATATGTGTTCTGACATGAAAAAGGCTCGGATGCATTGCCTCGGAATATCATCCTCAGCCCTCTCCATTGTGTATTTTAGATACTCCTAGTGATCTCACTCACTCAGTTATTTCCTATAGGGAGATGAATTCTAGATCTCTATCGTTAGCTATCCTTTTTCTGTTGAGTTCTAGATCAATATAATTTAACTAAACACCTCTTCTTGGATGATCCTCAAACTTAAAATGTTCAATGTTAAAGCTTTTATCTCCAATCCTGTCCCTCTTGTGAATGATTTCACTAACTACCTACGAACGTGGAAGTGATTCTGACTTCTTTTAACTCAATTGCTCTCATATCTAATCAACAATCAAATCCTGATTTTGGTTTTGTTCTTTCATATCTAGTCTTTCCTCATCATCACTCTGATTCCACTTTAGTTCAAGTCTTTATAATTCTTCACCTGAACTACTTTGGTAGATCTTATTATCGTTCAAGGCCTTTACAACGCTTCCCTACTGTTCCCTTCCCTGTGATGACCCTTCTCGTAGGAATGAATTCAGGCAGTGTGGCCTAGGATTTACTTTGGCTGAGGAAATGTGAACGGAAGTTATTCGGTTAGCCAAACTGAAGAGTTTGAGAGCATAATCCTCCAAATCCTTAAAACCCTTTTAAGCAGACAGCCAATTCTGCTTAAAACTTCTTCCAGCAACTGCCAAGAGTTAGGGTCCAACTACAAAGTTAGAAGGAAGAGTCTACACAGTACCACCCTCACACACCTAGGCAAGTTCAGGCCTTCACCAAACCGCTCTCAGTTTTGTTATTTGCTAGAGACTCACAGAACTCACTGAAAGCTATTGAACTCATGGTTAAAATTTATTACAAGAGAAATATACAGATGAAAAATAAGCCAAAAGGAAGACAGGCATAGAGCAGAGCGTCTGGGAGGATTCCAAATGCAAAGCTTCCATCGTGCTCGGGATGTGTCACCCTCCCAGCACCAACATGAAATAGTGTGCATGGAGTATTGCCAACCAGGAAAGTTCACCTGAGCTTTGAGTCCAGAGTTTTTATTAAGGCTCTATTACATAGGCATGATTAATTGATTGATTGCCCAAAGTACCTATCCTAAGTCACATGATTGTCTTTCAGGCATGGCCAGCCCCACCCTAAAACTCTCAGGTGTGGCTGACCCCTCCCTAAGGTTCATGTGGCCAGCCTGTGCCCTAAATGAAGACATTTCTTTCAGGTAGGACATAGATTACCTTCCAGAAGCCAAGGGTAAAGGGCACATCTTCCTTTGGGCAGAGCCAACCAGAGTCTTTACTTCACAAAAGTGAAGTAGATCACTACTGAGCAGCAGCTTTAAACACCAGGATAGGATTTGCTATATTTCTTTCTCTTCTGCCATCTGACTGGCAATATCCCAGGTGAATTAGCCTGGATCTGGAGGGAAGATGTTGTGGAGCTGAGTTGCAGCTGACTTAACACAGCCGTGGAACATGAGCAAGAAATAAACCTTGGTGTTGGTAAACCCCTGAGATTTGGGGATTGTTTGTTACCACAGTATTACTTCTAGGATGGGATCAGCTTATGGATGAATTAGTTGGAATCTGCCTCTCCTGTTTTTGTGCTTTGATTTGCTGGACCTTCCAGATCCCAGAGATCATGGAGCTTCCAATCTCCAGCAGTAAACAGACCAAGAAGCACTGATTTCTATCAGGCCCAACCAGATTTCTTCTCACTTGGTTCTAGCTTCTCCACTTGGTCACAGGCTGCTTTGGTCAGAGTCAGTTAGGACTCAGTTTTCAGGGAAGGAGGACAGAAGCCTTGCCACATTCTCCAATCTGGCTTTCAAAACAATAAAGCTAATCAGGCATTCTGATTCTCCTCTGGCTGCTCTTGTCTGCTCCAAAGGGTTAAAAACAGAGAAAGGGAAAGATGATTGTATAACAACCCCAACACTGGGAAACACTGAAGGCTAAATCTGCTGACTTCAGTACCTGCTGGTGGGCAAGACTGGGGCAGGTACAAATTGCTAGTTCAAGTAGATCTCATTGCTAGTTCACATTTAGTACAGAAGACTGTTCTTGTGTATTAAAATGGACAATAATCTGCTTGCTCTTAAGGCAGACAAGAAGAAGATAGTGGGGTATTCCAGAAAAGAATAAACATCTTGGTTTAATCACTTTGGGTCATCTTCTGGAATGGAATCAGTTAATGGATGGGGCAGTGGTATTTTCAATAAGTCTGAGGCTGTCATGTGCACAGTCAGGAAAGCCAGAAAGAGGCTGATGGGCTAGCCACAACACAGCCCTTCAAGATGGTGAAAGAGCCTGTGAGAGAGGAGCTGGAGTGGTGGGTGGCTCTAAAGAGGAGGCCAAGAGTCTATATTTGATCTGGGAGGTAAAAGGACAAAGTGGTTGAAGCAGTTCACATGAGAATTAATTTCCAGGGAAACAGGATACTTAGCAGTTGTCTCTTTTCCTGAATTGACAGATAGGATAGGAACTATAGTAATACATCTCAAAGGATGAACAGTTTATTCCCAGGAGTACTTTATTTACTGAAAAGTAAATCTCACTGGGAACATGGCTGGAAATATATTTTCATTTGCTATGCTCTCTACCTTCATTCCCTTTAATGGAAAATAAGCCAAGAATGTTCTCAAATAAAGCTAAAGACCATACAGCCACTAGTGAGTCCCAGAGGAACATTTATAACAATAATTGAAGACAGAGGATCGTTCTTTCAGAGATCACGGTTCCCAGCGTCCTGAAGTGGAACAGAACAATACTGTGCAACCCTGGGGCTGATGCTCCCTGTTAACTTCAGAGACAGTCAACTGGGACTCAAGAGAAAGGAAATGTGGACAGAAAGAACATATCCAAGAGAAGGTTTTTTTTTAAAGGGTAAGAAGACCTTACAGGAAGTGTATTAAGCAATTCATTAACTCATGAAGAGCTACAATTTACTTCTTTACTTTTCCTTCTTTTTCTCCAACTTCAGCATCAAACCCTCTCCTGCTTCTATCTGCCGAACCCCAACAACCCCAGTAACTATCCCTGGGCAAAGACTAAAACCAGAACTGCCTCTAGGAGCACGTGATAATTTTGCAAAACTAGCAGAGGAATGGCGATGATGAAGACAGGACAGCTGTAATGAAATAAATACATATTTAGAGTGGCTGTCTTCTCTTCATGTGATAATCTTCATTGACATGTACTAGGCTTTGCACAGAACGTAGACCTTCCTTCCTTTTTTTACTGAAAGGCAGAAAGAGCAGCTCCTGAGGTGGTTGTGGTGGGTTTGAAACTATCAAATGATTCACATCCTTCAAAATATTCTTTTTCTGAATTTGTTCTCAGAATCTGAGAGACTTTTTGTACCATTAAAATTATTTCTTGGGAGCCTGCTGAAGGCATGCATCTTTGTGCCAAGCCGTGGAGCCATAGTGTTATCTGGTGGGAACGAATGCATATGTTAAGTACAATGCTATCAGAATACTTTCTTCCCCTCTTTGACATCACCTTTGTGAGGCGAGCAGCCCTGGGGAAGTGGAACACAGGGTGGGCAGGTTTTGATGGATAAGCTGAGGCCTGGAATATGGGTGGACTCCTGTCAGGACCCGGTGAGGATGGTCAAAGGCTCCAGTCAAGCACAGGGCTGCATGAGTACACTACGTGTGCGCGCATGTGCATGTTGGGAATACAGAAAGGGGATGGAGAATGAGTGATGAAAAGGGGAGAGGTTGTGAGACAGATATTTTCTACATCACAATTTTTAAATTTCTTACCTGGTAGTACCACTTATGTGTTGACCATGCCACCTTACTTTATGAACATATCTCTAGTGGTTCCTCTAGGATTTATGTATCTGTGTGTGTGTATTTTTTTAACTTTATCTTTTACTTATTTATTTTTTTTTGAGGAAGATTAGCCCTGAGCTAATATCCACCCCCAATCTTCCTGTTTTTGCTGAGGAAGATTGGCCCTGAGCTAATATCTGTGCCCATCTTCCTCTGTTTTATATTTGAGATGCCTGCCACAGCATGGCTTGATAAGCAGTGAGCAGGTTCGTGCCTGGGATCTGAACCAGTGAACCTCGGGCCACCAAAGTGGAACTTGTGAACCCAACCACTACGGCACCAGGCCAGAACCTTAAATTTTATTTTTTAAAATGGTTTTAAATTTACAGAAAAATTGATCAAGTAGTACAGAGATTCACACATACATATCCACCCGGGCCGCCGCCCGGAGTTCCTCTACTATCAACATCTTGTGTTAGTGAGGTATGTTTGTTACAATTAGTGCACTGACATTGATACATTATTATTAACTGGAGCCCATGGTTTGTATTAAGTTTCACTCTTTGTTTTGCATAGTTATATGGGTTTTGGCAAATGTATAATGTCATGTATCCGCCATGACAGTATCATACAGAAGAGTTATACTGCCTGGAAAACCCTGTGCTTCACCTGTTCTTCCCTTCCCCAAGATTCAATTTTTAATTAAATATAATGGTGAATGGAATGGTCAACTAAACGTACATATGTACACGTGTTATATGAATATGTAACTGTGAAAGTATACATGTGTGTATACACACATGCAAACACACAATCTTGTGTTTAAGTGACACAGTTTCCTCCTGGCTGCTTTTAAATTATCTCCAATTAAATAAGAAGTTGTATAAGTGTCAAACCTTCATGCTTCTGCCTGTGTCTGAGGTATTTTCATTGATGAGACAACCCAACAGTATTACCATCTATCATTAAACCCATGGAATGTCAAACTTATCACCTTGACACGATCATCGTGATCCTTCAGATGTCCTTGTGAAGGCTGGATGTCATGGCGACCATATTATACGTCAGGATCCAGTGCTGCTGAGCTTCTCTTAGTAAATCTGGCATAATTGCATATATGCACTGTAAGGAATTAAAAGTCATTCAAGCGGAATGACTTTTTATCGTGCAGTATTAAGTCATTAAATTTGCTTGTCTTGATCTTTCTTCACTGTTGGTATTCTTGTTTAAATTAACAAAAAACCTTATATTTTAATATCAAGTACTTTAAAAAGTAGCTATTTATGGAAATATGTTGTTAAATAGCTCAATGCCTTATTAATGTCTTTGCTTTTGACAGTTAAATTTAAATTCTAGTGGGTTTAGGTTGGAAGAGAATGGGTTACAAGGCTTTCTTTCCATTCTTTAGTGGATGGAAGATTCTTGTATGGCACCTCTGTGTGGTCAGTCATGGTGCTTATTAGCCCTGTGGGTAGGTGACTGCATGGACAAGAGTGCACGTGTCAGATATAGCCCACTCACCATACTCTCACATTGTCTTGTTGGTTGGCTCTGAATTTGGGTAGAGCCAAGAAGGACTAGTTGTTCAAAGCCTGAAGGCAAGGGAGAATTTAGGAAGGGTGGATGGCATAGTTCCTTGCTCCTCAAAGAGTAATCAGAGGGCGAGCAGATCCATCTTCTGGGAGTTTGTTTGAAATGCGGAATCTCAAGCCCCAACCCAGATTGACTGAATTAGGATATGCTTTTAATAACGATCCCCAAATGATCTGTGTCCACAGTAAAGTTTGAGAAGCGCTGGCTTAGTGGTTAGTAACATGCACTCTGGAGTAAACAGGCCATGGGCTTGAATTGCAGCTCCACTACTTTTTAGCAGTAGGAACTGGGCAAGTTTCTGCCAAGCACCTTACACATAGTGGTGCTTGTGTCAGCTGTGGTTAGAACTGGTGGAAGAGTCAATGTGGCTAGGGAATGCTAGCATAAGTGCAAGGGAATGAGCCCCAGCTGCAAAATATGAAAAGGAGTCTGAGTCAAAATCATTAAAAAATGATGAGCAATCTTAGAATATAGGAGATGCCAGGAGAGAGGAGATAGTCTGAACAAGTTTCCTGGGTGACTTGTAGGGCCAGCATCCACCTTACTAGTACATTTCATCCTCCCTTGTATTTCAAGACATCTCAGGTATTCAGGAATTCAGTGTCATTGTCTCAGCAGGTTCTCACAAAGTAAGAGGAAGGTAGATGAGCAGATGAGAAAGGAAGCATCCCACATCAGAATCACAGGAAGTCATGTCAGGAAGGAACCTGAAAGGCTGTCTAGCCCAAATATCCATTTCATGTTTCAGTTTCCACCAAGTTGTTGCCCAGTGTATGGCTGAATATCATCTGTGACTGAAAACTCACTACTTCTACTGAATTAACTGAGAGGTGGCTGTGGTCTGTAGTCAGGGAAGTGTTTTTAAAGTCAGACTTGGATATTTAGTGTCCAACACATACACAAAACAACCAGAGAATTTTAAACAAGTTATCCATGTTTACAACAACATTTATTGAAGCTTCTACTGTGTTCCAGGAATCAGGTTAGGTGCTGAGGATAAAAATCTAAATAAGACATAGAGACCATACTTTTGTTGAGTTCACAGTCTAGATAAGTGACAGACATGTAAACAGTAATTATAACACCATGTAATAAAGGCAGTAATAGAAGAATGAACATGTGTTCATGGTGACAGAGAAAAGGACCATTCATTCTGTTGGGGCATGCTGGGGATTTGCTAAGAAGATGACTTTTGAACTGGGTCTTGATTATAGACCTTTAGTGTTTGCTGAATGAATACATGGGCATGTGAATTGTGTGTGTGTGTGTGTGTGTGTGTGTTTGCGTGCTTGAAGGTGTGCATGTGCTCCTGAAGGGAACATAGCAGATACCTAGTATCCTGTAGTCCTGAGATTGGCTCCTACTTCATCCCTCCTTTTCTAGGTGATGTTGAAATATTATTTCTTGTCTATGACTGTCAAGTCTGAACAAAGGCAGTTCTCAGTGTTTTCTAATAAATAATACTGCTTTGTAAATTCCACTTTAAAACATTCAATGTGTGATGCTAGAGATAACAAGACAAATAAGGTTGTGATTAGACACATACAATCATTCTTCCTTTTATAGAAGGGTTTATTTTTAGAATTTTCATAATTTCTCTTTAGCACATTTCAAATGAAATTTGACAATTTTTTTGTTATATCTTGCTTTTTAAACTACCATTTAAATGCTATTGATCATAAAATAAATATTCGAAGTAACGGGGGAAAATGATTTGCGTTTGGAATGTACAGATCATGGAAGCAATTGGAAAAAATATATTAAAGTTTTAAAATTCTAAGGGTATTCCCTGTGTTAAACCATTCATCCATCCATCCATCCACCCACTAACCCATTCATCTATTTAAGTCAAGAGTTATTAATTTTTTCTTAAAATTGTAATGATATTGAGTACAACCAACTTAAAAATTAATCTTGAGTGTTGAAAAGCCTAAAATATTGTCTGGTTGTTTCTACATTTTTCTCAAAAATAAAATTTGGATCACCCATATACTTATACCTTTGATAAATCATCAGGTACCACAAAAGATTATTTCTTTTCAGTTAATTTTTAGGTAGAAATTTGAATTTCACTATTTGCCTGAAAAGAGTTACACTCCAATATTTCAAATCTCTATAAATTATCCTTTGATATGCCTAATACTTGGACCTTTAAAATTTTGTAATTTACTTGATACATTTCACCATGTTTACCTAAGTAAAACTTCTAAAGATCTGAACACTTACAGGATGTCTTTAGCTTTCTGGACATCAGCTTGGTACAAAACATCAGTTTGTTACAAAAGATGTAAACGAATTCAAAACAGATGGATGATATTTCTGTTGTATTTCTAAATACAATTAGAGGTTTAAAAAATTGGAGAAGAATATCTGCTAAAACTGAATGTCTGAACAGACAGTGTAGGAAGTGGGACTAACCTCAAATAGGGTAGGATTCCTTCCAAGTCCATCTCACGGGGACTTGCGTTACTCGTGTCCGTTACCCATACGTTTGGTCAGTGTGTGTGACTAACTTGGAACCGTCAAATAGAGTTACACTAAGTGGACACACATGAAAGAAACTGTACTTTAAGCCACTTCATCATAGCTTAGACCTACCAAGCGTGGCAGTTAGTGTCACGTGATCATTTCTAGCTCCTGTTCTGTTGGAGACAGACACTTGTTCACCAGTAACTGCTTCCATCGCATCTCTGGAGTAAGATTATTGAGTCACATCCAGGGTTTGCTCAATGAGTTAGCCCAATCAGTGACTTCACAAGCAGATCTGATGTTTGATATCCAGAAGAGGGCAGTAGGACACAGAGATTAAACCCCGGTCACTCAGACACTACGACAAACAACGGCTGCTCACAGCTACTGAGTGTAAGACCAAATACTCACTTTCCCTTTGGCTTACCGTGGGCAGCATGGTATAGCTTAAAAAAGAAACGAACACTTTCTGCACCCCTACTGTGTGTCAAGCACTAACTAGGTATTTTTCACATATGTTAAGTCATAGCAATCCTGAGATTAAGTGATACATTATTCCCACTTGTAGTAATGAGAAAATCAATGCTCAGAGAGCTTAAGCAACTTGCCTGAAGTCACACAGCAAGTAGTATGACCAAAATTAAACTCCAGATCTGACCCATAGGCTCTGTTCAACCATATCAAAATTTCATTACTGATGCCACTGCTCATAAACTTACTGACTTTTGGCAAGTAATTTCACCATTTAGAACTCCAGTTTCACCATCTTTAAGGTGAGACTAACAATAACTTCTTATTCTTTAAGAATTTGTGTCTGGATCAATTTTTCCATGATCAGCTTTGTCCAAGTGGGTAGGTTTTGTCCACTGATGATGTTTTAAATCAGAATAAAAGATTCTAGAAAATCAGATCTAGAAAGGCCACAGGAGAGTTTATTCAACACTTTCATCCTAGAGATAATGAAAACAAGGCCTGGAGTGTTTAAGTGACTTGTATACTGTTAGAAAGCTCAATAGTGACAGACACTAGAACTCAAGATTGGCAACTTTATCCAGCTCATCTCTCATCTTCTCTCACCTCTCTGCATCATTTGCTAGGGATAGAGACACATGGAGATGTCGATGATGATAATGCTGTTGGTGGGGGCGAAGGTAACAATGTGTGTCTGAGGAAGTTAAAGAAGAGTTACTTCATTTTAGAAGGAACTTATTTTATTAGGAAGTCCTTCTTCCATTGCTCTGTTCATGAGGGAGGCCAATATATGTTTAAGACTCTAAGATTTATCTAAGACTGCTGCTCCACAGGAGGGTGGGAAAGGCCAGGGTAAGCACATTTAAGATACTCTTCTAATGAGGAATGTTAAAATATAGACTCCAATCAATGCTAATCTTAGATTTATATGATTCTCTATCAGTCAATCTTATTGGCTTCCCAAAGATCCGCAGGGGAGAGGCTGGCTCCTTGGAAATAATGTGGGAGATTGATCTGATGTAGCACTGCCTCCTTTGAGAGATTTTCAGGATGCCACTCATCTTTTATTCCACTTCTTCTAACATCTTCCTTTCTGAATTTGGTATTATCTTTCCAGTCTGCAAAGCCTTACGCTTTTAGAAACTTGGATAAGAAGAAGAGAAAAGGGAGAAAGAAAGGAAGGAGGAATGGGAGGGAGGGGGAAATGCTGCAGTCCTCAGCAAAAAGAGGCTGAGAAGCCGAAGCTCCTTGTTTACAAGTGGGTTTGAAGAATTCCCCAGCTTCCATCGGCCTGTGGATTTCTGGACTATAGCTAGGAAAGCTGATAGTCAATTACAGATGCAGAGAGCTTTCTATTTAAAAGTACTTGCAATCAGAATGACTGGTTTCCCTAATTCATCCAAAGGATGCTTTTTGTGTTAAAAATTGTTTGAAAATAGAGATTTCTAATAGTTTAAATAATCTATCCCCTTGCTCACCCTGGGGATAGTTTCCCGGATCCCATACATTTTTCTTCTTTCCTCAGATCCTTAGGACTCCCCCTTTCCCTTGCAGTGCTGGGAAAAGAACTTCTCGAGGGTCTAGAGAAAGGCAGCTTAGGTAGTGAACCATGAACACATGTTCCAGGAGCTACAGCATGGCTGCCCTGGAGGCTGAGAGAAAGGACAGGTGGAAACCAGTGATATCACTGCTTCCAAACTCCGCAGTTGGCCATCTGCACTGTTCATTGACCGTTAGCCATGTAATGCCTGTCCCAACTTTCTGCTATCGCTGGCCATATATATTTGATATAGGCTTTATGATCCAATATCTTTTCTCCATTAGAGGTATGCACAACCTCAACTCATGCCCAGCACCCAAAACAGTGCCCTAAACACAAGGTTATGATAATACTTGTTGATCGTTTTGAATGACCCTCTGAATAGGACAAAACTTCTGACTTCTGTCTAGTCTATATGAACTGATTGGGAAAATGAATTTTGCCATGTGAAATATAAAGAAATAGGAAAAAAAACAGTGGTTGGCAATGTAATATGATATCTTTGAATGCAGAGTTTAGCATATTATCAAATGACAACGGAGCCTGTGAAGTGCTGAAATAATTCCTGAGATGTTGCCTGCTGAATGGCAGCAAATTGTGATACAGCACTGCTAATGGTGTAGGGTGGGAGAGATGATAGGTTCTGGAGAATGGAGCCTGTTCATTCTACATTGTGGAGAGGGAGCATTGCCTCAGGACACTGTGATTTTAGCATGATAGATGTTTGACACAAGTTATAATAATTTTATCTTCCACAGCATTCCTGGAAGGAGGTTGATAGGATACACACAAACACAGATGTGTGTTTATAATTTTTCACTGAAAAGCTTTTAGGTACTCTTACAGATGTTGTGATTTCAGTTGTTAGAATGACCATAGAAAATGAGATAATAAAATTTGAGTAAAATTATCGCAATAAATATTAAACACGTGTATTTTCTACAATAATAAATAAGGAGCTGTTGCTCCTTAAAACATGGTCAGTCATATAAAAGGTTAACATGGTCAGTAGTGTTTAATACAGATTACTGGTATGTTGAGTTATGAGAAGAACAAAGGTCTGATTTTGCCATTTGTACAGTAGATCCAATGATGGATATTCAGAATATCTTGTATCTCATCATTCTGTAACATCACTATCATTTTTATTGTGAAAGAATTATGTCGCTCCATATATGAAAAATGCATTCTCGAACCACTGTGAATTAGTTTTTAATGTACTGTGACCTTGGATTGCCCTTGGATATTAATGCTAAATGATTAGTTCTGAATGCTTTTTGAATAGCTGCATGGTGCAATTAAATGTGCAATACATCATGGTTGACATAGCTAAATGCCTCTTCTGGTCAAGGAACCCAAAGAGGTCTTGGGAATGATGGTAATTCTGCATTGCTGAGGATAGGAGAAAAAAGAATCTCTTGTTAGTAGTGAAATAAGAACAGACTGAAGTAGATGATAACCTTTTCCTGGTGTTAGTCAGTGGGAAATAAATTTTTGATTAAGAGCCATAAAGGAAGACAATTTTGATCACTGCCGAAGTAGTGCCCCATTATATCTGCCAAATGCCCAAAGTGAATAATTATCATTTGTCTTTCCAAATGACAAGTCGCCAAACAGTATGTGTGGGGGTGTGTGTGTGTGTGTGTGTGTGTGTGTATGTGTGTAGAGGTGTAGATAAAGGAATAAGAATTTGGTTCATATTCTAGCCCTTTTTCTAGAATGGGCTTATATTGAATTTATAATTTGTCTCAATGTGGAACCTCAGAAATTTTGTACTGCATCAAATCTCTTTTTATCGAATTATTGGGCCTGGGGAAATGGTGACAGATGAAAGGGTGGCGTGGTGGAGCCAAGATGAAGTAGAGGCCTTTTACCTATTGGTCAGTGGTTTAAATCCAACCTTGTTGGCCAGTGGCTGAAAGTGATTACTGGACTGCTGGCTGTAGGCTGGTGGCCAGAACCGAGTTGTCAGCTGGTTCTATAGTCTGCAGAAGAGCTCTGAGCCCAGTGGGCCCTTAGTCAGAATGGGGCTTAACTGTCTAGCAGACGCTCCTTTTCTTCAGGCGACAAGAGCTACTCTGTGAAAAGGCTGCTTCAAAATGGCCCAACACTAATGCTATTGAGTGGGTGATCTGGGGATTTCAATCTTTGAGCTATCAACAAGGGGAATGCAGAACTCACTTAATTTCCCTGTAACTGGTAACATTTTAAAAAGAAAGCATTAGTAAGAAGTTTGGTTCCATTTGATGAAAATGAGCTGTGATTGGGCAAGTCAATCCAATGTGAGAACTCAGCCCTAAGTGCATCACCCCTACCAGGTCCAGCCTTGCCATAGCCTCATGTAAGACCGGCTTGAGGTGCTGAATCAATACTGATATGCTCCAATGAGCCTCTCCTGGAGCTTTATGACCTCAGGAAGTCCAGAGATGGGAAACACAGTTCCCTGTAGACCAGAGTTTCCCATTCTCAACCTCCTACTCCTTGCCCCTGTGATTGTAGGCCTTGCCTGCTGTGTGAAGAATATGACCTTGTATTTTAAATGCTGGTGTTTTTGGTTAACAACACCAGCCTAGATGTACTAATGCTTCTTTTCTAGAATGATACTGAAATTAATTAAATGTAAATACATTAATGCTCCCTTCTCAACAGACTGACTTCCGGGTGAGCCTCTAGGACATTTCTGTGAGTAGACTTGCACAGCTGCCATCCTAGAGTTCAGCATTCTGCTGCTGTTTGTTCATAGAGATTTGCATTTTGTAATTATTTATTTGTTTATGTATTTATCATGTGTCCCCCCATTAGACTGCCAGTTCCATGAGGCAAGGACTTTGGTTTCTTCTTCTTATGCACCCTGCATCTAGCACAGTGCCTGCTACATAATGGGTATTCAATAAACATTTGTGGGATGAAAGAATGAATGAGCACGCTTGTTAGGAACATATTTACATGCCAGTGTGAATGGAGAAAGGGGCCTAGGAAAAAGAAAAGACTAGGACAGTAATTTTATAACTAATCAGGTTATGAATTTGGAACTTAATTACAAAAGATACAATATGAATGCAAAAAATGCAGAGCTGGTGGGCTGGCCCAGTGATGCAGCCATTAAGTTTGTGCACTCCACTTCAGCGGCCTGGGGTTCCCTGGTTCGGGTCTCGGGCACAGACACATGCACCACTTATCAAGCCATGTTGTGGCAGGCATCCCACATATAAAGTAGAGGAAGCTGGGCATGGACGTTAGTTCAGGGCCAATCTTCCTCAACAAAAATAGGAGGATTGGTGCCAGATGTTAGCTCAGGGCTAATCCTCCTCAAAAAAAAAAAAAAAAAAAAATTCAAAGCTCTTCAATGAGGGAGAGTGGAATCGGAAAACCTTCAGTACTTTCTTGCTGTTCATTAGCTGTGAGCTAATTCCCTTCTTAAATGTCTTTGAGAAGCTCTATTCCCCCCCCCCATATTTCAGAGCAGGAAACAGGCCCTATCTCAGTTCAGACCCTTACAATTTCTCACTTGGATTATGGCAAGAACTTTCCAACTAACTTCCTTGATCCAAGAGCAGCTAGCCTCCTCTCACACCCCTCCTTCCTGGAGCTGCCAGGGGAATCTGGCAAATCTGATCATGCCACACTCCACTTTAAAAGCCTTTAATCGCATCTGATTGCCTTTAGGACAAAATCCAAACTTCCTAGTGTGGCTTATAAGGCCTTTCTCGATCTCACCCGTCTCTGTTGCTCCACCCTCATGTCTTACTCTCTCTGGACAAACACAGCAGCTCTGGAAGCCAAGCTGTCCCACTGCTGAGGCTTTTGCAAAGTGATCCTCTCTACTTTCCTTTGTCTGGCTAACTCCTTTTCTTCCTTCAACCTGGAGCTCAGGTTTCACTTCATCCAGGGAGTGTTTCCTGATAACCATGCCTCCACCATGGTGTGAGTGGGTCCTTGGGGACATCTCTCTTTCATGCTCCATGTACTCTGTGGTAGCTCAGAGTACTCAGGTAACTCTACTGTGATTAAGTGGCTCTGGTCTGAGCTTTTACCAGATGTTGAACACCTTCGGGCACTCTTCTTCCATCTCTGAGTCTCTGACACTCATATAACCTGCACAGAGTAGATGCTTAATGAGTGTGTGTTGAGTGAATAAGTGGCTCACTCACTGCTTGGCAGCACTTCATCTAGTTCTTGACGACAGACCTTTAAAGTGTGTCAAGGTGCACAGGAGAGAATGAGGGTCAAGTACGAAGGAGAGAATGAGGGAAGGATAGTTGGTCTGCTGAGGTCGGCTGATTAGTTAGTTGTCAGGTCTTTGTTTTACTCAGTGCTAAATCTAAAGCAAAGCCAAGCGAAACAAAACAAAAAGCCACTGGAGAGAAAGCTGGGCTGGGCTTCGGCTCGGCTGATGATGATGTGAAGTAGGCATAAATGCTCTCTTCCGTCTTCGAAAGCTCATATTTCTCTTATGGATATGACCTAATATTGTGGTTATGTATGCTGTCATCTTAGTTCATTGTATCAGCCAGCTTCCATGGTTATGCTGTAGTAACAAGCAACCTCAGTATCTCACTGGCCTCCAACAACAAAGGTTGACTACTTGCTCATGTTACATTTCCGTCATGAGTTGGCCCTGGCTCTGCTCCTTGTCAGGACCCAGGCTAATGAAGAGCAACCCCTATCTCTCTCTGGGATGTTGCTGGGCTCATGGCAGAGGAGAAAGAGAAATCATGGCTAAGTGCACATCTGGCTTTTTTTTTATTGAGATATAATTGACATATAACATTACATTAGTTTCAGGCATACAACATAATGATTTGATATATGTGTAAACATAGTGAAACGATCACCACAATAAGTCTAGTTGACGTGCGTCACCACACATAGTTAGAAATGTTTTTTCTTGTGATGAGAACGTTTAAGCTCTACTCTCCTAGCAACTTTCAAATATACAAGACAGTATTATTATCTGTACTCACCATGCTGTACATTACATCTCCAGGATGTATATTTGATAACTGAAGGTTTGTTTGCACCTTTTCACCACCTTCACCCCGACTGGACTGTGGACTCCTGGAGGGCAGGAGTTTGTGTGCGCTCTGACTCACAAGCCTGCAACCTTGCCAAAGCATATTACTTGTCTTTTTGAAATAAAGAGCAGAGGTTGTAGGCTTTGGAAATAACAAAGACTTATTTAGAATACTATCCTATTTTTTCATCTCATATGTTTTAGTTTATATAATACTAATTATTTGAAAGCCTTTATTATTTTATTCCACTGAAGTTTAATTTAATTCTTGATATGAATTTGAATATGTTAATTGGTTGCTTGCAACAGAAGTCTATGTCATCCACAGAAGTATGTCCTGTTTCCTCAGCTGGTCTTGACCAATTGCTTGGCACTAGTTTTCCGTAGCACATCCCATAGCTAGTGTTAAGGCCCTCTGTGATCTATCACCAAATGACGTATGTTTACTGGGTAGAATTTCTTTAGTTCACCTATCTCCCTCAGTGACATTTCACAGAATAGGTACAATATAGAGGTTTGCTGAATGAATGAATGAATGAATGAATGGAACAATGTTAAAAAGAAGACCACGAAGGCTCACCTTTCAGTAATAGTAATGATGCTAGACCGAGTCTCGCTGCTTCCCTTGAGGCTGAGCTTGCCTGGATTTTTAATACCTTAGGTCTAGTGGTAGCTATCCCAGATCCATGGTAGGGTGAGGAGAATGATGGAAACAGTTACAAAACACTCGGCAATTGTTCCCTGGTGGAGGATCAAAGAAAGTGGAATGAAATATTCTCCTAACATATTTGCAGTAAGAAATTACTGTCCAGTGACCCCAGATAAAATGACTGTTTTATGTATCATCCCAATGGTTTATTAAAAGTGTGTTATTTCTTCTTCATCTCATTATGACAGACTGAATAAATAATTACTTCAAAAACTAGCTCTTAAATTTGCATTGTAAATTCTTGACATACTGCAAACATTTATCGAATGCTAAGTGGCAACTCCAAAGCAATCATTTACCAGGTCAAGAGAATGTTGTTTGGAAAAATCACAAGCTATATATCTTAGAAATCTTGTAATACATCAGTACTTTCAAATAAATGCCATTTCTCTTTTATAAGCCATAAATAATGTCACAGCTCATTTTAGAGCACTCCATGAATTAACTCTCCAAAAAGTGACTCTTTTAAGTCAAGCTAAATGTTCTTCTTTCTTAAATTGGCAAGGAGGTAAAATTTTTGGATTATTGTCCCCCAATAAGGACAACTACAGGAACTGCCTGAGCACCAACAAAGGAGAAGTCTGGGTCCTGATGAAGGCGGAAGCCTCAACTCAAAGCCAGAGTGGGGCTTGGCCACTTGGTTGGTCCTGAATATGGAGATAAGTTCATCTTGGGACAAACGTTTTAGTGAATCAGATCCTGTTCCTGTGTATTAATTCTTGTTGCCACTGTGACAAATTACATAAACTTAGTGGCTTAAAACAACACAAATTTGTTCTCTTATAGTTCTGGAGATCAGAAGTCTGGAATGAATCTTATGGGGCTAAAATCAAGGTGTTGACAGGGCTTTGTCCTACTGGAGGCTCCAGGGAAGAATCTGTTCCTTGCTTCTTTAATTTCTAGAGGCCACTGACATTCCTTGGCTCCTGGCTGTATCACTCCAACCTCTGATTTGTTATGTGTTAAGATGTGTTAAATGGCAATGGCTTTTGTGGTCACACTACCGTCTCCTCTACAGTGGTCGCCCTTTATCTGCCATTTTGCTTCCCGTGGTGTCAGTTATCTGCAGTCAACTGCAGTTTGAAAATATTAAATGGAAAATTCCAGGAATAAACAATTCATAAATTTTAAATTGCGGCACCATTCTGAGTAGTGTGATGAAATCTTGTGCTGCCCTGCTCCGTCCCACCGGGATATGAATCATTCCTTTTTCCGAGTATCCGCTCTGAATACACTACCCTCCTGCTACTCACTTAGTATGTAGTTGTCTTGGTTATCAGACTGACTGTCCTGATATCGCAGGGCTTGTGTTCAGATAACTCTTATTTTACTTAATAATGGCCCCCAAATGCAAGAGTAGTGATGCTGACAATTTGGACACGCCAAATAGAAGCCTTAAAGTGCTTATTTTAGGTGAAAAGGTGAAACTTCTCATCTTAATAAGGAAAGAAAAAAGGCATACACTGAGGTTGCTAAGAGCTACAGTAACTTTTACTAGTCTATTGTTATAATTGTTCTATTTTATTATTATTGTTGTTAATCTCTTATTGCAAGTAATTTATAAATTAAGCTTTATCATAGGTATGCATTTATAGGAAAAAACATAGTATATCTAGGCTTCAGTACTATACGAAGTGTCAGGTATCCGCTGGGGGGCTTGGAACGCATCCTCCATGGATAAGGGGTGACTACTGTACTGTAGTCAAAACTGCCTCTACCTCCTTCTTTTTTTTTTTTTTAAAGATTTTATTTTTTTCCTTTTTCTCCCCAAAGCCTCCCGGTACGTAGTTGCATATTCTTCGTTGTGGGTCCTTCTAGTTGTGGCATGTGGGACGCCGCCTCAGCGTGGTTTGACGAGCAGTGCCATGTCCGCGACCAGGATTCGAACCAACGAAACACTGGGCCGCCTGCAGCAGAGCGCGCGAACTTAACCACTCGGCCAGGGGGCCGGCCCCAGCTCTACCTCCTGCTTATAAAGACATTGTGATTACATTTCGGGTCGCGTGGACAATCCAGAATAATCTTCCTGTCTCAAAATTCTTAAATGTAATCACATCTGCAAAGTCCTTTTGCCACAGCATGGAACATTCACAGGTCCTGGGGATTAGGACGTGGACGTCTCGGAGGGCTGTTATTCAGCCCACCACACCTTGCCTTTCAAAGCTTTTCTGTATTCAGACTATCATATTGACTTTCTAAAAACAAAGAAGAAAGTACTGGCTTTCCCAGAAGGAAAGGATACGGCATTTCACAAGATTGGGGAGTAGGGTGTACATGGGAAGGTTCTGATGCCTCTGAAGTGCGGTCCATGTGGTTTCGTTACCAACAGTGCGATTTATTCCTGTCATTGCGTATTTGCGTTTACCTCTATATCCAAATCTAAGTGGCACAAATCCATTGGTGTGATTTTGATGTCTGAGAACCATCACAGGACTCACTTCGTCTTGCACAAAACAGATCTGTAGGCACTTATGGCCTAGTCAAGTATTTACATAGTCCATCACCATGCCACCTATTGTCACCGTAATCCTGTGGAACTAGAGTCACACTGCAAACCTAGTAAATTACTGTTTAAGGTGGAATTGATTCTAAATCTGCTTGAAATTAGAAATAGAAAAATTCAGGGCCAGCCCCGTGGTCCAGTGGTTAAGTTTGTGCGCTCTGCTTCGGCAGACCAGGCTTTTGCTGGTTGGGATCCTGGGCATGGACATGGCAGCTCTCATCAGGCCATGCTGAGGTGGCATCCCGTATGCCACAACTAGAAGGACCCACAACTAAAATACACAACTATGTGCCAGGGGGATTTGAAGAGAAAGAGCAATTAAAAAAAAAAAAAGATTGGCAACAGTTGTTAGCTCAGGTGCCAATCTTTAAAAAAAAAAAGAAATAGAAAAATTCATCTCCACCTTCTGCTATTATCGTATCTTTCCTTAGAACTAGTTTAAACCTTAATTCTGATGGTCCTTAATTTTATGAGTTTCATTAAAACCCCTGAGAGTCATTTAATTTTGTGGAGTTCAATGCTAATATCCAAATGCATTCCCTCTGAAATAGATTTTTACCTTGTGTTATAGAGATTGAGCTCCCATTTTTAACACATATGTTCTTAGTGCTCATGCTAATTTCACTGCTTATCTTTAAAATTGGTATATCATTGTTATTATTATTGTCATTATTATTATTGTGTATTGACCAAGTTGAATGCCTCATTCTCAAGGGACTGCTGTCAGGGTTCTATAATACGAGAACAATGGGTGAATGTCGTTCATTTTAAATGTGAAATTATAAATCAATTACAGTGGTGGGTAAAACCCCTTCATGACATGCCACAATTTACTTCCAATGACATTTAAACCTATCTCACATGCTGAACAATCTGTAGTAAATTATGATTTTTTTTTTTTTTGCTTCTGAAATGAAGCTATAATTATGACAGTTGAATTCTTGTTCTGGGAAATAAGGTGGCATTTAATTCCTTGAGAACAAATGACACTCACAAAAGAACAGTTAATTATTCTCAGCTGCAAAGGAGGGGAGGAGGGTAGAGAAAAATTATGAAAAAGAAAATGGTAGCACTTTATGTGAAGTATCTATTAACTAATCCTTAACTAAGGTTGAACTACAATTGAACTTCTGGGGCAATCTCTAAGCCCAGGTAACACTTTTTATTATTTTAATTCTCAATAAAACCCAAACAGGAAGAATTAGCAACCTGAAACTTTCTCTTTTCCTTGCACATGATAATCCAATGTTCTCACAATCAGCCTTGGTTCCAAGAAGGCAGATCTATACTCTAACCCAGTTAAATCAGACCCAGGCGGGTAGCATGGTGTTAGTTTTCAATTATAACTGTCCTAATTCAGATCTTTAGCTGCTATAGTCATTCAATCCATATTGCAAATAAAGGGAAAGGAAAGCATTATTTCCCAAGAATTTTATTTTTGTCATTGCTGTTTGTTTCTAGTTTAAACAGCAACTATGCTTCCATTGGCTTTTCTCTGATGGCCCTTTTCTGTTCATTCTGGCAAGAAGCCCCAGTGCAATTGAATATGCCAGCAGACACGAGGCCACTCTTCCTAGCTAGTCCTGACACCATCAGCTGTGATGTTAGCAGCCTGCTATTAGCAACGCCTCTTTCTTTGACTTCCCTTTCTTCCTTTGGACGAACAGATACTCTGGAGAAGGGGCCCTGCTGAGTGGAATTCCCCATTTTGACTGCAATTAGGGATTGTGGCTTGATTGATTTGGGGGCTTTCTGAAATGTAGCAGGATCAACACAGTTGCACACAAAACAAGGCATAATCCACTGGGTTAAATTAACGTTAAATCAAAGATGATTGGATTAATTGCTATTACATTTTATCTTGTGTGCACATGTGCAGTTGGCAGGCTTTCAGAGCCTTTTTAAAATTAGCTTAGAACTGGATGGAAATGGTACAGGTGCAAATGATTTGTGCACTGGGTCTTTCAAGTACACAGTGGGCTCATAAGAAGGTGCATGTTTTTCCAAATCATATTTTGGATGTGATTTACAAAAAATGGCACCGAGAATAAACTAGGCATTACTATCCAGAAGGTATAGATGTGTTAAATGGCAAAAGGACCTTATTGGCTAGAAGGTAACTCGGAAGATGGATCTCCTTCGCATTGTGGCCTTGGCACTGTCGCTCGGTTCAGTTTGTTTCCCTTACATACTTTTCTCCCTTCACGGGAGTCAGTAAGGTCCTGGAGATGGATGCAACAGAGCACTTAGTGTGGCATCTGATACCCTGAATATATTCTTCAAAACCTAAATCCCTTCAACAAATTTTAAAGGTAAAATGTTGACATGTTGGTTAACGGTGAATCTTTTTAATAGAAATAGTGTGGAATATGTGATTGAAACCTCAGTGGAATGATCAGATCAGGGACACAAAGCAAAGAAAGTGCAAGGCTGGTATCTTTTTATGTACTCCTTTGCCCATCAGCCAGTGGCTCAGGCTCACTGCCAGGCTGACAGTGTGAAAACCTGCTAAACCACTCAGAGGAAAGGTTATGTTTTTATGCTTTAGGAAATGGGGAGAATCAATAGTTCCTATCTAAGACCATTGTGTGTACAGCGCTATAAACAGGTATTGCGGAGGAGACAAAGACCTCATTCTGGGGCTGATCATGTTTTGGATCAGTTCAAGTAAACAGGTGAGAGCATGGTGTCTTCCTGTCTTTGACCTGTTAAACGCTGCCAGCGATGTCAGGCTCATGAGAGCAGGCAGTGAATTTCATCAGCATTTGCCCCTCCCCTGCACTCTCCCTGCAGCAGTGCCTTTGCATCTTATGCATTTGCTCATGGGTAGTGTCCCTGACCTGAGCATCTTGGCTTCTTCTCTGGCCTTATCATCCCTGCACCTGGCCTTATTCAGGCTGATGAACTTCTTCACCCCCCTTGTCTTCTTGAACCCTTCTCTGCTTGCCTCTTGGCTTTCAGCCTCCCTTGCTGCCCCTCACAGACACTTGTTTCCCAGCCTCCACTCCAAGTCATCTCAGTTCCCAAGAGAAAGGGCATTTTGATACATACAAATGTCCACATGTAGTAACGATTAGGAACTGGGCTTGCAAAATTATTAAAAAATATATGCATCTCATCTTTTTATTATTTTGAAAAGAACGTATATGTGATTAAGTACACATGATGCCAACAGTTAAATTGAAAAGAAAGTTTCCTTTCCGTCCATGACCTCTGGTGCTCCAATTCCCCACTTCAGAGACAAGCATTGTTACCAGGTGTTATTTTTTTACGAATTCTTCCAGAAATATTGGATGCCTATATAAAGCACATATACATGTATCCTCCATCTCATTTTAAAACACAAATGAAACAGTAGCATACTCTGCATACTGTTCTATACCTCCTGCTTATTGTTTGCTTAAATATATGTTGGAGACTGTCTCATATTAGTACACAGAAAGATGCCTCAATCTTTTTAAAGTCTCCAATTGTTCCTGGATGTGTTATAATTGATTGAGTCTGTCATCTACTGATGGATATTTAAACTGTTTTCAGTCTTTTTCTTTCGTACATTCTGTAATGCTTGAATCTAATTTTCAGTACATGTGCAGTATTTCTAAAATATAAAATTCCAAGAAATAAAATTTTAAGGATATTATTAAAAAACTCCAACTTCTTTTTGTATGAGGTAAACTACTCAAGAAAAGGGCTCAAAAATATGTGTAGCTCAGTGAATCATCACCAATGGAATGCCTGTGTAACCACTGCATCGGTCAAAAAAGAGACTGCTGCCACCATCTCAGAGGGCCCCTTCCTGGTCCCTTCCATTTCTCACCTGTTTCCCTTCTCCACTTCCTTAACTTTTAATACTATAGTTTTTCTTGCTTTTGAATTTTATATAATTGATTTACACAGTGCTATAGACTAAATATGTTGAAACCTAACCACCAATGTGATGGTATTAGGAGGCAGGTCCTATGGGAGATGATGAGGTCATGAGGGTGGAGCCCTCAGGATTGGGGTTAGTTCCCTGGTAAAAGAGACCCTTATAAAAGGCTCCCTAAACCCTTCAGCCATGTGAGGACACGGCAAGCAATTGGCCATCTAGGAACCAGGAAGCGGGCTTTCATCAGACACTGAATATGCCAGCACCTTGACCTTGGACTTCCCAGGCTGTAGAACTGTGAGCAATAAGTGTTTGTTGTTTAAGCCACCCAGTCTGTGGTATTTCTGTTATGGCAGCCTGAATGTACTAAGACACATAGTATACAATTTTTGTGTCTAGATTCTGTGCTCATTGTGTTTGTGAGGGTTATCTTCATTGTTCTACGTAACTATAGATAGGTCATTTTTATTGATGTCCACTGAACGAATACACCACAATTTATTTATCCATTCTTCTGTTGGTAGACATTTGGGTTCTCTTCAAATTTGGCTATTTTGAATAATGCTTCTATGCATACACTACCATTGGGTATATTCCCTAGGAGTGGGGTTGTCATATCATGAGTTCTATGTATGTTCAACTTTAGTATATAATGCCAAACTGTTTTCCAAAATTATACTCATATCAGCAGGTGTAAAAATTCCCATTGCTCCACATTCTTGCAAATACTTGGTAATGTCACTATTTATTTATGTTATTTTAGGCATTCTGGTGATTGCACAGTGACATATCATTGGGTTTTTAATTCATATTTTCCCGATTACTAAGGAAGTTGAGTATGTTTCCTTATTTAGATATTCTCTTTGTGTGGTGCCTGTCAAAGTCTCTTGTCCATTTTTCTTTTGAGCTCTCAGAGCATTTTATATATTCTTGATACCAGCCTTTTGTTGGAGATATATATATAACATTTTTTCCCAGTCTGTGGTTTGCTTTTTCACTTTTTTATTGTTGTCTTTCAATAAAAAAATTTCCAGTTTTAATGTAGTTCAATTCAAAGACTTTCCCTTTATGATGATTTTTCTTTTATTTGTGGTACATGTGTTGCTTAAAAAAAGCACTTCCTGGGACCACCTGGTGGTGCAGTGGTTAAGTTCACATGCTCTGCTTCGGTGCCCTGGGCTTCGGGGGTTTGGATCCTGGGTACAGAGCTGCACACCACTCATGAAGCCATGCTGTGGCGGCATTCCACATACAAAATAGAGGAAGACTGGCATAGATGTTAGCTCAGGGACAATCTTCCCCACCAAAAAAAAAAAAAAACAGTCTTACTTCAGTGAAGATATTCTCCTATTATCATATACTAAGGTGTCATTGTTTGCCTTTATTTACCTGGAATTGATTTTTGCGTGTAATGTGAAGTAGGAGTCAAGTTTCTTTGTTCCTATAAGGGTATCCAACTGATTCAGCACCATATATTGAATAGATTGTTCATTTACCTCTGAATTGCTTGTTATGTTGTCATAAATCAAGTGTCTAAATATTTGTGAACCCACTTCTGGACTTTCTATTTTATTTCATTGAACTATTTGTCAAACCTTCATCAATATCACATTTCTTAATTATGGTGGCTTTATAGTGTCTTGTTATCTGGTGGAGCAAATTCTCTCATCTCGTTCTTCAAAAGAGCTTGCGTATTCTTGGCTACTTGCAGTCCATGTAATTTTAGAAACGGCCTGTCAATTTCCTCAGAGATGAGTGTTGGGGTTTTTAATATGGTTTCTTTGAGTCTGAGAAAATCTGAGGGGAAATCAATATTTTTGTAATACTGAGTCTTGCTATCTGTGTCCGTTACTAGAATCCCGTGTTCATGAGCGAGATTGGTCCATAATTCTTCTTTCTTATCATAGTTTCATCAGGTTTTGGCATCGAGATTATGCTAATTTCATAAAAATGAACTATTTTTATATTCTCTGAAGAGTTTGTGTAGAATCATAGTTATTTCCTCACCATAAAACCTGGATCTGGAATTTTCTTGGTAGGAAGGTTTTTACTGATTTAAGAATTATAAGACTCTTCTGATTTTTCTTTATTAGCTTTATTTTAGGATTTGTGCATTTCATTATATATGTATTTAAAATAATTTATTTTTTTAAGGCAGTTTTAGTTTCATAACAAAATTAAGAGTAAGGGACAGAAATTTCCCATATACCCTCTGCCTCCACACATGCATAGCCTCCCCCATGATCAATATTACTCTGCAGAATGGAACATTTGTTACCAAGGATAAACCTACATTGACACATCGTAATCACCCAGAGTCCACAGTTTACCTTAGAGTGCACTCTTGGTGTACACTCTACGGGTCTGGACAAGTATAGTCATCAGGTAATATCACAGAGAGTGTTTTTATTGCCCTAACAGTCCTCTAGGCTCTGCCTATTCATTCCTCCCTTCACTCCTAACCCCTGGCAGCCATTGAACTCTTCATTGTCTCCATGGTTTTGCCTTTCCCAGAATGTTAAAAATTGGAATCATACAGTATGTATCCTTTTCAGATTGGTTTCTTTTACTAGTAATATGCATTTAAGTTTCCTCCATGTCTTTTCATGGCTTGGTAGCTCATTTCTTTTTAGCCCTGAGTAAAATTCCATTGTCTGGATGTACTATAGTTTATCCACTCACCTACTAAAGGACAACTTGGTTGCTTTCAAGTTTTCGCAATTATCAATAAAGCTGCTATATACATCCGTGTGCAGGTTTTTGTGTGGACATAAGTTTTCAACTTCTTTGGGTAAATACTGGATTGCTGGATTGCATGGCAAGAGTACATTTAGTCTTGTAAGAAATTGCCAAAATGTCTTCTAAAGTGGCTGTACCATTTTGCATTCCCACCAGAAATAAATGAGAGTTTCTGTTGCTTGACATCCTTGCCAGTATTTGATGTTGTCAGTGTTCCAGACTTTGGCCATTCTAATAGGTGTGTGGTATCTTATTGTTTTAATTTACATTTCCCTAATAACATATGAGGTAGATGTTTTTAAATATTTATTTTTCATCTGTATGTCTTCTTTGATGCCGTGTCTCTTAAAGTCTTTGGCCCATTTTTCATTCTGGTTGTTTGTTTTTTTATTGTTGTAAGAGTTCTTTGTATACTTGGGTTAACAGTCCTTTATCAGATATTCTTTTACAAGTATTTTCTCCCAGTCTGTGGCTTGTCTTCTAAGTCTCTTGACATTGTCTTTTGCAGAACAGAAGTTTTTAATTTTAACGAAGTCCAGCTTATCCATTATTTCTTTCATGGATCATGCATTGGGTGGTTGTATCAGAAAACACATCATCGGGGCCGGCTGGGTGGTGCAGCAGTTCAGTTCGCACGTTCCGCTTCGGCAGCCTGCAGTTTGCCGGTTCAGATTCCGGGTGCGGACATGGCCCTGCTTGGCAAGCCATGCTGAGGTAGGCGTCCCACATATAAAGTAGAGGAAGATGGGCACGGATGTTAGCTCAGGGTCAGTCTTCCTTAGCAAAAAGAGGAGGATTGGCGGCAGATGTTAGCTCAGGGCTAATCTTCCTTAAAAAAAAAAAATTAAAAGAAAGAAAGAAAGAAAATGCATCGTCATACCCAAGGTCATCTAGGTTTTCTCTTATGTTATCTTCCAGGAGGTTTATAGTTTTGCATTTTACATTTTTGTCTATGAACCATTTTGAGTTAATTTTTGTGAAAGGAGTAAGGTCTGTGTCTAGGTCCATTCTCTTGAATGTGAACCTCCAGTTGTTCTAGCAGCATTTGCTGAAGAGACTATCTCTGCACCATTTGCTCCTTTGTCAAAGATCAGATGACTATGTTTATGAGAATCTATTTCTGGGGTCTCTACTCTGTGCCATTGATTTATTTGTGCATTTTATAGTCGATACCTCACTATCTTGACTACTATAACTTTATAGTAAGCCTTGAAGTTGAGTAGCATGAGTCTTCCAACTTTGTTCTCCTCAACATTGTGTTGGTATTCTGGGGCTTTTGTCCATAAAAGCTTTAGAATCAGTTTGTTGATACCCATAAAATAACTTGCTGGGATTTTGATTTGATTTTGAATTGAATCTATAGATAAATTGTGAAGAACTGACATCTTGACAATATTGAGTCTTACTATCAATGAATGCAGAATATTTCTCCTGTTACTTAGTCCTTTGATTTCATTTATCAGAGCTATGTGCTTTACCTCATATAGATTTTGCACATATTTTGTTAGATTTATACATAAGCATTTCATTTTTGAGGGGTGCTAATATAAATGGTATTGTGTTTTAATTTCAAATTTCACTTATTTATTGTTGGCATATAGAAAAGCAATTGACTTTTGTATATTAGCCTTGTATCCTGCAACCTTGCTATAGCTTTTTACTTTCAGGAGTGTTTTTGTTGGTCCTCTGAGATTTTCTACGTGGATAATCATCTGTGGACAGCGGCTGTTTTAGGTCTTCCCTACCAATCTCTATACCTTTTATTTGCCTTTGTTGCCTTGTTGCATTAGCACAGACTGCCAGTTAATGTTTAAAATGAGTGGTAAGCATTTCATTACATTTTCAACAATATCTTCTTGAGATCTTTTTTCATAGTATCTTCTTATAATCTTTTTAATGTCTTGTGATGTACTCCATTTCATACCTAATTTTGGTTATTTGTGCCTTCTCTCTTTTTGTCTTGATCTATTTCATGCAGAAGTTTACCAAATTTATTGATTTTTATATTGAAATAACTTTTGATCTTGTCAATTCTCTCTATTTTATATTTGTTTTCTATTTTCTTAGTTCTTATTCTTATCTTTTTAGTTCCATTGACTTTATTTAGGTTTATTTTATTGTTCTATTTCTAACTTTGTGAGAGGGATGTTTAGCTTATTGATTTCATCTTTTCTTCTTTTGTAATGAAGCAACATGTACTGAACATTTTCCTCTGAGAATGGGCCTGGCTGCATTCCGTGGTATTTTGAGTATTGTTAGTTAATGAAATAATAAATATACTTATTAATTCAAACATATATGGGGATTTTCTAGGAGTTTTTTTGGTGTGATTTCAAGCTTAATAGGACATATTCTGATCATTTAAATCCTCTAATACATGTGGAGTTTTCCTTGATAGTTCAGCACATGGCTAATTTCTATCAATACATAGTGTGTAACTGAGAAGAGTTTGTATTCTGCAATTGTGGGTACTGTTTTCTACAAGTCAATTAGTTTAAGTCTGTCAATCATGTTGCTCATATCTTCTAATATTTACTGATCTTTTCTCTACTTCTATTGCTTACTGAGTAAATTGTGATTGTGTTTTCCACTATGATTATTGACTTTTCTATTTCTACTTGTACTTCTGTGTTATCTTTCTATATTTTAAGATTAAGATATTGGGTAAATGCAAATTAAGAATGGATTAATATGGTTGACACTTTCATGTGATGTTTTCATCTTTGTCTCTAGTTATGTGTTTATCTACTTTATCTGATATTAGTATAGCTTAATCAGCTATTTGTTTAATGTTTGTATTTTGTATATTTTCTTTCTTTTTATTTTCAACTTTTTGTTTCCTTATTTTGAGATATATTTATAATTAGCATATAGTACATTTTAAAAGTTCAATATGGCCATTTTTGTCTTTTAACAGGAGCATGTAATTACTCATATATTTGTGTTTAAATTTCCCATTTTGTACTTGTTTTCAATTTACCTAACCTTTTTAGGCTCCCGTTTTTCTTCTTTCTTGCCTTGTTTTTTGATAGATTATCTGTTAATATCGTCCCCCACCCGCCCCCTTACCCCGACCTTAACATAGACTTGGTAGCTATACAATTGTTATTCTTTCAGTGATTATCCTGGAGAATACAATGTCTATCTTTAAATTATCAAAGACTAATACTGCTTGGTTCTTTTATCCATTTTCTTGACATTATAATGGTCTTAAAATGCTTTAACTCTACTTATTCCCCTCTCAACTTGTATGCTATTTTTTGTCTTGTATCTCAGTTCTATGCACTGCTCTTTTGCCTTTCTGTGTTTCATGTTTATTATTTTCTTCTTGCTTTACTTTCAAAATCAGAAAAAAGCTCTATCTTTACAGAAGTTGTATTCCTGTTGGGGAGACAGTTAACACACAAATAAATAACTAAAATGGTTATTTTAGTATATCCGGTGGTAATAAGTATTTCAAAGAAAAACAAAGCGGGGAAGGAGGACATGGCATGCTGGGAAGCAGGGCTGGATTTTTAAATGAAAGTGACCAGGGAAGACCTCCCCAAACAACTGAGGTTTGAGCAAAGACCTACAGGAGTCCAAGGGGCAAGCCATGAAGAAATGTGGCAGAAGAATATTTCCAGGCACAGGGAACCATAAACAAAAAGGCCCTGATGTAGGATTGTGCCTGACGTGTTCTGAGATCAGGCAGGGCTGCTGTGACCGGCGTTTAATGATGTGGGAGAGCAGAAGTGGATGATATCAGAGGGGTAGTACAGTCTTTATAGTGAGGCAGTGAGGTGGGGGTAGAGTAATGCTGCCAGGATTGTGTAGGAGGATTTTGGGCTTATTATTATGACACAAAACCCAATTTAAGAGAAGTGATAGTAGTTGAATGCAAAATATAACGTTTTTTTCTTTTAGCTTACATTTTTAGAGGGCTTGTGATATGCCAGGCACTGTATTAAACATCTTACATGCAAGATTTTATTTCATAGTCAATGTATAAGAAGAATGTAGATTTCACACAGATTAGTTAACTTACTTAAGCTCACAGCTCACAAGCTGGGAGTAAAGTCTATGTGATGTCTTTACTATAATTCTATATTTTTCTGGCTCTTGTCATCTAATGACAGAAAACTTACCAATTCATCTGGAGAGATCTAACTCTGAACTCTGTAGACGGGATTTTCTACTTCCTCTTTTTTCACTATGCACAGCAGCAGCAAATGATGCCAAGAGACTTGGTTGGCTTGTCAGGTAGATCATTTACCTATTCTATGCTTTATTGACACCTGTTACACATCCAATTCTGGGCCATTTTTTTCATAAACGCCTATTGTGAGTCCACACAGATGGAGAAAGACACCATGGATGGATAAATCCAAATTAAATATCATTATTAAAAGAAAAATCATATCCCATACAGGACATTGGTATATGAGTTATTTTAACCTACTATAAGATCTTTTGTTTACATCTGAGTGACCAATTATGTTCCTTTTTTATTTTACATAATAGAAAGTAAAAAATCAAATGGGTAGATTATACAAGAAAAATTTGTACTTGAAATAATCCAATGTTATATTTGTAATATCACAAATGAATAGCACATGCATTCTTTAGTTTATAAATTTTAAATTCATGCCTGATTAGCCCTCCTCAGAAGGAGAGATGTTGGCTAAGCCAAACCCTGTGGAATAATTAGGAGATTGGGTAATTCATTTTATTTTGTACACAACTTGGCTAGAAAGCTGAAGATTTATTGATGCAATGTAAAATATTAGCTGGCAGGTAAAAATAAGCCTGTTAATGAATGTGATTAGAACAGCAGCTGGAATGAATTGCAGCGTTTGCAACATCAATGGAATTAATAGACCTTAAAATAGTTGGGGAATCAATTAAACGTCTTCTTCGGAATTCAAAAAAATGTGTATTCATGTGCTTAACTTTAAAAAATGATCACCGGGAGAAGAAATGGCTAAATCTTCTGTCAGAAAAGCGTTTAAAGATTCCAAGGGCATCTGACTGTTTCTGGGCCCAGCCAGCTTCTGAAGGAGGCCCTGGTGGGCTGAACGGCAGGCATCTTGGAACAGAAGCTCCAGACTGTGCTTCCAAGAATTAAACAAGAGAAGCATGTGAGAGCAATTGAAATGGGTGTCTTGGCCACACTCCCTGAAGGTTTTGCAACCTCGTTAACCTTTGAGAAGATCACAGCTTCCAACTGGGGTGAAAGAATAAAAGAAGGTGAAGTTTCTTAAGCAAGTTCTCTAATGGTCACCCCAAAGACCTTGAAAAGTTTTAAACCAGAAGTTTTGAGCTGAATATTCTTGTATAAAAGTCCTTAGGAGGAATTAATTGGACAGCGTAATGTACAAGCAACTGAACATAGATATTGTCTAGCATTCCCAAAACTAGATTAATTAACCTCTATTTCCCCCCACTAACAAACAAATTAAATAGACTTTTTAAAGCTATGCCTTTGTGCTTTTACCTCCAGGGAAAAACCAAGGGAAGCATCCACTGTCCTCGTGATTGCTCTACAATGCAAAGTTGAAAGTTTCTCTTCAAATTAATATGAAATAGAAGCATGCAATAATAAAGCTGGGGAGATTATTTAATTCAGGATATGATTGTCTAAAACATCTATTTTAATTTTGGGGATGTATTCATGCCCTATTCCATGTCTACATCCAAAAGACGTGTGCTGTTCATAGGTTTAACATACCCTATACAATTTTTATGATGCTTTTTCTCATCATATCAGAAGAAAGCCGGGCAGGGTCAGAAATCCTGCAGTCACAACTACTGGTTTTGTGAAGATGGCATCAGGATTTCCTACTGGTTTCTTATTGCCCATATGGCTTCAAGCTTCAATGTCACTCCTAGACCCAAGCAGCCAGGGTCATGCCTTGGTCCCACATTGCTCATGGACATATTCTGGTGCTCTTCCTGGGGAGAGGAGACAGTGGGGAGATGGTCAAGGGGATGCGCCCAACCAGAGCCTAGACTTTTCTTCTAGACCATGCTCTGGGGACATGGGACCTCAAAATTCCTGCTTAAACCTGTGAGCTGGCTTTCAAGGCTACAGTTTGTCCTACAAGAGTGGAATATAGTGCTATGGGTACGTGTACCCATGATCTGAGGGGATATATACTGGGTGGCTGTTTATGGAGGGGGAGTAAACACTGGGGGTGAATGGAGCTTAGACATGTGGCATATACTCAGGCCTCTCAGGGGGCCAAATGATAGGGAAGCGGCTGGGAAAACTGAAGCGGGCCACACAGTTAGGGAGCCTCTATTTGTATTCTTTTACCCATTGGCTTGCTAAGCTGCTGCAGCTAACCATGGTCATGGCCACACCAGGAGATGAAGCTGTGTCTGGGTCCCTAACAAAATGCACTGGAAATGCAATTTGCCTTCTCGCCAATTTTCTGTTTTCTTCAGAAACTAAAACACTCACTTGACATTTTACTGCCAAGATTATCAGAATCAACAAGGGATAATCTCCCCATTTATTCTACCTTAGTTCTGGTTTCAGCAACTTGTTCCTTATTTTAGCATCTCCTATGGCTTCTCCTATTTGTGTATTCCTTGTCTGGCAATGTCCCCACTTCGTGATTCAGCCATCACACAATACCTCCATCCTCTCCACCACCCATTCAGGTTTTTCCTTGTGGCGTTATCTCTGATGATCTTCCACTTCGGTGCCACAAATGGCATCTGTTCTCTTTGCCTTAGTCTAATCCACTAGGGCTTTTGATGATGAAAATTTCAGGTGGAAGGAGAACGTAGTGTCATCACACTGTGTATATACGTGGTTGTGGGTAGCAGAGGGAGGAAAGAGGAGGGGAAAGCACAATTTATATTCTGCAATGGATATCTTGACACTACAGAATCTTGAGGCTGCATGTTCTTCTAGGGTTTATGATACTTCTCAACCATTCAAAGACTCGTAAAAAGAAAACTGCATTCCCTGTGTGGAGCACACAGGAGAGGAAATTATTTTTTTCAGACAAAAAATGAAGAGTTAACATATAAACATCTTAGCCAAGAGCTCAGGTCCTGATCTGGGGACAGGAGGGATAGGCAGGAAGAAGGAGGTATAAATCCCACTAATTCACAGAAAAAGAGACAATTTGAGGCCAAGAAAGTACATGCCTTTGAGTGGTGAAAACAATACATTGAGTTGTCATGCAGTAGGAGGACTTAATTCTGTCTCTTGTCACCAACTACCTGTATGACTTTGAGCAGTTTACCAAACTATTTTCACCTTCAGTTTCCTTATTTGTAAAATTAGCATAATATCTTCTCTGATTCCTTACAGGGTAGTCGTGAAGATGAAGTGAAACAATGACAGTGAAAACACTTTGTCTACTGGAATATGCTATGCACATGTGTTTGAGCCCCAAGTTCTCTCACAAGCTCCAATGTGTGTAAGGTCCAGACAGGTCAAGGCTAGCAAACACGGCGGTGCTTGTGCTCTTTGTTCTGATTGTCCCATAAGCCACTGTCCCCAGGCAATAAAAGTTTGTTGGCTAAATGAAAATAATTCAAGATAATATTCTTCTGTTTCTGTCATGCAATCCTTTATCTCATTTTTTTGTTTGTTTTGTTTTATAAGTAGAGATCTATTTATATTCTATAAGCTATTTATATTCTATAATTTGTGTATACGTGTAGCCAACAAGAGTGCACTAAGGATCCCCCAAAGAGCTCCTTATATAGGCAGGGTAAGTTTTGTCTCACCCAAGGAGCCTAATTCTCCGAGATATGAGTGGTTAAAGGGTTAGGACACCAGCTGTGATGGACCTTGAGCATCATATTACGTAGATTGTTGGAACCCTAGTTTCCTCAGCTATAAAATTAATATTTTCAATAATGTAATTTCTAGGATCTTTTCCAGCTCTAATTTCTAGGATTCTAAATCTACGATACACACACGCTCAGCTTTTCTTTTTCCTTTTTGAATGATGAATAAGTAAAAGCAAAACCAACCAGAACCTAAATAATCAAAATAATTAACTGATTAATTAAGAATTTTATCCATTCAACAACTGTTTCTTGAATATCAACATGATGCCAGGTCTAGGCACTGGGGACACTGAGGGAAACAAACAGACAAGATCCTGCTCTTCTGGGGCTCACTGCTTAGTGGGAGAGACAACAATGAAGCAGATAAATGAATAAGAAAGATGTTGAATAGAGACGTGGGTTATAAAATGGGAAACTTTAGGTTCACCAAATTACCCATACATTTTCTTTCCCCCAAATACCAAGATTTCTGATTTAGTATCATCTTTTAAGTAGGTTTGGAGCATTTGGTTTCCCTCATGGAAACGAGGAAGAGAAAATGAATGGAAAGGGGCTTAGAAAATTCTGAATCTTTGAAATCGTTAACTCCTTCAATTTTGAGGGCAGAAAATCTAGACACAAAAATGAGCAATTCTTGGTGTTAGATATAGCATCAAACAGATGAGGTTTGTATATGGGGGAAACGCTGGAGGATATAGTTATATACTTACAGGGTGTCACAATTTAGACATTCATTTGTATCTTGATTGAGTATATTGTTAGGAAAAGATCTCAAATGTGATGGAACTAATTTGAAAGCTCACATAGCCTTATTAGTGAAATGAAACTAGTCACTATATATTTAAAATTAAGACAAAAGAGAGAAAACAATACTTGTACAAGGCTAGTAAATAAACAAAACTCAAAACTTAAAAATAGGTTAGAAATAGTTCTGAATTTATTTTGAATGTCAGTGCCTGAAGCAAATTGGTTAAACCAGAGGAACACACGATGCTGAGTCAGAGAGAGAAGCTTTTGCCGGTGTTTTGAAGGGCTCAGGGATGGAGGTGATAGTCCGTTATTACGCCATATTTCACTTCTAAGCGTATAGCTGTCCTTTCCCTTGGTTTACCCATAGCGTGAATGCTATGCTTATGCTGCTCAGTTATGACTATCCTCACTTTATTTGACTCATAAACGGGACAAAGTAAAGAGGAGAAAAAAGAACATGAGCATCTTCTGAAGTAATAGAGAAAGAGTTGCAGATGGGCTGGGAAGAAGGAGGGAGTTGAGGGAGATGGGGTGTGTGGACACTTCAGAAAGAAGACTTGGCGTGCGACTAGTAGATAGGTAAGTCCTGGAGATCTAATGCACAGCATAGTGATTATAGACAACAATATTGTGTTATAAACATCAAACTTGCTAAGAGACCAGGTGTATTCCCACCACAAGAAAGAAATGATAATTATGTGACGTGATGGAGGTGTTAGCTAATGCTACCAGGGCAATCGTATTGCTGTCTATATATGTATCAAACCAATGTGTCATACACCTTAAACTTACACGTTATATGTCAAAGTTATTTCAACAAAAAAAACCGAAAGAAGATCTGTCTGAAATCCACCAAGTTGTGAGGGGTGAAATGCAAGAAACAGGAGAATGGGGAGAAAAGGTTGGGGAAATAAAGGTGTTTATCTCATGGGCAGGAAGGAGAAACCAGAAGACTGCGGCCAGGTTGGGGGCAAACAGCACTGAGCAGAGTGATAGTGCTTGATGCTGGTGACAGATCGCAACCTATGACTTATAGTTGGGAATCTTTGTGAATCAGATATTGTGTGTTGAAGTGTACCTATTCTTTGAACATTTGCCTTGGATCTATCAGTGTTTTTAGCCACGCTGCATTTTCTTTCAAGACAAGTTTAAAGCTATTCTTTGTCATTCAGCAAATCTACTGTCAGATGTGGATGATGTGCTGACATTTTAGTGCTAACTACAATCTATTTTCCTCACTAAATACTGAATGAGAGAGTTTATGCACACAATGTGGATTTAAGAAATTTCCCTGCCGAGGTTAATGTGCTTAAAGGTCAGTGGAGTCGGGTGTGTTTTGGAAGAACATAATGCAGAGCATTTAAAAATATATAGATTTGACAGGTCTTCTGCAAGCTTTATTGTCTACAATGTAGTGCTCAGTTTCTGCGAGATTAATATACCCACAAAAGTAATCATTACTGGGACCTTGATGGACTGAGTGGTTTCTGAAGCTACTGTAACACCAAATCCATACTGAGTACAATATGCACGGGCAGCAGCGAAGCTGTAACTCAGCCCTGTGTGATTATGATGTTTAAATAGAAAGCGAGATTCAGGGAAAGTGTTTTGCAACGATGTCCCCTCCAAATAACAGAGTATTTACTGATTCACCAAGAAAAAGCCAGTGTTCAAAAAGACTGCGGGTGTCACAAGCAATTAGTGTGTATGAAGGATCTTCTGCAAATCCCAGAGAAGACAGGAAAATGTTATATAGCGTGTGAAATGTAGGGGTCATTTCAAAAGTAATGGATACTGACACAGAACTACAAACCATTTTAAGGTTTACACATCACTCAAAGAAATTGGATTAGAGCCAGAGAAAAAGATGTTTTATATTACAGTTTAAAAAAACAAAAAACCTTGGGGCCAGCCCAGGGGTGCAGCGGTTAAGTGCACACGTTCCACTTTGGCGGCTCAGGGTTGCCCGGTTCAGATCCCAGGTGCGGACATGGCACCGCTTGCACGCCATGCTGTGGTAGGCGTCCCACATATAAAGTAGAGGAAGATGGGCAGGGATGTTAGCTCAGGGCCAGTCTTCCTCAGCAAAAAGAGGAGGATTGGCAGCAGTTAGCTCAGGGCTAGTCTTCCTCAAAAAAAAAAAAAAAATCTTAAGGGCGTTTGTTACAAGACAGCATAATATTTACCTTCCTTCCAAATGTAATGTACATGAAGGCAAAGGGTTCTATGTGATTTCTAAGGTAAAATGTTACCATTTTGAGCACATTTTGTTCCAAAATACTTCATATCAACAATAGTCTGTACATATTAAAATAGTTTATAAGTGACATGTAAATAAAGTACCCAAATCCTAGTGTTCAACAGTGTTTTTACCTTCTGCTGAAAGAATAGCTCATCAGATGTTTCACAGCCTGTGTCTAAATTCTCACATAGGACCAGATTGCCATTTGCTTTTTCTTGGAAACACATTTAACAAGTTTGGTGTTTCTTTTTCCCCCCCGAGGAAGATTAGCCCTACGCTAACATCTGCTAATCCTCCTCTGTTTTCTGAGGAGGACTGGCCCTGAGCTCGCATCCATGCCCATCTTCCTCTACTTTATACATGGGATGCCTACGGCAGCATGGCTTGCCACGCGGTGCCATGTCCCCACCTGGGATCCCAACCCATGAACCCCGGGCCACCAAGAAGCAGAACGTGCATACTTAACTGCTGTGCTACCAGGCCAGCCCCAACAAGTTTGGTATTTTGACTCAGACTTGGAATAATATTCGTGGGCCCTGGTTGGCTTGGAAGAGGGGTTGATTTTCTGAGGCAGGGTTCTGGTAGCCATCATGAAGGTTATCTCTATTTATGTGGACACTGTAGTCCTTTGAACGGTGGTCCTCCAAAAGATATGCTCACTTCCGAATTCCTAGAACCTGTGGATATTACCTTATTTGGACAAAGGATCCTTGCAGATGTAAGTAAACTAAGGATCTTGCGATGAAAAGATCATCTTGGCCTATCTGGTGGGCCCAAGGGCCAATGATGAATATCCTTTAAGAGAAGGCCAGAGGGAGATTTGAGACAAACAGAAGAGAAGACACAGAGATTAAGGCAATGTGAAGACAAAGAAGAGATTGGAATGATGTGGCTACAAGCCCAGGAAGCCAAGAAACACCAGCAGCCGCCAGAAGGTAGAAGAGGCTCCCCGAGAGCCTTTGAGGCAGTGTGACTTGGCGGACACCTTGATTTGGGACTTCTGGCTTCTAGAACTGTGAGAGAAGAATTTCCTATTCTTTTAAGCCAACCAGTTTGTGGTAATTTGTTGCAGCAGCCACAGGACACTAATACAGGCACCTTCAACTCCTATGGCTCCTACATATCAAAGAACAAAGCTGGGTGCTATGCAGAACACGGTCTAGACCTGCTCATCCTCTGTGTCTCATTCCGCACTCACGTGAGGTGATAATAACACATTGGAGGTGACAGCAAAGATGGAGAGGGTAGTTCTAACTCCAAATGCCAGATTATTAAGCTATCTTTAGTTTTTGGGTGAGGAGAAATGGGAACCATTTCTAGTCACGTGCTCCCCACAATCTGTCTCCTTGCTTCCTCTTTACTTGCCTTTTGTGCACCATTTTGGCCTTGGGAAGAGGACAAGAGAGACACAGGAAGGAATTGGAAGCAAGGAATAAACTGAAAGTAGTGAGAACTCTTATTTGACAAGAATGTACAATTATGGTGTATAGATTAAGAAACCTTGAAAAACAAACACATGAACAAAACCAAAAGAACAGACACAAAGCCAGCAGAGATATAAACCAACAGTGAAAGAGTAATGTGACCTTTTTCACAACCTTAACATTTGTTGAATTAGATAGATTATACCATCAAATTAGGAGATAAAGTATTTCTCTCTGTGTCTTGCCAAAGTTGCTGTATAAAGATACACAACAATGACTGCATAACATCATTTAATTTTGGACAGATTATTTTTCTGTCTGGAACTGTTTGGAGTATAAGATAGTGCTTTGACCCTTATCGAAGTCAGAGACTTTGTTCTTGGTCCCTAGTTCTCTTTCTGTCTCTTTTTGTCTCTTTAGCCATACGTTGGAGGTGGGCTTCCTCAGGGTTTTCTTAAAGGGAATGAGCCTTCTTGCTCTTATTTCTGGGTCTTCTCAGTAAATTCAATTTAGGAAGTTAGTTCAACTTAACTTGCCTCTTAACTAGTGCATTTTAGCTTTTGATCCCAGGGATCTAAGTAGATTACATATTGATGTGTTATCAGGGAAGTTTGACTTCACACAGGCATCATAAAATAGCAGCCCTGTCCTCTAGAGTCTAAAGCTAAGTGAAAAGAAATAAATATCTAGACGACACTGCCAGCTCACTTGAACTGGCTCGTATCCAGGTACCATGAGGGAATTGGTAATGTTTGAGGATGCACCAAGGTACTTGCTCAGAAAGCTGCTACTTGTGAGGAAACTCTCATCTTCTTTGGGTTAATAAGAGGAAGGCAGTGCTGTTGAAGTGAAGATGGATTCAGTTTGCAGTTGTAGGCATAATTTGCTGAGTCAGTACACTTCAAATAGCTTTGGGTAATGCCCTCAAGGTGACTTGCAGATGCCCCAGAAGATGTCTGCTTAAACGGCTCAGCTGCTACTGCCTCAACCTGGATCTTAAGATCTTCCTGATCTGTCCACCATTTTTCTTTCCTCTGAAATATCCCTCTACACAGCTGCAACTTTGACCAAGCCTAGCCGCTCAACAGTGATATGAAGCCCCTGAGACTTTGTTAGAGATGACTGTCCTCTCATCCCTGCCTAACTGAGATCCTAGTCATTTCAAGGCCCTGCCTAACCCAGAATTCCCAAACACAGTTACCTACTTCTTCCTCTGCAGTCATGCATATCATACTGCTGGAGCCTCTATCTTGCCCCTGTTTCATTTGTCTTGTTTCACACCTGATGCTTTTCTGACTGTCTCCCACTGGACTGTGACTTACTGGGGACTTATGTCTTAGTCATCTTTGTACAACTCATGGTAACTGATTGGAGACTTTTTCTCTTTTAGCTTTTCAATAAACATTATTTAATTAATAAAAAAAAAAACATCATGAGGACCTTCTAGAGAAAAAGTTGATTTGGACATTTACAAAATAATTTTAATTTCCCAGATTTGCTGGAAAACACTGAATGAATAGTTGCCTGGAACACCCAGAAATCAATTAAATATTTGAGAATCAAGAAAGCAATTCAGTGTCAAGATGGCAGCATAAGCAGACTCTGAACTCATCTCCTCCCATGAACACAGCCAGGTTACAACTAGTGTTGGAAAAATTACCCTGGAAAGAAAACTGAAAACTGGATAAAAAGAACCCCCACAACAAGGGACAGTCCTGACTAAGGCAGAAGAGGCAGAAATTCCTTCTGGAGAGAAAAAAAGCCACCTTCAGGAGCAGCAGATTTCCTCAGCCAGCAGGGCGGGAGCCTCCTTAAGGTACGCAGCCCTCCCTGGAGGAGTGAGGTCTGGAGCGGGGGCCAGTTACTGCTATAAGCATCCTTCAGACTCAGCACGACAGAGATAAGGGTCTTACTATCCAGCTCTGCTGGTTATTAACTGCAGTGGGGAATACCCCCAGAAAAGCTATTGTATGAAAGCCAAAAAGACCCGGGTCTTAAAGGGCCCATGCATAAACTCACCTGTCTCAGCAAACTAAAATAACCATAGAGAAGGCTGACAGTCCTTTGGTGAAAAGAAACTCACCTGGTGAGCTCTGGGTGCATCTCCATGAGGGAGAGACTTCTCCGGAGACTGAGACATTGGTGGTGGCCATTGTTGTCACCTAGTCCAAGCATGCTGATACAGACCCCCAGCAGCCTAGGGGTCTGCCACATCCACTAGAGCACAGATTTAATCCAATTCAGCCAGGGCTGGCAGCCCACCCTAGAGACTGGCCCCACCCAACAGCAAGCCCTTAGGCTACTTGTCGGCCTGCATTGACTGGGTACCTTGATCCTCTACAGGCAGGCGGGAGGATCCACCTCTGTGGGGCAGGGCCTGTGTGAGGACCAGGTGAACTGTGGGGAGCATTGGTGGAGAGGTAGGAGCCTCTGAAGTGGGGCGTTGGGATATACGCCAGGGGTTTGGGAAGTGTGCATGGACCAGGACTGTGTTGACCGTGTGTGTGGTCCTGTGGGGGGGGGGGGGGAGGCTTATCAGTGGCAGAAGACCTGTGTTTCACAAATAGTCATAAAAAGGATCAGCCCCACTTTCTAAAACCTGAAACAATTGAGTGCTCCCTTTGCCTAGGGCCAGTCACACTCAGCTGCACTCCTAAGAGAACTGACAACAGCCTTGTAGGCCTGAGGCCTATAGCAACTGTAAGCCCCTGAGCCTAGCAACCAGCTGCACTGGGTACCTACCCAATTAAGAGGAAAACTGCAATAGGAGTGTGCTGATAGACTGAAAACAGTGCTGAGGCTCCCCAAACTGGATTTATAAACAGCTGGCCAGGGAAGGAAAGACTAGACTCCCTGGGTACCTGCATTAAGAGCACCCCTGCCATAGCAGAAGGACACAAGTAACCCATAAAGGGGTCACTCTTGGATCTTTTGGACTAGTGATGAGAGGGAAGCACACTGCTGGGTCTCAAAAGGCATCTCTTACATAAGGCCACTTCTCCAAGATAGGACACATAGCTGACTCACCTAATACATAGAAATAAGCACAGAGAAAGAGGCATAATGAGGAGACAAAGGAATACATTCCAAGCAAAGGAAGAGGACAAAACCCCAGAAAAAGAACTAAATGAAACAGAAATAAGTGACCTACCTGAGAGAGAGTTCAAACAAAAACTCATAAGGATGCTCACAGATATTGGGAGAAGACTGGATGAACATAATGAGCCCATCGACAAAGAACTGGAAAATATAAAAAAGAACCAATCAGAAACAAAGAATACAATGCTGGAAATGAAAAATTCACCAGAGGACTCAATAGCAGAGTGATACAGAAGAATGGATCAACAAGCTAAACTAAAGACTAGAGGAAATCATCCAAGCTGAACAGACAAAAGAAAAAAGAATTAGATAAAAGAAGAACAGTCTAAGGGAACTCTGGGACAATATTAAGCACACTAACATTCATATTATAGGTGTCCCAGAAGGAGAAGAGAGAGATAAATGGGCAGAAAATTTATTTGAAGAAATAAAAGTGGAAAATTTTCCTAACCTAAGGAAGGAAACAGACATCCAAGTATAAGAAGCACAGAGAGCAGCAAACAAGATAAACACAAAGAGGGCCATACCAAGACATGATATAATTAAAATGTCCAAAATTAAAGATAAAGAGAGAATCCTAAAAGGAGTAAAGGAAGGCAACAATGACATACAAAGGAAAGCCCATAAGGCTATCAGTGGACTTCTCAGCTGAAACCCTACAGGTGAGAAGCGAATGGCATGACATGTTCAAAGTGCTAAAAGGAAAAAACCTACAGCCAAGAATATTCTATCCATCAACGTTGTCATTTAGAATGGAAGGAGAGACAAAGAGCTTCCCAGACAAGCAAAAATTAAAGGAGTTTATCACCAAGAAACCAGTTCTACAAGAAATGCTGAAGGGACTTATTTAAGTGGGAAAGCAATGACCATAAATAGGAATAAAAAATTATCAGCAAAACCCCCCAAAAAACCAGGCAATAAAATCACTGGTAAAGGGAAAAATATAGTAAAGGTAGCAAATCAACCACCTGTGAAGATAATATGAAGGTTAAAAGACAAAAGGACTAAAATTACCTATTTCAATGATAAGAGGGTAATGGATAGACACACACAAAACAAGAGATTAGATATGATTTCAAAAACATAAAATGTGGGAAGAGGGGAGTGAAAAAGTAGAGCATTTAGAAAGAGGCCAAGTTAAAGAGTCTCTCAACTCAATATTGACTATTATATACATAGAATATTATATAGGATCCTCATGGTAATCACAACTCAGAAAGCTATAATAAGGAAGCAAATAAGTAAGACAAAAGAAATGAAATGTATTACTAAAGAAAGCTGTCAAACTACAAGGGAAGAGAGCAAGAGAAGAAGAAAGGAACAGAGAAGAACTCTTAAAACACCCGGAAAAAAAAAGTAACAAAATGGCAATAAATATATATTTATTAATAGCTACTTTAAATGTCAATGAACTAAATGCTCCAATCAAAAGGCATAGGGTGGCCAATTGGACAAAAAACAAGACCCATATATATGCCTCATACAAGAGACACAGTTTAGATCTAAAGACACTCACAAACTGAAAGTGAAAGGATGGAAAAAGATACTCCATGCACATGGCAAAGAAAAGAAAGTGGGGGTGGCAATACTTATATCGACAAAATAGCCTTGAAAGCAAAAACTGCAACAAGAGACAAAGGAGGGCAATACATAATGATAAAGGGAACAAACTAACAAGAAGATATAACACTTGTAAACACCTATGCACCTACATAGGAGCACCTAAGTATATAAAAGCAATTATTAACAGACAGAAAAGGAGAAATAGACAGTAACAGAATAATAGTAGGGGACTTTAACACTCCACTTACATCAACAGGTAGATCATCCAAACAGAAGATCCATAAGGAAACATTGGCCTTAAACAACACATTTGACCAGATGGACTTAGTTGATGGACTTCAAATGCACATGGAACATTCCCCAGGATTGACCACATATTAGGCCACAAAACAAGTCTCAATAAATTTAAGAAGACTGAAATAATACCATGCATCTTTTCTGACCACAAAGGTATGAAACTAGAAATCAACTACAGGAAGAAATCGGAAAAGCCACAAAAATGTGGAGATTAAACAAAATGCTACTGAACAACGATTGGGTCAATGAAGAAATCAAAGGAGAAATAAAAAAATTCCTGGAGACAAATGAAAATGAAAATATGACATGCCAAAAGCTATGGAATACAGCAAAAGTGGTTCTAGGAGGGAAGTTTATAGCAATTCAGGCCTACCTCAACAGAGAAGAAAAATCCCAAATAAATAATCTAACAGCGTATCTAAAGGTACTGGAAAAAGAAGAACAAACAAAGCCCAAAATCAGCAGAAGGAAGGAAATAATAAAAATCAAAGCAGAAATAAATGAAATAGAGACTAAAAAAAATAGAAAAAATTAATGAAACCAAGAGCTGGTTCTTTGAAAGATAAACAACATTGACGAACCGTTAGCTAGACTCACCAAGAAAAAAAGAGAGAAGGTTCAAATAAATAAAATCAGAAATGAAAGAGGAGAGATTACAATGGATACTTCAGAAATACAAAAGATAATAAGAGAATATTACGAAAAGCTATACGCCAACTAATTGGATAATCTACAGGAAATGGATAAATTCTTAGAAACATCCAACTTTCCAAAACTGGATCAAGAAGAAGTACAGAATTTGAATAGACCAATCACCAGTAAGGAGATCGAAACAGAAATCAAAAGCCTCCCCAAAAATAAAAGTCCAGGACCAGATGGCTTCCCTGGTGAATTCTACCAAATATTCAAAGAAGCCTTAACACCTATCCTTCTCAAACTCTTTCAAAAAATTCAAGAGGAGAGGAGGCTTCCTAACTCAGTTTATGAAGCCAACGTTATCTTGATACCAAAACCAGACAAGGACAACATAAAAAAAGAAAATTATAGGCCAATATCACTAATGAACATTGATGCAAAAATCCTCAAGAAAATACTAGCAAATCGAATACAACAATACATTAAAAAGACCATACATTATGATCAAGTGGGTTTCATTCCAGGGATACAGGGATGGTTCAACAGCCCTATCTATCAACCCAATCTATCAACGTGATACACCACATTTAACAAAATGAGTAAAAATCACAGGATCATCTCAATAGATGCAGAGAAAGCATTGGACAAGATATAGCATCCATTTATGATAAAAATTCTAAATAAAATGGGTGTAGAAGGATAGACCTCAACATAATAAAGGCCATATATGACAAACCCACAGCAAATATCATTCTCAATGGAGAAAAATCGAAAGCTATCCCTCTAAGAACAGGAGCCAGACAAGGATGCCCACTGTCACCACTCTTATTTAACATAGTATTGAAAGTCCTAGCCAGAGCAATCAGGCAAGGAAAAGGAAATAAAAGGGATCCATATTGGAAAAGAAGAAGTGAAACTGTCACTCTTTGCAGACAACATGATTTTATTTCTAGAAAACCCTAAAGAATCCACTAAAAAACTTTTAGAAATCATAAATGAATACAGTCCAGTCGCAGATACAAAATCAACATACAAAAATCGGTTGTGTTTCTATATACTAACAACAAAGTAGCAGAAAGAGAAATTAAGAATACAATCTCATTTACAATTACAACAAAAAGAATAAAATACCCAAGAAAAAACTTAACCAAGGAAGTGAAAGATCTGTACACCGAAAACTATAAAACATTGTTGAAAGAAATCGAAGAAGACACAAATAAATGGAAAGATATTCCGTGCTCTTGGATTGGAAGAATTAACATTGTTAAAATGTCCATACTTCGTAAAGCAATCTATAGATTCAACACAATCCCTATCAAACTTCCAACAACATTTTTCACAGAAATAGAACAAAGAATCCTAGAATTTATATGGAACAACAGAAGACCCCAAATAGCCAAAGCATTCCTGAGAAAAAAGAACAAAGCTGGAGGTATCACACTCCCTGATTTCAAAATATACTACAAAGCTATAGTAACCAAAACAGAGCGATACTGGCACAAAAGCAGATACAGAGATCAATGGAACAGAATCAAGAGCCCAGAAATAAACCCACACATTTAGGGATAGCTAATATTCGACAAGGGAGCCAAGAGCATACGATGGAGAAAGGAGAGTCTCTTCAATAAATAGTATTGAGAAAACTTGTCAGCCACATACAGAAGAATGAAAGTAGACCATTACCTTATACCACACACAAAAATCAACTCAAAATGGATTAAAGACTTGAATATAAGACAGGAAACCATGAAACTTTTAGAAGAAAACATAGGCAGTACGCTGTTTGACATTGGTCTGAGCAGCATATTTTCAAGTACCATCTCTGACCGGGCAAGGGAAACAAAAGAAAAAAATGAACAAATGGGATTACATCAAACTAAAACCTTCTGCACAGCAAAGGAAACCATCAACAAAACAAAAAGACAACCTAACAATAAGAGGTTAATATCCAAAATATACAAAGAACTCATATAGCTCAACAACAAATAAACCAACAACCCAATTAAAAAATGGGCAAAAAGTCTGAACAGAGGTTTCTCCAAAGAAGATATACGGATGGCCAACAGGCATATGAAAAGATGCTCAACATCATTAGCTATCAGGGAAATGCAAATCAAAACTACAATGAGGTATCACCTCACTCTGGTCTGAATGGCTGTAATTAACAAGACAGGAAACAAGTGTTGGAGAGGATGTGGAGAGAAGGGAACCCTTGTACACTGCTGGTGGGAGTGTAAACTGGTGCAGCCACTATGGAAAGCAGTATGGAGTATCCTCAGAAAATTAAGAATAGATCTATCATACAATCCAGCTATTCCACTGCTGGCTATTTATCCAAAGAACTTGGAAACACAAATGCATAAAGATACATGCACACCTATGTTCATTGAAGCTTTATAAACAATAGCCAAGACTTGGAAGCAACCTTGGAGCCCATCAAGGGACGAATGGATAAAGAAGATGTGGTATATATACACAATGGAATACTACTCAACCATAAGAAATTATGAAATCCTGCCATTTGTGACAACATGGATGAACCTTGAGGGTATTATGCTAAGTGAAATAAGTTAGAGGGAGAAAGTCAAATACTGTATGATCTCACTCATAAGTAGAAGATAAAAACAATGACAAACAAACACGTAGCAACAGAGATTGGATTGGTGGTTACCATAGGGAAAGCGGGGAGAGGGGAGGACAAAAGGGGTGATTCGGCTCACATGTGAGTGGATGGACTATAATTAGTTTTTGGGTGGTGAACATGATGTAATCTACACAGAATTCAAAATATATTACGATGTACATCTGAAAGCTATATAATGTTATAATCCAATGTTACTGCAATAAAAAAAAAGAAAGCAATTCATTGTTCCATAAATATATAGACAAAAATATTGGAATTAGCTCAGGATTTAACTTGTGCAAGTTACTTTAGATGGGAACACCAAAGGTCATTGTTACCAAACTCTTAATGGTTTACAGTGTCTTGCTTGGGTTGTGGCAACAACCTCCTAATTGGTTTCCATCCTCCAGTGGCATAACCTCCAAACCACAGTCTCCACAAAGGAATATTTATAAAATGGAATGCTGACCCTGTCTTGATCCTGCCATCAGGATGAAGTCCAGATGCTGTGGCCTGGCTTGTAAGGCCTTTTATGACCTCCCTCGCCTGCCTTTCCAGTCACATCTCTATAGATTGTTCATGCTGTCCTTTCAGATCCACTGCTTATTCTCTGATCCCATGCTTTCTTAGGCTTCCGTTCCTTGGTTTTTTTTTTTTTTCCCCTGGAATTTTCTCTCTTTTTTCATCTTTCAAAGTAACTCGATTCTTTCAGAATTAGTTTAAGCAAATTCTTCAGGCTGAGTGTGCTCCATGTGCAAATGCTATCATAGCACTTTCAACATAGCATTTCCTACACTCTGTCATCACAGTTGATACTTTTGCCTTGTTCCCACAGAGGGCCAGGATCATGTCTTATTCATAAGTCTGGAGCTTTGGGAATCCTCAGCACAGAGGAAGGGTTTTAGGCAGCGATAGAGATGAAGGTCCCCAGGAAGAACGTGTAGACTAAAAAGGGCATCAGGCTGAGAAACGAGCCCCGGGAAGATCAGCCTTCACAGGGTTAGCAGAGGAAGAGTACCCACAGAAGGAGCCTGAAAAGGAGGAGGGGAATCAGAAGAGATCCATGTTTGGAATCCAAGGGAGGAAAAAGTTTCAGATTAAAAAATATTCCACTGTGGGAAGTATTGTAAAGCTGTCAAGTTGAGTAAACTTTGAAAGGGACTCACTGGATTGGGTGCTTAGGAGCTCACTGATGGCCTTTGTAGTAGATCGCGGGTCTTTTTCAAGGAGTTAGCATGCACACAAACACTTTCCCACACCAGATAAATGCCATATAATTCTGCCTGAAGACTTTGGAATTCCTGGGTTGGCATGTCTACTATACTTTTGTCGTAAGGGACATAGTCCAGGTTCTCAGCACAAAGATATTTGGGAAAAGTTGAAGAAAGAGGATATACTTCTGTGCTTTGGATATGATTTTAATCCTAACTCCTGTTGTATGCTATAATCTTATACACCTCATTAGATGCTCAAAGCCTCACCTACTTTCCAGGCCCTCAGCTGCCACAGAGACTGATTTGTCCTCTGTGGGCAATTTTGCCACCTGAGGCTGACCCAGTGTACTCCTGGGTCTTCGGCTCCTCCAGCCACTTTCAGGCTTGGATGCAGCTGGACACTGCAGCCCTGGGATGGGCTTCTTCAGCACCTATTGAGGCAGTTGGGTAACATGACTTGGAATTTGGGGAAAGGAGCTACCTATGTGGTGAGCCTGGGAGACTGGAGATGGGAAGGAGCCATGCAGATAGGTTCCTCCTCCTTCCTCCTTGAAGGGACTGCTTTGAGCAGATTCTCTGAACAGCCCGTCTGGAGACATCCCAGGTGGCTAAGTGGCTGCACCTGCTGAGTGACCAGATGTGTGTCTTTGAGGCTCTTGGTAAAGCAGTGGCCATTGCAATGACATGCTATGGCTCTTCAACCTTCCCTGTCACACTCCTCCTTTCATTAGCTCTTACTGCCTTGAGACTCCACCTTCAAATAAGCACCTGTCCCAGCTCTGCTTTCAACAGAACCCAAGCTGAGACATTTGTTTATCTTCCATGTCTACTTAGGATGCTGGTGATCATGGCACTATCAATAGCAAAGCCCAGACTTTTCTAGTTAATAGCTGACCTGTCCTCTCCCTCCCAACTTCATGGCAATTGATAAGGCAAACATGTCACACGATTTGAATGACATGAATAGTGGGCCAGGATTCATTTAGACTGACATCTTGTCTGCTCTGCAAAAGTTATAAAGCTGACTTGAGTAAAGAAATTGCTATTCATTTTGGGAACGAGAACTCAAGATCGATATGCCAGCTCATCACTAGGGCACCAGGCTCTGACTTAGCTTTCTTGGCTGCAAATGGCAGGAGAATGGGGCTGTTCAAACACCACAAAGAAGAAGATGATTTGTCAAGACTCCACCAATCTGCTGAGTCCACTGTCACTTGGGCCCCATCTGCACAGATGTAAAGTATTCCTGTTGAAATAGGGGTCCTTTAGGTTAGGAGCCATAACTATTATCTTAATGAGAGGATTAAGATAATAGTTAATTGTTAGGATTGTTACTTAGGCTTTTGGCAAACACCCCAAGAAGAATAGTGAATTCACATATCTTGAAGGAAAGGGAATAAATTACATACCAGGATCTGGAGCAAATCGCTGAGCAGCTGGATAAGAGTTGGGAGAGGAGGGTAGATTCCGAATAGGCATTCCTGTATAGGGGCACAGATGGAAGGGAGAGAATAAAATCAATAAATGCGAAATTCTATTTCTGGAAGTTTGGTTATGAAAGTTAGATTTCAGAGGATGGTAACTAGAGGCAGAAGCTAGGTCAAGGTTTTCGTCTTTTTGTACTTTACTTTTTCAATATTGGGTAGACATTTGCTTATTTACATGCTGAGAGAAAGGAGCCACCTGTTGAGTTAGAGTATAGGCACAAAGGGAAAATGTTTCCCTTGCTACCCAGAAGACTCTTAGGATCTCATGTGAACTCTGAGATTTTATGGTCATTTTGCCTCTCCAGGCCTCGGTTTCCCTTATTTATGAATTGAGGTCTCTGCACTAGGTGGTCTTCAAAGTTATGATGCATGCCCATTCATTTTGCTCTGTAAGCCTGTGTTGTGGGCCCTGTATTGACTTGTTTCCAGGTTCCCCACTGTTTCCTCCATCCCTAAATTCCAAAGCAAAAGTATGTGTACGCAAACTATCCTTATTCTGATGTCAAAGTTACGGTTCTGAACACTCCACGTGAGGAAACATTAGAGTGGGATAGTAACAAAATATTTTTAAAAAAGAATACTTTATAGATTGGCTGCACAGATTCAGAAGTTCTGATGTACCCAAGGAAGATGGCTGAAGTGTAGATGAACAGAGATTAGGCCAACTGGAGAGAGAGAAAGAAAGAGGGGTGGGGGAGGAGAGGGAGAGGGGGAGAGAGAGAGAGAGCGGAGAGGGAGGGAGTGAGAGAAAGGCTAATGTCTTTACCATAGAGATAGCATCAGAAACCCTAGGTTCTGTTCCCAGTTGGGCAAAGCTATACTAACTCTCAGACCTACCAGCGCTCTCTAAAGTTCAAACTGTCACATCTCCCTTTAGTCTCTCTGCAGCTTGTTGGGAAAGCTATGCATAGTCAGAGGCATGTAACTTTTTCTTGGTTATTCTTATTCATTGTCCCAGGCAGTTTCTGTGACTGTTAGCTGGCTGATGCTGCAATGGAGACACAATGGAGATAGCCTCTCGAATGGGTAAAAAGCACCTATGATTTCAGTCAGTGGGAGTGGTAGGGCTACTAGCTTGATTAAATTTGCTGAGAACCCACAATATATCAAGTACTGCACCCAAAGGTGATGTACAGCAGTCAGCAGGACTAATGGGGTCCATGGCTCATGGAGCTTCCATCCCTGGATCAAGCTTTCTCTTGGAGACCTTATCACATATTCTGCGTAACATTAAATAAATCTTTCTCATCCTTCATGGATAAGTTAGAAGAATGATGTGGATTCTATTCATTCCTTGAATGAACATTTGTTGAACACATAAAATGTACAAATGAATTTTCTAGATGTTGGGGAGAAATGTAGAACAGGACAGAGTGTTCCTACCTCCTTGGAGTTCACACCTTAGTGTGGACAACAGAGATTGAACAAATAATTGTATGTGAAGGTTTGGTAAGTGTTATGAAGAACTACAGAGTATTGAGAAGCACACAAGGGAGTGTTTAACTGGAAGATGAGACAGCAGTTTCTGAAGAGATCACATTCTAGAAGATTAGAGCTCATTCTCAATTGTTTGAGTTTGGAAAATTTAATGCAGAGTAATCTCTCATTTGACTTTCTACTCTTACCTAGCATGGATATGGGTTGTCTCCTTCTGCATTCAGTTGCTGTTTGCTAGGGAGCTGCATCCTCATTTAAATGTTAATATAATCAAAACATTATTAGAAAGGTAACTTTATGCAAATAAATAAATAAAGGGTTCTAAAGCCACATACGAATTATTTAAAAATTATCTCTGTCTTTGATTATCTGCGCCACTTTTTATAAATATGAATAGTTGAGAACTGACTGTAAAATACTATTTCTAGCAGCTAATTGATTTCCTCTATAGATCAATTTAACTTTTATTATTTCTGCTTAATTCTTAAAAGAAAGTTAATGTTTTTCCAATTACTTTGCCATGTATCTAGTTAACCATATCCTATGATGTTCTATGAAAGCATTTCTTAAATTGTAGCTTGAGATGCTGATAACTCACTTTCTGTGTTAGCTGGCTGGTGTTGTGATGGCTAGGGACACCACTGAGATAGCCTCTCAAATGGGGGGAAAGTACCTATGATTTGGGTAAGTAGGGGTAGTAGGGCTACTAGCTTGGTTAATACGTGATGCTTTGAGCTAGGATTACCTTTCAGGAAGCTGCTAGAACAGGCATCACCTAATCCAATTGTGGACACTAGATAGAGGCCAAGAACTTAGAAGGCCAGTAGCCAAGGACTGAACATCAGGAAACCAAACTACTTGGGAATGCACTTTATGTCAAAACACAGATTCAAAAAACATGTATATCACAACTCAGTGAAAAGAGTCAAACTGTAGTCAGAGCATAGGTGGCCTCAATAAGCTACCAAGGTCTCAAAAGACATAAGTTTCTACAACCTAGAAAAATGCATCCTAAGTTTCAAAGCTAAGTTTCAAAGTCCTGGGCTTCTAGAAGTTCTCTGATTTGGGAATAAACTTTTTTTGTGACTCTGATAAAAGCTGTGGATTCTTTCTTCAGAAAAAGGCATGTGTACATACATACATAAAATGTTGCTTGTTCTTTTTAGAGCACTGTAGGCCTCAAGTTAAGAACTCTTGGCTAAGAGGTAAAAAGGAGTCCAATCACTCTTATTTGGCCTGGAATATTCTCCCATTCAGTTTTCTTTGGTATTGACCAAATCGTTTGTGGAGAGTTCACATTCCATGTATCCACTTCAGTATTTATAATTTCCAGTCAATTTTGGGTAATAGAAGTTCTGTTAGTCCTATTCGGTCCCAAACATAGTATTAAACAAATTCATAATATATCAAGTATAGCGTTATAATAATTAAAAAACTCTGACCTTGGTTTAATGTTAACTTCTTTCTCCTCAAAATGTGGAGCTGGAGCCTGGGTCTCTTTCAGATTGGAGGCCCAAAGTTTATGACTAGGTAAGGGTTTTGATTGGCCTCTGTTTTCTTTCCTTTGCATACCTGTTTATTCTCCCTAGTCTTGCCAGCTGTGATTTCTGAGCCCTTGAGGGTTGGAACAAGGTAAAAAGAAGAGGAGGAAGGGAGGCGGGAAAGATTCAAGTTGATGGTGCTGTCGCTTCTTAGTTTTCCTATAGGATTTAGTAGACTCCTTAAGAGTAAGTTGAGGTAATTTTTTGACAGCAGATGCTGCTGCTACAAGTTTTGTGAATTATTACCCACCGTGGTTAAGAATCAATGAGCTCCATGAAGAAAAGGAATCCTTATTGATGTCTCGGACTTGGATTTGCTGTGTGGTTTGGAAACAATAGTCAGTCAATGCTCTGGCTAAAGCATAATTCAGCATTTTAAAAGTGAGAAGGGTAGGCATCTACAAGAGTGGGACAACCTGACATTAATTGACTCTTGATGTGAAATATTGCTGCCTCACAACACCTCATTTTTAGGAGTTACTTGCTGAAGTATTTAAGGGTGAAGTTGATATCGAACCTGAAGTGAATTAGCTCACCTGCTATGCAGCAAGCCAATCTCTGACACCAGGGGTAGTGGGAGAAAATAGGAATTTTCTTATTGCACAGTGCTGAGCAAGGAGAAAGGGCAACTGACACTGAAATCCCAAACTCCCCAAAAAGCTAAAGGGAAGGGTTTTTATTTGGGGTTTTAGATAGGGTAGGGGGAGCAAATGGCCTTGCTGGTCAGAGCTTTCCCATCAGCCTGTCTTTGGCCTTGAGACTACTTGCAGAGAAGAGGGAGCCTGTGACCTTGCTGGTCAGCAGCTTTCCCAACAGCCTGTATTTCCTTGTGGGGAGAAGATAACAAATCCAGGTGGTTGTCCTTGGCCATTTGTCTCCATGGAGGATAGTGGATTCTGGAGCCAGGAAGCCAGCGAGTAAGCAGGGAAAGAGTGCTTTAGTTTTAACCCCACATATGCTGGGTTTAATGTAGGGAAACTGATATCAGGGCCGGTATCAAAGTGTCATGATATCTGCATCTTTCAAATGGTTTTCCAAAATAATACACACACATGCACACACAGAATGAAAGCAAATGTGTCAAAATGTTAATTGGCAAACCTAGGTGAAACATATATTGTACTATTCTTTCAATTTTCCCACACTTTTGAAAATTTTAACAATAAATGGGCAAAAATTAAACATAAAATTCTTACATCAAAAAGTACATGGGCAGGGTAGGTACAGAGTAGATACTATTATTATACGTATAAATTGTATGTAGAAATGGGGGTACAGAGAGACAAGGCACTCATTTCAAAGTTACCCAATTAATCAGGAATGGAATTGCTATTTACTATTAACAATTAATAAGGAACCCAGGTCTTTCTGACTCTTAGTAGTTACTCTTACCATATTTATAGTCACCCCATGAGATCCCCTACAGCATCAAGGCAAGGTGGATGCTATAGTCTTCCCTCTGCCTCTCGATCTCCACTTTTGTTCTTTAGGGCTTAAGTGTTTTTTTTTTTTTTTTTGAGGAATATTAGCCCTGAGCTAACATCTGCTGCCAATCCTTGTCTCTTTGCTGAGGAAGAGTGGCCCTGAGCTAACATCCGTGCCCATCTTCCTCTACTTTATATATGGGACACCTACCCCAGCATGGCTTGCCAAGTGGTGCCATGTCCATACCTGGGATCTGAACTGGTGAACCCCGGGCCACCGAAGAGGAACATGCAAACTTAACCGTTGTGCCACTGGGCTGGCCCCTGGGGCTTAGGTCTTTTAAGGAGAGTCACAAATGTTTATTTTAACATTATTTCATTCACATAAAAATGGACTCACGATATGGAAATTCTCTGTGCTTTATCATAGACCTGCATCAAAACAGGCTTGTCTAATGGAAAGGATTCAGATCCTCTCTTCCCAGGGAGTGGGCATGCATTGGTGGCACATAAGATACAGTGAATGACACAGCCCCTGGCTACATTCTGCCCCACGAATGGAGTTGAGCTAATTTGGGAGTCAATGTGCTTGTCACTTTTAGCATTTCTAGATCAGTAGGTAAGACAGCATAATGAGTAGGAGGACTATAGGCATTGGAGACAAAAGAAACTATCTGAATCTATCTTTTCACTTTACCCGTTATGGAAACTTGATGAGTCATTTATTATTTCAGCAGTTAGTTTTCTAATTAGAAAAATGAGCATCATAATAACCACTTTGTGGCCACATTGGATAATCAGAGATAGTGTTTATTAGGTGTCTGACACTTAGTAGGCACTCAATGAATTGTAGCTATTAAGACTATTTTGAAAATACACTCCAAGTCCCTTTAGTACAGACGCTTATAAGCACAGCACATGCACGTCCTTTGTCAGTCTGTATCAAATATTCACTGTGGCCTCCAATACATTTACTGCTTTGAGAAGAAAAATAATATTCAAGCTGAGGTTATTTTTCTCTCCCACATGTGGTTTCTCATAGTTCTGCATGTGTGGCTTGGTTCTTGGATTCCACTCGGTCATTATGCAACATCCTGATGTTCCAAAGATGCTGTGTTGGAGAGAGAGGTACATTTAAAACAGAAACAAGTAACATAGAGGCAGACCCGTGGTGGTGGTGGGAGATGAACTTGACCAGATGTTCCCCAACCTCCCACAGGCTGTGACTCACAGGTGGCCCCTGGTGCCGTGTGCAGCAGCTCAAGGGATAGTCTGTTCTCCCAGCTGAGTTCTCCATCACGGTTAGGTCAAAGCCCAGATTTACGAGCTCTTGGCAAGGTAGAGTGCAGATGGAGAAAATTTCAACTTTAGCTTTTGTGAGAGGATCAGGAAGTACCTTTAGGAATTGTTACTGCCGTGACTTATTAGAGAGTTTACACTTCTGAACCATTTCTCCTGTGAAGCTCAGCACTGCTGCTGACTTCTTCCCCTTCTGCCTTGCCACAATCTCTAATTATGCCTGTGGACTGAACCCTTATTGTTGATATCCTTTGCTTTTGATATTTGTTAGAAGCAAAAGTCCTTTTGGCTGGACAATGAATTAAATTGACACGAGACAGAATAACAGGAGAAAATTAAACAAAGCTTTATAACACGTATACATGGGAGAGATCCAGGAAAACTGAGCAGCTCACCAAAATGGCGGAAGCTCTCACCTTAAATACCATCCTCAGCTAAAGACAAAGGAGGATCTTGGGGGTCGGGGGAGTCAGTTATGGGAGGTTACCAGAAAAGCACAGTAAACAAGAGTAAGGTTATTATGCAGATTTAAGCCCTTGCCTTCTGCAGTGATAAGAATTTAGAGGTAAGGTCATTCTCCCTTCTTCCTGGTACAGACAGGGAGACACTTTTACAGATGGAGAGTTCCCTTACAAATGCAAATGTCTCTTATAAAGGGTAAGTAAATTCTACTTTTCAGAGTTTCTCTCCTGTCTGCAGTTTTTATTTTTATTTATTTATTTATTTATTTTTGAGGAAGATTAGCCCTGAGCGAACTACTGCCAATCCTCCTCTTTTTGCTGAGGAAGACCGGCCCTGAGCTAACATCCCTGCCCATCTTCCTCTACTTTATATGTGGGATGCCTACCACAGCATAGCTTTTGCCAAGTGGTGCCATGTCCACACCTGGGATCCGAACCAGCGAACCCTGGGCCGCGGAGAAGCCGAATGTGCGAACTTAACTGCTGCGCCACAGGGCCGGCCCCTGTCTGTGGTTTTTAAAGGTAACCAGCCAAAAATAATCCTCATGCCAAGAGACATATCTTGGGGTGGCCAATTCCAGTCCCCCACAATGGCAGAACTCCGAGTATGCGATTGCATGGCTCAGAGAGCTTGCAAATGGGTTGTCTTAGCTTTCTTTCCCTCTGTAGACTTGACCAAGGTCTTGTACTGAGTGAATTGCACTTCTTGCACGTACCTTTCAATGCTGATGAAAAGTCGTGGTATTGAACGATGTATCTTGCCATGCATTTCCTTATCCTTGGTCTAAAAAAAAGAAATAAAGAAAATAGGGGAAAAAGTTTAATGTGAATTGCTTGTTTTTAAATGGAAAATAAATTAAATATTGTAAATAGTCCTTGGAATAAAATAAGGCTCCGATTGGGAAGTAGAACTCACTTTCCACAAAATTCTGACACATCCTCTAGAAATGGTCCTGTTCCATTGCTAGCCTTTTTGGTGTGTGACTCCCCAGCCTCTGTTCCAGCCGACAGCTGCTGGCAATTTTGCAAAGAATCTCCCTTTCAATTAATCAATTGGGGTTCATATGGAGGAAGTCTGTATTTACTGTGTCAAAATTTTGACAGGGGCTGGCCCCGTGGCTGAGTGGTGAAGTTCGCGCGCTCCGCAGCAGGTGGCCCAGTGTTTCGTTGGTTCGAATCCTGGGCGTGGACATGGCACTGCTCATCAAACCTCGCTGAGGCAGCATCCCACATGCCACAACTAGAAGGACCCGCAACGAAGAATATACAACTATGTGCTGGGAGGCTTTGGGGAGAAAAAGGAAAAAGTAAAATAAAATCTTAAAAAAAAAAAAAATTTTGACAAAAGTATGCATGCAAGGAAATCAGGCATACACAGAAAATCCCATTTCTTTTTGACCATATTCAAATAGCAATCTGAAAGCTGCATACAAGAAACTTGCATGCCTTTGCATAGACAATGAATGTGTCATTTTTTTAAAGGGGGGCTTGCTTCGGTTACTAGAATAAACATAACAGTACTATAAGATTAAAAACAGACTAATACGTTTAGGGAAGAAAGACAAAGTTCATAAATCCAAGAACTGGAATAATTGAGAATTGTTAAAGAATGAGAATTATGGAGGAGAGGAAGGTTTCCCATTCCACCCCAACATAAGCAGAAACATAAGCAGAAAACATGTCTTGTTCCAGAAGTGCTATTAACATGGGGCAGTTTTGCTGACAGAGAGTGAGGGACAGTTGGGGGACAGGGAGGATATGAAGCCCACTTCCTGAATCCTCTAAAGCGTGTGGAATGTAGGAGAATGAACACACTCGTCTGAAAAGGCACCAGGGGATGGGGTGGCCACATGTGAAAGCCGGATTTCAATGAAGATGGGCAGGCAGAGGGGTGTTCAGTGAGGAAGTTTAGGAGAGAAGGGTGTTTGTTACCACGGGTAGGGCTTCCAGAGGGAGCAGCTACACCATAGAATGCATTTTGCTTTATTATTTGCCACATGCCACATTCCAATATACGTTGCAATATATGTGTGCCAATATATATGTTGCCAATATATATATTATAACCACACATATAACCACATATAACCAGTATGTGTTGCCATGTCCTTACTACTTTACCAACTTTATTTAAAAAATTAAGTTTCCACTATCTCAAAATATTTGCAAAGGCTATAAAATTCCTTTTGCCAAGATGTTTTTGATCATAAAATAGGTGAATTAAAACAAACAAACCAAAAAAGAAAAAAAAAATAACTGAATGTGGTACCTGATACTCTCGGGATAAATTTTGTATGTATATTAATATAAATTATATATAATCTCTATATAAATTTTCATATATTTATATGAAAATTATGGACAAAAAATAATGGCAGTCAGGAAGTAGATGGAGTTGAGTAGCTATATCTATCTAGCTTTCCAGGGTTTGACAATTATGTGGTTTCTACTTTTTCTAATCCTTGGCCTCCAATGTCAATCTGTGCTAATATCAGGGCCCCTCTGGGACGTCTTGCTGCCACAAGGAGTGAGGAGGGGAGAAAAGGCACAGACTTCTTCCAGGATGTTTAGGGTACAGCCTGGGTGGCTGGGTTTCTGTCTTTTTATTCTGCTTCATACATTGTTTCCCCCTCGCTAGAAATGACACTGCCGGCAGTGTTCTTTCTTGGCAGTTTATGGGCCATAGAATGTGCTGAAGTTGCCTGGCAGGTTCCATGATGAAGGTAATCACCCTCGCAGGCGCCAGTCCTCCAGCACCTGCACTTGGCTCCCCCGCGGCAGTGCGTGGAGCGGCAGAGGCAGCGGGCACTAACCCTCGGCTCTAGCTCCTCCCAGCTCACCGCTAGCTTGGGCCGCTTACATAGCTCAGCAGCAGGCTAGGCTGCTTACTTCCCACATGAGAGTGTTCTGTGAGGGACTCGGGAGAAAAGGGCAGGAAACTGAGTCTTTGCTTATCATTGTGTTGTTGCCTTCTAATATACTGGGCTCCTGGGAGTGCATGACGTCTTCTTATATGAAGAGTAACGGGCTATCTTACACAGCAAGATGAGAAAACACAGACCACTTAGCTCTCTAGCTAGGTAGGACCAGAATCCAAGTCAAAACTATACGGTAGGAAGCACCTTTCTTGTACGGGGACTAACTTCTATTTCTTGTGGAATGTTCTCAGAAACATTGCCAAATATTTATTCCAAACTAGAGTGAAGTTGTTGCTTGAAACACAGAGGCAGTCTTTTAACTGCAACAAGTAGTTATTGAGTCTACTGAGCGCTATCTCATCCCGGACACTGCCAGGGGAAAGCCAGCGCTAGCTCCAAGGAACCATCCATGGAAGATGTAGGAGACAAACACTTATTTTTTATGGTTATGGAAAATATGTGCACTAAGAATTAAGGGGAGGATTCCTTAGCTGAGTGACATGAATTAGATGCCAGAACTGGAAGGAAAGGTATGATTTACATTGATTCAGAGAAGGAAGAATCACGAGACAGGCAAAGAGTTCAAAATCTTCCAGCCCCTATCGTATGCTGTTGCAGTTAGGAACCAGTACTAAGTCACAGGGTATCTTTCACCAAACAGAATAGGAAGGGATGAGAACTAGGAGGTGTTACTATATAATATATTTCCATCCATGTGAAGACATCTCAGATGGTAGGAACAAATATGAAATGAGAGAGGGAGAGGAGGGAGAGAATGAGACAGATCGATGAGGATGTGGGGAGTGCTAATTACTCCAAAAAGGAGAAAATAAGTCTTGGGACTTTGAGTTGCTCTTAGAAGGCTTAAGAAAATGTTACAACAGTGTTTAATAGGTGTAAATTCACCTGCTTAACAGCTGGAAAGAAGCCTGGAAAAGGAGTACCTGTACTGGACTACAGCTTGAAAGAAAGAAGGTAAAGAAAAGAGAAAATGAGGATATAACGTTATTGTGAATGGCATCACTGGTCCTCCCTCTTTGGTTCGAGAACACTATTTTTAAACTACCCATAAATTGCTTTGTAGTATTTAGAATTTTTAAAAGTTAACTTAGCTACTTTCTTGTCTTGTTCCAGTAAATAATACACTTCCCTATTAAAAACACTAGTAAATAGGCTGTATGGTGTAGAGCTACCATTGTCTGGTTAAGGAAATTTAAATTTTTAGGCCTCTGTTACAGTTAGGGGCAACTGAAATCCTTTGTGGCAGATGGGAACATACCCTCCCAGTCTCTCAGCTGCCATGTTTTGCTTTTCCCTTCCCATTGCCTTGCATCTCATGAGTTGTTCTCATACGTTTCTACTCCTCTCCATGCCCATGACAACTGTCCATACTGAAATCCCCCTGCCTTTCTCCTGGACGTCAGCATATCCTCCTTCATTCCAAACACCACCATTTGAGCATTAAGGGAGGAGCTGGGATTGCAACTATGCATGAGACACAGTCCCTGCTTTTAAGTTGGCCTTAGTCTAGTTATGGAGCAGGACAAGCAAGCTGACCATGTAAGTACCATTTTAGAGCAAAGAAGCCAAGACATTTTCAGCACACATAGGTAGGCCTACCAATGCAGGCAGAGGTTTGGGGTGATTTTCTGGAGAAGGAAGGGATGCCAAGCTAGTCAGAGAAAGCAGGGTGGGAAGGGAGTGACCCATGCAATGATTTCGAGATGCGAGCAAGCATGGAACATTTAGGGAACCGCAAGGAGTTCAGAATAGCATATCTCCAGAAAAGGCAGATAATGATAAGATAGTAGCTAAACAAGTAGACAGGACCAGGCTGTGTTGGGTCTGTGTTTCATTCATTTGTAATTCAATCATTCATCCATTCAGGGTTAGAGTGTTTACCATGCACAAAGCAAGAGATTAAGCACTATATGTTTAAGGAAGCTGAGAATAATTTCAAAAATTTGTTGATGAAAGAGATCTACAGCTGAGGTAGTGTGACAGTGGATGAAGAGAGGAGAAAAGGATCAGAAAGACACCTGACTAATGTCCTGACCAGCATTGTCCTCATGGCCCTGCTATTCCCAGACCCCAGCTGCAGAACACAGCTTAAGTGACACTCTGCAACTAAATGTCAGGTTAACTTTGCTCTTTCCTTGACAGAAAATATAAATGTAGGAAAGATGATGGGGCATTCAGCAGTGAGGAAATGAGTCAGGGACTAAGTAGAAGCGAGCTAGATGGTTGAACAATTTTCTTAAATGATATATGAAAGAAGAATCTTGAAAAGGAATAGGGTTGACTTGACTTTGTATTCGGAACTTATAAAAATGCCAGGCAACGTGCGCTCAGCAGAGCGTAAGTGCATTAGGAGCCATAATCTAGTTGAGTTTCTACAAAGTAACTCCAACCAAGAAATGAAAAATGAGGGTGTTCGATTTCTGCAGAATCAATTTTTGCAAAAAAAAGTAGTGAATAATGGATGCAATAGAATGGAATAACTGAATAATACAATGAGAAGAAATTAGGAGCAAATAAAGGGAAAAGAAAGTGCTCAGAGATAATCTGATCCATGGCAAAGGGTTATAAACTACCATTTTTAGCAATAAAGGTACTTTGGGGCCTGGGAAAAGAATAAGAAAAATAAAAAGTACTTTAAGAGGGAAAAAGAGAAACGTGAAATATTAAACACTTGGGCCATGTAATATTGAAAAGACAGAGCAAAATTAAAATAATATATAAACTTTGACAGTTTCCACTTCTTTTAAAAGCTATGTTGCCTCAGACTAGCTCCCAAACTACTGCCACCTTCCCTGTGGCCCTTGATCGAAGCCCTTGGAGGAAACATGAGAGTCGCCAGCTGTTCCTTTACCTCTCTCTTTAGGCAACCTAGAGTTACCCTTTCTCTCTGCATCCACCACTCCAGCCACACAGATGGATGAGTTCCTGTTAACTTCAGGTACTGTGCCCAGCTCTTGGGAATCTGAGGTGAAAGAAAGTGCCTACTTAAGATAGGATGGCCAAGGTTCTGGAGACAAAATGATGAAGTGCATTAATGGAAAATAAACTCTAAAAAGAGATGTAGTCATCTTCTTCTGGAACCTGTGCTCTGGTGCCAACAAAGTCTCCCACTCCATCGATGTTTTCTGTACCTCAGGGGTCTTTGAAGTGCGGTTCCTGCACCAGCAGCATCAGCCTTACCTGGGAACTTATTAGAAATGCACGTTTTTCAAGCCCCATCCCAGACCTACTAAATCAGAAACTGCACGAGGCCTAGAAATCTGTGTTTGGATGAGCCCTCCAGCCGATTCTGATGCACATTCAAGTGTGAGTACTCCTGCTCTGTCTTTTGGTCCAGATTATCCCCACCATTCATTTTGCCCTGAAGCCCAGGCCAGAGCTAGATGCTTTCACACACGTTCTCCTTCTTAATCCTCAAAACAACCTTATGGAATATTTCTTTGTTACTTGCCCTTTCCACAGAACACAAAACTGAGGCACAAAGTCTCATTATAGTAAATGTAAGAGCTGGGATTTGAATCCAGGTCTGGTTGATTCCAAAGTCAATGCTCTTTTCTCTCTATGTTGTCATTTTTCTCTCAGCATCACAACCTTTTTTAATTCAGCCTTTGATTTTTCAATCAACAGTTTCTCCCTCTTTGGAGTCTACTATATCCTATCTCAAAATATGTCTGCATTTCTCCACTTTTCACTGACTCCTGCTTAGACAGAGAAGGAGCCTCCTTTTCAAGGATCACTCTTCCAATCTGTGCTCCTCATTGCAACTCCTCTTCCTCCCTCTTCTCTCTGCCGTTTTCTATCTTTTCCTCTCTTTTATTTTCTTTTCATTAGCCCTTCTGATCCTGTTTATCTCTTCCAAAAAATTGCTTAGTCATCTCTTTCCTTCTTTCATTTTTATCTGGCAAACTCCCTTGTGTTCCTTGGTTTCATATTCTCTCACTGAGTATCTCCCTCATTCTCAGTATTTGTCTTTGAGTGAAATCCAAACCTGAGTCTCTGGTCTTGGCCTCTTTCTCAAGCTCCAGATCCATGGGTCAAGCTTCTAGCTGGATATCTTACTCATCCTCACCTCAATGTGTCTAAAACAAAGCTGATAGTCTCTTCCAAAATCTGCTCCCTAGTTGGTTAGTGGCATCATTTTCCACCCAGTCTTCCAACAGAGAAAACTTGGCCTTTTCTGTCCTCTCCCCTCTTTTTCACACTGTGTCCAATCCCTGTGACCTGATCATTCTTCCTTAATTTAGCCCTCAGATCTGCTCCTCTTGGGTATATTCCCCTACAAGATTACAAACTCTTTGAGGGATGGACTGCATCTTATTTCCCTTATGTCTTTACATCTAGCTCATTGTTTTGGATGTTATAGGTGCTCAAAAATATTAAATGAATATACAGAGAAATTATGGGAAATAAAGTAACAATTATTATTCTCACAGGAAGGGGATAGAAATAACAGACACTCTAAAGGTAAGTTAAAATAATTTATTGACAGCCAAGGTGACTGTTAAAATGCTTGCTGAATTATTAGTCCCCGAGGAGCAAGAGGATGGAAACCTGAAAGACTTATCAAATAATGAATCAAAGGATGGTCCCTGTAGCCTCATGTTAAGAGGCAGAGATATTTCAACATCTCAAGAATAAAGTACTACAATCTTTTATGAGACTAGAAAATCATTGTAGGTCTCATAAATTTCCCTCTTCTCATTGTTCCAAAGGCTTAATTTAGGATGAGTCATCCCATAAATCTAGACAAAGATGACTAATGATTATAATAACAATATCATAAATTATATAGTGCTTTTCCTCCAAAGGAAACCTGTATCTAATTTATTCTCACAATATTCCTCATTGGCTGCTAGGGCCAAAAGATCATTATCTCTATTTTTCAGCTACCTGGGCATGGAAATGTGCCTACCTGTTTATCCTCTTTGTCATGCCACACCCTATGGCTGCATCTTCATGTCTAAGTGGATTCCTACTCCTTCCTCAGTTTCTTCAGTCTCCAAGCCTTTGCTTAGTTTTCTTCCCTTCTACTAGTCACGTCACATTCCCAATCTTATATAAGAAAATTTTGTAACTTATTCATTGTATAACTCATTGCCCCAGGAATTCAGAGAACCTAACCAAAATGGAATAAAAAAGGTAAAAAACTATAAAAACTGAATTTTAGGTCAGTTTCCTGATAATAATCATAATGCTAGTTAACTCTTTTCCCATAACAGATATTTAAAGCTACTGCAATTGCAAGTTTCCCTTTTGGTATTGTGTTCATTTCAGACAGCCCAACCTACTCTCTTCTGTTGGCTGCTAACTCCAATAAAACAGGAAATATACATGTTTTAAATATATTCTCAATCACTGTTTATGAAATTACACAAGATGGATATTAAACACATAGTTATTTATTAAGTGATTTGGTTAAAGTCACAAGTTCGATAATATTGTGATCATAGTATGTGAGTTGTTAGAACATGAATCCATATTTTTGATACTAAGTTTTTATTTGGTCTATAAATCTATTGTTGTGTAAAAATTTAAGTATAACTTAAGGTATTTTTCCCAAGTAAGACCCTACCAATGAGTAAATCTATCAACAATTATCTTAAGAATATAATGGCAAAAAATAATGCCTTGAATTTTGAAAATTATTTCCTTATGGATTCAAATTGCTTTGTATGTATGATTTTAAGTTACTTCGTAAGATGGTAAGGAAAAGAACACTGATATTCTTGTCTTTCCCTTCATGGATGGAGTTGATAATACGCTTCATTCATCCATTCATTTATTCCACAAATATTTGTTGATTGACAGCTGTATGACAGGAGCTCCGCTGGGTGCTGAGCATATTGTATGAACAAATCGAACAGTCTTTTTCCTCCAGGAACTTAGAGTTTAAAACAAGATGCAGACATAAAGCCAAGATACACATAAAGGGATGCATACCTGCAGATTATGCTAAGTGTTATGAAGCAAAAGTATTGAGAGGGACACAGTTTACAATGAGGAATCCAAGGAGGCCTCTTTGAGAAAGAGACATTTGTTGCGGTATTGAAGCGTGTGAGTTAGGCTGATGAATCAACACATGTGAATGACTAGAATGCCGCTGAGAACCTGCAAAGCAGAGGGGGCGGCTTGATGGTAGTGAGAGGGGAGAGTGTTGCAAAATTAGCAGAGGAAGGAGCCAGGGAGGGTCCCTGCCGGGTGGTACATCATCTTATTGTCTACGTTAGGGATTTGAGATGTTATTTTAAGTGAAAAGCGAAACTATTAAAGGATTTTAAGCAGAGGAATAAATAGAATCAAATTTTTATCTTAAAAGGATCACTCTAGCTATTCTGTGGGAGCAACAGGTTGGAGAGCTAGAAGAGTGAAGGACCAATTAGGAAAGTCTCAAGTTAGTCCAGGTGAGAAAATATCAGGGCGGTCCCTGTAGAGGTGAATAGATTTAAAGTATATTTTAGAGCCAGATCGTAGGACTTAGTGGTGGGTTGGATGGAGCTGGGGTGAGGGATGTAGGAAAATGAGATGCTGTAAGTCATTGAGTCTCTGTTAGAGCCAGAAGGAACCTTAGATGCTACCTGGTTCAACTCCCCATTTTAGAGAAAACGGAACTGAGGTTTCAAGAGGTGAGATGATTTACCCACACAAATAGTTGCCTTACTATAGGTAAATAAATGAATGCTATTCAAGGCCAGAGGATGAACCAATGGAATTAACTATAATCTATTTATATTTAATTCTTACCTCTAAGAGAAATACTTGGAATAACTATTATGAGGAACTTGCCATTTACTTTATAAATATTTGCAATATTTATAAAATATTGTAGGATGTAGGAAAAAGATGTAGAATGTAGGAAAAAGTTTTCAGTTCCTTTTCTTGTATGCTTAAGGGGTTCATCAGTTGGGAGAGAAACCTCCTCATCTGCTCAGTTTCACGGTCTAATGACACTGTAAAATGGTTCCTTGAAAGTCAGCCCAAATTTTCACTTGTCCAATGTCAGATGTTGTATTTCTTTTGGAAATGCAGCCACGCATTGTTAACGACAGGGATACATTCTGAGAAGCACATCGTTAGGTGATTCTGTGGTTGTGTGAACATCATAGAGTGTACTTACACAAGCCTAGATGGTGTGGCCTGCTATACACCTGGGCTATATAGTAGTAATCCTATGGGACCACTGTCGATGACAAAATGTTGTTATGTGGCTGCATGACTGCATAATAGAAACCAATATTTCCTGACCTGCCCCTCAAAAGAAGATAGGGAGCTTTATTTTTTAAGCGATGTGTGTTCATCCAGGCAAATTTTTATTTTTTTATTGATGCAAGAAGAATTGACAGCTGAGAAATGAGTTCCAGTCCTTAGCTCTGTTTGGTTGATGTGATATATTCTTCGAAAGTTTGATATTTGTTAAAATAAATGATAATTTTTAATCATTCTCTTGGGAGAAGTAGGCTTATATTCAAAGATAATAAACATAGTTATGTTTTAATTATGATAGTTAATACATATAGACCTTTTCCATATATGCTGGATACAGTACCAGGACTGTTAACATGCACTATTTGCTTAGCATCAGACAGCTAATGGTGACAGACTGAAATTCAAGCCCAGGTCAATCTGTAAAGAGCCCGTGTTCAAGGTCATTGTCCTACATGTTCATTCATCCACTCAAGAAGTGTCAAGCAGTTGTGTGCCAGGAGTATTCCAGGAGCTGGGGATATAGCAGTGAATAAAACGGACAAAAATCCCTGCTTCGTGAACTTATATTCTATTTTGGGATGGGAAAGGGTAAGATAATAAAACATAATAAGTAAGTAATTTATATAGTGTGCTAGGAAGTGATAAATGCAATGGAGAAAAATAAATCCAGGTAAAAGGAGGTGTTGCAATTTCAAACAGAAGGGTTGGGGAAGGCATCATCAAGGAGGTGACATTTGAGCAAAGACTTCTAGGAGACTAGGGTCTGAGCTCTGTGGCTATCAACGGGAAGAGCATTCCAGGCAGAGGGAATAGCAGTGCAAAGGCATGGTTGAAGACTAGCAGCGAGGCCGCTATGGTGGCAGTGAAAGGAGCAAGCTGTGGGGGCGGGGGTAGTAGATGCAGTCAGTAATGGAGGCCAGATGATTCCGTAGGGCTTTTCAAGACAGGGTAAGTTTTTTTTTTTCAATATGTAAGATATACAGTCATAAATCTTGTATAAGAATGCTGTTTGTCATGCTATTACGAGGGAAGCCTTATTCACATTGCACAGGGTATCTCTGAGAATTGATAAATGACAGTGTTGCTGCTCTCTGGGAATGTGTGATCCACCGAGGAAGCAGGGCTGACTCAGGAAGTCAGTTGTGTGGCTGAATTTTGGTAGCCAAGAATGGGATGGGTTTCAATCAATTTTGCAACTATGCTGTATATCCATTTTTATAGTGTTTTAGAGCAGTGTTTCTCAAATTTGAATGCGCATATTAATTACCTTGAGGATCGTGTTAAAATGCAGGTTCTGATTCAGCAGGTTTGAGGTGGAGCCCGTGAAGCTGCATTTCTAACAAGCTCCCAGGTGAAGTCAGTGCTGCTCTTCTGTGCTCTAGAACTGGAAAAGCAGGTCTTTAGACCTTGCAGAAGAATTTCCTATGCCTCATCTTGTTTCAGTTTGGCTCTTCATCAAAACCCTGAGTTAATTGGTTCAGATAGTATCATCTGCATTTACAAATGAAGAAATTGAAGCTCAGAGGGGTGAGGTGAACTGGCAGAGGTAGTCTGGCCAAATGACAGAGCTGTGACTTGAATTTAGTTCCCTGGCTTCTAGACAACAGCTGCCCTGATGGCTTTTAAGGTGTAATACACAAAAGCACAGTTTTTGGCTGGTGCCTGCTTGCACACACACACACACACACACACACACACATAAGCATACTCATACAAGGCTGTGGGGTTGGGGGAGAGGGCGAGGGGAATGATAAAGCTGTACTAAAGCTGCAGCTGCCCAGAGGCCTGCCTTGGCATTGGTCTCTGGAAATGATCCAGTCCTCACAGCATGCCCTGGAAATGTCTCCCCATGTGGCTTTCTCCTGCGCAGTGCTGGCCCCACCTCTGATGGGAACTTTTTCTTCACAGTTACTTTGCACATGAGCTAAACTTCATTCGTCTACCTCTGAGGCAATCTGGTCCTGTGCTCTTGCCCAAGTCAGAAAGTTATTTACTGTCAAACTGGAAAATACCATTCTTCTCACCCAAGGAAAGCACTGTTCTCAGAGATGAAGCTCATCACTTTATACTGAGCTCCAGCTTTCTGGGATGAGCAGAAATCTTTGAAGCATTTCCAACCAAATCCTTGGAGAGATAAACATATTTTTCAGCTGCAGCACTCCAGGTTAAAGAAGTATGTCCCCCACTTGTTTACAAAGCAGTGCAGCAGCTGTTTGGAAGCCTCCACCCCTCTGGATAGACAGAGGCATTCAGAAGATGCACCAAGCCCTACCAGACAGTCTGCTCAGGCTTGTCCTTCTGGGAAGACCTTATCACCATCAGCCATTGCAGCATGGAGAGCTCAGTACAATAATGGCACAGGGGACACGTCGGGCTTCTCTGATTCAGTTCTGCTGTACTCTTTTTATTAATGTTAAAAAAATCATGCTGCGTTTCAATTTTGTCTGCAGATGATGGTTAAAGAAAAACTCCTACCTGCACCCTATCCTAGTGATAAACAACTTCAGAGACATAGGCATGAGTTTTTTGGGCGCTGCAATGAGAAATGCTCTACATCCTTCCCTCTGCCTGTCTGCCCATACTTAAAAACTCAGTCATGTCCCATACTCTCTGTGACACCCTCCTGGGACACACCAGCTCACAGGGATTGCTTGCTTTCCTAATTCCTGGAACACGAGGTGTTTTCACTATTCATTGGACATTTATCCTATACTGCCCTGGATGGTTAATAACAGTGATAACAATAGCTAGCATGTCTAGTGTGATTATTTGTTTCACACTGTGCTCAGCACTTTACAGTCCTGCATCACTTAACAACAGGGATATATTCTGAGAAATGCATCATTAGGCGATTTCGTTGTTGTGTAAACATCATAGGGTACACTTACACAAACTTAGATGGTATAGCCTACTACACACCTAGCCTATATGGTACTAATCTTATGGGACCACCATGGTGTACGCAGTCCATCACTGACTGAAACGTCGTTATGAGGTGTATGAATGTATATGGATTGTCCCATTTATCCTCAAAATGGACCTCATAAGTTTGACATTATTATCCCCGTTTTATGATGAGAAAATTAAGGCATAGAGAAATTAGGGTTAGTGTTTGCCCAAGGTCATACAGCTCATGAGTCAGAATCTGGACTGGAACCAGGTGTGTTTGGACACTTACGTATGTATGTATGTAAAGATAACGTCTCTTCTCCTATTATGATGGGACAGTAGTCAGTAAACTCTCTGTGATGAATAGTAGTCCCTAATAAACATTCCTATGTTTCACCAAAAACTACTCTGGAGGCACTTCCACCTTAATACTACCACCTAATACCACTATTATTGTTAGGAATGATAGGAACTCCAAATGATTAGGTAGCTGTAGTAGGTAAGTGGGGTGTATCTGTCTGTTTGCTTGCTTGCTTCAGATATCTTTGGAGGAACCACCCTATTTCCACTCTTAGTCTATGTGATTGGGGTTAGTGTGACCTTCCCCTTGCCCCCTTACCCTAACCCTGGTACCAAGTCTTTGCCAAGTCGGATATGCCATACCATTGGCCTTAGGGATAGATCAGGGTCAAGCCAATCAGAGACTGATACGGAAGGTCAAATTTGAGATTGTACATACTAAGAATTATATGAGCCTGAATCCGCCTGGGCCCACCTTTGCCCCATATGAGTCCAGCCAGCCTAAGAAGACAGCCAACATAGAAGAGAGCAGGGCTGAGAGATGCGGAGACACAGGTTTAACGAGAGATTTGAACTCCTGGATCCAGCTGACCTTTATTCCTCGATCTTTTAGGTATAAGAACAAAGAAATTCTCTATTTTTGCTCAAGCTATTTTTGTGTTGGATTTTTCCCCTTGTAACTGAATGAGTCCTGACTAATACAACCCACAAGAAAAAAAAAAAAAAACCCATCAAACTAACGCTAAAATCAAAGCACATAGTCCCTCTCCCTTTAAACAACAATCATTTGACCAGCCAGGGTTTGCTCTCTTTTTTGTTTTATCTAGACTAGTGCTGTCCAATAGTACCTTCTGTGATGATTGGGATGTTCAAGAAAGGTCAAGGTCTGCACTTCTAATACAGTAGCCATTAGCCATATGTACTACTGAGCACTTATAAAGCGGCTGGTGCAACTGGGGAACTGAATTTTTACTTTTATTTACTTTTAATTTAAATTTAAATAGCCGCATGTGATTAGTGGCTTTTGCATTGGAAGGCAAAGATCTAGACCTTCTCTGCACAACACGAATGAATATAGGAACACCTGATGACTCCATTGTAGTAGACGGAATGGTCAAAGAATTATAGCTTACTGGCTCTGTTTCTGGTGGATTCCCAGGAGTCCTTCCATCTGTCTGTGTGAATCCAAAGCTTGTGCTCTTTCCCCTGAAGGAGGCTGAGAGAGGGGAATAACTTTCCTAAGTCTTCTAATAGCAAATGAATTAACAGCTTAACAGTTTGTCAGCTGGCAGATGAAGGAAACTGCTTACCTTTTTTTTTTTTTTTTTTTGAGGAAGATTAGCCCTGAGCTAACTGCTACCAATCCTCTTCTTTTTGCTGAGGAAGACTGGCCCTGAGCTAACATCCATGCCCATCTTCCTCTACTTTATATATGGGATGCCTACCACAGCATGGCTTTTGCCAAGCGGTGCCATGTCCACACCCGGGATCTGAACTGGTGAACCCCCGGCCGCCGAGAAGTGGAACGTTGGAATTAACCGCTGTGCCACCGGGCCGGCCCAGGAAAGCTTTTACTTTTTGAACACGGCTATTCCACTCTGGTCTGCCCACCCTGAGATGTGGTGTGAGATGGGTCCTGGGACATCACTGCAGCTGGAACTTCTCATGGTCTAGATTATGCTAACACTTATGGTAGAAATGAATAAAGAAAAACAGACACAGCAAAATCCACATTGCTCTTATCATTTTCTAAGTCTTCATCTAAGTTTGTAGAAAGAAGATGGAGACAAATCCTGAGATATTACTTAACTAGAAATTCATCTAGTGGACAAGACCTTTTGGAATCAGGCAGGCTGGATGTCAATCCTGACTCTATCTCTTAGCACATGTGAGACCTTCCTGGAGCCATTATGCTCTCTGAATGGTGAGATTTTTGCAATTGAAAAAATGGGGATAGTAGTTCTTAGTGAGTATTAAGTGGAACAGTACGTGTGAAAAAAGTAGCGGAGTGCTCTGTGTGTTCATTGTCATTATTGTATCATACTATTATTATTGGTATTCATGGGGCAATGCTCTAGCAATAAAGAGCACAAAACATGTTGACTATTCTCTCGCAACTGTCCACGTTAGGGTCTTCATGACCCTGCAGCACCCTTTCAGTCTGAAATGCAGCTGAAAGTCTGAATGGAGTTCCTCTGCACAAATTACTCAGCCTTCACTGATGTAAATTAAATGAAGATCCCTGCTCAGAAATAAAAGTGACTGCCTGGCATTATTACTGCTTTTTACTGCTTGGCATCTTCCTTTTCATCTTTCAAACATATCAAGGCTTCTTGAGGGTGGGGTTTGAAAATAGTCATTGCTCTTCCTTTCCCAAAAGCCAAAGTGCTAAACACCTTGACAGTGACATTAGGTGGCAACTGCCTGAAAACCCTGGTGAGGAGGCTATGTCCCCACCTAAATTGTCTGCTTAGGTGCTTTTCAAACTAATTACGCCGGAGTTCTGGAACTAGTTATTCTAAAAATACTTATTGCATACCTCCTACTTTCCAGACACTGTGCTGGCCATTGAGGATACAATAATGGACAAAAGAGATACCATCTACAGCGACCCTCATGGAGTTGACAGTCTAAGCAAGTTGCCCGATGACTAAGAATGGGGGATGTTTTAGTGCCCTGTTTATAGGATAGTGGTCATCTCCACAAAATCGTTTTTCTCACTAAGAGACCACTGTTGATGAAGCCTACAGGGATGGATAAATGGGTTGAGAGAACATTTGTTTTTTAGGTGCCGAAGCTTCTCTTTACTTTTCTATTCTCATCATGCAAAGGGAATTTTCTATGTTCATGTTAAGTAATTTAATGGCTGGATTCATGTTTGATGACACAATTCCATCCATTAGAGGAAGGAGGAGTCTTTAAGGTCATATTATCACATATTTCAGTCCCACAAACTGTCAGCTCATTTTATCTGGACTTTTCTGTCATACCTGCTTCAAAATAGAACGGATGCATCTCAGCATATAAACACCGGGAAGCAGACTCATCAGCATCGAGTATCTCAATAGCTCGAGTAGCCATTTAAAGTGCTCCTTCTGCAAACATTCATGCGGCACCCATGTTACTTCAGATACTGGCAGGATTTTGGAAGCATTGATCCTGCTTGATTCCCCAGGAGGAGACTGTTTTCGGTAGCTTGAGAGTAGTATGGTTCTGTGAATTTACATGATCACAAAAAATTCTTTTAATGGGATCCTGTTTCTCATTTCCAAAAAATGTTATGTTGGGATTTCAGTAAAAAAATCAAGGAAGTGATGAGCTTACAAAACCAGGCTTTCGTGTCTCACGATCTACTCTGACCTAACTACGTCATAGGTGACTGCTGTATGCAACTGCAATTGCTCCAAAGGGACAAACACATGAAAGTTTTGACTCACTTTTATTCCTTTTACTTTAGTGGACACATTTAGTCACATGCTCCATGAAGTACCGTTAACAACAGTGTACATTTGCACTGATTATCTTCTGTCCTTCTCATTACATTCCTCTGAGGTAGGTACTATATTTGTTGCCATTTTACAGATGAGGATAATGGGAGTCACGAGTGAAAATGACATGCCCAAGCTGAGGCTGCAAGGAAATGACAGAACTAGATTGCATGCAGGTGTATTTGACCACAGAGCACATTCTTTAAACCACTATACCTGAGGGCATGACTCCATTTTTTACTTGTTTATAGTCCCTGCAATGTTTTGTCTATGGTTAAGTTTTCAATAAACATGTACTGGTCAATTATAAGTTTGAGGCTCTGTGGCAGAGTGGGGTGGGGAATGGGACAGTTGCGCTTTAATTCAGATTTAAAAATAGCTTTTGGGCCAGCCTGGTGGCGTAGTAGTTTAGTTGGTATGCTCTGCTTTGGCAGCTGGGGGTTCACAGGCCCAGACCTAGCACTGCTCACCCATCAGGCCACACTGTGGTGACATCCCGTGTAAAATAGAGGAAGGTTGGCACAGGTATCAACTAAGCAACTATCTTCCTCAAGCAAAAGGAGGAAGATTGGCAACAAATGTTAGGTCAGGGCCAATCTCCCTCACACACACAAAATGTATATATATATTTTCAGTACCTGCTGGATCCAACTGTGACTTTCCACTTCTCTATATCTTTGAAATCCGGATCAACGAGTTTGGAATTACCAGCTCTACAACCTGGTTAATATCTTTTCCCACCCCAAGTTTTCATATCCTGCCTCCATGAAGATTCTGTTTCTGAGCTGACTTGATGCAAAATTTACCCCCTGCAAGTTTCTACAAGATATCTAACCTCACAATAGCATGTTTTTCTAGTACTCATCCTGAAGGTTTGGGGGTCACATTGCACCATTAACAATATTTTGCTAGTATCTTGTTAGCAGTTGGCCCTCAAACTCACTTTCCCCTTCCACTGCTCCCTAGCCCCAGACACCTAACATCACACACACTCAGGACGTCTTCTAAAAGTCCAAGAGTGAACCCCCACTGGGATACCTTCTTCTTGCAGCTTCCCCATGAAGTGGCATCATTCTCCTCTGTTTTTCTTTCTTTGGAAATCTGGGAATAAAATCTTGTACATTTCTACACTAATAGGGGCTTAACAGTTTTATGTACATTGTCATTTAATCCTTACAATCACTCTATGAATTTGATGTTCTGTCCTCATTTTATGATGAAAAAACAGACTCAGAAATGTTATGATTTGTCCAAGTCCATTTGTCTCTGGGGGAGCTGTGTTGGGAACCTTTGCCCTCTACCCAGACTCTCATGCTTTTTCCCTTCCATCTGCCTCCCCAGTCTGACCAAGGCATTCAGCAGAGAGGGAAAAGAGCTTTGTACTTAGCTAGCCAGCAGTGTCAGTGTTTCTCAGTGGTGTGTTATTGACGTTTTAGGTGGGATGACTTGCTGCGGGGAACTGTCCTGAGCATTGCAAAGTGTCTGGCACTCATGGTCTCACCCACAAAATGCTGGTAGTGTGCCCTAATCATTGTGGCAACCAATGAAATGTTCCTATTCATGTCTGATGGTCAGCTTTTGGGGAGGGGTAGTAGCCCCCATGGAGAAGAGCAGATGATCTCTAGAGATCAGTGGACTGATAAATCCTCTTTTCCATATTAATCAATTAATTGGAAGGCTAGTATGGATATAGCAGCCCATATTAATGTTAAAATGGCTTTATGAAGCAAAGCAGTCAGAAAAGAAGAAAAGGCAGTAAGAAAACAGTAGTTCTCCTCTCGCCCAATTTAACACATGGTCATCCTTATCTCTGGTATTATGCTGTGGGTAGAATCCAAGACAACAGGGAACAAAAGGTCAGAAGTGGTGCTTTGGGAAGCAGTTGGAAGAGAGGAACGAGCATTTAGTGGTGGAGACATCGCTGGGCAAGGGCGGAGGAGATCCGGATCTCGTTTGTGGTGGGTCGCTGGAGTACTCTCCTCCTGACCTACAGAAGGAGGGAACAGGATCGGGGGATGGCTAAGTGTCCTCTCAGCCATGTTTCTCAGTTCGGGGACCTTGGGGGATCAGAAATGCTTGTCATTTTGTTTACTAAGAGTTCTTAATACTTTGGTTGTTGCGTACAGTGTAGACTGCCAGTGATTTCCATATGTCTCAGCTCCTTTGGTCTGAATCATTTTTATCCCTTAGGAGGAAGGAAAGGCCAAGTCCATGATTTGATTTTGTTCAGAAACCATAACCCTTGGGCCCAGGCTCAGGGCCTGTGCTGTCCTATTTATGCCTGCTGGCATGTCACAAGCTCTGGGTTAGGGAGATACATGATCTTAAATGTTAGCAGAGTCAGATGTGCTCAGTGGAAACAGTCTGGCTAACTAACAACAGATTCTCAGCCCTCTTGGCTGTCCTCCAGAAAAATCATGTCTGGTAGGATTTCTGCAACAAATCTCATAGTTGCTGACTTGGGGAACTTGTAAGCTGTTTGTGAGTTCATGGTGAATGGTCCTAATACCAGACACAAATTCCCATAGACAGTAAGAAACCAGAAATGTAAAGAAAATGCATTGAAAGGTTATTTGTGAAATATGTGTGTGTGTGCATATGATAGAGACAGAGAGAAGGAGAGTGTATGTGATGTAAAAATAATCGAGGTTAGTAGAATCTGGATAACCTCTAAATGGAATATTTTATAAAGATGGTTATGTTGGGGGGCTGGCCCCATGGCCGAGTGGTTGAGTTCGCGTGCTCCGCTTCGGCCGCCCAGGCTTCCGATCCTGGGAGCAGACATGGCACCGCTCATTAGGCCATGTTGAGGCGGCATCCCTCATGTCACAACTAGAGGGACCCACAACTAAAATATACAACTATGTACTTGGGGGATTTGGGGAGAAAAAAAAAAGCAGGGAAAAAGACAGCTATGTTGGAAGGAAGGTAGCTTAGAAAAATGAGCTCTAATGATTTTCCTAACACAGAACATAACTGAACCTCACAGGAAATTCTACCAAAACATAGCATGCTCTACCAAAAGACCAACGTATACCTTTTGATAATTGAGAGAAACAGGGTGGGCAAACATAAGATATAGGAGAGTTGATAAAATTTACCAGAATTTACAGATTGGTTTTGTTTATTTTGTGTTATAGAACATCAGATGAACATTTTTGGTTTATGATCAGATTATTTTCTAAGGATTTTTTTCCTTTTGGAAGCATCAATGACTTTTTGTTCTTTATCTGTTCAATACATATTTTGTAGAGCCTGACTTTATCCCAGATACCATGTACACACTACTTTCATGTATATGAGTTTGTACATGTGTGTGTGGCACAGATGGTAATTTGTGGAGTTAGGTGGATAGATGGGAACTGGCTATTTTAATATCTTATGTGGATTTGCTGCTTGTTTGCTAAGTAAGGATTCAAAAAGAACACAGGAAAAATAATACTAATGCCTAGTAATCGATTGTGTGCATTACCATCCTTTCATCAGCTTTTTTGCTGTTAATTTCTCTGTGGAAACAACTTCTCAAGTGGGCAGATACATGCATATAGTTGTGCGACAAATACGTCTGTGCTTCTCTGAGGACTACAAAGAGTTTGAAGAGATGTCTTAATTCTTAGAATGAGTCTAAAGAAATGAAATTGTGAGAGACAACTCTTAGATGGGTGATGTTGTTAAGTCAAATTTTGAGAACTAGAACTTAACTGGGTTTACTGGTGGAATATCTCTTCCCAGATTGTGTTACTTGAAGACTATGTTAGGAACCTTTAGAAATATGTTAGCTCTTTCAGATGAGTGGTTAGCAGTGAACACGTTTATCTAGTACTAAGTTAATAGCATCTAAATGGAAACTTAATGGCCTGGATGAGTTAAAATAACTCCTTTTATTGCTCAATAAACTGACTTGCTATCCACAGACTGACTACTCATGAGTCAGTGGAAAAAAGTCCAGTCAATAAAAACACGAATAACAAATCACGAATCACATCATTTGTTTGAGTCCTAATACTTGTTCTGGTTGTCTGATGTTATGTACCAACCATCCCCAAGATAATTTATTATTCTCTCTCACGGTTCTGTGGGTTGACTGGGCTCAGTTGAATGGTCTGCTCTTGAGTTTTTCTCATCTAAAGGCATGACCAGGTTGACTCACTCATGTGGTTGGCAGTTGATGGTGTCCCTCGGCTACAAGCTTGGATTTGTCAAGTGGAGCACCCACACATGTTCTAGTGGCCTCTCCATGTGGTTTGAGTTTCTCACAGCCGTGGAAGTTGGGCTCCCGAAAGAAGCACCCCAAGAGCTAGCATTTCAAGGATTGTAGCTGCAAATCTCCTCCTGACCTCACCTCACTTCAGTCCCAGGATGTCACTTTTGCTGCATTTTATTGGTCAAAGACAAGTCAGTAAGGCCAACCTAAATTTAAGGGGAGGAAAATTAGATTGCACTCCATGATAAGGGAGTGGCAAGGTCACACTGCAGAAGAATATGTGGAACGAGAAATATTGTTGTGGGCATCTGTGGAAAATACAATTTGTCATAACACTTATAACTTGGCATTCAAATTGTTTTATACATATGAATGAAACCTTTATTCATTTCCAGCAAATCACTCTATCACTAAGTCCTGCCTGGAAAAATGATAATGGTAAGAAGATCTAACACAGCAAGATAAAAGCAGAATGCTGGAGTACTCTGGTGTCATGCCGACTTGGTTTTGAATCCTGATTTCACTCCCCTAAGACTTGTGGGACCTTGGTTAAGGCCAGCTGTATAATTTGTGGGGCCCAGTGCAAAATGAGCTATTTTTCAAAATTTAGTAGAAATTTTAAGATGGTAGCATCAGATCACTGAACCAAGCACAGGGTTCTTTTCAGTGCAGGGCCCAGCGTGACTGTGCAGGTTGCATACCTGTGAGACACTCCTGGTCATGCCACAGAGCCCCTTTGGGCCTCAATCATATCTTCAAATTGGGAATGATACTATCTACCTTGTAGGGTGGTTGTAAAGAAAATTTGGAATAATGTTATGTGACAGTGTTTATCAAGTTTATCAGTATGCTTACCAAGCTTATTAAGCCCACATTAGGTGCCTAATAATAACGATATTAAAATGTAGCAGCAGTAAGTTGAATTAATACATAAATGAGAATTTATTTGTGGATTTATATCTAGAGTTTTTTTTTTCCGGTGGGATGAATCATTTTGCCAAATAATCGTAATTTTGCCCACGATTTTTCTTTTCCAATTAATGTATTTCCCGTTCTATTAATTTCCTGTTCAAAGAAATAAGAGCTTGGTTGCAGGCCACATGTGTGCCCTGAATCTATCCCAGAGTAAAAAATACGTAAAGCTTAGAGAAATGCTTGACTCACATGCTCAGTCATTCACCTTATAATATTTCAATCATAAAAATGTCCACTCCGATACCTTCAAACTTGAGTAGAATTTCTTTTTCATGAAGTACCATAGACAAGCAAGGTTCCAGGTTCTCAAATTTAGATGCTTTAGTTACTTGAGCTACTAAAAAAAATGCTTTATACCAAAAGCAGGAATTATATTTCTTTTAACATTTAACAGCTGAAATGATTTAAGCTCAAATCTCAACTTCAAACTCCCAAAACACCTTTGGGAAGAGACAACAATAAGCACTTTTAAGTCCTAAAGGACGTTTAAAAAAGTTACAAGTTAATGAAAACAGGATCATTCATTTTCTGGAAAAAAAAAAAAAAACTCCTTTGGCATATTTTCCTTATCTAGAAAACAGTTGTTGAGAAGTCTCTAGTTTGAAGGTGAGATATGTGTTATATCTCTATTTTCCTAGTGAGTTATCAAGACAATATTTCAGAAAAAATAACTGAAAATATACTATTTTATTCAAATTTAATTATTAGGGATGGAAGGGGACAAACCCTAGGAGGTGATTGCATTTTCCTTCCTTTCCTTGTTCTGTTTTTCCCCATCTTCCTCCTCCTCTCTCCCATAATTCAGGGTTTCTAAATTATCTCCAGAGTAAGAGTGTCAAATATTTCTACGACGATATCACCCCTAATTTGTAATGGTACTGTCAAAATCTCGTCCAAGGATCCATGTCCCAGTCTTTTGCCTTCTGCCCAGGAAAGCCAGAGGCTTTCCAGAGAAGTACCTCCAGGAGTCTAATCTTGAGGATTTGAAGGAGCTTCCTACCCAGTTTATGGAAAATCAGATCCTCCTGGTAAAATGCCTAACCTGCAGAGGCACTAACCCTGAAGACTCTGGGTGGGTAGGGACTGCTGCTCCCATGCAGGGTCAGGGCACGTATGACCAACCCTGTCCTTTAAGGGGTTGACTAATGGAGATCTGAGCCGGGTAAACCAAAGGGTATTAAAATGCTCTGATTTCCATCAAAAAAGATTCCCATGTCTTTCTGTGTCACTTCAGAGCCTAGCTCCACGCTGTCCACTGATGTTGTCTGGGACCCCAAAGTCTGTCTTCTCAGTTGGTGGCCCTTCATTCTGTTGCCTGCTTTTACTTCAGCTCTGCCAGCAGTTTGTGCCCCTCATGCCTGGTCTTCATTATGCCTGTGACCTCATACCTACACCTGCCTCAAAGACTGGCGGTCTGCCTCACGCCAGATCTTTCTGACCTAACCTCCCTCCATTGCAGCAACACCCGATCATTTCCCCTCTGACTAGTGAGAACTTTTTCTTTCCATATACACTTGGTTAGGTAAATTCCTTTAGGCACATACTATGGGTCACATTATGTTCCCCCAAATTAATATGTTCAAGTCCCCAGTGCCTTAGAATGTGACCTTATTTGGAGGTAGGGTCTTTGTAGAGATAATGAAGTTAGAACGCGGTTCTTAGGGTGGGCTCTAGTGCCATGTGACTGGTGTCCTCAAAAAAGGGGGAAATTTGGAGATAGATTCACATACGTGGAGAATGCCATGTGCACATGAACATGGTCATCTACAAGCTGAGGAGAGAGGCCTGGAACAGATCCTTGTCTCACAGCTTTTAGAAGGACCAATCCTGTGAACACCTCGATTTCAGACTTCCAGCCTCCAGAACTATGAGTCAATACATTTCTGTTATGTAAGCCTCCCAGTTTGTGGTACTTTGTTCTGGCAGCCCTAGCAAACCAGTAGAGGACCCCTTCCAACACAGCTCTCAACTCCTTTTCTGGGCTCTCCACCGGTGTTCAAAGAGTCAAAGCCTAGGTGGTGACAATCACTCTTTCTATGCCTGAGAGCGCCTTGCCATCCATGTGGGAAGGTGTATTTCTGCATCCAAAGCACACAGCTTTCCGAAATGTGTTTGGCTTGTGTCTCGCAGGTCTCTTTGCTTTCTTGGAACCCATATTTGTGACTGGACTCATGTCTACATCTCTGGTTATGTGTCTAAACTGGTCTTTTCTTTGAGTATAAAGTATTCAGTTAATCTCTCCAGACCATCTTTTCCTCCATTCGCTGGCTTCCTCCTAACTGGAGTGAGTGAAAGTCAGCCCTCAAATCCCCTCCAACGAGGACAGTTAACAGTGTCTGGCTCTGTTGCTTCAGCATGAAGGGTGACACTAGGGCCAGTCATGCCATCAGGGTCACAAATCAAATGTAGCCAATTCCTTGCAGTCAGATACAATATTGTTTCCTCTGCCCTCCCTATGAGCAAGTGGTCAGAGCCATAATTACTCCTGATGGCAGGTGGCAGGTCTACATCGCATCTTGACATTAGCTTTTAGCTATTTTTTTTATAGCTGCCAGTGTGCTCAGTCAAATACCTGTCTGTCATCACAATCAGACAGGTCTTAATGTCTCCGCATTACAGAGGAGGACCTCGGCTCCCTTCCAGCCCGTTTATTTTGGTCCCAGAGTAGCATTTTATCACACATTCCTTACGCATAGCCTCCTCTCCACCACCACAGAAATCTCCAAGTTGGCAGCTTCAGTGTCTACTGCCATTAATCTTCACTAGGCTGGGATCACGGGGCAAAGGATGATTTATTGCAATTACCTGTTATAGTGCAGAGCTCAGGTGAGATGGGCTCACAGGCATTTACTGGGCTCCCTTCCATTCTCCCACAGTCAAGGAGTAAAATGTGTCTGCTTTGTTTCTATGTATATCTTCTTGCATTTAGCTCATCAAATGTTAGTTAATTAACAGAGAAGTGGAGAAATAGATTTAGATAGTATTAGGGTTATGTATAGACATAATGAAGCCTGGCTGTTCAACACCAGAACTGACATTGACATTTGACAGTCCACTTAATTTCTTTGTTATTTCTGCATTTTAAGAAACATCCAAAGGAAATTCAAAATTGCACTTACCTGCTATGTTCTGCACCATCTGTTCCGGGTGATTAAAACCAATCTGCATATAGTGTGTTTCACTTCCAATTTCTTGTTCCCTGGGATGGCAGGGGGCAGTGGATGAATTGGGGATAATGTGTGCTTGGGTTCCGCTAGCGAGGAAGAAAGCGTGGGGGTGGGATACGGGGGAGAAGAAAGTTCCATGATAAGCTCTTTGCAGCAGAAGCACGTGTTCCTAAAAGCGGTCCGTTGTTTCCCATTACCTGCTCTGATGGCAGCTTCTTGTCTGCTCTAAGTTAAAAAGTCCCAGTACTCTCATGTCCCTGGCCTGGTGGGAAAGTGACAATTTTCAGGATAAGTTAATGGAATTAAAAAGCTTTTTTTGCTATTGTTTCTAGGATCTGATTCATTCTCAAGTCGGATATAATCTATTGGAGACACTATTTAGCGTCATGTGGACAATAAATCACTTGTTTCCTACTGGAGCAGTAGCAGGGGATGAACTAAATGACCCTTTCCCTCACCCCCTCCCTCCCCCTTCCTCCTTGCCCTTTCCCTCTCTCTCTGATGAAGCCAGTTGTCATATTGTGAGCTATCCTATGGAGATGCCCATGTGGCAAGGAACTGAGGGTGGCCTCTGGCCAACAGCCAGGGAAGAGCTGAGGCCCTCTGACCAAAAGCCTGTAGGAAACTGTGAATCCTGCCAACAATGTGAGCTTGGAAACAGACCCTTTTCCAGTTGAGCTTTGAGATGATGGCACCCCAACTGGAGCCATGATTGCAGCCTTGTGCAAGACCCTGAGCCAGAGCGTGCCGCTAAGCCATACCTAGATTCCTGACTCACAGAAACTGCAAGATAATAAGTGTTATTATGTCAAGCCATTAAATTTTGTGGCATTTTGTTGTACAACCATAGATAACTAATACAACGTGGAAAACTTAAACACACAGGAAGCTTTCTATAATTCTGCTTGCTATGGAGAGGAATTTGAAGGTAGATTTGTCGTGGAATCCTTTAAGCATGCTAAATAAGACCAATGAAGAGATACTGATAAAAATATTTAACAAATCTGGTTGGCACAGACACCAACCAATCAGAAAGTAGCTGAGCAGGTGCTGGAGGCATGCTGTGGCACCCAGGTCATGGTGATCTTTAACTGCTGAACTGTGGAGGACCCCAGGTGGTTCTGGGAGAAGGGGTGGGGCAACATACAGGTGCTTGTGGGGCTCTGGGGAGGAGTTAAGTATCAATTGGGATGAGTATGTCCATATTTTAACCATCATCCTACACATATTAGTACCTCCCTCCTGGATATCAGCCCTGGGCCAGTCAAGAGGCTCATTTCAGCTGGTGTCATCTGAATCAGAAGGCACAGAGCTTGGGAGAGAGCGAGGAGGTGAGTATCCCTTTCTGTTCTTCCCTCTGACTTACTGAAGAGACAGTCATGGGTCCAAGGCTCCAAGGAGCTGTGATCAGCTGCCTCTTCCAATTGCATATTGGTAAGCAGTCTATTACAAGACCAAAGGTTTCAGAGAACATCCCTTCGTACGGCTGGAAGCCCAGGTTGGCTCTGACAGCCTTTCTTCAGTTTTCGTGCATTAGTGAATATAATTCTACAGTATGTAGGAACCTGGGCAAAGGCAGACCTTGTCAACATTCAGCTGCATGCTTGAACTGGGGAAATCACGGCTGCTCCTTGCTTGTGATAATACCAGGGAAATCTGTAAATAAATAAATAACCAGGGCCCAGGGTTCATTTACTAAATACTCCAATGTGTGCAAGCAAGCTGCATCAGGCACAGCAAAGGAAAATAAAAGCATAATTTAGTAATGACATGGTCTCCTGCAGCCTCCTGCTTAACTCAAGTGTTAAGTTAGAAGAGGTAAATCAGGGTGTTCAAAGCACAATGATATACTTAGTCTTCTTTTTCCTTTTTTTAAAAAAAGAACAGGATCTGGGACCACTTCCTATGTTCTCTTTCCGTGACTTTCACAAATAACTGTTAACAATGATTCTTTATTTCCCCTTCAACTAGGGAATCCCCCCTCACGTAAGAAATGTGCCAATGTTTCAAGTATTAGCACGTATTTGAGGGACTTTATGCCCCCCGTGCCAGGAATTGGTTTTCAGTTTGGGTGTGGAAGAAACAGCAGAGCCTGTGCCCTCACTGGGGAAACTAATTCATAAGGAAAAAAAAGACATGCTTGGGGAGTAAGAAAGATGCAGTGCTCCTGGGACACCTTCCAAATTGTCTGCTTATTCCTAGGGACATCCAAACCTTTGGCTACCTGATGTCAGGGAATAGACAGTATAGAGATGGCAGTGGGAGCACCCAAGGTCAGCCTTTATTTCCTTATTTTCAGCCATAGTAGGTGCACTGTCATTCTCATCACATGAGACTGCTCTCTGTCCTCTAGCTTCTCAAACTCGACCCCAGAATTCTCCCACCCTGGCAAGCTTTCTTTGATTCATCACCCTCCAATTTTGTGGCATGATCCCACATCAGGAGGCTCCTTTGGGCAAGTTGCTCTTGACCTCAGTTTTGTCGTAGAAAAATGAGGAACTCCAGAATTCAAAATCTCTTTCCTTTCTAGATTGTTCTGGGCTGCAGAAGGCATGTGCAAACCAAAAGAGAATGAAGGAATAGTATAAGTAAAGAGTGCCTAAAGTAGAGTCTTTCTAAACAAAAAGGTCAACAGTCAGAGTTAATAAAAAATTGCTGCCAGATGAGAACTTGCTTGGGTCATGTGTGGGACATGCAAACCAGAGGAATATAGATATTACTTGGTCTTATTTTGTTTGCTGATATTTATAAATTGGGAGATTTCATATGAAAATCTAGATTTCTGCTTTTGCTGGAAAAATAGGAAATTCTGGTGACAGTGGGCCTGCATTTCCATGGAGAATGATTAGTTGGGAATGAGTAACAGCTAGTCCCTTAGACAGAGGCCGGCCTCCACGGTTCCACCCAGTCCAGGATAGGACACTTTCTCTTGTCTCCCGGCTCCCAGGATTAGTGCATTTGCACTCACTTTATTGTTTTTCTTATACTATATTATTTTTCTCGTACTTGACTTATTTGCATTACTGTGGGCTTCTTAATTTGTGATCTCTGTTCTAGATGAATATCAAATACATATCATTTGGAAGTTTAGAATTGGTATATCGAACCAGGAAGAAGATTCATTCTATGAGGAGGGTTACTTACTTGGTCTACCCAATCTGGATACCAGAGAAGTGACTTTAAATGCCGTTTGGGTCTATGTAGTTCAGTTATCTCTCCTGAACACCTGAAAGGGTTCTTTTAATTTAGGACTTTATATGGACAAGTGCATATATGAGTGGAGAATACGTGAAATAGGAATGGCTAGATAGTTCCTGTGAGTATTTATCTGTCCATAATACCTAACATTGCTCTGTGTCTAGTAGTGTACTCAGCACATCACATCCATTATCTCATTACTTCCTCACAATAGCCGTGTGATAATATTGTGATAACCAATAATATTAATATTGGGTGGGACCCAATACTAACCAACATTTTATAGACAGGGAAACTGAGGAACTGATGGCATTAATGGTTGCCCACATCACCCAGCTGAAAAGTAGCAGAACCAGGGATTCCAAGCCAGCAGGCTGACTCAAGAGCCCACTTTCTTAATCACCACCTTCCCTGCCCTCCCGTCTGCCTGCAAGGAGGGATTAATAGTGGCTCTATGGCACTTCAGGCAATCTCTTCAGGTGGGGAATTTGTGAAAAGTGGGATGAGTATCAAATATAATATCTAGTAGAGGATCCTATGTTAAAGGTGAAAAATATCAGCACATTGCCTACCCTGGTAAATTAGATTATGGCAATAACAGAGATACCAGCTGAGTTTCCAGGGGCTTTCCGCATAGCTATCTATAGTTAGACAATGGGGAAAACTGAAGCAGTGGAAGCCTGGGTCCTTGTGGGACTGTAATACCGTGTTCCCTGGTAGCCGTTGGTGTTTTATGGAGTGACAGTTTGGCTACCCCAGCCATGAGATTTGCTGGTAATGTTGGTGCTGGCAGCAGCCCTGGCCTTGCTGATCAGAGAGCACTTGTGCTCCAGGAGAGGGTGTGCTGCCTCTCTAGGCTTCACTTTGTGCTATAGTGCTGATCACGCTAATGGATAGCTTGTTAGACAGAAACTCAGCCACCATTGCCCTGTGTGCTGCTGTGAATGTCGAAGGCCTCAAACACTGTGTTGCTAGACCAGGAACCAGTGTGTTATTGTGGTTAAGAACATGATCTCAGGCATTAGGTGGACCTGTGTTTGAATCCCACCTTCGACATTTAACAGCTGTGCAATTTGGGGCTTTTAATTAACCTCTCTGAGTGTCAGTTTTATAATTTATAAAATAAGGACTAATGTAAGTTCCCACTCTATAGTATTATTTTGGTGATGATTAAATAAGGTGATTTTTAAAAATTACTCAATATAATATTTGGGTATATAGGAAATACTTTATTAGTGGTAATTTTATTTTAAATATGATTAGGAGCAGATGGAAAAAATTTGTGGGTCTCTTACACCATCAGAGGAGCTGTTAAACCACACTTCTTTGATTCCAAGTCACCATTTATTGTAACATCATCAAATTCATAAATTCTGGGGAGAAAAAGAAATACCAACACATCGAACCACTTGTAGAACACGTTTTGATTTCAGGTGTGAACTACGAAAAAATTTTGATCTTAGAATCACATAAATATGATATATTAAGTCTGAGATTGACCAGAACAAAAATACTTCACTTTATTATTCTTCTAAAATAATATCCAAAGGAATTGAGCCTTACTGAAGACCTTGTCTTTTCTGTCACAGAGGCTTTAATGTGCCCTTGTCTACTCCATTTCACAAGCTGTGGTGTAGCAGAGAGAACACGCGCTCTTCCTCTTTATGGATACTTTCTCTCGATGAGCCTCGGATTTCCCATCCGTAAAGTGCATATGACCCATCTCATAGGGTTGTTGTGAGAATTAAATGAGACAACATAGACAAGTAACCTGGCCTAATTCCTTCTACAGAAAAGGAGCTCCATGTACTCTTGTCTGCTTCTTCGTGTTTTCATACAACAGACTGTGCTACATGAATTAGAGCTAAGTGACTTGTACATGAAGGAAGTGGCATGAGATGACATGGAATATTTCTGAATTTAAAAACATTTGGACCACTGAGAACCCTCGGCCTGTGTACTAGGCAGCATTCATTGTGTAAGGAACTCCAATGTGATAAATTGGCTGCAAAGCCCCCAGATTAACTATACTACCCAATGGGAAGTGGTCTAGAGACTGTGTCTCTAGCTGAGATCAAGAGAAGAGGGGATCCTCTGATGTACCAATGAGGCTATAGAGGCTCTGAGGCCAAAGCAAGAACAAGAAATAGCACTGCTCATCTCAAAGAGTCAGACTTTGCATTCATTTGTTCAACTGTTATTTTATTTTATTTTATTTTATTTTTTTTATTTTTTCCCTTTTTCTCCCCAAAACTCCCCTGGTACATAGTTGTATATTCTTCGTTGTGGGTCCTTCTAGTTGTGGCATGTGGGACGCTGCCTCAGCGTGGTTTGATGAGCAGTGCCATGTCCGCGCCCAGGATCCGAACCAACGAAACACTGGGCCGCCTGCAGCAGAGTGCGCGAACTTAACCACTCGGCCACGGGGCCAGCCCCTCAACTGCTATTTTTTAAAGTGCCTCCTTTGGGCGAGGTATTGTGCTAGGCTGGGTACAGACGGGTGGATAACAGAGACATGTGGCCCTTGCCTTGTGCAGCTTGGAGCCTAAAGGGTGAAACAGGCAGTAAACAAGAAGATAAATTGACGTAGAATTATAAATTTGAATTAGCGCCATGAAGGAAAAGGGCAGGACACAGGGAATAATAGGAGAGCATAGGATGATCAAGGAAAGACTCTCAGTGGGTCTGACATCTAAGCGGGAAGAAATGCAATGAGAAGCATTATGAGAAGGGTGTTCTAGGCTGAGGGAACAGCATATCTGAAGTCTGTTGGATGAGAAAGAGGTTGGCATAGTTTAGACCTGAAAAAAAGCCGTTGCGTAGGATCAAGTGACCAAAGGAAGAATCTGTTCTCAAACAACTCATTTTCTTATTACTTCAGTAATATATTGAGCTGAATCTAAAAGAATAGTTATAATCTTATCAAAATACTTGAATTTCCAGGGAGAACATGCCGGAAACAGATCACGCTAAAGAGATGCAAGGGGGATTGGCCATCTTTCTCTTCTCATGGCACTATATGTTAACATGTCCTCCATGTGTCACTTATGCTACCATTCAGGCAAGCTTTGCCTATCCAGAATGGAGGTCCAGAGAGTGAAGGAGTGGCTCATGGGGTTCAGTTTCTTCTGCTGGTACTTATTTTATCCCAGCTGCACATATTATCACTGGAATTGGACCAGATCATCCCGGAAGCAGTGAGTTAAGAGCCCAGCAGAGTAGGAGAAGTTTTTCTCTCACTAGCAGGGGATTTGAAAAGAGTTTCTTTGTGCTTTTTCTTGTTGGATCAGTGCATTTCTTAATAGATGTTTTAATCTGAATGTTTGTGTCCCCCCAGATTCACATGTGAAATCTTAATGCCTGATGTGATGGTAGTAGGAGGTGGGGCCTTTGGGAACTGATTAGGTCATGAGGGTGGAGCCCTCATGAATGGGATTAGTACCCTTATAAAAGAGGCCCCAGAGAGCTTGCTAGCCCCTTCCACCATGTGAGGACCCAGCAAGAAGGCACTGGCTATGAACTAGGAAGAGGGCCTTCACTACCACTCAGCCATACTGGCACCTTGTTCTTGGACTTCTCAACCTCTAGAATTGTGAAAAATAAATTTCTGTTGTTTATAAGCTACCAAGTCTGTGGTATTTTGTTATAGCAGTCCGACCAGATTAAGACAATAGATATTGGATGAAAAAAGGTCTACTAAAAAAACTAAATTTGGGAAATCTTGAGGTGTGGGAGGTAAACAATGCCAAAAATTACTTTATTTCAGGACTTTCTGGAGACTTTGGAGTCTTGGATTTCCTAAAATATTGTAATAAATGTTTATATTTCTGTTGGGGTAAATATCGAGTAAGAGGAAAAGTTTAAAAATGATATTTAAAATGCCTTTAAAATAAGATATTGAGAAAAGACCAAATTTATTTTAACATATACCAGAATAAGACCAATAGCATTAAACAATTAGGAGTGCAAAGCAAGTACATGCCACAATATAAGGCAATCATATTTACATAAATTTTAAATTAATTTCCTCCAGAATTAAACTACATAAGCCATCGTCTGCAGGATACATACCAGTGAGTGTGCGAATGCCAAAAGGACCTCTCATAACTGGAATCATGGACACATTTGTGAGAATGGGGAGTTTGAGGGAGAGTCTATAAATAAATGCTCTCCATGAAAATAGTATGGTTTGGACAGTAAGAGGAATGGAATTATTGAGAGAGAGGGTGGAGTTGAGCCTAGCCATATGGTCAATGCCACAGCCTGGCAAGCCTGCCAGGGGTAGGCTTACTTGGAATGCAGGCAAAAGGGAATTGTCCTGAAAGAACCACATATATTCTGCCACGAGGAAATGAGGACAGAGGGCTGTGGGCAAGAATCTGCTCAGTGACTGACACTTGTGCTGATCGGAGCCAACACTGGATGTTGAATCATGTCTACACAAAGTTGATTAGGATGGACGGGAGCCTTTGAATGCCCTAAAAACATTCAATCCAGGGCAAACCATACTCATCTTAAGTGCCATATACAAGATTGGCTCCTGTTTTTCAATGTATGTAACTAAATCTACTCAACCAATTAGAGAAATATAAATAGATCTTCCAAGAAAGTCCTCTTTCTCTAACCACTCCCCATCCCAAATGTCTCCTGTAGTTACCATTTTTATCCATTTAAAAAAAAATGTTGGTTCTATTAAAATTTCAAGTTTTCTAGATTAGATGGAAAACAATGTCAACTTTAGATATGTGACTTTGCCTCTGTTGCTGTGAATAGATTAGAATTTGCTAACAATATCAATGAAAAGACATTGTGTGCCATCAGCTTCCCATCCCATCAGCAGAGCATGAGCATGGGGTTGTGACAAGAGACTTGTTAGTTGATCATCCCTCCATTCTCTATCATGCTCTCTTTTTGCATGTGACACCAATGGAAATACAGCCAGATATCTGGAAAACTGCAAATGATACACATAACTGGGTATTCCAAACAAAGCCACTTTCTTGGAGTGATAGATGCATGTTGATTCAGACTTCTAACATAAAAAGCAGGAAAAAGATTCTAGCTCCTTCCAGTTTCTTTTTGCCCCCCACTCCCCACCCATACCCACTGTGCTTGACATGGCCCTTTCATGACAAATCACTAACTCTAGAGATTCTCAAGCTAACCTAATGGGCTTAGCATCGTTAGTGAATTAGTCTCGCTCACACGCACTCACACATAATCACACACATACATTATAATCTTCTAATGTTCCGCTGGAAGGATTACTGGAAATTTTTGCACAAAAGGCTAATTATCACAGTTATGGTTATATTATAATATATACAAATGACCTTAATGTTATGTAAAAATGCATATCCCTAGGAAAACTCTGTTTTCAAATCCTAGTAGTAAAATTGATATTATGAAACAAAGTGTTTTATAATATAACAACGGATTAATTTTCTCACAACGTCCTATAAACAGTTGCTAACGGTAAATCATCCTTTCACTAGTGATGATAGTTTAAAATATCTTGCCCAAACATATTCTGCTATATTAGAATATATAATACCCAGTATAGTTTCCCAGAGACTTAAATTGTTTCCTTTTGTGTATAAGTGCAATGAAAATATTTTTTTACAATAAAATCCAGTTCTTCTCTTTGTACTTAGAATTTTAACATATGTGGTCTTCAGAGGGTAGAGCATGTTATTATACTCAACTTTCTCCCGTGGTGTCTACAATGTCTTCTTAGGAGACCCAAGGAAGGGAATAGTTTGGTAGGAAGCAGAGTACTCGAAATGGCCTTGGCTGATGCTCTAAACTCTCTGGTTTTAGGACATAATTTGGGACAATAGATCAAGTTCTGGGGTTTGGATTGGATGCCAGAGCAGTCATGGGTGGTGAAGATGTGTTTCTTCTGTCTTGTCTATACATCTTCCTTCTGATCAAGAAGCTGTCTCCCATACTTTCTTGTTTATAAAGTCCTTCTGGATATTTGTTGCTTTGGCTCTAGCAGGCTTTACCTAATTTACTTAACATTGAGGCTACTATTCAATTTTATACTTGTGTCTGAATAAAAATATTAAAAACTCAGCAGCATAAAGCAGGTTCAGGCAAGTGTATCACTTAATTAGTGCATGGCCACACATGAAAATCTGGGATTCCCATTTGAGCCCATATAATTCCTTGACTCTAAAAGGAAAAAAACCCAACTTTTTCTGAGCCTGGGGCCTGATTTACATGTCACTGAAGCCAATAATTTGTCTACATTATAGTGGGCCTAGGAACTGTAGACTGCAATTATACAACTGATAAACCTTTTGAGAAATGCTCCAGCAATTTTTAGAAAAGCACATCTCCCTTCTAAGTTATTGAAGCGGCACTTTTTTCATATTGCATTTCTAATGTAGATGTCGAAGATTATTGGTCTTGAATGCCCCAGCGAGCATGCTCTTTTTATGTCTGTTCTACGTGGCTTTATGAAAGTGCCTGTTAGGAACAATAATAATTAAAACTTAAAGCTAGGGTTCTCCATTTATTCTTTATTCCCAACCTAAAATCTAGACGTTTATTGCTATTTTACAGTGAATTATTCAATTTGACTTGTGTTTATAAAGCACCAGCTGTATATCCAGTCCTGGGTGATGTGAGGAGTTCCCAAAGGCATTCAAAACTCTGCCTCTATTTGCAAATTTACAGTAAGGTTGGGAGGCAAGACTCACTTATGTTAAACAACCAAGACATCATCATTGTAATGTGGTGCCAACACATATGATATAGCAACCTCGGCTCTCCAGGTAGGAAATATGGACCAGCAGTATCAGCATCACCTGGGAATTTGCTAGAAATGCAATCTGCATTTTAACAAGATCTGCACATTCAAGTTTAAGAAATTCTCATATAAACGGTGAGCACCAAGGAAAGCTACCTCTGGGAGAGGTTGGTGTAGACTGGAGCTGTGGGGAAAGGCTTTTAGAGAACAAGAGAGGTTCTTGGAAGGAGGTTAGGATCTGAGTAATGTGGACTAGTATGCCTTAAATTGTCACTTGCATGAAAGCCACTCCCCAGGGGTGCTTGTTAAAAATGCTGATTCCTGAAACTCTCTCCCTACCCTTACTGAGGGAGAGTCTGGAGGACGGGCCCTAGGAAAATACATTTTTAACAAGCTCCACAGGAAACTTTCTAAACTAAATTAGAGAAACACAGATGCAGGTGAAAGGGAATGCATTCAAAGTAGGAAAAGTTTGCAGGTTGAAGCCACACCAGTTTTGCTGTCTGTGTTTCTTCCCTACTGCCCTTGTCTACATCATTTCTCACCAGTCTCCTTCCAGTTTATCCTCCTTACTGTTGTTGGAGTAAAGTACCTAAAAACAAATTGGAACACATGTCTTTCCAATCGCAAAACTCTGCTGTTGAGTAAAGCTGGATTCTTAGTGTTACATAGAAGGCCTTTTAAATGCTGGCCTTGCCTTGTCCTTCCATCTCATGTCCCAGTACCTCACTCCCACGTCCAGGCAAACTAAACTTCTCACCCTCCAGAACACACTGAGCCCTTTCATGCCTTGTAATGCCCTTCTATTCTTTCTCTGTCTGGCAAACTCGTTATTCCTTGTCCTCAATAGTACTTCTGGGAGGGATAAAAATAAGTTGCTGTTTGCTCTTCATATTCTAAGGTTGGCAACTGAATTCAGCTTGGAGAAGATGATGCTTCTCTTGGGGGGGTACAAAACTTAATGGTCTTTTGATTATTCAAAGGCCAGGCATATTCTTGAGGGGGGAGTTGGAGCAATCAGAAGCTAAGCTGCTTTTTATAAAACAGTATGACTATCTTCTTGGAGACAAGAGATTGTTATGATGTTACCTTTTTGTTTGTGTATTTGTGTGTTTACTCGTTTCCTCCATGTGGCAGGGGAAGACAGCCACATGGGCCTGGGTGAGGAGATGGGAGAGGGGAAATATTCTGAGCTCTCAGTAACACCTCGGTAAGCCAGATATGAAAACAGAGAACCAGCTGAGAAGTGCCCATGAGGGGCATAGAGGGGGTCTTCAGTGATAATCTGAGAGCCAGTTCTAACTTAGTCTTTTCCAAATTGCAATTCCTGCATATTATTCTCAAGTCTTCATTTAAGTTGGTTTGCTGTTATTGCCCGGTCACGGTCTTAAGTTAGCACCACTTGGTGGAATAAAACGATCAGCTGTCTCCCTATTTTGGAGCTGCTGCAATATGGAAAGAGGCTGAGAAGTTGGCCGACTTAATTGAGGAAAAACTCTTAGCATTGGTCTGGAGACAGAAAACACATGGAGTAGCAGAGCATGTACACACTTGTCATGAGTCTTCAGAATCATTCATTCATTCATTCATTCATTCATTCAATAAGCATCTTTTGAACACCTACTATCTGTCTGGAGTTGGTCATTGCTCTGCTTCACTTGACTGAGGTCCGTGGAGAAAATGATGCAATTCTTCCAGTAGTTTTCAAATTTGGGATTTGATGCTTAGCAAATCTTTTAATCATTTCTGAGTGGCTCAAATTTTCAATCCCTTATAGCAGTTAAAAAATCTCAGTATTCTCAGTAAGCTATCTGTTCTCTTGATCCTTGCCTTCTACTTCACTGAAACAGAGAATTTCCTGATTCCTGCCCTTCTGCTCCAGGGTTTTTCTATTTCTTTTTCCATTTTTATTTCTTCTTCCTCAAGGAAAAGGTGGCTTAGGCCTTTTGAGTTAATATAGCTACAATCAATAGGAAAGGACAAATAGCTCAACAACGAGTGGTTAAAAGCATGAGCCAGCATTTCTCATACGAAAAAACCCGTATGGCCCATACATACATGAGATGACCACAGCTGACAAGCCCACTTTGCCCAGAGTCCCATCCCCTCTGTTTCTCTGGGGATTTTCCGCCCATGGCCTGTCATCTTTGCGTTTCTACTCTCTCCTGCTCCACTGCCTCCTTCTCCTCAAGTCTTTACCCTCCCAAAGCAGCAGGTTTTGATTCTGTTTCCCTGAAAGCTATTAATTTTTCTCTTTTCTTTTGCTACCTCAGTTTTTGAAAGCCCAAACTCATTGCCTGTTTCTTCTTGGCCTCTGCAATCCCCATCCCTCTGCAACCCAGCTTCCACCTCTATCACTCCCTGGAAACTTCTCTGGCCAAGGTCATCAATGACCCTCTCACTTCTAAATCCAAAATTCTTTTTAAATCTTCACACTATTTCATCCTTAAATCTTTGTCTCAACAATATTTAAAATTGTCTGTCACTTTATCCCTCCCTTCTTGCATTTTTCTCTCCCTAGTTTTCTTCCTATCTCTTTGTTGTTTTTCCCGGTCTCTTTCAGTACTTCTCCAGCTCATCTCCCCAAGTTGCTGTGCCTCAAGAAGCACACTTGGCCCTCTGCTTTTATCTCTCTTTATCTCCCAGTGAAAAACTTTCCCTGAACAAGTTTATCCCTCCGCCAGGCTCTGGCTACCAGCGATATGCATTTGATTCTCAAAACTCCAGCTTTCCAACTCTTGATACATTTAGGTCACATTTCTAGCTGCAATGGAAATAATCGTAAATAGCAACAATAAAAATAACTGCAATTTAAGGTTGCTGTTGGGATAAACTGAGATAGCGACTGTAAAAAGCTCAGCACAATGACTGGCACATTGCGAGTGTTCCTTAATTGTTAGGTGTTTTATCTTCCACAGAAGTAAAAGGATGACAAAAGTCATCATCACCCATAATGGCAGCCAAAGAAAGGCCAATACACAAGGCCAGTATCAGGCAGATGAAAACTCCAAGTCAGCTGTTGGCCTAAAAGCAAACTGCAAATGACCACTAAAAGGGTCTTTTTGGTGAGGTGAAAATTAATTCTCTTTACCGAATATATCCAGACCTCTGCCTCTGGGCACATGATAGAATGATATCTCTTGGCCTCCTGGGTCTGGTAGGGCTCTGTGACCAGCCAAGGCCAACGAGTTGTGAGCAGAGGTGATATGTGTCACTGGACCAAGCTTTTAATCAAGGGTACAAGACTCTTCAGAGCACTCTTTTCTTTCTGCCACAATGTTCCAGATAATGGCTGCTCTATCGGTCAGGCTTCTTGGCTCTGATGGACAAATGACAGGCAGGTTCAGTTCACTACCTTTCACTTATATGACTAGGTAAATTATAAAAGAGTACCAGATTCAGTCTACATAAAGTAATATGAACGCCTCTCTGAGGTGGGAAATGGCAATTCACTACTCCATGGAGTGGTTTGGCTGCTTGGGACGCTACAGAGCTCCCTCTGCGCAAGTGCATATCCAGTTAGTTCAGATACTTCAACTTCAGAAAGTAGCCCTTATTGTCAGTATGGTTGCATTGGTTGTTGCTTTCAGTTTTTATTAGTCAATTATTGTTAACTTGGTTTCTTCATATCAGTTTAATTGGTTGAAGCTTATTTAACCATGGAGTGTGTAGGATGCATATTTATTTCAACAGTACATTTGGCCTATAATTTTCTAATAACTTGACTTTAAGGTATAATTGTGTTATGGCTCAAATGCAAATAATCTGTATATTTTTCTTAAAGAAGATGTATGCATACTCCATCAAAAACTTGCTTGCATAGTAACACTTCATTGAAAATATGCTGCCTCTAAATTTGTGCTACTTTAAACACTTAAAATAAAAGTTAACTAATAAGCATAAGAAGATAACCAGGCTATTTTTAATTTATAGGGCATTTAAAATACACTTAACATTACTTAGTGCTCACAGCTATTCTGAAAAATAGGTATTCCCATTTTTCAAAAATGTCTGTAGAGACAGAGGTAGAATGAAAATTTTATACGTAGGATATATTTTTCTCTAAGGAATAAACAATGAGCCATTAAATTATGCTGCTAGCAATAAGTTTATTGCAACTTTTAAATTTTGATCCTTTGTAATTGCTTTTTATTGCTACGTTCTGGACAGTGGGAAGGGTTGGTGATGTGGGTCACGGGATCTTTGGCCCTGAGATGGAGGCTGGAATAAAAATGTTTGAGAGTCAGTGACAGAAGGCCTCTTTAGTGACCTGATGAAGGGTTCAGTCTTTGGTGTAATCTTGTTCAAAACATCATCAGGCTTTAGGGGTGTGAAGGGATGCAAAAGGAGAAGGATTAGATTTGTCTTATGTGGCTCCAGAGAAATGTTGCAAACTCAAGCAATATCCACGGCCAGTGGGCAGGTAGTCTACATGATTGGATAGTGGAGTGCAAGAGAGTAGGGAGTTCTGGCGATTGTGAGGAGTGGATGACCTATTTCAAAGCATTAGAAAGTGAACAAACAAACAAATGACCCAAAATATAGCAAAACAGGACTCCAGGCTGAATTCAGTGCATGAACACACAGCACTCTATCCTAGAAGGCAGACACAAGTCTGTAGATAGAGAGAGAGCACTGTGGAAATATTGGCTTTGGTTCAATGTTAAGACTCAGTTTCTAGTAACTGGTGCTCCGTGAAGTTGAAAAGGGGGTGCATATTATCTTATTGGAGATAGATGTCAAGATCTACTCATTCTTGATCCTAAGACTCTAAAAACTACATATTTTATTTATCCTTGAAAGGATAAATATTGATATATTAACCAACAAATTTTTCTCAATAATTTCTGACACTCCCATCCTTTCTTCCTTTAGGTAGCTCAGTCTGCTGCATTTGATACTTCTGGTGAGGCAGGATATATCTTGGTTCACTTTTTTGGAATTTTGGGAAAACAAATGCTTGATTTTTTTTCCTTGAATTTTGATTTTTGCTGGATTATTTGCAATGATTCTGCAATCCCATCGGCAAGTTATTGGGGGCGAAACGTATCTGGGAGTGGAGACTCTGCTCTAAAGCAGCTATAAATTATCTTTATTTACCAGAAGCTCCACAACATTTTGTAGTTTGAAAGCTATTTTTCTTGGAGGGAAAAAATAAGCAAAACTGGAGTTGAGTCATTCTGCCTTTTCTCTATCATCCTTTCAACATTATATCACCTACTCTAAGACATGGGTCAATCCCTTTCTCTATACTTCTTGCTCCCATAAAAGTTTAAGAACATTTCTGTTGTCTTTGGCATGTTCCCCAAGTCTCAGCTCATTCCAGATTTAGTCAAGTGAACACATCCTCCTCATTTGTGCTGTACCTTTGTAATTTGATGACTTACACATTTTGATCAAGATCTTTTAAAATCCACTTTAGTCAGAGAAATCCTTTTGTAGCCACACCTGCTTCTTTGATGCCTTTGTCTCCTGTTTCCCCTCCTTTGACTGTATTTAACTTGACTGTCAGAAATTTGTTTGATTATATAGCTGTCCATCTATAGAGTCTAATGTCCATGGTAATATATCTATTATCCACCCCCCAAACATTTTGAAATCTGCTCACCTAAAATCAAGGATACATTTATGACTATGCCTTTGGTTCTTTTGACTGTAATTCAGACTTACCCTCAACACAGCCACTTTCTTTCAGCATTATCAACACTTCCATACTATCGATAAGTTTTCTAGAATGAGGGCCATACTCAGTGAGAGGCAGTCTGGTATAGTGGAAACAGAATGGTTCTGCCTCTAAAGAGCTTGGTGACCTTGGGCAATTTGGTTAACCTCTCTAAGCCTCAGTGGTTTTTCTGGTCTATAAAATGCAGACATCTGCCTTGTGGGGTTATTATGGCAATTACATGAGAAATGCTTTTAGCAGAGTACCCATTATGATATAGAAGTTCTATAAAAGACAGCCAATATCCTCTTTTAAGGTATAAAACTTTCAGCAGGAAATCAAGAGTTTACCAGATGCTTTACTTTTAGAGGCAGAAGAAACTTCTCTTCTGAGGTTGAAGAGGATGATGGTGATGATGACTCTAGGTACCATTTTTTTGGAACACTCACTATGTGCCATTATTTACTCCTAACAGCAGCCCTTTAAAACAAATACTATTGTCATTCCCATTTTGCAGTCAGGGAAAATAAGGCCTAAAGATGTTAAGCAACGTGCTCAAAGTGTCAGAGTCCAGATCCAAACCAATATGTACCAGATTTTCAAGTTTGTGTTCTGGATGTTTGATGACCCTCATCGCTCACCTATGCCAGGTTGGCCATGGCTCTTGGCAAGCCTGTTCACACGATCCATCTGGAAGGTCTGTGTTACATGCATAGTGACATCATTTCCATGCCTCCCTCTGTTAGCCCAACCCAGTTTTGTCTGTGGTCTCTTCATGCTCTGCTCCTTGCACATGCACACAACTGGGTGCCTCTGAAGCCTCAACATATGATATTTCCCTATGCTTTTGTGTTTTCCAGTGTGGTTACCACTGTGTTGTGTTGATCTCCCTATTCCCACTTTGCACTTGCTTCAATGACATCTCCAGTTCCCCAAGTTTCTAGTCCCCTTCAGTGATTAATGCAGTTTCAATTTAGTAATTAAGATTCAGTCATGCTGATTTCTAAGTTCTAGTCTTTGATTTGATTCAAAGCTCTTTTCTTTCAAGACAGGGAAGAATTACCAGAATGAATCTAGAGCAGAGTGGGCGATTCTCTTTGCTCTCCCTTCCCTCTTATCTGCACCAAGCCCTTTGGAGTTGGGATAGGAAGAAAAAAAAGGAAAACAACCTGTCATTTTTTCTGACTGTTTGTGAGGTTCCTCTTCCCTATCTATGTGTCATCATCACAGCACAGTGGACAGTAATAGATTGTTTTGGCTAATTTAATGGGTCAACTTGGCTCGACTTTGTTGAGCAGTTGTTTGATCAGATACTAGTCTGGATGTTGCTGTAAAGGTACTTTTAAGAAGTGATTAACATTTACAATCAGTTGACTTTAAGTAAAGCAGATTGGTCTCCATAATGCAGGTGGGCCTCATCCAACCAGTTGAAGGCCTTAAATGAAAAAACTGAGGTTTCCCAAAGAAGAAATTCTACCTCTTGACTGCAACATAGAAATTTTGCTTGAGTTTCCAGCCTTTAAGCTCAAGATTGCAGCATCAGCTCTTACCTGAACTCTTGCCTTCCACCAGCCTGCTGGCTTGCCAAGTACAGATTTTGTACTTGCCAGCACCAACAATCACATAAGCCAATTCCTTAAAATCAGTTTCTTCCTCTCCCCCCTTTCTCTCTCTCTATATATGTACATACAGAGAGATAGATTCATACATAGACACCTAGACGGATACACAGAACTAGAGCTAGATTTAGATCTATCTCTATATATCTGTAGATCTGGATCCATATCTGCGTGTTCTGTTTCTCTGGAGAATCTAACACAGTAAAGATCCCTCAGATGGGGTATGTAAAATGCGAGGCTTTTATGCACCAGGGGAGGTTCGAGATGCTCCATTGGGATGCTGCAAGAAAATATTAGAACTTCTATCTATAGGCTTCTTTTTTTAAAATCTGAGGGAAAAAAAATTCTGCTTCACTAAATTTCAATATGCAGACTGACACCAGCACCTTCCCTGGATCCATATAGCAGTTGGTTACATTTCATGGCTAAGGCCTGAAGGTTCATGGACAAGAAGGGGTGTTCCACAAAGCAAAGGGCTTACCAGTGAATGTCTTTTCACATTCATTGGCTTATAGTGTATTCAGGTGCTTTGCAATTACCTGATAATATTGTCTAATTTTAGCTAAATCAACCCTGATACCATGGATAAATGGTTTCAGATGATCTTTGCAAAGAATCCATGGGTTGCAGTGAATGCTATCCCACCCAAAAAGGAAAATGACACAGCAGGTATTTTTCATGTTGATACTGAACCTCTTAATCTCAGGTGCTTGCCCAATGTGCGGCAGCAGCCAGTCACTGAGACATCAATGCTTGGAGGTAGAGAAAGTTTATTCAAGTTGGCCAGAGTGAGAAAGTAGGAGAGCAGATTCTCTCAGATGCACTTTAAGAAAAGAAGAAAGCAGGGGTCGTTATAGGGCTAAGGGGCTTGGGAGGTGGAGATTTGGGAAAACAAAGGGGAAGTCTGTGTCTCTTTCACTTCGGATAAGACCTTGAGCAACTAGACGTCTGGGTGCCAGAGGCAGCTGGGGTTGGGTCATCTCATGGTCATAACTTCCTTAAAGGCATTCTTTTTCTTCTGCAAAACAAGCTCGTATATCCTTGTGACCACTGAGTCACCCTTCTGGTTAAACAAGAAAACAGAAAGTTAGCAGACTATGATTATGTGTGGCTTGCAAAGTAAGCATTTGGGTTCAACAAATACATCTAATGGGGATTGAAGTTATTTATCTAGGATTTACGTGTTTACTAACTTCTCTTCATCTGTGGCTGTGGTAGGAACAAGGTCAAAAGGTAACCATGCTCTTACTGAATATTTGCAGTAATCCTCACGTACCAGGCTTCAATGTCCCCACTACAACTGCTTCTTCATCTCTATTGCAAGTAAAGATTGAAAATGGGAGACACTCCAATCTGATATGACAAAAAGGCAGCCAAAAAAGTTTTTTAAATTATCGAGATGACTATTAGAAGTATGGATTTATATAGTCATATCTTAGCTGAAGTTTGCCTTACTGTGTAGTTCCTTTCTATACATTTTGAGTTAAATAGTTGAAGCATAAGTACCTCCTGATCCAGTTCTATTGCCTGCTTCCTTTATTCTCTGATATTATACAAATAGATGGAGGGAGGGAAGGATTCCAAAATGATTTCAAAGTTTTAATCCTGGGTGAACAGATGAGTAATGATGTGGAAAGTTGAGAAACAAAGGGTGAATGATGGTTTTTGGGCAAGTTAAGTCTGAGATCAGAAGACATCTAAGAAAAAATTGAAAAGTACACAGACATACACACGCATGATAGTATATACGGAAATAGCTACTTAAAGAGTTCCATTTTGAAAAATTTGAAAAGATAGATTTGTAACTTCAAATTTCTATTAATGGAAGTGTATTGCCATAATATCCCAAAGTAATAAAAAAAATACAGATATTAACTATTGAGTGCATTTATAAATAATACCACATTTTGAGGGGAAAGTGTCAGTTCCAAAGTGGTGGTGCATAAAATACTGCAAATATTTTCCATTTTAATTGAAGATTTTACAAATAAAACACACCAAATGTTTTTTGTTCAAAATGTTATTTGTTGCTTGTTTATGAATTTTTTAAAATTTGTAAATCTGATAATTTAAGAAGTGCTGCCTGGCTATGGGTACTTGGGCTGGGGAGAGTATAAAATGATAATGCCATTGTCAGCTCAGCATGGAGAATAACCAGAAGACACTTGGACAAATCACCATATCTAAGCTAAGCTGGTGCATTTCATGACCCTGCAAAATATGAGCCCACTATATAGCAACCTTTCAGGCTAAGATCAAATCTGTTCTTCCTTTGGACCCTGCATGCTCCTTGCCTCTCCCCTGCTGAGACTTCCTTCCCTGCCACACGTACATTTACTGACTGCTGAAGTGCTGGACAACAAGCAAACAAAAATGAATTAAGTCAATGTGAGTTAAGGGCTTTTGGCCCCATGAGTGTTAACTGGTTGGAATTCATCTTACTCATTTAGGTTGGATAAAATTCAGCAAATATCATATAGCAGCAATGAGAGTCCAGGGCCCTGTGTCGCATATATATAAACCCTGAATGCATTGATTGTGCAGATCTAGTTCTTTAAAAGAAAACATCCCAAATCACACAGTACTATGAGGCAAAATATCTGATTATAGAGTCTAAAACTGCTTTGTGTATGTAATTTTTGAAGAGAAAAAAATTACAAGCTAGCAGCCATGAAGTGCTTAGTGCAAGATTTCAGTTTTCAGCCCCGCAGCTATTACATTTCAATCGGAGCAGCAGGAAGATTCTGCTGATCCTAAGCTAACGAATGTCAAAAGGAAATGGCTTTCTTTCTTCTTTTAGCAGGTGGTTATTGTTTCAAAAATGAAGAGCTGCAAACCTGGCTGGAATCCAAGGCATGTCACATAATCCTGATGTAGAGATATGTAGTGAGAATCCCCAGCCCCCAAATATTTGATTAGAGCATATGGAAATTGTCCTGTGTTCTTGGCATGGGCTGAATCAGGAATGACAATGTGGATTATGATGTTCTTATGCAATCAAAGGTTATTATTACTATTTTTTTCCCCAAAGGAAGTAACACTTGTTTGGTTGGGAGGTCTGATGTTTCTTGGTATGGCAGATAATCTCTGCTGATGTTCAATAAGGAAATAATGAATGTAACAGTTTGTGACATTCTGTAAATATAATTTAGATTTCTTGAAAAGTTAATAGGATAACCAACACTGAAATAAGTAGTCACTCAAAGAACTATTAGCAATTTTCTTTATTGACCCCAATTTCTGAGGTCTGTTGTAACTGACCCTGAGCCCCAAAACAGAAAATTAGATTTCAGAGCCTCAAATGTGTATCAAAATCATTCAGAAACAGCATAGTAGCCAAAATATGAAACAGATACCTTTTCTTGTTGTGTAATTTGTTGACGAGGAATTTCAACATTTATCTACTATGCGTATAGAGCAGCATGCAGAGAAATAAAAATCACTGTAATCTAAATATATAAATTCAAGGGTTTGCGGAAAATAGCTCCATACTCTCACTAGCGTCCCTGGTTTGATGTCGTGGATCTGGTTATACAGAGGGGGTGCCCTACACCCAGTCTAAATGTAGTTAAAATAACACTAGGCAATGCTTTTCTTATCATAGTGATAAAGATACACAAGAGACACGAATTCACCAGGAAAATGGTATTTCTATGATTTAACACAAAAGAAAAATGGAATTATATATGTGTAATATAACTTGCCTTCTACAGAGAATTACTTTGTCTAGAGGGCAAATCTTGGGGGTGTGGGCATTTCATACATATGTCTCATGCACGATTAGGATAACAACCAGAGACATGTTTATATCCCAAAGTTGCCCGTTTTAAAAAAAAACCTGCCGGTGAAATCTTTTCAGGTTAGCTTTAGTTAATAGTTTAGTTAATAGTTTAGTTAATAGAAATAGTTAAATTATTGGATTAAAAGTGTTTCTTACTTATAAGAATGAAGAGGGGGATGAGATAGAAACCTAGTGCAGATAAGAACCAGTCTTGCCCTGAGGTAGAAATGTACTCAGTGCCTCAGAACAGACAAATAGGAAACTAATGAGGTAAGAAGTCTGGCATGATTGTGATCTGATTTTCACAGATTAAACTAATGTCAATGAGGAGAAAAAAAGAGTGAATAAGCCTAAATAGCTTTGAGACACCTGAAAATAATTGTATTTTCAACAATAGGTTGTTTGGGCATCGTGTTATACAGCGTTATACAACAGAAGGAGCAGAATGAGGATTTGGAGAGGTGGTATTCCTTTCTCACAACTCCTCCCCACTCCAAATGTGCACCCCTCCCAGTAAGCTCCCACAGCAATAGATGTCCCAGAAAAGAGCTGTCAACTGACCCCTCTGCCTGTTTTATAAATTTATAATTCTATTGATAAGAAAGTAAAATCATTGAAGCTGGAAGCTGCACCCCAATCTTTAGAAAGTAAGATTTCTAGTCCTAACATTTTACAGCATATCTGTACAGTACATGGGTTGTAATTCTTGGCAGAATTAGAAGGGCTACTTTTGATTGATTCATTTTATTCTCTCTTCTTTGAGCCCTTGATCAGATATTTCTGGGTACACATTTTACTGAGAATTCAAGTCAAGTGAGGTCCTCTTGAAACCAACTGAAAATTTTGACTGACAGCTCCACATGAAGGGACACATTCCCATTCCTATGGGCAACACCTATAGGAAAAGGTTATCAACAATTCCCTAAGGGCTAGTTGAAGACAGAAAAGAGAGAAAATCTGTATAACTTTGCTTAAGACGAAATTTTTCCTACCATTTGGATAACAATAAAATTGAAAAGGTGATCGATGTAAGATGATTACACTATTTGGACTCTCTGGTAATTATTCACTGATGTGGTAGGTATATAATGAAAATTTTACTTCAGAGTTTAACCATATTCAATTAAGTGTCTGATTAGCTTAGTATATTGACTTCATCTTTCCAGAAAACGGTTTGAAGTGCCATAGAAATACAATTTGATTTTAGAGGAGGAATCACAATCCAAGCAGGGTAACAAACTCATGTCGACTTTTCCATGATTTTCTTTTGGTCAGGTTTATTGAGCTATGATTTTCATATAGTAAAATTCCCCCTTTTGAGTGTGACATTGACTAACATGCAGTCATACCAGCAGTACCATAATCAAGAGACCGCACAGTTCCCTCACCTGAAAAAACTTTCTCAAGCCCCTTTGTAGTCAATTCCCTCCCTTCTACTCCCAGCCCCTGGCAACTGCGGATCTGTTTTCTGTCCCGTAGTTCTATATTTTTGCCTATTCTAGACTGTTATGTAAATGGAATCATACAATATATAGTGTTTTGAGTCTAGCTTCTTCCATTTAGTATAATTGTATTTGAGATTCATCTATGTTGTGTGTATCAGTAGTTCATTTCATTTTATTGCCAAATAGTATTCCATAGGGTTGCACTTTTTAAATGAGAATACATCTGGTGACTAGTCTTTCCATTTGGGTTATGAAGGAGTCAAGGGCAGACAGAGCCTTTATCTGGTGGCAATGGGACCCTCTCTGCAATTCTCTAGTGAAAAACCCTTTTAGCCTAGTAGTTAGGCTTTAAACCAAAGCAGCATGATGGTTGTATACATGGACTGTGCTCTTATACCATTAGGGGACAATTCTGATGAGAGAAGAGTAGTTGGAACTGAGTCAGATACCAAACTAAAGTTCCAGTGGTACCAGGGATTGATTTTTTGAAAAATGATGCTCTGCAGGGGCCAGCCTGGTGGTGCAGCATTTAAGTTGCACGTTCCGCTTCAGCGGCCCAGGGTTCGCCAGTTTGGATCCCAGGTGCAGACATATGGACTGCTTGGCAAGCCATGCTGTGGCAGACATCCCACGTATAAAGGGGAAGAAGATGGGCACGGATGTTAGCTCAGGGCCAGTCTTCCTCAGCAAAAAGAGGAGGATTGACGGCAAATGTTAGCTCAGGGCTAATTTTCCTCAAAAAAATAAAGCTCTACAGGTACACAACATTTATGGTTTTCAGGGGGAAAAAAAAAAAAAGAAAAAAAAGAGCCATTTAGAGAAACCACTGGGAGAAAGTCTTAAAAGATGATTACACAGACCATTGACTGATTAAGATGCTACTTTTCAAAATAAGAGTGTGTATAGTTGACTAGCACTTTCTAATATTTAAAGCACTTACCACATGTGCTATCTCACTTAATTCTCTCAGTGACCTGGAGGTCAGCAGGGCAGATGTTTTCCCCATCATGTGCAGATGAAGAAGCTGAGTGTCTAAGGGCATGGTAACTGCTCAAAGCCCATTGTCAGCACTGGTTCAGAAGCCTGAGACTCCTGACTCCCCACCAAGTGGAAACTGACAGGACCAAATTCTGAGTGATGAATTTAAGCACGAGCAAATACTGTAGAGTTTAGTATTTCGCGTTATAGTAGCTAAACTCATACAAAAATTCAGCCACGAGTCTCTTGTTAATTCGTAAAACATTGGAATTTAAAAGAAAAATACAATCTCACCATGTTATTAGGTTAAGCACTTCCAAAACAAACAAGCAAACAATGATATATTGTAAATTAGACCATTTTGGAATTTGTGCAATTTAAATGGTTGAGTTATTTTATGTTAGGGAAGTGGCTGCACAATATTCATTAGCTAATTTTCATGATGTTTTGGTTTTTTTTTTAAACACATTGAGCCAAATTACACTTTCAGAGATGCCCGCAGAATTTTAATTAACGTAATAGGTCTAATTTCATTTCTTTATATAGTGGCTTCCTTTTGATTCAGGGAGGCGTTGAGCATTATCATTCCCCCTTTTGTGAGGGAGGAAAATCAGTTTTTGCAGGCTGAGTTACATACCCACAGCCCGACAGTGAATTATAGAAGAGTTCATCAGTGGTGTGGTTTTTATGAAAGTGAAATTTCTGACCTAACAATTTGGCCAATGGTGGTAAAATCAGTGACATCCACATTGTTCCATTGAGTGGTTTAGTTATGCTATCTTCCCATCTCCTACCCCAATCCCCTTACCTGTTCTTTTTTTGTTTTGTGGAGGTGTAAGAATCATGGAAAGCACAAAGACCTGACTATATTAAATGCAATTGTTAAAATATCCCCTGGAAAATGCTGTAATAAAAACAAACATTTTACTGTTTATGTTTATATGGTAGTGTGTTCCACCAATGCTTTGCAAAGACTTTAGCATTAATTGTCACCATCTTCCTGGAGGTCAGGAGTAGTATTTACAAGCCAATGGGTTTATTTTAATATAGTTTTTCATACATGTATGATTTTTGCTCAAAGGAGCTTGATGTTAAAAATAACACTCCATAAAAAATAACCTATCCTGTGTCACTTTGATGCCTGAGGGTTTCAAGGTTTGAATATAAGTGTATAGCATCTCGCAAACTGCATTTAGGGTTGGAACTCTCAGGGAAATAGAGTCACCTTTAGCATCGTAGAGCTGTTATCACTTGTCTTGTGGATCTACAGTTTAAGAAAAAAATATATTCACAGTAGCTAGGGAGCACTGGATGCCTAACGCAAGCAGCCGTTAATTATAAAACAGCAGTCATTTGTATTTTCCTAAAAATGTTGGTATGGCTCTCAAAGAATTTTTAGGAAGACATTAAACCTCTTTCATCTCTGCATCTACTTTCTGCATTTGCTACCTTCTTTCCTCTAAAGAATGTCTATTCTCCCTTCAGAACATGATCAAGACTCATAAAACCAATAAAATATCTTTTTGGAGGAAGCCAAAATGTATTTGAAGGAATTAGGGTTGATCTGGGAGATGCAATGCTTGTGTTATAGTAAATTAGTTCTGTTAAATAGGAGTAGGACGAGTGTTCTGTATATTGTTCTGCAATAAAATGTACGTAAACGTGTACGCAGGCATACAAATGCAGTGCATGTATATGAATGCAGTGCACTGAAATAGAAGCCACTTGCATGTATCAGTAGGTCTTTAATCACAGTAACGCTGCAACAAAAACAAAGATTGGCCAAGGACAATGGATTTTCCTGTAGAAGCTATAGACGCCAGTAATGTCTAAGATATATTTCTCATATTCAAGCCTGTCTTTTATTTTGTTTACACAACAGTTATTATGCTAATTACATGGTAATATGCTGCCCCTGAGGACTTTCTATGTTGATAGCATCTACTTGAAGATGCAGATTTGGAGCCAATATGTGATTATTACTGTTTCAAAATGATATGATCAGAATGACAGTTTTGCCTTCTAAGCGAGTCCTCATTAGGTGCTTTGCTGCTGGGGATGGGGTTTAACAATGAATGGGAAGAAACATCCAGGACAGTTTGGGGGATCTTTGTTTCATGTTATTTTAAAAGAATGTGGGGCTGGACAACATTCTGGACTAAAGAGTCAAGTCTAAGATTCTGTGTGTGTAGCGGGGGGCAGGGTGGGTGTGTGATGCACACAGGCAGAAGCTCACACTAATGTGTGTGCAACCTCACTAGGGGGAGCTCTTGGCTGGCTGTTCGGAGGCTTGACCATTGTCTGTACGAGACAATTTTTCTTTGTTTGAAAATTTACAAATCATCAATGAAAATGCCACAGAGAGGACAGAAGCTCTGGGGCTAAGTCGCGGCCTCCCAGTTCTGCCTTCAGGTGGGGATGGTGGTGGGGATGCATTTGCCCCCCTGCCTGTTGCCCAGCAGTTATTTTCCTACCTTCCCATCATTTAACAGATTTCAGAGCTACTGTAAATATCTCATTTCACCCAGAGATAGAGCTACTAGCAGTCCATTCCTTCTGAAAGGCTCTCCACTGAAGCTTGGGGGTAACAATGCAAAAGTATACATCAACAAAAGCCTTTTCTCTTCAGTCTGAATTCAGATCAATTCATTAAATGATGATAGGAACGTGATTGCCATGAATGACATTGCAATGCTGATTTAAAAATTGGGAACTTTGTGATTATAAATGCACCTGATTAAAAGAGTCATCGGGGGGAAAATGATAAGCTGGAGAGAGAGAAAAATTATTTGAAAATCTTTATAATATAATCAGTCTTGGAAGGAACAGAGAATACACCAGCCTTAAGACAATGGTAACACTGTCTTGGACAATTTTAGGACAATTTTATTGTCCTTATTCTCCAAATGTTTTCCTCCTACCCCTCACCAGATTCTTTATTTTTTTTTGTCTTTTTAAATTGGAGGGAAAAAATAAAGCAAAGTGCTTCTTTCCCTACCATGTTTCTTTCCTTTTTTCTCCACTCTAATGACATTTGGCAGGCTCGGCTGTGTAATGCTTGACTGGTTTTATTGTTGTCTGTTCCCAGTGGGGAAGAGTTGACACTGCTCTCTGTTTTCAATTGATATCCATTTTCAACAATATTGCTTTCTATTAGATTCCTGCACAGTTTGTGCCAAGCAAACTGAATATTTACTGGGCTGACCTCAAAGCCTTCAAATCAACAAACACTAGAATAAGCAAAATACGCATTTTTAAGATCAAATGTTTCCAAATGCTCCTTTCGAAGTTATTATTTTTAAATGCACTGTAAACTGCAGATTAAAGGAAATTATAATGCCAGTTCTGTCAGCCTATTTTTATTTACTTATTTTCACACATTAAATAATAGGATTAAACATTCAAAGAATAATTATATACGCTGCCTAGACAAGGTTAAAAGCAATTCAATTTTTCCATATTTAGCAATCCTTCTTTCTAAACAATAAAACATATTTGCCCATTGCTTTTTAATGTAAGTGTAGTTAATAGTATCATATTGAGCAGAGCAACTGAGTCTGACAAACCAGAAGACAGACAACCATTTCAAGGCTTTGTCAGGGGTCAGGGCCTCTGTGTTAGAACTGAGGGGTAGAAGATTAAAATTAGCCATAAAGAAAGCCAAATAGCCAGTGAATTATGTGAATTTTTCTAACATCTCTCCTTCAATTTGCTAAGCAAAGCTCTGAGAATCTTAATGGTACACCCTACCTACATCACAGTGTATCTGGCTGAAAATGGCTTATAGGAAAGAAGTTTGGCTTTTGGAGATAATCGAGAAACGGAGTAAAAAATAGAAAAGGATTGCATTTATGATGAGCCCCTCAGGAACTATTGCAATATAGTCAAACCTATTTAGTTACTTTAAAAAGGCTTGTAATTCTTTTACACTAAAATTGAAACAAACTGTAATAGAATGTGTCTGCATAAGATTTATTGGTTAGGTTGACGTAACTGTTGGTAATTCAAGCAAAGAAGCCTACACAGTGAGGTAGGAGTTGACTTATAATAAGTGCAGTGCTAAGAAATATTACAGCCAAGATATACCATTTCATATGATATTTAGACCAGCAAGCCCCCACATTACAGAAAATAAAAACTATTTTACAAGACTCTAACAAGTCACAGGAAAAGCATAGAGAGCCAAATTTCTCATTTAAAAAGTTTTCTCCCTCTCTCTTTTCCTTCCTTTCTTCCATAAATATTTATTGAATATCTACATCAGCAGCCTTATTTATTTCTAGGAGGAGACTAACTTTTCTGTTACCATTTCTTGTACCTGCCAGCTACTCAGGATGGAGCACTTTCCATACATATCATTTACCCCTCACAACAACTCTATGCTCTGAACCCTTTATTTTACCACCTCTCAAAGTATGTGTGTATTGCAACTGAAACACGCCAGAGGCTTTAATGATCGTCTGCCATTTGAAGCATCTTACTCAGAAAATGTGGTCATCTGGAGATTGTGCAGGCCTGGTGAACGGTGGCCTCAGTCTGATATGCTGGGTGGTACTTGGAAAATCCCTTACTCAGCTTCATTTTTCACCATCTGTGTCTCAGTTTTTCTATTTGTAAACCAGACATAATTAAAACTGCCCACTGGGCCTTTCACGGGCATCTAGGGAGGATTAGCAAGCGCTGTAAACTTTGCTTGGTTCTTTGAAAGAGAGGTGCTGCAAGAAATTCAAGGCAGGCACCTTTCATACAAAGTGTTGGCTGCATTTATGTTTAAATCTCCATTTTTCTGAAACTAAATATGGCATTGTTTGGCTTGAACATGCAACGCAATTGGTCAGTCGGGTCTCAATCAAAAATATAATTTTCCTGGATTCCAGGAATGCCTGGAAGTTCATGATCAGTATGGAACTGGTATAATAGGCTCACGTGATGCTGGGTGTTCTGGGTGGGTTTTCAACAAATCTGGGTTCCCGTCCAATGCTGTTACTAACCAGCTGTGTCAACCTTGGCAAGAGACGGTCCCCGTTTTCAGCTTCCTCACTTGCAAAAATAATGTACTACTCGACTGCCTCACAGGGTTGTAGAGGAAATAAAAGTAAGGAATGTATGAAAGTATTGAGGATGGTATAAACCATTATTTTTGTGTTATATGTGCTATTGGTAATTTTTGAAAATGGGATGAGATAGTCCCAAACTTTTCTCTTTGCTGAATTGAAGTTGCATTAAAACAATGCAATACCAATTATTTAAAGACTAAAGAATCTCATTCTCCTCATTGATCCTTGTCGAGTATTTGTCATTAAATTTTGATTGTCTTCCTGGCTGATTATTGAGGCAGCTACAAGACAGCTATTTCTCCCAATGTTTTGTTCCTGAAAAGTACTCTTGGATAGAAGACGCACTTCACTCTTAAGAAAAAGTGCATGACTTGTGATCCAAGAGTATTTTCTTTCATGAACCTTGTCCAGGAATCTGCAGATAAAATACACAGTGTGCTAGCTGCACAAATGATTTTCTTAGTGTCCCTATCACCATCTTAACATTTTCACATGTATAACCATATTTCCCAAGTGGTATCAGAGGTTAATTGTGCTTTACTTGATTCTTCCCCTTTCCCAATGGGAATGTTTATTTATCAAAGCAGTGAGCGTACAAATGACAAAAGAGGGAATATCAATTTCATTGAAATCTGTATTTTGGAGAATATTTCACTTACATTGGGATTGGGAAGATGAAACTTCCATTTTTTTCTCCATGAGTTGAAGGCCACCTTGGGAAGTAGACTTGGAGCAAAATCACCTGGGAAGGTTGATGGCCCAAGGTTTTTGGGGTCATCTTCATGATGGATACTCTAGGTCCCTGGGTGAAAGTTGTTATTTCTGTGTCATGCTTTTGTGGGGTTTAGAGTCCACACGTCTCCCTCAAATGTATTCAGAACCTGAGATGTGTCCATGACCTGGAGTATGCCTCCAGGTAACAGGGGCTCAGTAGCCCAGAGAGGATAGAACACAGTGGTAGAAGTAAAAAAAGACGAAGGCAGTTGGTGTGGAGATGGCATTTCGGGGGCTCTGAATGGAGATGTGCACTGTGTAGTTGCTGGGTTAGAGCAGAAGTCAGGAGGTTAAGGAATTGGCTCAGAAGGAAGACCATGAAGCTGGCCTGAACCAGTCACTCACTTAGTTGTTATGCTAACTAAGGTGAGTAACTTAACTGTCAGAAGCTTAGGCTCTACAGCTCCAAAAAGAGAGTTAAAAAAAATGAGAGAGAGAGAACTTCAGGAAGGTGGGAAGTAACAAGTGGGATAGCATGTGTGAAAGCATTTGTCCAAATCATCAAGTAATGTGCAAACATCAAGGCCTCTTAGGACTGAACATGAAGTTGGCACAACTACAGAAATAGGACGGGCAGCCTGAAAGGGTCTTCTTAGGTTTGCAGTCATGGCACTACCTCCCCTGTCGTTTGTCGTCAGGCTCAGCAGTCAGTGCGCAGTGGGTGTCTGGGCTGCCAGGTCTCTCCCTGCATCCCCTTGGTAGGTGCTGACCTTGCATGGAGCCCCTGTTTTGTAAGAAGAGAGGGACTATGACACTTAACTCATGCAAAAATGGCTTAGGGATACAGCTTTCACAATCTAACCTCAGAACCTTGGCCTCAGGAAAGCACACTACCCTCAAGTGGCTTGAGGAGAAAGAGGCAGAGTTTAAAATGTCTTTACAAAAGTAGAAAATATTACCAGCCCAGAGACAGATTCTCTAAAGGCACAGCTTAGTGTCTGTGGTTGGCTGGATTTCATAAAATGAAGAAAATCAAACCAGAGGCCTGTTTGTGGAGTTGAGGCGTGATTGCATTTTTAGTTTTCTTTTCTAAATAAATCCATCAGTTGACAAAGAGGAGAGTGTAGTGGATCAGACAGAGAAGGTATGATTGAAGACTTGAAGGCAGGGTCAGCTTGAGATACATTGATCACAGTCAAATTAGGTCTGGAACTGAAACAAAAATGAATTTGAAATATGACGAGAGGGAGGGGGAGGATGGAAATGGAACCAAAGGGAAATATTGGTACATTTTCCAACAGTGTGGTTCATAACATACGGATGAATTCAGACACTGAGATACAATTCATTGGTTAAATTACCGACAGATACAAAGCCCGGGTAAAACATTTCTATCATCCCTTCTCTCTCTCTCCTTATCTTCCTTGGTAAAGCACCCTGAATTTATTTTTATCACATAGAAAAGGGGTTCTACTCCTGATAAGTATTTTAATGCTGTATGACTGCAAAATGTATTCCAAGTAAAGTCAAATAAAGTAATGGTGCTGGGAGAGACAGTCAAATAAGAGCATGGGACCATTATCACTACTGGTAGGTTATTTCTCTGATTTAGATATTAAGATGCATATATTAGCAATAAAAGAGATCTATAAAACAGCCGATTGCATATTTCATTAAATTGAAAGTGGGGCTGATCATAAAATTTAGTATCAGGAGGAAGTGGAATAATTGGCACAAAATCAAAGTAACTGTTATTAAAAGCTTAAATTTTGTCTTCCAGGTCCTTCATCAGCTGCCCCACTGTCCTGTCCTTCCTCAGACTCCATTCCTCATTATTTTTCATTTGCTTGAAAAACTTAAGTATATTCCTCAAACTAATCTTCCTGCCCACTGCATCCTTTCTTTGCTCCTGCTGTTTCCTTTGCCTGACTCTTCATTCTCTTTTATTCTGTTCTCATTTCATCCTTCAAGAGCTGGTGGAAAGCTTTCTTAGGCAGTTCTCCTAGGGTTATCCATTCTGGGGTCCAAGGGAGCCCAGGAATGAACACTTCTCTTTCCCACCTGAGTTCTGAACCAGTTGAGAAATGTACAGAAATAAGACAGATGAAGACCAAAATATGATCTTTATTCTGATAAGGCTGGAGAACATGGGAGGTGGATCTCATAATTCAGAATTGTAAGGACATACCCACCTCATCACGGGCAGAGCAGGCCCACTGCAGAGATCCACCCCTGTCAAACTTACAGCAAATTTACAACATGCTCTCAGCCAGCAGGCTCACTCCTTAGAGAAGGAGGAAAGGACAGAACTGTGCAGATCCACTTCCTTATCCCACACTCATCGATTGACAAGTGAGTCTAGGGGTGGAGAGAGGCCAAGAGGGTTACCCTGGTGGGGCTTCCTCTACATAGAAGAATCCTCAGGAGTGGAGAGAAGTGTTATTCCCCAAGAGCAGCCCCACTTAGAAACATTTCTTCAATGTTTCAACATAATGTCCTATTTTCAACACCTTGATTCTGTTGGGGTTCAGTCAGGGAAGCAGAGTTATCATGAGTATTAGAGGGTAGGCATTTATTATAGAAGGGAGATCTTACACAATTGTGGGATCAACTGGGGGAGTGAAGTCCCAAAGGGAGAGTCAGAAGATTGGAGAATCACTAACCATTCATCCTGAAGCAGTAGGGCAGGTGGACAATCTGAGAAGAAAGTCTCAGAAGCCAACAACATCCTGCTGCCAAGGTGGGATTGTGAAGGGGGAGAGCACAGAGAGGAGTCTGGGAAGCTGTGGCCTCTAAGTAGCTACTTCCTCTGAAGTTCTGTCACCAAGCATCTGGTGGTGGGCCTGGGCTACTGTGGTCAGCAATGCCACAAGTCAAGAAGAACTAGACCTGAGGTGGAGGAGAGCAAGGACAAGTGGGGGCCTCCCAGCACCTCTTATCAGTGTGTTACCTCATCTAACTGTGAGAAACTTCAAGAGTAATGGATACTGCTTCTCTTTCAGCTTCTCCTTTGGCCATACCTAGCCTGGAATCACAGAGTGGGTCAGGGATTCTAGGAAAAGTAGTTCTCAGCTTAAACAAGTTGATGACAGAAAAATCCAGCACAGTCAATACCATGATAACTTGATGTCCATATACTCCTCTTTTAACCATATTTAACTTCAAAATAAAGACAAGAGATAAATCATTTCTGCTTAACACAACAAAAAATACTGTAACCAGTTCCCCCAAAGAGCATTTATGAAGTCTCATGTCAATTTACTCATCCTTGGGAAATGTTCATTCCTCTTCTAGCTCAATCGTATTCACCCTTTGACTTCACCCTATAACTTAAACATTGATGTATAACATGTATAACATTAGCTATTACGAGCATATCTCATGTTAGATAGTAGGGGAATCAGAGAGGGGAAAAAAAGATATATATATATATATATATTCATATCAAATTAAGGAAGACAAACTGGTAAGTGCTACAATTTTCTTTTCTGCAACTGATCACAGTCATTGCTGGCATTTGTAATTTCTTTCTTCTTATAATGATGCCGTATTCCTTTTGCCCCAAGCAAGTACCTCAACTCATGATGGTTCTTGTTTGATTCTGGGAAGGGGACCAAAACCTTCACTTCTGAAGGGTCTGTGCTATTAGCAGTCCCACCTACAATGGGTCATTGCAGTTTTCTATTTACTTCATTGCAGAGAATTGGGAGTATTAAAAGCCTCTGCTCCCATTGTGTAGTACTGTGGTACAATAAGAAAAATGTTTGGTCTCTGTCCCTGGTTCTTGGTACAGATCTCCTAAAACCCTTAGAACTTCCTGAGGAGCGTCTTTTGTTCTAATGAGGGGACTCTTGGTGGGCCCCTGGACAGCTTCAGGATGGGGGCTGGTCACCAGAGGAACCAGCCATGTGATTAGAGGGTTGGAACTTTCAGCCCCACTCCCCAAAATCTGAGGAGGAGGGTGAGGCTGGAGTATGAGTTAATTAGCAATAACCAACAACTTAATCAATAAAGCCTATGTAATGAAATCTCCATTAAAAACCCCTAAATGATGGAGTTTGGGGATCTTCTGAGTTGGCAAACACACACATGTGCCAGGAGTGTGGCGTACCCCAACTCCATGGGGACAGAGGTTCCTCCATTCAGGACCCTTCTGGATATTGCCCCATGTACCTTTTATTCGGCTGTTCGTTTGTTTCCTTTGTGATAAGCTATAACAGTAAGTATAGCATTGTCTTAAGTTCTGTGATTTTTTTTTTAGTAAATTATTTAATCTGAAGAGGGCAGTTATGGAAATCCTTGACTTTGCAGCCAACTCGGACAGAAGTATGGATAATCTAAGGATCCAATACTTGGAACTGACATCTGAAATGAGAGCAGTCTTGTGGGACAAAGGCCTTAAACCTGTGGAGTTTAAAGGGCTAATTCAGATAGTTAGTGTTGGAATTAAATTGGTTGGTGGAAAGAAAAAAACCTCTCCAGTAGCAAGCCAATTTCCCCTTGATAGAACAATCACCCCAACCAACAAAGTCATCCTCTTCTTTGACCACTGGTTTACAAACATGAAGAGCCCAAGTGACAAGGGTGTCCTCTCAGCTTCCAGTTTAAAGAAACCATTTTTTTCGGTGTCTGGAAGCATTCTGCTTTAGCAAAAAGAACTTCTAAACCAGCAGAGCCCAAAATTGTGAGGATAGGGAGCAAAAATTTCACCATTGGATGGTTAGGGGTAACATGAGAGGAGTCCCTTTTGTTTCCATCCTTGATTCTCAGTCTCCTGAGTCTTATCTCTGGGAGAAAGAGTACAATATTAGTCACTAATCTGGAGCAGGTACTGCATCCTGGAAAGTATCACACCATGCCTGCAAAGGATTGGCACTCAACTGGCATCATGACTGAGTCTTCAAAGGCCTTCCCATCATTCTGTCAAGCCAGCCGCTTCAGAAAGATGAGGACTGTGGTAAATCCAGTGAATCCCATGAACAGAAACCCATGACCCACTTTATTTACTGAAAAATGAGTCCCTGATCAAGAGTAATACCACGAGGAGTACTATGATAGCAAATAAGGTGTTCTGTAAGTCCATGGATGGTGGTTTTGACATAAGCATTGTAGGAAGGGAAGGAAAATTCGTACCTAGAGTAAGCGTCTATTCCATGAGAACAAAATATGGCATTTCATAGAAGACCACATGAAAGTGGTCCAATGTAATCAACTTGCCATTAGAGGGCTGGCATATGGTGCCATATCAGGTGCTCTGTGTTGGTCTCTGCTGTCGACAGGTTGCATATTCAGCAATGACTGTAGCCAGATCAGCATGCTGTTTGGCCCAACACAAATTGGTGACCCACAGAAGTATGAGAAATAAGTGTTTTAAGCTGCTAATTTTTGCGGTGATCTGTTGTGGGACAAAAGCTAACTTAAATAGAAATTGGTACCTAGAAAGGGAGTGCTGCTATCACAAAAACACAAAACAAGTGGCACTGGTTTTGGATCAAAACAATTGGCAAAAGGATTGCATGTGGTAAATTAGAAGTTAGAAAATACAACTAATAAATTGTGGATCTGGTTAGGGAAATTTTCAGGCAGAATGTTGATAATATATGGGAAGAAAGAGATGAACTAAAGAAAGAACTATTCAGTTTGGAAGCAGAAAGTAGAGGAAATATGGAAAACTCAGGATTTTCTAGATTAGCAAATAAAATTGTTTTTCATTCCCACTCTCTTTAGTTTGCAAAAGACCCTTGTAAAATCTAATCAAGGGGGTGACTTTAAGGACTTTAAGGACTTTCTGAGAAGACCTCAGAAAGATTTGTGGTGGTTCCTAGAAGATTCTCTCAATTGGACAAGATAATTCCTTAAGGGCATTAACCCATAGCATCCTGATTTGCTGCCCAAAGAGGAAAGGAGACTGCATCCAAAAGAATTGTGTCTCCTTTGTTTAGTTAAATGCCTATAGCCTGATACAAAGAAAACCCACAAAGTTTTAAAAGGGGTTAAGCTTGCACTTAACCCCTAAAAGGGACCAATACAGTTCAAAGTGAAAAGATGACTTTGGGGCCCCAAATTTCTTTGAGCAGGAAGCAGAATTAGAAAAGCTATTTATCTCTAAATAAGGGCTATTTCTTATGGTAATATGTGCACAACTGGATTCCTGAATTGCTGTGGACCAAAGATGCCTATGTGCTTCCCTTTTCCTTTTGAATGGAAATATCTATATGATTATCTTGTTGCCATCTCACCATTGTTGTTGGGTATATCTGGGGAGGGAGCAAATGAGCTTGACTGTTTAGCGCACAGATTTCTGGATTTAAAAAAGCCACATGCAAGAAGCTGCACCCAACGGACCTCATCCACAGCTGGACCAGATGCAGTTCCTGAGATAAAGGACTCTGACTTTGATGACCGCATTAGATGAGACTTTTTGGCCATTTTGGAAGAAGGCAAATTCATTCGACATGTGGGAGGAATACAAATAGGATTGTCAATCGGTAACCGTGATAGATTAAATATGGCCACAAATTCTTTGCAGCTAGCCCCATAAAGAGATGGAGTTGGTTTCTCTACCTCTTGAATTGTGGCTGGCTCACGACTTGATTTGGCCAACAGAATGTGGTAGAAGGATGAGATGTGAATCTAAGCCTCTAGAGGACTTGCAGCCTCTGTACTTGCCCTGTTGGAACTTGTCTACTCTGGGATCAAGCCTGCCCGCTTTCTCCTGTGGAAAGAAAGGTCTAGCCACCCCAGACTTGCCATCTGGCCCAGCTGAGGCCCTAGATACAGGAGTGAGCTCATCAGACACTATGTCGGGCAGAGATATGATGTCTCAGCTGAGCCCAACCCAAATTGCCAATTCATAGAATTGTGAGCAAATAAGTGATTATAGTAAGCCAGGAAGTTTTGGGATGTTTGTTACCTAGCAAAATCCAGTTGAAACACACGCACGTTTGAAACTTCATATATATAAGTCTTCTGTTTTTCTACTGAGATTGTAGAAACCTTAAGGGCAGTGATTTTGTTTTGCAACTTTTGTGACTACTACAGGGCTGGGTACAGATTGATGCTGTTTGAATGCTTCTTATTTACGTGAAACGCTTATTCCTCTGTTTGGAAATACAAAGTTTGAAAGTAAAAGGATATCAGAAGGAAATCTTTAGGCTAGTTTAGTCATGTTGTAGAGTCTACTGCTCGCTTCTTGCCTCGCCTTTTTTTTTTTTTCCAAACAAAGGGAAAAGGTTTGGTCTTTAACCACTGGTCTTCAGCATTAGACGGAACCAGATGCTGGTTTACCTATTTCATTGTTAGATTCTCAATAGGTAGTGAAGAAGTATCTATTACTTAAGGAGGTAATTTAAAAAATAAATAGTTAAGGAAAATAACCAAAAGTTTTTGGAAGAAGAGAGTATTCGCCCCAACCTGAACCTTTCAGCTGATGCCCATGTCCGTCACCGGGCCTAATGACCAAAGGAGATGAGTCAAAAGCAGGCCAGTGAGAGTCAGAACAGTTGCCTGGAGTCATCTTGCTTCTTTCCTGATCTCATTCTGCTCTGTTTCTGTTTTCTCCTGGATCCTGATGTCTGGTTTCCCCTTTCAGCCTGCTCTTACCTTTGAACTTGACATTGCTATTAAATTTTCCTGGCTTGGGCCCTTAGCAATTTGTACAGATGCTGGCTTAGACCCACCCTTTGGATCTTTCCATTCAGAGTTACCTTAGATAGGATACCTTGACCTAATTTTAGCTCCTGGTGGACAGACCACCTGTTCTGGATTTCCTCCAGCAAAGAGGAACTCGGACTGCCAACTGTTTTCATAGACAAAATGATGGGCTGTGCTGGTGGTGTGAAGAGGAAATGAGATAGAACAGGGAGTGGCAGGGAAGGCCCTGTTCACACCTGTGGGCTCTGACAGGGCACCGCCTTGTTTACTTAGGACCCCAGGGAAATCACCTATTGGGAAAATTCTTGAAGCCGGAATGGCATGTAACCAGAAGAGGAGGTTTTCTTAAATTCACTTTGTAACTCTCCTTCCCAAGCACTATTCAAACTCTGAAGGAAGGGACGTCCCCTCCAGGACAGTCTTGATTATTCTGTGAGGAGACCCCTGAGAGGCGCTGCAAGAGTGCGAGCTGAGAGGTGGCGAGGGCCCCACGGGGAGTGACTCCATGTCCACTGCTGCGTTTCCCGTGCTGTTGGGACTTGGAGGTGGTTGGCTCAAGTCACGTCTGGCTAACCAGACATAGGGAAAGAAGTAAAATATTCTGCTGACATTTAAAAACTAGAGATGTAAAACTTCCCTCCTGAAATTATTGTGTAACATATACAGTGTATTTTCTCTTGCTGGAGTTGAGAGAGAGGTGGTTCCCAGGCCATGCACATCTTAGAGTTATGAGTGTCTGCAGCGCTGTGCTGAGGGCTCCTGCTCCCTCGTCCATCAGGCAGCTCTGCTTCATTCAGCTTTAAATGTGGATGATGCGTAAAAGGACTCTGTAAAAGGATTCCACTGGCCTGGAGAATCCAGTGTAAGGTTTAGATATGAGTTCACATCCTCTTCATTTTTTAAGCCTAGTACAAGAGTTAATAATAAGAAACTTGCTCAGTAAATGCTTGTTGATTGACTGACTGAATGTCTCCTTACTATAATAACAATAGAGTTACTTTAAAGGCCCTGTTATGAATTTCAATTTTACAATAAAGCCAGAAAGTGATTTTGTCCCTTTATGCTTATTTGAAGAGTCATACATAAATCTCTAAAGTGAAAGTTACTAAACGTGGTGGTGGGCAGTCAGCAAATGACAATACTGCTTTTCCGTGTATGAGGCCTCATTAATACTTCAACATTCATCCAAAGAGAAAAGGCTGTGTGTCCTTCAATCCCCTTCCTCCCATTATGTTTTTGCTTGATTACTGCAGGTGTGCAAAAGCCTTTTTCGTGTGAAGCCACATGTCTCCGCATGGAAGCTTGGGGTTTGGGAGTGCATTTATCAAATGCATGCCAGCTCCTGCAAACTTCCTGAGAAAACTATAGAACACCTGCATACTAATGTCTCTTATTGTTGGAATTATTTTATTACACAATCTAAAACCTACATAGAAACATGCTACCTGACTCCAAGTACAGAAATTGGCTGTGAACTTCACTGCTGACATTTTATTTCTTGTAATTAAACTTTTACTTTTATTTCACCTATTTTATCCCATAAACAGAGGAAGAAAATAAAACATACGGAGGGAACTGCAGGATATTGTAGTTTATTCCATGTGTTGGTATTTTTAGCTGTTCCAAATGAAGCTAAAGGACTGAAATTTGTACTTGAAGCGTATTAAAAAATTAAATTCATCAGTTAAGAAATATTGAAGAGCTGGCTATATATTTGGGTTGGAATCTTCTCTATTTCCTTGTCTTGCAGAAAGTAAAAGACCACAGTTGCCTGTATTTTCTTTCCTCTTTGAAACCATTTCTGCTCCAAAGACCATGAACCTGAACTGAAGAAATGACTCTTTCCTGCTGGAGTGAGATAATTCAGTCTCCATGATGTCTTAATCCTGAGCCTCCCTTAATTGACTTCTAGCTGTGCTGAACTGTGGCTGCTAGGAGTTGCAATGTGGATCGCAATTTACAAGGCATGGGAATCATTTCTTGTCCTCAAATTAGTCCTGAGCTATACTTGAGAAAGATAAAAAAATAAAACAGGCTTTACTTCCCTGGCTGTTGTGCTACCTCGAGTGGGACTTTCTTACCATTTCAGAATGGATGGTTGGCTTTTAACAATTCAGTTGGGGACAGAAAGGAGAAAGCATTATGGCTGCCTATACCTTGTCCATTTTGTCTTAATAAAGTTGCCTCATGTGGTCTGTGGTCTTGTCCAGGGGAAAAGGAGAACTCCTAATGCTTCAGACTTTCACGAAGGGGTGATGATTATTCTGAAACACTGTTCTGTGGGGAATCTGAGGTCGTGCGAGGATCACCTCCTTTTTCTTCCCTGTAAGTGTGTGTGGGTTGTATTTATCAGCTAAGAGGTATTCTAGACCTAAGCAGCAAGGGAAAAAATAAAAGGAAGTTATTTCTCCTATGGTCTCTTATGACCATTTAACACTTATTTTTACCTATCCTACCTAGTTTCCTCCTTTCCATCTTGGGACTCAAACTTAGAAAGCCATGATATTCACACACATGCACACCAGTGGGTATAGGCACTCTGTTAACTCTTGGGATAAATAAGACATGGTTAGACTCCCAGAAGAATTCATAGTCCAAAGGGGAGATAGATACATAAATGATGGTGATGATGCAATTTAGGAAGATACGTGTGAAGAGTGTTTATGGGAGCGTAGAGGAGGGACAACTATCGCCGAGGCTGGGGAGTTAGGATGGTTTCATGGAGGAGACAGCAACTGAATAAACTCTTTGAGTTCGAATTGGCCAAGAAAAGACTGTTAAGAGGGGATTTTAGGCAGAGAGAACTGATGAGAAAAGCCTAGGAAGGTGAAACACGTAATGTATGCAGAAATCATGAGCAGTTCCATGTCACATAGGAATGCAGACAGGGAAGTGTGTGGGGGGAGTAAGCAGGCCAGGTGGTAGGTATGGGCCAGTTATGAGTGGTCTTACATGAGGGGTGGTGCACTTGGACTTCATTAAGCACAGGATGAAGAGGCTCTTAAGAAGGGAATGGAACTGGTCAGATTTGTGCTTTATGTATATCATTCAGGCAGCTGGTCACAGGGTGAATTCAAGCACAGGAAAACTAAAGCTGGAGGTCAGACTGGAATCTGGTTCAGTTATCCAGGACAAAGCTCTGAACTAGGGCAGTGATAGCGAGAAAGTGAGGGGTTAGGGTTGAGAAACAGCTAATAGGTTAAATTGGAAGGACTTAGAGTGATTAAGCACGTAGACACAGAGGTTCATTTAGCCTATAGGATTGCCACAGAAAGTACTCTGGCTTCAAAAAGACTGGATCCTCCATTCAAAGCCTGAAGATCCTCCACCATGCGAGGCTGATCGTATGCGTATAGCTGTATGGCAAGGCTGGTGGGGCTGGCATTAACAAACCAGAGGTGGTTCAGGTATGAAATCAATTCTTGTAAGAACTCCGCTAAGTCCGGTCTTTCTCATTCTCAGGAACACTGGGGCCTTTGTGGCATAACTAATATGGAGAACTGAGGATGAATGGGACTGGGAAGATTGGGGGCCAGGTTTTAGCTGTGAAGCCTACGATTTCCGTTTCTAAGTGTTTCCTGATTGGGGGCCATGTCTTTTGTCGTGGGAATACCTTTTGGCTCCTAGAATGATTCCTCAAAGCTTTTATGAGAAAGCCAGTATCCTGGGCTTTGCACTCAAGCTCCTTAGATGGTCTGCCATCTCCCACCACTCCACACATGCATCCTTTCTCCATGCGTTGCCATTTAATAATTCATGGGCCTTTGACAATGTTGTTCCTACCTCTTAAATTTTCTCCTACAGTTTTTCATCTAAATACCCTTTACTCTCCTTTGAAAAGTATCTTGTTCTTTGGAAACCTTTCCCAAGTCCCCACCCTGATTTATTTTTGTTTCTGTGCTGAGCCTGTCCATACCTGGTTCTTGCACTTATCACACTACTGTGTTTTTCTCTAGTTTTCCTGTCAGTCCTACTAGGTAGTAAGGCCTTTAAGTGAAAGAATCACATTTGTGTGTATTTATTTCCAGTGACTAGCACTGTCCTTAGCAAATAGTTTTGAATGAATTTGGATAGACATTTCTCTTGTCTTATATCAGACTCAGGTTGATGGGGATGTATAGGTTATAAAATAACTTAAAACACGCTGCAATAAAAACCCCTAGAAAAAAATAAAATATGTGACAATGCTTTCAAAAAATTTTTAAACAATTTACCAAAGAATAGTGTTGTAATGAATGCCATGTTTATCTACTTATTCATTTAGCTAATGCTTAACTGGCAAAAACTGTGAGCAAAGCGCGACTAGATCAGGTGGAGTCTGCTTAGGGGACTTTACTGATTGAAGTCCACATCTTCTTCAGAGAACTAGAAGTTCAGGTATAACTTTGAATGTTTTACTGACCTTTGTGTATTATGGAGAGGCTAACTGTGGATTGGATGGTGGAAAGAACTAGGCCTGTTGGAAGGAGATCTGAGCTCTAATAAGCTGATTGACCTTGAGTAAAACACCTCTCTCAGCTTCAAATGGCCTCATCTGTAAAGCTGGAATAATGGTACACACCTCCTGGGTTGTTGTGCAATTCAGTGAAAGCATGGGAGCTGATGTGGGTATGGATATAGCTGGCACCAGGAAAACTTTATGAATGTGTGACCTGTGCAGTTGCACATGGTCCTGTTCTTGGTTTAATGCTCTGCTGTTGCCATCTTGAAATTCTTCATAATTACTGAACAAGGGGTCTCATATTTTTATTTTGCTCTGGTACCCTTAAATTATGTAGCCAGTTCTGCCTGACACATAATAGGCACGTAATGGTGCTCCCCAAAGAGCCCTACATTCTAAACCTGAGATTGGAAGGGAAGCTGAGGGCCCACCTCTAATGACTATTGGGCTTTGATGATGTCTTCACTTTGCTTTTCCATTGAAAATGAGCTGTTGTTCCTTCTTCCATTCCCATACCTGCTTCCTGTGGAGTATATACATTTTCAATTCTGCCATCCATTTCTCTCATTTATTGAAAAATTCCATACTGATATCAGTCTTTTATCTTAACTACTGTTTTTATCCCCCAATTGCCCCCTCTACCTACCAAGATAAACACATTGGTTACCAGCTGTAAGTAAAATTAAAAATGCAAATTCCTTTTTAATTCCATCAAATTTTAAGTTGCATTTCTTTTGTGGTGTTAAAATACTTTCAAAAAATGTAAATTTTTTTTTAAAAGAAAACTAATTCACTGAGATGGTTTGATTTTGGCTTCTACAAAACTTTAAGATTTTAGTTTCTTTGTTTGTCATAAGTTGACTTTGAGTTTTGCTCTGATGAAAATTCCGTGTGCCAGAAAGCCACACTGGGTTGAAATATTCTGCCACAATAATCCCTATGGATTAGAGAATACTGAAACACAACCATGGGAAATAGTTTTTAAACCACTCAGCCAAGAAATGAGGTCATTTGATACTGAGAGACTGTGAACATCCACAAAGGGGCTGGTTCACCAGGAATATTAAGCTGGTGTGGGTTGACCTATCACTTAGTTGTTGGTGGGAATAGTAATTCTTCCATCAATGCCCTTTTGCTTTTTTATCCTTCCAAGTTACAAGTTGTAAGATAACAAACTAAAAGGTATTTGAATCTCTACACGGCCAAAAATAACTCAACGTTTGTACACTCTATTTCCTTTTAAATTTTCTGTCTAAATGACTTAAAAATGGCAACATGTTAGGCATTCTAAATGCAGAAGATTTCAGGTGTTGTTTCTAAATGACAGTTCAGAAATATTTGCGTTGCATCCCCTCAAACGCTCTGAGATAAAAAATGGAGTGAAAAGAGAAATGAGAAAACAGAACAAATTGGAATCATGCCTGGCTTGTTTACTTTAGGAAATCTCTTAACACTCATTTTAATCAATTGAAAAGAGATGGTTCATCAGATCATAGAATTTTAGAGCTGAAAGGAGCCTCAGAGATTATCTCATCTGACTCTCTCATTTTATGGATGAGGACCCTGGGACCCAGTGAGGGGAAGATGTCTTCCTGCATTCCACGGCTAATTAGCAGCTGGGCAGAGAACCCAAGTCTCCAAATGCCCAGCCTCGTGTCTTTTCGAGTCTGGATGACTGCCTCATTTTCACACCGCTTTCAAGTCTTTATATATTTCCAAATTTAAAAGGCTTATAAAAGTAACTTAGTGAGCATAAGAAGAATATCTTTTTCAATCAAATGAGAGCTTTCAAGTATGATTCCAAATATTGACTGGTACTGGATATAAAGCTGTTTTATACATAGTAGACACTCAATAAATATTTGTAGATTGGTAGAACTGCTCAGAAAAAGTTAATTTGTATAAAAAAAACCTTCTAAACACGTATGTCTAACATTACATAAGGAAAAATTCTTATGTTTAATATCAAAGAAAATAAGTCCCCAAAGAAATAAAATTCTAAATGCAATTTTAAATGTCCTTTCCCCAAATAAGAGGAAACAGAAGTGGTGTGATATTCGCAGACTTTCCCAAGGTTGCTTATCAATAGAGTGGACCATATAATTTATTGTCTAAACTGGGTCACTTTTGAGAGTGAAAGCAGACATTAAAATACTTTTGTTGAGAAAACAGGTGTAAACTGGGACTTTCCAGGGCAACTAGGACATATGGATCACCTTACATATGAAATGCTAAAAAGTTTACATTAATTGTGTATTTACTGTGTGTCAGGCAAGGCGTTAGGGACTTCCATACTTTAGTATGTCTTTTGCTGCTTGAACAGGTAAAGTCTTCAGTGATATTTTAGTATGAGGTCCAAATATTATATTAAAAGTCAGAGGTATGAGATCTCATAGTTTTCATTTCCTACAATGAAAGGTCCAGAAATCCTTTCTGTTTATCCAGGTAGAAAGCAATGAAGGCTTTCTGTTTCTCCCTCCCTCTCCATCCCTCTCCCACTGCAATTTCTTCCACAGGTCCCTCTTTCTAAGATTTCTTCTATGAGTGGAAAAATTCAAATAGGATTGTTCACTATTGAATATTTCTCTGAAAACAGCTTTCTGGTGAGGAAGGTCTCTTTATCCAGACAAGATAGGTTGCTGCTGAATTTGCTTTTCTCACTTTTAGTTGGTTTCATAATGGGCTTGTTGAAAGCAATGAGTGGTTTAGAAAAATACTGTCGGTGCTTTGAAATGGCAACCATTTCCAAAACTTGTTCAAAATCTGATTACATTAACAATTTCTCAAATCCATTGCATTAGCCTTTGTAATTTGCTTCCATGACCCATGGGATCTGTTGTCTCAGAGAGTGACGTTATTTTAAAGGAAGAGAAAAAGACTTGTCTCTCTTTGGAAAATAGAAACCTGGAAGAACTTGAAAACAATAGGTTTCTAGATCGACTGGAAGGTAAGATCCAAATCTACCCAATTTGCTTGGCGTTGTTTGCAGTGCCTCTGTAGGGAGCTGGCCCATAAGCCTTGATAGCTCTTTTGGGCTTTAGACAGTGCTTTAACTAATACCTGTAGACTATGCTCCTAGAAGTTCTTTCTTTCCACAGTGAAAGAGAAACCTTGACATTTGAAAATAGCAAACATGCTTATTGAACCTAGAACATGTGTCCAGACCTTAATACCCAATGCTTTACCTATATTTTCTCACTTCATCTACAGTCCTATGAAAACGTAAACTATAATTCACCCCAGTTTGCAGGTGGGAAAGCCAAGGCTGAGAGAGGCGACCTCACCAGGAACTGGCAAAGCTGAGATTTGCAGGCAATTTCGTCTGATTCCAAGGGCTGTAATCTTGACTCTTAACTAATCACTCTGCTAGGCAATCTTTGGCGATTTTCTTGGATTTATCTCAATATTGAAAGGATTTTCTCCATGGAAAGCCAACAACCCAATTATCGGAACCAGAACATTTCCTTGCTGGAACGGGTTGAATTGTGCCCCCCACCTCCAAAAAAGATATGTTGAAGTCCTAAACCTCAATACCTCAGAATGTGACCTTACTTAGAAATAGAGTGTTTTCAGGGGTAATCAAGTTAAAAGGAGATCATTAGTGTGGTTCCTAATCTAATATGACTGGTGTTCTTATTAAAAGGGTGAATTTGGACACAGACACAGGGAAGACAATGTGAAGAGACAGCCATGTACAAGCCAAAGCTATATAAGCCATCTACAAAGAGACAAGCCTGGAACACATCCTTCCTTAGCAACTTCGGAGAGATCATGGCCCTGCCAATTTCTTAATTTCAGACTTCTGGCCTCCAGAACTGTGAGATAATAAATTTCTGTTGTTCTAAGCCACCCAGTTTGTGGTACTTTATTACAGTAGCTCTAGCAATGTAATATACATGCTCTCCCTTATTTCAGCGGGTGAGGACTTGCTCCTAGATAACCGCCTATATCTTCTACTCTCTTCCTCGAGTATGGCTGGTACAAGGCTGGTACAAGGAACAGGTAGAGACCAGGTCCAGGCCACAAGTGCCCAAGATGGAGCACCAGCCAACTGAACCCGTCTCCGGGCTTCTGGACTGAGGTAGACCCCTGGCTGCTCTGCCATTGACAATGGAGGGAGGAAGGGGAGGTGGCCTGTGTTGTGGCTCTGATCTTCCACCTCTCAGACGCAGACAACAGTGGTTCCAAGCAGACTCCTTTTTTGCCCTTTCCTACTCCCAGTTGTTTCCAATATTCACTCTAGTGGTGTTAATTGATGGGAGAATGATCTGTCACAGCTATTGAATAATGCACACATTGATGATTTCTTAATAACTTGAAAGTCCTTATGATGGGGTGAGGAGAAGGAAGAATGCACGTTCCACCTCCTGCACAGGGGCAACAAAAGCCTTCAGTCAAACCATTCATGGACGGAGCTGTAGAACTGCCAGGTGAGACCTGATCATCAGCTTCTGGGGGAGGTAACCTGGTTTTTTCAAACTCACCCCTCCCTCTAAGCACAACCAGAAACACAACCCCACTATTAGCTAGAAATAATAAAATGCTCAATAAACCAAAAATTGTGAAGGCCCAGCCAGGAAACCCTCAAACACTCATGTTAACAGCACACCTGGTGAGTATTTTTTACAGTAAAGTATAAGATCTGCCCTTTTAAATAGCACAGAATTGGTGGCACAGTACATTTATGCCCTTTAAGCTGTAAACCAGAGTTTGCAGAGTTTATAAACTCCTTATAACCCTTTGCTATAATGTAAAAGTTTAGAATAAAAAAAGTAGTTTGACAAGCTATAGAGGTCAAAACAAACAGCTTTGACCTCTTTGACCAAAAGAGAAAGCTGAAGGGGGCTAAGTATTCTTATGGAATTGCTTTGGCCCAGGAGAGAAAAGCCTGTAAAGAGAACTTGAACCAGATAAATTTCATCTTCTCTTTGATTTCTACTGAATTGAGGACAAACTTCTAAAGAGAAAACTTTTGTTAAAAAAGGTGTTAGTGTAGTGGTAACCTATGTTGGGTTGGCATTTCATCACACCGCTATGGCCATGCCTGGTGGAGGTGACTCTGTAGACTTTCTCTCTCTCAGTTTGTGTTTCTCCTGTAGACTTGTAATGTTTTGTGGGCCTTTCTTGATTCTGGGATCTTCCACACTCATGTCAAACCACCCTGCATTCCATCCTCTGCCACTCTCCTCTCAGCACACCTCCAATTTCTTCACAAAGTTTTCAGTCATAATCAGTGACCCCTGCAGTATGCTGGGTACCCACCACTCCCCAAATTCTTCTTTCTTTCCTCTCTGGAGACTTGGGGGTCTCTCTCCAATAACAAAATACATTTTTCTGAAGCCCTCTGTAGCAGGTTTGGTCCAGGGAAACAAACTCTGAGATGCAGCCGGGGAAGTGCTGTCAGGGTCATCCCCTGCGGAGGAGTAAAGGAACCAGGATGTGGCAGAGGGAGAAGTTGACTGTGATGCAGTCACAACAAAGGCTTCAGCTGTGCCCCATGTGGAGCCCTTCAGAGCTGGGGGCTGGGTCTTTGTAAACTGACATCAAATAGCACTGGAGTCTGGCTGTCCTGGGGAGGGACATGATCTTGGATAAGGCATCTCCCTTTGACCAAGGGCAGCTTTCACCTGGGAAAGGACTCATGTGGGAGACTTCAGCTGCCAATATGCCTAGCAGCTGGGAGAATGAGTGTTTGGCCTCACAAGGGTGGATCTGGGTGGACATCACGGCATCCACCCGCCCCTTATTGTAGAATTCCCATTTGAGGAAAATAAGACATTATAGAGAAATGAAGGCTGCAAGTAAAGTTAAGAGGAATCTCATATCTATTTTTTACATTTAGTGAAATGTAACAATAAAACATCTTATCAATGCTATTTTTGCATACCTTAAATCAGTAATAATTAATACTCTACAATTAATTTATTATTTTATCTCTTTCAGGATCTATTTCCCCCTAAACTTTAATAAGATACTTATAATGCATTTTTCTTTGTTATAAATAATATAGTAATAACTGCCATTAACTGAGCACAAGCTATATTGCAGATATTTATTATTTTATTCAATCTTCATAAGACCCTGTAAGAAAGATGCTCATTATCCTCATTATGGCTGAGGAAAGCAAGGTTTAAAGAGAACAAATTACTTGTGCAATTCACACATAAATGGAAGAATGGGCTCTGAACCCAGCCGATCCTGGAAACTCTATTTTTTTAACTCTATCATTTTGACTCTATGCGTTTTATCTTAATAGCTTATTTTCCTTTCTGGTCCTCTTTCCAAATATTCAGTGCCTCTCTGATTTTTGTTTTCCCTCCTAGTTATGGGAATCCATAACTAAATCTGACTGTAGTCCCAGAAATTAAAACATGAAAGAGATAATGGGAACCTGTACTTCACCTCCTTGGAGTAGCTAGGTGGGTGGTCTTCAGAGAGCCCCTCCCCTATTCCTAGGCTGGAGCACCAGCTGTGTACCCCTGATGGCTTTGCACCTGACCCCTCCTCCATCCATTGATGCAGGACAGTCTCCGTTGTCTTTTCCTTAGTCCCCTGAATCTCTCAAGGCTTCAATACGACACCCTTAATCCATACTCCACTATTTTTTCCCCCTCCCTATCCCCAGTTATTTTCTTTTAATTATTAGTAGGAGTGACTACTGATGTCTACAAATTCAGATCTAAATTCTCATGGCAAAGGAAAGTAAATAAATAGATACATTCCCACATCCTAGAATTTCAGGCACAGGGAAGAGTGATTGAGAAGGGACTCTATAGAGACTTAAAGACCCATCTTATTGTGTCCTTTTACCAACATATTTCACATCCAAAACCTGATTTGGTCAAGACTAAGACTTCCTAGAGTTTGGTGCTTCAGGTGAAAAAGATTCCCTTAATAATTCATCATTCAGAAATTCCAAATTAAATAGAGCCAATTCTATGTCTCTCTCTCTCTCTATATATATGTGTGTGTGTGTATATATACATATATGTATATATATATGATATCTATATCTTCATAATATCTATATTATATATAAATCTATATATATAATTTGTAAAATTATAGCAAAAGGAATCTTGTCCAGCTGGCTCCATCTCAACTTAAATTGTGCCATGTGGGCTTTAGAAAAGAAATCAAGATGAGATGCTTAGCTGAGGCCTTTTTTATACTAGAATGGTGGAATTAAAATCTCATTTTTTGAAATAAAAAAAGGATAGATTTTCATCTGTCTGAGATATTTTAATATAATCTACCTAGAGGCAGAGGAGAATGGAGCGAATGATTCTTCTAGTCATTTCTAGCTTTATAACTATATTTTCAGAGGGAGAGAATAAGGATTCCTGCTGCTCCACACATTATTATACATTTTGAAGAGCATTAAGAGTTTAATATTTGTCGTTCAACTACTTTCCCAATTTCATGTCTAATTAGCCAAGAAATTGAAATTTCAAAAACATTCTTGATTTGCCAAATTCCCGTATGTATTTCAATTGAACAAAAGTTTATTACATTCCTTCTAAGCGTGCAGCACTTTGTTAGAGATGAGGGAAAGAGGCTGGAGGAGGATGGCTCTGACCAGTCTTTGCAGGTGCAGAGTCCAGTGAGGAGGGAGGACACGTTACAGTCAACTAGAGGGAATTGCTAAGTTAGTGGTATTGTGGTGATTTAACGGAAACACAGAGGTGGGCTCACTGAACTCTGTTGGATGTGGGAGGGGCATCAAGGCAAGGGTCACAAGGAGCTGATGCTGGAACTGGGTCAAGGGTGAACAGAACAAGAACCTCACTCAGGGCACATGAAGGACAGAAGGAAGGAAGGAAGGATGGGAGGAAGGAAAGAAGGAAGGAAGAAAAGAAGGAGGGAGGGAAGGAAGAAAACATTCTCTGTACCACTTCTCCATTGAGACCTTCCCCTGGCCCATTGTGGTTAACCTTCATCCAGTGTCTACTCCGGGGAATCTGAGGGCTCAGGTACAAAAGGCCCGAGGTTCTGCCAGGGTTCTTTATTTCAAGACTGTCCCATCATTCTCCCCACCTGCACTTCAGATTAGGAGGCAGCACACTGCACTCCCAACCTACTCGAATGTTTGTATGTGAGGGCTGTACTGCACATCACAAGCTCACCACCCCCTCATCAACATGCTACTTCCCAGTAACCCCAACACTACAGTGGATTCCTAACGAGAATACTCTGTTCTCCTAAGACTGCATTGTCTTCCTAATCCCCAAAAACAATAGTACTATTTCTCTCAAAACTGCTATTCCCACAGAGATGAATCTCTCCTCCCACATTTGTCTTATTTGGCAGGATATTGTTAAAAATGTCTTTTCATAAATAACAAATAGCATTTATTTTCTCCCTTTCACAAGTTTGACTTTCATGGGTATTATAAGGCTGCAAAGGATGAATGCTTTGTGGGGTTTGTTGCAAGCAGCCACATGATCACAGCCCCATTCTCAAGGCCAGCAGTCTCCATGTGAAGGAAGTGAACTTGAACGCCAATACAGTTCACTTTCTTTTGGCTTCCTAGCCACCCTTACAGTCCCCTGGTGCTCAGACCACACCTCTTGTCCTCACCTAGTTGCCACTCTCTCTAAACTGTGAATACTCAACCTGAAGATGTTGCCTACTTCACAGAGACACAGGCACTATAACTGGCCTAAATAGAAATGTTGTAATGAAGGACAGGTTGGCCACACATTAAAGAGGGCTATGAGCTACTGGCAGTAGTCTAAGAAGAGGCTTAAGCAAAATTTTCTAAAGGTGGTAGAAGCTATCTTTTCTTCACCCACGAATCTTTGCCAAAAATGTTTGGACTTCTTAAGTTATAGATGGTTGGTGGCTTATTTGACCCTGTGAATTAACCCTGTCCCTTGCTTTTCTTGGCTTTCCAGATATACAGGCATCTAACACACTGCTTCTTATTTACAGATGAAATAGTAACTCTTCAGCTATAAATTTCCCCTCCATGCTGCTTCTCTACTTCAGGGCATCAGTCTCTGCATCTGCCTGAGCATTTCTCTTGCCCCTCCTCCTCCTCTCACCCAAAGCGAGCCCATATCCCTGTGACCTGGATTCCAACTTGTACCCCCTGGGAAACTTGTGTCATTGAGTTCTCCCTCTTTATTGCCTATATCTTCAAAATATCCCTCCTTTTGCCCATGTGGGTCCTTCTCATCACACAGTGTACAAATCCTTCTCACTTTAGTGCCTGTCTTTCTTTCTCTTCAACTCATTGCAAGGTGATCTTCTTCCTTTCCAGTCTGTTTTAGCTCTTCTTTCTAACACCACCAATGATCCCTTAATGGTCAACTTCCATGGACACTTCTCAGTCATGAATGATTTCTCAGTCATCTTATTTGGTTTCCCTGCAATATTTACCACTGTTGACAGTGCCATCCTTCTTAAATTTTCTTTCCTTGTTTGGTTTCTTCATTGAGCTCCTTGTGCCTCTCCCTGATCTGCTTTCCAGGTGTCTCTTCTTCTATAACATCCTTAAATATTGATATTTCTTTAAATATTCATATTATAAATCTCCTATCAACCTATTTCCCTTCTTGAGTCCTTCCTGGGATGTCTCATTTACTCCCATAGTTTAAAATCCATCTTTATGCTGTTGACTCTGAGCCCATTTCTCCCACTCAGACCTCTCTCTTGTGCCCCAGACATATATAGTCAAGTATCTAATGGGCATTTACATCAGACAACCCAGACACCTCAACTTTGCTCTCTCCCAAAGGATAACTCCCTCCCTCAACCTACTTCACTTTACTCTCTCTCATGTATTCCCTGGGAGGTGCCTTGTACCACTATGCACCCGTGGTACTTCTGGATTCATTCCCCTCCTTCACCAATATGGCTAATTGAATGGCAATTCTCTCCAATTGTACCAGACCAAGACCTCTCTTGTCCACACCGTCTTCTACTTCCTATTGTCACTGCCTCCATTCAGGCACCCATCATTTCCTACATGGACTTTTTTTGCTGCTTCTTGTTTCTAATCTTGCCCCTCACTATCCACCCACCAGACACACCATCCATCCACCACAAATTTGATTATGTCAATGCTCAGTCAGGATTTTTTGAGGTCCCTCATGATTTAGAGGAGGGAAAGTCTGGCCCATCTTCTATTTCTGTACAAATGAAACTCACGTGCAAACTCAACTCTTTCATTATGTGAAAATAGCCATAAACAATGAGGAAGGGTTGAGTATTTGTGAGAGACTATAGGTTCTGCAAAACCTAAAATATTTACTATCTGACCCTTTACAGAAGCAATTTGCTGGCCTCTGGCTTAGAGGATTAACCCAACCTTCTTAGCATAGCACAAAAGATCTTCCAACATATGTTCTCTGTCTGCCTGTCCAGATTCATGTTCTTTAACTCCCTCTTTACTAGAAAGCAATATTGGATTTTTTTTTTTTTGTACATGAGGCTGTGTAACATGGTAGTTAAAAGTGGGACATACAGCCAGGATATCCGGGTTGAATCCTGGATCTACCACTAATTATCTGTGCAATATTGGGAAAGTTACTTAACCTTTTTATGGTTTAGTTTCCCCATATGTGATATAGAAGTTCCTGATTCAAACTTTTCCTCATTCAGACAACTTTGGAAACACTTTATTTGTCTGTAATATAGAACTCACAAAATTGTCGTTTTGGTGATGGTTCATGGCAATAAGGCATACCAAAATCTGCTTTGGAGAGCAATGTTAAACATGTCAAAATATTCTCACTTGAATAAATCAAAGTTCTTATCTCAACTGACTTAGTTGACATTTGTTAGGAACAAAAATTCACATTTCGATGCAAAGAACAAAGAAGTGAGAAAAAGAAAATGGAATTTATGAGGAATTTTTAAATTTATTGAAAAGATAAAGGATCCCTCTTTGAAAAACAATTATCTCACACTGTATGTGAGTGCTATATAAACTGAGAAGGACCATATATATGGAAGCTGTCATGTATAAACTTTAGTGCTCACCCTCATCTGATTCTCCTCACCTAATTTCTGGGAGAATGATGTTTTCTTGCCCTCTTACAATTAGGTGAGGTCATGTGACTAGTTTGGCCAATGAGCTGTGTCATACATTACTTCCTGGATGAAGCACTGAATTACTGGTGTGAGACTAGTACTTTCTTCTCCTGCTGGATAGAAAGGAAGGACAATATTTCTGATGGCACATCAACAAGATGGTGGCATCTCTCTCAGCCTGGATTATTGAGTCACTACCTAAGGGCAAGTTGCTTCAGAGTGTTGCCTGGACCCACAATGGATTTTGTGATGGTGAGAAATGAAATTTTGTTGGATTTGAATAGAGATTTGGGGGCTGTTTGTTATTACACATAACCTAGCCCATCTCAGATTATATTATATATGAGAATAATGCCTTTCGCTACCCTCATTTTCTTAGACAGTAGAATTAAGTGGATGCCCTGGGTGGATAGAGCAGGCTTGCCAATACCAAGCTTCACATGGAGTCCTGGAAGGAGCTAGTCTATTGTTCTATGCTGATGAGGAAAGGATGCCCCTTTGTGATCACTCCTGGTTGTTTTCTCTCTTTTTATTAGCAGCTTTTGTTATTGTACTTGGGAGGCAACGCTCTAGGAGCAAAGGCCATGGCTTTAACGATAAATGCCTCCTGAAACATTTCTAACCTGAAAATAAAATAACATCAAACCTTGCAAATGAATGTGGTAATGAGCCGCACATGTCCATTCTGCTGTTGTGTGGATCTAAAATCAGATGTCAACAGCATCTGAGGAAACACGGACCTGAAGCAAGTCTTTTGTTCACACTAGTAATTAGTTCTCCAGCAGCAGGCTCAGGCTGAAAGCTAGGTCAGTGCCCCTTTCCCTTAGGAAGCCGAGAAAATTCTCACTGCAACTGGACCACAAGATAAGGCTCCAGGGGCTGCTGTCTGCTACAGTTGTCACTTTGCCCACTTCTGGTAAAGGGCAGGTTTCTTGGCAAATGCTCCCCATCTTTGACTTGTAGAGAAAGGGTAGAAATTCTTTCTCTCTTCAGTGTGGGCAGTAACTGGAGTGGAGAGGCTGGAGTAGGAAAAATGGAGGCTAAAATTCTAGAAATTTGTTGGCAAACTTAACCAATTTCAGGAATAGCAGAACTGAAAAGATATTTTAATGTGATAAAAAGGTAAATGGGCACACGTTATATACCTTTTTCATATTCTGGAGCATAGTACTGATGAAGGAAATCAAATTACTTGAGTGTTTCTTACTTTGATTCTTGTTATACAGCTTCTTCAATAATCCCAAGTTTGATGACACCTTTTCCTGATTCATAAAACAATGGGTAAGGATGGATATTTTAAAAAATTTGACACTGAATGGTCAGTTTAAATTTCTCACTGTGAGCACCATCGTTTTAAGTCCAAGAAACAGATGTCAAATTGTGTGTAAAAAGTACAAATCAGTTGATAAATGAGAACTTGAACCTGTGGAGCTAGTACTCAGAACTCTCGACAAATTCTGACCTGTCCTTGTGAATGTCCATGCCATTGGAAGGTTTATTTGAGAGGCTTTGGTTAGGAAAATATTCTCAGACTACCAAATTATCTTCTCTGCTTCTAACTCACAGAACTAAAAGAAAATAAGACCATACCTAACAAGGTGGAAAAAATCATTTAAAAATCAGATAAATTCAAGAGACTTCAGTATTAACAGTCTGTTATTACAGTACTCACTAACCTTTAGCAGGCTGGATAGAAATGTTCTCTAAAGTAGAAAGCCTTTAATGATCTCAGTTTAATTCCCTGTTGCACTGAGGTCCATTCTGGAAAGAAAAAATAAAAACCATCGATGTACTTTATATTAAAGGTCTGAGTCTTAAAAGCAACTCTAATCCTTAGCTGGAAAAACAGTGTATCTGCAAAGGCGTCCTAAGTCTGCTGAAACATTATCCTTGAACCGATCTGCTTTCATCAATAGCTGGTCCCTCTGTTATGACAGTAACTTAAAAGACTCTTCTTTGCCTTAACAAGAAAAGTGAATAAGAAGAATAAGATTCGACTTTGCCGAATCAATTCTTTGGCTTGCTTTTTCATATCTTCTTCCTTTGCTGAGACCTTAAATCCCATCTCCTTCAAATAGGCAGGATGGAGAAGAAAATGACTCTTACCTGTCTGCTCTTTTTCTCTCCTCTGATCCTTCTGGTCGTTGCTCATCATTTTTTTCAGGTCATTACATCCCTTCTGGATTAATTTCTTTAATATCCCATTGGCTGGGCTGCCAAAACTCATTTCCTCATTACTGTTCTTTGCTTAAGGGTGGCAGTTGTTGAATCCTCTGCCACATCCCCTTTGATCTGCCTTGGATTTTATTTTTTATAACATCTATTTCTTTCTTCTTCTTTGTTTATCCCAGTGGCAGAAAAAGAGGATTAATTATTTTTCTGAAACCAGCACGTCTCTTTGTATCAAAGTGCTGGCAAGCAGAATACATTTATCTCAAGAAAGAGCATTTCTCCATCGGTGGTGATTTGGGGTTCTGTACATTGGACTTTTAATTCACTGAGGCAGGGTCTCTGTTTGCAGATTCTCTTGGCAGAGTCAGTCTAACAGTGACAAGTGTCTGCGGGCCTAAGTTCAACTCCTAAACAAGCCTCCTTGTCTCTGACCTTGCGTGCCTCCAAACTCATCCCAGAATAATCCTTCTGAAACACAAATGAGATTTGTTACTTCTCAGCCCCGAACATTTCGTGTGTTCTCCATTGCCTTCAGGAGAACCCCAAATTCTTTAGAATAGCATAAAAAACATTTTTTTCTACTTCCTTCATCTCTTCCCATTCTCCCCCTCTTCTAGTATCCTACATTTTAGTCATATGGAATATACGGGTTCGGGTTCGCAAACTGGGAGTCTCCCCTTCTGTCTCCGGGCTTTTGAACCGGCTATCCTCTCACTTGGGAATGTCCTTCTTTCCATTGTTTTGCAAAATCCACATACCTTTTAAGACAGCCCAAGGTCAGCCATTCTGTGAGCCTTCTCCCATTTACTCAAGACCCACAGCATCCCTGTCCCCACAGTCCTTTATGTTTGACTCAAGTGTTGTACTCATCACATTCAATGTCAGTGTCTACTTGCCTGAATCATCTACTAGGTTTTGAACTACATGAGGATGAGATCTCTGTCTTATTTATCTTTAGGATCTCTATGCCCTATTAAGCAGCCAGGCATATCAGAGTGGCTCAAAAATATTGTTTACTCAGATAAATGAATGAATGAATGAATGAATAGATAGTAAAGTAACTTGATATCTCTGACTAGTTGCATGGCATAAATTATGAATCACTCTAGTTCTCGTTTTCTTTTCGGTAGGCAATAAGAGTATTCCCGAATGCAGGTACTTAATAGTTGTTACTGCTGTTATTCTAATTAATTAAGACTCATACTTTGAATAATCTGAATTGATTGTATACATAGTCTGAATTTAGCAGAAAATTGTGACTTCCTTTTTATTTTATAGAATGTCTGATGTTTTTCCTTGATAAGTCACACTTTTGTTGGTTTTCTGTAAAGAAAATAGGATTTGGACCCTGTTTACTTTAAGAATGTTCGTTTCCCTTCTGAGTCTTGAAGAAAAATTTTGTTAATGATCTGAATTTATCAAGGTAGCATTGGATTAAAAACTGGGGTTATACAGTATATACACAATTGTTTTCCCGTATTTCATTTTATTGTTTATTATCAGCATTGTACCAAATTATTAAATATTCTAGGTAAATATAATTATCGACTGCATAATATATCATTTTTTGGCTATACTCTTCCTTCATTTCTTCATTCTTACAATCATCATCACTTATCAAAGTATTGTTTTCTTAAGCGTTTCTGGGTGTGTATACTGTTGTTTATATATTTATATGTGTGCACCATGTCATGGTGTAAAATGTATTTCTTATTATGCATTAGGGTCAACAAAGATTGAAAGCCACCGACTGACTTACAGAGTAGTTCTAAGACTACCTATTCCCCCTTTATTTATTTTTTTTAGAGAGGCAAATCAGATCAAGATGAACCTCAATGAGGGCAACTTTTAAGGGTTTAACAAGGGTAAGGTATGTGAGTAGAAGTTAGAATAGTCCTACTGCAGAATAATTAAATCTATGATGGATAAACATATCATACTTGATTTCTTTGTGTTGCTTATAGGAACTGTCTTATTATTATTATTTTGAGGAAGGATAGTCCTGAGCTAACATCCACTGCCAATCCTCTTCTTTTTGCTGAGGAAGACTGGCCCTGAGCTAACATCCATGCCCATCTTCCTCTACTTTATATGTGGGACGCCTGTCACAGCATGGCTTGATAAACGGTGCATAGGTCTGCACCCCATCTGAACAGGAAAACTCCAGGCTGCCAAAGCAGAGCACATGAACTTAACCACTATACCACCAGGCCAGACCCTGGAAACTGTCTTATTATTTTCAAACTTTAATGTATTATTTTAAACCATCCCAACCTACATTAGGTTTTCTGACTTGTTCTGCCTCCCTGAATCCCTGTCCCTCTGGTATTCACTACGGCAGACTGGGGATCCCTCAAATGAGGGGCCCAAGGCAACGGACTCAGTTAAAAATGATTAAGAGTTGTTTCTACCTTTGTCCAGCTAGACTGTCTGTGGTCACTCCCACTGTGTTCTATATGATGTCAAAACTGAGGTATGTCTCAAAGGGAGCAGCTTCAGTTACAGAAATCAGGATTGTGGTCCCCACTTTAAAAAATTCCATCCTACATTCCTACACAGCAGTGTGACTATTGATTCAGAAGATGGGTGTCTTCAGAACTCTTGAATCTTATTTTTCTACATTAACACCTAGCACGCCCCACAGACACATGGCCTAGTAACACCTCTTACATAAGTTTTCCACAATTCATCTTCATGGTTCACCATTTCTAATGTTAGCAATTTACAGTAATGAGCCATGAACTGACACCCAGGCTGGGTGAGACTAAGGCAACGTTCAATCTACAGCAAGCGGCAAAGAGTATTTGAGGGATACATTCTCTGTGTTCTGAAAGCATCTTAATGATCCTAAGTGCTTAGTTTGTTTAGAGGAAGTTCAAAGGCATTGAATCAATTGTACATTATTTAAAAAATACAATACATGAAACTTGGAAGATGAAGGAATGATATCTCTGTTACTGCAAAAACTGAGGAGGCAGCAGGATAGGAGAGGGTTGAAGTAATGTTTTTGTGCCCTGGGAACATGTGGTAAACGCATGTTTATTTTTGTGTTAATGGCTGGGTTCCATATGCACCCTGGGTGAAGAGGAGTGAATCCAGGCATGTCTGGGAATCATAAAACATCCCAATCTATTGTTTTTTCCAAATGTCTTGCATTCAGCAAAACACCAACATCTTTAATTGAACATTACTTTATATTTAATTTTTAAATTGACTAATATATGTGAGAAGAAAGATTTTACGTTTCAAAAGGCTTTTATGTTTTTTATAGCAAGGATGACTTGGGTAACTTCAGGTTTGTGTCTTTTATAACAAATTATGTCTCTTGTGATAATGAGAATGACAAATCTATAGTTATTAGAGCATACACGTTACCAACATATAGATTGAAACACTCAGTTCAGAAGGTCAATTTCTTAATATAAGAACACAAGCCAACAATTTGATGAATTGCATTTCCCTTTCTCTCAGAGTAAGCCCCTTAACATGGCTTCATGATTGAATGGAGTAGAGAATTCTAGTGCTGGGAAACTCCTACCAGCTAGTTTTAGATCCATGTCTATGTTTTTCTCTAGTACACATGGAAGGCATCTGAATATCTACAAAATGGAGGAAACATGGCCATTCGCTTCAGATAACACCAGGTTTGAAACCTGGCCTTGCTGCTGACTGGTTGAGTGGCGCTGGGCAAATCACTTGACTTCTTTAAGACTTGCTTTCCTCACTTGTGGAAACAGTACAATACTGTTCCTGGCTGTGTTCTTGTGAGAATTAAATGTTTGGTACATGCAAAATGCCTAATGCAGGGCCTGCTGGGAGCAGAGACTCAGTGAATAGTAGCAATTGGCTCAGAGATGCTGCCCTGATCCCTCCCCTCAGTCAATGATGCAGAGCTTGATGCGGAAGCTGTGTGGCTTTCCCCACTTTGGGTACTGCTGTCTGCTAGTCCAACACTACTGCATCTGTGACCTTTAGACATCAGGCAGGCCTAAATCCTGTTCACAGTCAACTGTGTCCTCCTTGATGGCTACACAACATAGTTGTATTTTCTGAAGCTCCTAATAAGAAGTTTCTGCCTGTGCTTTCTTTGCTTTTCTATGGCACTTGCACCCTGTTAGCAATGGTCTTTCCCTTCCTGTGCCGAAGGATGAGGTAGCCTGAGAGAAAACTGAGTTCCTTGTGTAAAATACATTCCCCTCTCTCTTTTTACACTGGAGACTGAATGTAGAAGTAGAAAACTGGTAGAAACAGCCTTGTTATCATAAAGCTGGTCTTCTTTCCCTTGTCGAGAGACCAGACCTAAGGGAAAGGTCATTCTTATGATATGATATATACGATACAATATATCACTTGATCCTCATCATTCACAGGTTACATATTTGTGAATTCACCTACTCACTAAAATTTATTTGTAACTCAAAATCAGTACTCCTGGGGCTTTCACAGTCATTCACAGAACATATACAGAGTGTGAAAAATTTGAGCCACCCTCATGCACAAGTTCCCAGCTGAGGTTGAACAAGGGGTCACTCTGATCATGTCTCTCATGACGAAGGGACTAGAGGATGGAAACAGGAAGGGCAGTGCAGTGTAACGCAAGAAACTCTGCCTCTGGGGCCGGTTGGATCAGGTTTGAATCCCAACTCTGGCACCCATTAGTGGAGCAGCTTTAGGAAGTCACTCAACACTTCTGAGCCTTGCTTTCTCTTTTGTGAAATAAAGAAAATAGAATCTGCTCATTTTAATTGTTTTTAGGATTTAAGATTATGTTCTATGTGATATACATATATGCATATAAATATCCATCTCTAGGAGCAATGGTTCGGTATTCACTAATTGATTAATTCAGCATTTGCAGAGACTTTATAGAACATAACTACCATGAATAATGAGAATTGACTCTTATATGTATTTTGTGTGGATATGTCTCTCTCTCTCTCTCTCTCTCTCTCTCTCTATATATATATATATATATATGTATATATCTCCCAGGGGAGGAGTAGGCAGGGAATAATAACTAGACCTTGGCTTCGGCTCCATTTCTATCAATAGGTTCTGTTGATATGTGAACTGAGCCAAGTTACTTTTCCTCAGTGCCCACAGTTCCCTAATATGTAAAGTTAGGGTCAGGGTGTCTGCCCTTCCTAGGACAAGAGGTTGTTGTGGGGATAAAATGAGTTTAACAGACATGAACTTCCTTAATAACTTTAAAGCACTCTAGTAATGGAGGGCATTGTATTTTCTGGCTCCTGTCCAGGCAGCAGGAGCAATCAGGAGGCTGCGATGGTCATTCTATGGGGGCTGTAGTTTATGGTGGTCATTTCTAATCTAGGGTTCATTCATTTGTTGATTTGTTTATTCAGTCTTTCAATGAACTTGTATTGAAAACTGATTATGTGCTCAGGAGTATGCAATATGTGCAGGATACAAATGAATAAGCAACATTCATCTCTCAAGATGCTTACTGTGGAAGGAGACAAACGTGCTCTTTGCATTCTAGGTACAGGTACCCCAGGCTTCTATTCTTCCACCAGACTCAGATTCTTCACATGGCCCTGGGTCTCAACCTGATTGTAGAGACTCTCCCATACTAGCGCCAGTTGTGTATTTTTGTGTGCTTGTGCATGCATGTGAATCGGTATGAGTGTGCCCAGAGATAGAAAAGGCGATGCAAAATACCCTGGTACTTTCACCGGGTGCAATCTCTTCCGTGTCCTCTTTCGTTCATACTCATTCCCTTGGCGTCTCCTGGAATGCATGGTCCTTTCTCTGGGATGGTAGTCGTATTCCCTCAGGCTAGAGTTACCAGCATATGGAAATTCACACGTGTCCAGATTATGATTCCTGAGAACTAGATGCATCAGCTGAATAAAATGCATGCCCTTCGGATGTGTGCTGTGTGAGGCTTGTTGGATTCTTTTTGTGTCCAAGGCCCAGAGGTCCCAGTACAAACAAACCCACTAACACGAGTCCCTCATATCGTTATTTATCTAGCAACTTTAATTCTCTGATCTTATGTGAAAGCAATTCTTAGACAATATGTATGTATTTGAGCTAAAAATCTGTTTTAAGAGTTTATACTATTACAACTGCCCTTTCAAATTGTCTTGATGATGTATGAAAAATAGGGATAAAAATTACAGACTTCCTAGAAATTGCTTTGACACAAGATTTGAGTGGACATAGAACCTGTCTTAAATGAGATTCAAGAAAACTTAGGAATCATATGAGCCAAATCCTTCCCCTCGCAGAGAAGGTTGAGAGTGATGAAATGGATATTCCAATTTTTTTATTGTTTTTGTGAAAATATAATGCAATTGGTTAGTATAAAATATACTTCACATCTCTTCCCCCATCCTTCTTCTCTTTTGTTTTTCCTTCGTTGATTTGCCGTGGCTAATCTTTCATTCATTTATTCATTCTTTCATGCATTCATTTGTTACCAAGAGTGAATTAAAAGCCTATACAATGTTCAAGGCACTGTCTGAACCAAAATTCCTCTCCTGGAATATGTCCAGTGAGCATACATGAAGAAGATATCCTGATATACACAGCATTTTCTGTGTAGCTTTTCAGTATTATATGTCTGCTAAATTCTAGTAGACTCCATCACTTTGATTAAAGGTTTCAAATATTTTCCTCCCAGTCTGTAAAAGGCAAAAAAATCTTAGCCAAAGTAGGATGGGGATTTCTGTTCTAGTATCTTTGAAGTTTAAAATGTCATTCCTGGCTTCTGGCAGGATAGTAGAAGGTTGAGAGCATGGGCTCTGAAGTCAGACTTCCTGGGTCTAAACTCTGTCTTTGCCACTTTCTGTAAGTATAACTTTGGGCAAGTTACTTTCCTCTTTCACACCTCAATTTTATTGTCTATAAAGTGAGAATGATAATATCTAGCTCATAGGGCTCTCTTGGTATTAAATGAAAGGTCCTTTAAAGCACATAGTACAGCACCTAAGCCATATTAACCATAGTCAGTACTTGATAGATGTCAGTTGTTACTGGTGCTGTTGTATAATGGAAGCAGTTTCTTTGGTTCCTGGAGTGATTTGCTACCATATTGTACATTCTCTGCCAGAGAATTTATGTTACCACTAATATGACACATGATGCTCATTTGGATAATCTAGGGCCCATGGATTAATTATTCCTAAAGCTCTAAATGCCAGGATGGAGCTATAGAATTGATGGGTCCTACATCTCACCAATGAGGGCTGGGAGGGTTACCTCTCATAGCTGTCTCTCTAGGAACAAATGTACTAAGTTACGGAACTTGTGACTGGTAAAATGGGAACGTAAGGAATAAATCTGGGGGAAATTTCACTCATATTCTGATATCAAGGATTATGTTGATGGTTTTGGCAAACATAGCCTTGACTAGAATCACCTGGGAGTTTTTTAATAATACAGATTTCTGAGCTCCAATTAGGACACAATAAATTAGAATTTCCTGTAATTTCCATTAAAAAGAAAAGTTCCCCTCAAGTTGTAATTTGTATGTGACTAACTTGATACAAGCATATGAGAGGAATTGGCATACACTGCAGTTGGTGGTTGATATCTAAATGCCATTATTAGATAGACATTCTGGACCAGGTAGAAGAGATAACTTCCACCTTAATTTGGTCTTCATTGAAGGCATTCTAGGGCCCATGTGCCCTCACTTCTGGACTGGTGACATCAGGGGACTGGGAAGAAAGAGATACCTGGAAGGGCTGTTGTAACGCGTGTGGATATCCTTTGTTCTCTGTGAATCTCTTGGAACTTCACCTTAGAGTTTAGAAGGAAAAACCTCACCTCTCACCCTTTAACAAAACATTCCTGGTTTTACATGTAAAAGCCCCAGCAAACACGCAGCTCATGGTTATAACATCTGGTTTGACAAAAACCCACTGGGTAGCTGAAAACAGAAATAAAATTTAAAACACCAGGACAAACCACCACTGCCTCAAAAAAACATTTCACTTGAACATTTTAGACATTACATTTTGTAACCGGGAATGTGGCCCTTTTTGTTTTGACTACTAGAAAGCTCAGAGTCAAGTTTAAGGCTCACTTTTTACAAATACAGTATAGGATATTCTGCTAGGCATTTTCTGTGCTTCTCTCACTCTTGGACTCTTTGTGTCATTTTTCTTACCCTTAGCCATTATTTTATCAGTTATCCATCTTTTATCCTCTTGTACTATATATAGTACAAAGCATATAAAATCATTTTTGGAACAAGTTGAGATTTGAATGTATAGACGAATATATGGTAGGCAGTTGGCACATAAGATATTATTCCTGCCCTAATTTACACAATCTGTAGCTGGACAGTCACAGAAAGGCATAAAACAAATTGCAATGAAGTTTCTAAGTGCTATAATGGTGGTGTGGACACAGGGCTACAAGGCACACGATGGAGGAAGCACCACTGATTGGTTTGGTAGCTTTTATTCTGTGCTTGCTATGTTCCAGCAATTCTTTAGGCCCTGAAGATTCAACCTCCCTTAGCCCCGAGGAGTTCAAGTCTATGGAGAAGACAAATATGTAACAAATAGCTATACTATAACATGACTCCTTCTAATGCTGAGTATATATAAATACTGTGAAAACACAGATGAAGGGCAATTAATTATATCTGGGAAAGGAAACCTCAAGGAGAGAGAGTTATGGAGAGGTGATGACATTTCGCCTTGATCTTGTGCACAACAAATAACTTCCTATAAGGTATTTTCCACCTGTTTTGAATTAACTAAAATTATTAGGTCTTAGAATTTGTAAAGGTCATCTCTATTAGAATGGAAAAAGTGCATCACTCTTGTAAAATAACCATTTAAAAAGCACCAACCTGATTTTGGATGGCTACCAGAAGAATTAATGCTAAAGTTCGTAAGAAAGGTTTTTGAAACTGAAATGAAAATAAAACGATTAGGGATTTGAGAAAAATAGTGCTAATAAATAATGATATGTAATTGATCATAAACAGTATAATATAAAGTAATTGTAGCTTCTTACTATACCATACTGCCTCTTTGTGCTTTCCTGATTATGGTCTAAGTTTAGGGAAAATCCATGGACTAATGAGATAAACAGAAACATTGCTAACACCTTGTGGCAGAAATAATGCTATGTGATTTCCAAATCTACTTCGTTTACCTTGTGGGTCCATTGCTAAACTCTATTTCCCATTATCCTTGCTGATATCTGCTACTTCCAGAACTGGCCTATAAAAATCTCTCTTGCTTCATCTTTTCCTCTCTGACTTTCCCTTTCATGGGGACCCTGTGTTGAAGACAAGAGTGTCAGGAGATGGAAAGAGCTTAGGTCCCTGGGGCACACTTAGAGGAGAACTCTCTAGGAAACCTAACTAGAAATATCTGCCCCGGATTTTGCATGAGCGAGGTGTTATCGTATATCATGCAAGGCCAATGAAATTTGGGATTGTTTATTATAGCACTTGTTCTATCCTAGTATACCTGTCATGGAATATCATATACACTTTTGCTTTTATATTTATGTCCTTTAGTTCCCCTTCATTTATCCTCATAATCATATAACACACTGTGGTTAATTCAGTGTTTGCAGAATCTGTGAATTAAGGTATTTTCTTCAGATGTTGAACAAGGTTGATACTGCAACTTCAATCTGCCAAGTACGCATAAAACAGGTCATGAAAATAAGCAGATCATTCAGTTCTCAGAGGAACTACATTACATTGGCTGTGATTCATGTAACACATGTATGGGACACCTCAGAGTATGGTCCCTGTGCCAGATCCAGGACACATGCACATAACATCAGGGGAGCATGCTTTGCTGTCATGGTGTGAACATATTTGGAAGAAGGACACCCAGTATATAAGGAATGAGTCAAGTCGCTTGGCCTTAGTCCTGAGAGGCCTGGATTTGTTTGGCAGAGCAGTAGGATTTTAGAATAGCTGTTTCCATTTGTGAGTTGTGAAATTATTTACATGACATTCTAATGTGCCTGAATGAACAATTTATTCAATAGAGAATATTTCCTGAACTTCTCTTGCATATTGGCTAGGCATTGTTCTAGTTATTGGGACTAACATAGTGAACAAGACAGATTTGACCCCTGCCCTCAAGAATCTTATAATCTAGGAAAGGAAACAGATATTTAAAATTTAGTGATGGGTGTTTTCATGGAGGCAAGACAGGATATGTTGCATTTGTTTTCAGCATTTCCTCCTCTTTCTGGACAAAATTATATGGTTATACTTATTCTATTTTTTAAAGCCAAAGCAACACCAAAAAGAATGTCTCTATGTGCAAAATTGAATTCAATTATTAAGGTCCTTAAATTTGTTCTTTTCTCCTTGATCATAGTGGATGTGGTGTGGGTAGAAAACTGGGAATGAGTGGAGGGAATATTTTGGTATTAAATATGCTGATTGATTTTAAGACTCTGATGGACCATGTATATGCATTTATCTGTGAATAGTGTCAGAGGGCATCTGTGGATCTTTATGTGAAAGATGGACAGGTGGATCTACTCAACTCCACCTTGTCTGACCTCTCCCTGGAGGGTCTCTGACTGTTCCTCAAAGTCACCATCTTCAGATCTACTGTTTTCAGAAGAACGGCTATGGAGGGAGGGAGATTAGGCCAAGGATGCCTAAGGGTTGAGGATCCAGAAGTCTAGCCTCTTCCTTATGGCTGCTGCCAGTCACCTGCCTCAGCATCATCTGGAAATTGTAAAATGCAGAATTCCAGGCCCACTGCAGACCAACCAAAGCAGAATTTCCGGGGAGAGGGGTAGAGTTCAGACATCTGCACTTTAAATAATTATTTTGTGTAGGTTATTCAAGCCTGAGAGCCACTCTCCACAGAAGAGCAGACAGTCTCTGAGAAAATCCTGCTATCAGTCTTGTTACTGCCACAATCAAAGTAGGGGCTAGTTGACTTTCATCTCTTTGTTCAAATTAGCATTTGACCTCCCAGCTGCCATGTGGATAGCAGGGAGGTGGAGTCCAAGGAGTGGTGGAGTGAGGGCAAATCAGGATGATATCTCCATGCAGGTACAGTCCTTGATAGTCACAAGGAAAGGAATAAAGTATTATTTGGAGGGGTGAGAAATTACACTGATTCCTCAATTTCCACTCACTATTTTCTTGAGCATTAGGTGCTGGGCAGGCAAATCTCAAATGTCTGCAGTCCCTGATGCCTCCTATTTCTTGTCTCCCACTGGATCCTGATCCTATTTCTACAACCTTCAACCTTATCTCTAAATCTTGGTGACATTGCTGTTACCAGTGGTGAGGTATTGGAAGAATATAAAGGAACATATAATTATATTTATTTATTGTCACTTTCTAAGTTTTTATTTTTGCATGTGTTTTATAATACATATGATATACAGTGGAACATTATATTTATGAATGATAATACATACATTCACATAATACATCTGCTCACTTATCTTTAACTGATCGTGTACACTTTCAAAAAACTTTACTATCTCCACGAAGCTTAATCCTCTAAGCTTTAGCATACTACTGGCTCCTCTTTCTCAATGACTCTTTAAGGCCTGGGAATTTTGTGCTTTGGACTCTCCCAGGGCTTTAATGAATTTCCTCTTGATGCTTGTCCAATGGAACCAGCATTGCTATTTGACATTTTGAATTTTTCATTTCAGCATGTGACCTTGTAGGGTATTGTTTTCAAGTAACCAAAGCCTGATCTTAATCTAGTGAGTTTAACCCTTGCCTGTTTCTCTACCAAGGTCTTGGCCAATTAAATGCTTTGGTATTCATATAATGTACTGGAAAATTAAAGCTAGTCCTCAATTAAAAGTCCATCCTCTTCCACCTATGGCCTAACTCAAATTATTTTATGTGACCTTATGAATTTGAGACACAAAATGTTTATATTCTTAACTTCTTGAACCTCCACCAATTAAATATATCAGAATAGCCAGCAATCATTAAAGAACAAATACCTGTCTATACATATAAAGTGCAGTATGTATATGTACAATCCACAGTCATTTAATTTCTTTTTAAGTTGGGCTCTTTTTGGTCCAAGGATCATTTTTTTTTCATAATAGATCTAAATTTATACCAGTCGGTTTGTACTTCCAGAACAGCCTTGTCACCAACATAAATCATCTCATTTCAGCAGCTACAGTAAATAATTGGGCCCCTGAGACATTGTTTTCCATCTTCTCTGCAGAGAGCTCTCTACAACCTCTGGTTTCTCCCCTGGGTATGCAGGGTGATGGTGCTGTTGCCTCTGGCCTTTTCATTTATTATTTATTTCATTTATTGCAGGACTCAGAACAAATTGGAATTGGCAAAAAATGGAAAGAGAGTCTGTGGAATGATAATGTCCAAGGTTCTCATGATTACCAGAAACTGCAGGGAGAGCAGAATGGGAAAAGCAAACAAGAGAAAAACAAAAATGAAATATCATTTTAAACGAGCATATTTAAAAAAAAAAATACTTGTAACCTAGTGAATTTTCAGGTCTCAATAACAAAAGACTGGTTTAATAAAGCTTTTTGTTTTGTTTTGCTTTTGTAAGTCAAAACACAGCCTCAATTGCTAGAAGGTTGGGGGAGTTCTGGGTCCAGGCCAGCAGCTCTATCAGGAAGTTGACAGACTTGCGGCATTGCCTCCCTGGGGCTCAGCTTCTCCCCTCTAAGCCTGAGTTTTTCCGGTAGTAAACACCCATGGATTGATTACTTTTCCCAGTCCCTGGAGTATAAAAGGTCAGCTCACTACTAGGTTATAATAAAGCTTTCTCCTTGGTTTCTGGTTCATGAAATACTTTCCAGCTTTTGCACAAAGATTAATTTGCTGCAATAGAACTTGATTACAATTCAGTAGCTTTTATCATACGACTTTCATCTGGGACCAGTTCTTCTAAAAACAGGGAGCTTTGGGGGCCGGCCCAGTGGCAGAATTGTTAAGTTCTCATGCTCTGCTTCCATGGCCCAGGGTTTCACCAGTTAGGATCCTGGGCGTGGATGTGGCACCACTCGTCAGGCCATGCTGAGGCGCTGTCCCACATAACACAACCAGAGGCACTCACAGGTAGAATATATAACTATGTACTGGGGGGGGGGTGCGGCCGGGGGGGGGAGCGGCGGGAGGGGGTGCTTTGGGAAGAATAAAAGAAAAAAAAGATTGGCAATAGTTGTTAGCTCAGGTGCCAATCTTTAAAATAAAAAAAAATAAAATAAAATCAGGGAGCTTTTAGATAATATGATCCCAATTGATATCAAGAAAGATTTTACTCAAAAGCAGCCTGAAGTATGTAAAGATGAATAGTGTCTATTTTATCTTTTGATATATATATATATATATATATATATATATATATGTCTTCTGTCTTCCAGAATTTTAGAGTTGGAATGGATCTTAGAAGTCATGTAGTCCAGCTATGTGTGATCTAGGGCAAAATACTAGGTAGGTACTATTACAATCTATATTTTTCAGAATAGAACACTGAAGTCTAGAGAGGTGAAATAATTTGCAGAATCACCTAGCTAGGATTCAAACCCAGACCTAACTCCAAAAACTCTGTTTTTAACTACTATGTTAGACTGCCTCTTAGGTCAAATTTAAATACATGCCATCCATTTGAAAGAATTAGTTATCTATTTCTGTATAACAAATAACACCAAAACTTAAAGACTTAGAAGAACAATAATGACTTATTTTCTTGCACGGTTTCTGTGGGTCTGGAATTCAGGAGTGTCTGCATTGGGCAATCCTCACTAAGTGACTCTCCTGAAGTTGCAATCAGATGTTGGCTGAGGCTGCAGTTATCTGAAGGCTTGATTGGGGTGGAAGAGTCACTTCCAAGGTTGCTCATTTCACATTTCTGGCAGATGGTCCTGGCTGCCAGCTGGGGGCTTCTGCTGCTCTCCATGTGGATCTCTCCACAGGGCTGTTGGGTGTCCTTACACCATGGTGGCTGACTTCTCCTGTAATATGCCATTCAAAAGATCAAGGCTGAGGCAGCAATGCTTTTCATGATCTAGCTACAGAAGTAACATACTATTACTCCCACCATATTATATTGGTCACACAGCCAACTCTGATTCAATGTGTGAAGGACTATACAGGGGTGTGAATACCCAGAGGCATGCTCATCATGGATCGTGGGTCGTCTTGAAGGCTGGCTACCACAGCAAACCACTTACTCTCTGTTTTCATAACCCCATTCCTACCCTGCCTTTATAGTTCACCCTGTTAGTATATATTGGCCTATTATAGAACCTCAGTAAATATTAGCCTAGCCAATGAACTCAATAAATATTTGGATTGAGGAAGGTGAAAAAATTCAGTTTTTTTAACTGTTGCTAGAGGAATTACATAATTTTGGCCTTCACCAATAACCCACTTTTTCCACTTACTTTTTCTTTTCAGAAATTGCTGGCCTACCTTCCCTACAAGCCTATATGATTGTGTAGAGAACCTCAAAACTGAGGTTGCTCCTTCTGGATCCATCAAGAGACACAAGAATATGTCCGGCAGATTGGTGCTTCTCAACAGATCAGAGTCTTCTTGCTGATGATGTCCCTGAGAGAGCTTCTACAGTGAGATCTAGTCCTAGAAAGAGCCGTGAAACAGGTCTTTTAGGTACTTCCTTTCAGAGCCAACCATAATTCAATTCTATAATGTATAAAAAGCTATAAATATCCCTATGCATTAATAATGTTGCTTGGGTGATATATAGAAGTATAGCATCTTGAAAAACGTCTATTTGGGAAGAAGGTCATTTTATTTTATCATCTATAATTTACCAATATTCTTCACTCTATTTATTGCTCAATGAAGAGAAGCCACTGAAGCACTAGTTAGGACAGGAACTGTGTCTTTCCAGAAATGATGCCTGGTGTGATGTTTAAAAATACAATGCTCTTTCAGTCTCTGCTCCTTTCTTGTTCCAAGGATGTCATTATCAATACTAATATAAATTTTTCATTGCTTGAGCCATTACAATATACAGGGAATAGATTTTTCAATTTTTTAAGTTCCACTGAGTATATTAGCAAAATTATCTGACTGTCAGCAGGCATGTGGTGATGCCAGTAGCATCTCTGACTTTGATTGTTCTAAATCTCTTTATGTTTACAGGTCTCCAGTTGAGAAAAAGCCAAGGATTTATTTTCAACCCTCCTCCCTATTCCTTCCTTCGGATGGCTTTCTCTCACGTCTCTTATTCTCTTGTCTGAGTCTTTAAAATGATAAACACAAAAAGCAATCTAAGAGATAGGTTATGTTTATTGCATTGAAACAATTGTGAACTTTTAAAAATCATGCTTTAAGGTACTTTATTTTATTATTGATTTTTAATATCCCTATGAGTTAGGGCAGAGAGTTTATTAATGAGAAGGTTCTTGACTCATGCAGAATTTTACCACACCTTAGGGGCAGACTTAGAGTTGAGCCATATTCTAATACTCAGTTTAGTGACAATTCTGGATTCATACACAAATGACATACGGCAGCTTCAACTCTCAACTCTGTAATTTTCATGAACTGCAAATGGTGTGCATGCCTGTAGAATGAATTTTAGATTTCAGTGTGGGGAAATGTGTAAGAAGAATCGAGGGGAGCGGCATGGTGGGAGGAGCAGATTAGAATATAGCAAACATTCTTAATTAAAGGGATGAAGTCTCTCAGGCCAAGTAACAATACGATAGGGTCACAGAATGGTAGATTTGGGAGGTAGCTTCAGGATCTGCTTCTCAGTTCCTCTATTAGGATGGAGAAAGGGAGGGCAAGCGCACAGCCTGGTGTCACAAAGCTCAAAAGTGGTGAGTGGGTCTCAAATCAACGTTTCTGGCTTTTGGTCAGGGACTTTTCCAAATATATTGCGTTATCTCAGAACCCAAAGAAGAGAGATTAATTTTCCATTAAATTTGCCTTCTTTAAATTTAGATTATTTGGAGGTAAAGACTAAACAATAGATTTGTTTGTTTGTTTGAAATACCCGGCTCAAGTAACTAACTGTGCAGACCGAGTTCAACAAATGGTCCTTTATCATGTGTTGTTTATGTCTGTCCATCGAGCTTGATCTTGCAGTATAACATCAACAGCACTTCATAATTACTTCATCATGTGGGCAAACTCATCAATGAACCTGAGGTCATTAACATCTACATTAGTCTCCTGTTGCTACTGTGAACAAATTACCACAGACACAGTGGCCCGAAACAATACAACACAAATTTATTATCATAAAGTTCTGGAAGTCAGAAGTTTGAAAATAGGTCTTATAAGGCTAAAAACAAGGAAGGTGTGGGAAGGAATGATTCCTTCTGGAGACTCTAGGGAGAACACCTTCATTTCCTTTTCTATCTTCTAGAAGTTGTCTGCATTCCTTGGCTTATGGCATCCTCACAGTAATGGCATTATTCTGACTTCTGCTTCTGTCATCTCATCTCCTTCCCTGACTTTGATACTCCTGCCTTCCTCTTACAAGAACCTTGTGATTACATTGGTCCTCTCTGGATAATCCAGGATAATCTCCCCATCTCAAGATCCTTAATCACATCTGCAAAATCTGTTTTGCCATGTCAGGTAACAAATTCACTGGTTCTGGAGATTAGAACATGGGCATCTTTGGGGAGCCATTATTCTATCATATCTAAATTTAATATTCAGTTTTTAAAAAGTTGAGTATGATGGTGAGAGCCTTGCAAAAAGTCTGAGGGCTTCAGTTTGAGTCTAATTTAGAACACATCAGCTGGGTGACCTTGGGCAGCTTACTTAACCTGACTGAGGTTAGTTTCTTCATGTGCAAACAAGTGGGTAGAAATAAGAGACAAAATGTATTACATGCTTGGTATACTCACTCATTCACAATTCTCTAAAAAATATTACCACGTACCTCCTTCATGCCAGGAAGAGTACTAGGTGCTAAGGATACAGTGGTGAGCAGATACTGACATAAGGCCTGTCTGTGAAACTTACAGTCTGGTGAAGAAGACAGTTCTTAGTCACATCTGTAGTTTGTAGTCATACAAAGAACTGTAAAACTTAAAACAGCACAGCATTCTGCTGTAGAGGGACTTGTGTTATGGGAACTTATAATGAAGCGTTTGATCTACAAGGACTCTTCTGAGGAAGTGACTCCTGATTTGAGATCTGGAGAATATGTAGAAGTTAGGGAGGCAGTGAGAGGAGGGGAGTACATTGCAGGCAGAGGGACCAGCAGGTGCAAACAGACTTCCTTTGCAGGTGCAAAAGGAAAACGTGTGAGAAGAAACTGAAGAAGGCTGTTGTGATGGAGCGGCAGAGTAAATATATCCCACGCACTGTACCAACAGTGTAAAGTGCGTGATCCAAACTCCCACTTAATTAGGCAAGTGGCCTCAGGCAAGTCACTTAACTTTGCTAAGCCTCAGTTTCCTCACTGACAAAATAGAAATAACAACTGTAACTCTTAGGGAGTGTGCAGATTACATAAGAAAATGCACATAATTATTATGCAGACAGCACTGGAATCTTGGCAGTTTTCTTAAACATTAACTTCTTTATCCTTGCATCAACCTTATGATGCAACTGTTATTAATCCTATTTTACAGATGAAGAAATTGAGGGAGAGAACATTACATAACTTGTCCAGGTCATATATCAATTGGCAGAGCAGGGATTTGAGCCAGCTGGTGCTCTCCACCACCATGCCGCTCATCCCACAAAATAACACAGGCATTTTGTGAAACAACCCTAAATTTATAAATGAAAGGCTTGTGATTATTCATATTACCCTCCTAACCATTATTTTTCCTTCTATTATTATTCTCATTGTAAAAAGGAGAATGTAAGCTGGCTGAAGCTGATCCATTTAATTTCTTCCCCTAATTCATTTTCTCTCTAAATAAATTCCAACAAAAGCTAAAGAGAACGGGAGTAAGGAGGAGATGCAAAGTGCATCCATGTCTTCATTGACTCTGCAGCCTCATTCCTTTTGGCTTGGATGCCAGAGCTTATTTCTGAGGTAACAGTAAAACCAAGAACAGCTTACTGTCTATTATGTTCTTATATTCTGTAAATGAAGAGTTTGGGGAGATTAAATGATCTGGTAAATTGAGATAACCAGACAAACCATTTGAGGTTTACCTAATTTCAAAGTCTCAGAGTAAAAAATATATTTAACAATAAAACTATATATTTAATCTTCCTTTAGTAATTGTGAAGATGCTTCAGAGCCATGCTGTTTCTCAGAATTTTTATCACTATGTCAATTATTATTGTCCTGATAAACTGCAAGAGTGCTGGCTTAATAGTCATTTTTAGTCGGTAGAATGTCCCATAATCATACCTTACTGGAAATTGTCATAGATTAAAATTTGAATTCAATTTTTTAATTAATTCTGTAAATTTACAATAACGCAGCAAATGTTTGGGGATAGTCTCCTTTTAATTCCATTATTAATGTGAAACAATAGAAAGGATTATATTTTAAGTGGAAAAATGCATAATCCAAACATGGTTTCCCAACCAAATCAAACAGATATGAACAAAAGAGAGAAGGAGCTTCCATTTGTCATTTTATGGATTGTTTTTATCATTCATAACAATGTCTGCCAGTATCAGAAGACAAGTTTTCAGCAAATATGATGCCAGAAGGGTATTCACAGACAGATCTATTTTCATAGACACCCACAAAAAGTGTATTCGTTTTTTGCTGTTGTTGTTTTAAGATTATTTGGCATTGAAGAAGAGTCCAATATCAATTGACATTTAATTTTTATGATCCTGAATCTCTAATCCCTCCTACAAATTCAGAATAAGAATTCAACTAATGAAAAAGCATAGGATGAGCCATTATGATAAGTTATATCTTACTGTAAGTTTATGGATTCAGAATCTCTGGTCGTTGAATAGCTGGGTTAAGGACTAAGGAAGGCACTGACAGCTTGGAGCCCAGCTCTTAAAGTTAGAGCCAACAGCATATCTTATGCATTTTCTGAAATAACACAGTGAAATATCTTTCTCTCTTAACAAGCTTCCTCCAGTCATGAAATTCCCTTTGCTATATTGCAACTCCAATGTAAAAAGGAGAACATGTTCAGATATTGAAAAACCATAGGCCATTACCTACTTTATCACTTATATCAAATACACTGAAAAGATAGCACATGTACAATTGATGGATTATTCTCATCATGAAAGTCTGATGACCCCACTTGGGTTTTCAAACAAGGCATTTAATAACCACTGCCTTGTTAAAAGGTGGAAAATGATCTGGCTGGTGGCCTGATAGGACGAGGTTTTATTGATTTTACTGAAGCCCTTGACTTGGGAGATCACAGACTTCTTACAGGCAAACTTAAAAGGAAGCATTAAGATGGATGAGTAATTACCTGTGTGATGGATGTCATTCTGTAAACATCAGGATTGGGTAGCTTCTCCTTTGGGTGTCAAATGATGGGGGAGGGAAAGATCACAGGCAAAGCCTCATTTGAACCACTTTTAGTTCTTTTGCATATTTATGAATTAGCTTTGTTCTGTTATAAGTATTGAATATAGATGATTTTAAAATGCAACCTTTATTTTTTTCATTTAAATTTTGGTTTAAAAGGAGGAATAGATAGATTGTTGTGGGTACTAGCACAGCAAAATGATGTTTCAAATGTTACTGGAAAAAAGAAGAAGGAAAGAACTCTATAAATGCCCTTAGCCCCCATGGCTCTGAACCCACCTCAGAGTGAGGCTCTCTGAAACCTGACGCTCCCAATGGGCTGGGCTGAGCTTGAGACAACATCAGAAAAAGGACCACTGAGGACAGACTGGGGAAGGAGAACTGAGTGGGAATCAGTGCCAAGGAGATTTGGATGCTTCCTAGGGTGCTGGAGAAGGGAAGTGATAAAGTAGCACTCTGAGCAGTAGAACAGACATGAGGGACCAGGGGGAGTGGAGTTCTGAGTGCTCAAGGTTCTATGAATCGTGGGAAGGCTGCTTGAGAGAGATTGTGGAGCGGGGTTCCTCAGGCCCATTTCCTTTGTCCGTGCCCTCTTTAAATTGGTGTCACTAACTGTGACTTAACAAGGCTGTCCTGAGGGTGGAGAGAGAGTGAAGGAGGAGGCTGTCGAACGTGGGTAGTGCGGGAAATTCCTTAATGTTAAAATCTTTAATGAACTGAGCAATCCTTTTGATGTAGAGAAAAGCACTTTTATCTTATCTGCTGGATATAGTGGAAAGGATGTGAGTTTTGAATCAGACAGGTGGAGTCACCTTGTTTCCAATTCTGACTCCACGCCCTATCTGTGAGACCTTGGGCAAGTTTCTTAATTTCTCTAACCTCACCTTTCTCTCACTTATCTATCATTCATGTTTTCACTTATTTATCAAACGTCTGTTGAGCAAATATTACACACCAAGTGATAGAATCACCATGATATTTTGTATATATCAATGATTTAAATATAATTATTGTTCTTAAAGGGATTCCAGTTTAATAGGGATAGTCACATATGTAAATAAATAAATGCAATATTATTGTAGATGTTGTGGTGCCCTGGATAGATGATACACTGGACAGAATGAGGGAATAAAAAAAAGGGAGTGATTGAATTTTCTGAACAGAGAATGGAGCTGGAAATGATTCAGAGAGGAGGTAATTCTTAACTGAGTATTGAAAGATGATTAGCAAGGAATGTGGTTGCAGAGGAGGGCAGGTGCCAAGTCAAGGAGGAGGTTAGAGTCCAAAGCGCAAAGAGGAAACTCCTTGCTGGGGGTGTCTTTGTGTGAGGGATAAGGGGGTCTTTATAAATAATCTGGGAGGGAGAGGGCAGGTATCTGCAAAACAAGTTTTTCTTAGGTGAGAGGCTATATAAACTTGTTACAGAGATTCCTTCCAAGATTCTAAACTCTACTGGGAAGAAACATGTGGCTTTATTTTTGAGATTTTTGTCTATTTTATTGATCTTGAGCAACTAAGCTTTTGCCTTCTTGTGGGGATCACAAATGGATATTGTCCTGTAGCGTTCAAATAATATCCTGGGCCTCCTCTGCTAGGAAGAATTACATGGCTGTCAGGCAGCACATCCTCCGAAGGCATGAATGAGACTGTACTCTGTAGTTATTTCTCTTGTAGGAGATACTGACTCTCCTACTCATTCCCACGGGCAGAGAGCTTTTGCTCTACATGCAGCTGTGAGTCTGCTGGCTTCCATTCTGTGGGTTAAAGGACAAAGTTTTTGTATATCATATAGCAGGACAAGTCTGCCACCAAAGAGCTTACTGTGATATGTCACTTATTTGTAAAATCTCATACAGGTTTAACCTGACTTACACTAGATGAAAGCATCACCACAGCAAGCATGAGCCTTAGAAGAGGAGAGAAAATCCCTTGCTTTATTTCCTACTTGGAAATACATTTTTTAAAAAAGTCAGATCCAAGAGTGAAATCACAGAGATGAGGTGCTAAAAATATATATCAATTTCTATCGTTAAATGAGCGAATCATTTTTGAACCAAGGAGAAAAACGGATGGGCCAGCACCTGGGAGCATAGTCAGCTGAGTATTGTAATGACTATATTGCAATTATATTCCAGTGACATGATATTGTATATTAGAGGAATATATGGTAGATTATATTTCTATATGAGGAAGTACTCAGTGACTAGAATTCATTTTCATTATATGGATTTTTATATATTTGTGTAAATTGGCTTTTTCCCAGAGAAAAAAATTAGTACATAAGGTATTTAACTCTGTTAGAAGCAATCTATAGTGAAGTATTGTTATAAATAATGAAAGTGTGTGAAGGACATTTGCACTGATTTTTCTTCTTCTCTCTCGTAAATGCTATAGACTATAACACTACCACAGGGTAACTTATTTTGGAATAGTAAACTGCCAGAAATTTCTTCATATGACACATAAAAGAAGAGGGATATCAAAGACCAATATAATGTATTTTTCTTTTTTTATTAAAAAATTTTTTTTATAGCTTAATCCTTTTATTTGTTTATTTTGTTGTTGTTGTTGAGGAAGATTTGCCCTGAGCTAACATCCGTTGTCAATCTTCCTCTTTTTATTTGAGAAAAAATAGCCATGAGCTAACATCTGTGCCAATCTTCCTCTATTTTGTATGTGGGATGCTGCCACAGCATGGCTGATGAGTGGTATAGGTCTGCAACTGGAATCCAAACCAAACAACCCAGGCCACCAAAGCAAAGGGCTCCAAACTTAACCACTAAGCCTTGGGGCCAGCCCCTAATGAATTTTTCTTAGTTTCACTATTCCTCTATATCCTAAGCCCACTGCTCATTCCTCAGCTTGAAACTTTGATTCCAGCCTATCCACAGGCTCTTTCCTAATTGTTAATATCTGTGGTATGGAATTGATTGGAAGGCCTAATCATGTGGTCGTAATTTAGCCCAGGAAAATAATTCTCTACAAGGGGTTATTCATGTTTTGCTGATGTGGAAATAATACACGTTGTTGAAAGGCAGATCTTATATTCCAGTGTGTTCATGAGTGCTAGTCCATTTGGGAGGACATATGTCTAATGAAGTTGTTTTGGGGAAAAATTTTTATGAGCAATGTTTAAATTTGAGCACATGTAATGTTTTTATTAACAAAATTTTCTGTGTCTGTTTTTTTCCAAAACATATCCACGAAATGGTAGAGTCTTATGTGTGATGAAAAACAGTGTTTCCTGAGATGAGTGAGGATTGTAAAATGAAGGTGCTCCAAATAGCTTGACTGGAAACAACGTGAGGCCTTATGAAAGGCCCAGAGTGCAGTAAGTAGGCCTGAGCTCAAATCCCAGTTTTATCACCTGTGTGGACTGTGTCATATTACATAACCTCTTTAGCCTCTGATTCTTCATCAGTAAAATGGAGTTAATAGCATCTAATCAAAGGATATTTGTAAAGATCCTTACCCAGTGCCAGTTGCGTTGTGAGTTTTAACACATGATGGTGTAGGGGAGGCAGACTTTTCCTCTACCCTCTCTGGGTTCATCTGGCTGGAGAACGAATTAAATTCACATGAGACAGAACAGCAGGGGAAAATTAAACAAAGCTTTATAAGCTGTATACATGGGAGAGGCCCAGGCAAGCTGAGCAACTTGCCAAAATGGTGGAAGCCCCCACCTTAAATATCATATCCAGCTAATGACAAAGGAGGATGTTGGGGGCGGGGGGAGTCAGTTACAGGAGATTACCAGAAACAGGAATAAGATTATTATGCAGATTTAAGTCCTTGCCTTTGGTATTGATTAAGAGTTTCTAGAGATAAAGTCATCCCCTTTCTTCCCGGTACAGAGAGGGAGATATCTTTATAGATGGAGATTTCCTTTACAATGTAAACGTCTCTTGACAAAAGGCAAGCAAGTTCCACTCCTCAGAGCCTCTTTCCCTGTCCCAAATAATCCTCATGCCAAAGAGACATATCTTGACGTGGCCAAGACCAGTCCCCCACAATGGTTAATTTCATTAAATGTAAATTCATGAGTAGCTCTGAAAGAATCTCATCTCTTACCTGGTAGTTTACTGCCTAGATTATCTGTAAATAACTTAGCTTATTTTCAGAATAACCCTAACTTGAGGCTTTCTAAGAGTCTTATTTTTATAAAATCTGCTCAGATGGCTGTGGTAGTTCGTCTAGCAGCCCAGCAGGACAGTTTTCCACATGGTAAGTTGACTTGAGCTATGTCACATTGACCTCCAACCGCTGGAGCAGCAATGGTTAAGAAGTACTAGACCAAAAAAGAGGAAAATTTATAATTAAATTTATGTATCAAACTCTCAAATATCATAACATGACTTTAAAATAATAACTTCTATTTTTCTCACAATATGTGCTTATTGTAGAAAATTTAGAAAATACCAATGTCAAAAGAAGAAAAAGTGTCCCTTTTTCCCATTGCTCAGTTGTGATTTACAACTGTTAACATTTCAATATATATCTGTCTAGTTCTTTCTATAAAAGTATAGCATATTTTTCCCAACTAAAACAAAATCATGCTGAACATATTTCTTTGAAATATGCTTTTTTTTAATTTAATGGTATATTGGAATCATATTTTCAGTTCTTTAAAGAACGCTAACATATTTTTATAGATGTATAGTATTCCATCATACTTTGATCAATCCTCTATTTTTGAACATTTCTATTATACCAAGGACTCCTTATTCTGTCTGATGAGTAAGCTCAAATATGGGAAGGCACAGGGAACGGAAGCAGAACCACTAGACTAAGTCAATATAGCAACTTGCTCAACCTTTTCACATCTAGTTATGTGAGTCAATACATTTCCTCATTTCTAAAGCGGTTTGATCACTGTTTTTCATTAATTACAGTTCAACTTACAGCCCAAAGAACAGTAACTGATATGGTAATCAAAATGTAAGACTTTTAGTGCTTAAAATTCTGATTTTAGGAATTTTAAAATCAGAAAGTTACCTCCAGAAAGGTCATACTAATTCTTTCTCCTACAAGCAAACAGTTTTGCACTTTGAAAAACATGCTGAAGTTTATTTTGTGCTGCATGAAAATAAGCTTACGACCAAAGTATGTGACAATCTATGGCTCCTTTATGTCACTGTTCTGGGAGATGCAAACTATTCTTTCCGCATACAAGTTCTGTCTGTTGTTCTTCTCCCTCCTCCCCTCTCCCCACCTGTCTTTATTTACATCACTTGGTCTAAAAGAACTTGAACTGGTTGCCAAGGGTCTCATGTTCAAATTCTCTAATCCACTATTAATTCTCTCTGTGGTATTATATAATTCATTAACTCTGCATGACCCTCTTTGTTTACTTGCCCCTCTAACTTGCAGTGTACTTGTATGGACAAAAGGAAGCAATAGATTTGGAAGCTCTTGGAAAAAATACACAAGTACTATCCATTTATTTTTCATCTTTAGCCCTTGTTTCTACAGTTCTGTTTCCTATTTCTTTGGCTTTGCTTTCACCTACTCTTGAAAAATTCCAGCTTCAGATCCCTAAATTCCAGTAACTGTAAGTTGTTCTACCTTAGAATATGACACTTGAGTAGAACACTGTAGGAAATGAGCGATATCTGAGGGAAAAGCTTTCCAGGCAGAAGGAACAGCACGTACAAAGGCCCTGAGTGAGGACCATGTCTCAGTGATTGTAAGTCATTCAGGTGGGCCTCTGCTACCTACCACATGTCATCTACTGTTCTCTTTCTCTTCTGCTTTGGCTCATTGTAGTCATGTCTTCCAACACTGCTGATACCTAGGCCACGGGTATGCCAGGGACACACGCCAGAGCATTGCCGTTAGTGCTGTCCTCACAAAAGCCAGTGTTCAAGGATGATGTTGTGGTATTCTTCTATGGAAAGGAACCCATGTCTGATTTCTAGAGTATGGAAGGTATGGCCATGACTACCATCCTTTGCCAATGGTTCAGATAACACCAGTACCAATCCCACTGAGCCTTCTCACATATGGTTCTCTGGCTCTAAAATTCTTTCTATTCCATCTACCCCAAACCCACTTGGCTCTAGCTAATTCTTAGTCTTCTTTAGCCTCAACTTAAATGTCTCCTCTTCTGATTGTAAGCCTCTCTGCTCTATCACTGTCCTGTCATTGCTGAGACCATGTCTTTACTGAGATCATGTCACTGCTTTGCTCAAGCATTTCAATGGCTTCCCATCAAGTAAAAGTAGATGTGGTCCCATATTTCTAGTGGGTCCTACCTGATTGGCCTGCCCTCTCCATTTCACTCTGATCCCACCCCATCTTCTGCTGTGCTCCAACTACTCACTCTACTGCAAACTTTAACACATCAGACATGGTCCTCACTCAGGGCCTTTGCACTTGCTGTTCTTTCTGCCTGGAAAGCTTTTCCCTCAGATATCTCTCATTTCCTACAGTGTTTTACTCAAGTGCCATCTCTCATCAGAGATAGATCTTCTCTGGCTAACCTGTCTAAAATGACCTGTTTTATTTCAGATTCCTTTTCTCAGTTGAGGCAGAGAATAGTCTGAATGAGGGTTATCTCACCGGACTCAGAATTGCTACCTGCCCTTTTCAGACTCCAAATACCATTCAAGGAAGCTCTTGATTCCATACACCCTGTCCCCATAATCCACCAGATGTTTCCAGGAACACTCAGATTCTGGGACACAAAGCAACTGAGCCCCTAGTGCTTTAAAATTCACAGAAATGAGTGAATCCTCATGTATGGTAAGGGTATACTTCTATTGTAATAAGATTTAGACATAGGATGGTAATTAATTCTCATACTCTCATCAAACCTGTAAAACAAGACACATGTATTAGGATATATGTATGAAGGAAAAAAACCCTCTTTTTTTCCCTGAATGTTAAAAATTACTTTCATAGTGAAAAATCAGTACGGTAGATCTTTTATTTCATTTAAAGGAAAAACTCACTATGCAGGAATGAAAAGTCTGCTATGTTAACATTTATAATAATTTTTTTAAAGACTCGAACCGTAGACTTTTTGATGGGTACAGGCAGGTTGTGTCTTTTAAACAGAATAGTTTAAAAAATTCCTGTGATGTTAGTGGAAATTGCTACTACTTTGCTCTTCAAATGGCATCCTTGTCTCTTGAGAAGGATTTTTGAAGGCCTTTATTTGATTTTTGACAGCAGTGCATTCTTCCAGGCTGCCAGATAAGACTCCATCTTGTCTAAATGTAAATACCTGGCTACTTGACTCCCTGTCATGGAGGGCAGTATATTCTTTTTGTAGAAAGCCTTGATTTTAGGGAAGGAAGACCCCAAGGACCCTCATTAGCAGGCAGGCTTCAAACTGTTTCCAGACCCTGTGCTTACTTCTAGAGAGCAGACTTTGTTTTCTTGTCCAACAAGTTTGAGAAAGCAGTACAATCGGTCTGGTAAATGGGTCGCTGACCAGAATGGGACACCACTGTGGTCTTGCAAAGTACAAAGCTGCTGCTATCATGGGAACACGGACACCAATGGGTCAGCTGGGAAGTGCTCCAGCTTCCCCTTGGCTCTGGACAATTATGATCACAGAGCACTCATTTTGGTAGGTAGAGACGGGCAGGGTTGGAGGAGGAGCAGCTTTGACTTAGCCTTGTGCAGTCTTAAAGGCTTGAAGGAGGGAACCTTAGAAATGCCTGTAATACAGCACAGAGGCACACGTCACATACACATTCATAAGGCCATTAAATGCTTTTTTTCCCCATTTTTCTGATGACGGTGTGCACAGGTGTGAAACTGCACAATTTATGCTGTCATTTCTGTAGCACTTCTAGTGAAGTATTTAGGTGTTTCTCCTAATATCTCCACTGCAACTTTCAAATCATAGTCTTCCTGTGTTAGCTGAAAGCATTAAAACCAGAAATTACCATAATAGTGCTATTTACCCCTCATTTATGGAGCTACAGTGTTATTTTTCCACTGACTTTACAGAATGCGTTTCAACCAGCAGTATTTTTGGTCTGGTTGATGAAACTCAATTGTACTTAAAAAACACAGTTGGGCATTGTATCCGAGGTCTAAATCAGCAGGCTTGTCATTTCACAAAAGGGACTTCCAGAGGCTGAGGAGTATTCATAGAGTATTTCACTTGGTGTTTGAGGCTGTGGACTAATGCCTTATTTCACAGCTAATCATCTCCACGTGCTTATGTAACTGGACCAGTGTGTGCATGAAGACTGCACATTTCAACAGCACTACAAATTAGATGTAAGAAATTCTATTTCCCTTTATGTAAAAACAGACCCGAAAGTGGGGGTGAGTGGGATATAAATCCTGGAAGAGCTGCTTAGCGAGAACCAAAAGCTTGAAAGAAAAAAGTAGTGTGTGTGTGTGTGTGTGTGTGTGTGTGTGTGAACCCTGAGGTTGATAGCACAGTTTTACTTCCTTGATGTTTTATTCTCAGGCATAGCACTTCGAGACTCTCTCTGAACTCACAAACAGCCCTGATTATGGTGTTTGCGACAATGCCACAGGGTCTTTGCATTATTTATCCCAGTCTGCTTTACTCATCCAGCTTTCTGGGAATATTTTCAGATGGAATCACTAATTAGCACATATGTGGAAACTTCTCAAAGCAGTTTGGCCCACTCCTCATTACTTTTTAATTTTTTTTTCTATTTGCCTAATGTATGTCAAAAATAAAATTTAAAATGATGGGTCGGGGAAATTTTCAGATTGAAATACGCACATTTCATGGAAAAGGAAATTAGTCAAGCAAGGGAGTTTTCTCTGAGCGGAAGGAAAGCGGTGGAGGTGCGCACTGGCAGAGAACGGCACTGGTCTGGTTCATAAGGCGCTCTGTGGAGTATTTTATTAGTTAACCTGCAAGAAAGCTATCTAAAATTGCCTCACAAATATTTTAATAACCCTGTAAACTGTGCCTTTATTTATCAGTGCACATCTGAACTTTGCTAGACTGCACCGTGGCCTCCTTCTACTACCTTACCAGGCTTTGAATTCTGTACATTTGGGGTATGGTATTTTCCCAATTAAATCACAATCCACATATGTAAGAACTTGCTTTAATTTTTTTTCATTTTAAAATACTAAGAACAATGTGAAAACAGGGTCTCTGAATCTTTGCATCTTCTTTCTCAGGTTTCTTCCTATTATTCTGTGTCAAAAAGGAAATTATTTCCCACGTCATAAAGCAAACACACGGCATGTAATGTGAATTCTTAGGCAATGGCATTTCTAAGATGACTGAAAAAGCTAGGTTCAGCCAGAAAGTAAAATACTTCTACTGTGGGGTATGAAGAAAAAAAAAACCCATAGGGATATTTAAAAAATAGATTATCAGAATAAAACAAATGTCATAACCAAAGAATTCAGATTTGAAAAACTATTTTGAATTAGGTAGGATGATATTTTCTGAGTAACACAGACCTACCAAATAGAGATTTTGGAAGGAGAGCAGCAGTATATACGTGTGCATGATTGGATTGTTGCCTCTAAGGGATCTGTTACGCTGTTTACTTATTACAGCTGCATTTGCTTTCTGAAGAACTCAGTATAAATGTGTATGGAAAACCGTCAGAGTGTTCTCTGCAGAAGTCCAAAAATAAGGTCTTTTAGATGGTGCAGTTTCACTTTAGGTATAAAATGTGTAGATATTTCATCAAGTGGCCAAGTTATAATTGTCATCTAGAGGATCTAGTAAGTGATATTGAGGTTTTTTTTTTTAACCTACTGTCAATGGCTTCTTTGCTTTATCTTTCTAGGGTCCTAAAATCTGGTTTTAAAGCTTATTCTGAAAGGGATACTTAAGATTTGCTTATCTTTTGTAGTCTTAAAGCAGTGCTTGTCTATCTGGGACAGCATAGGAACTCATCCTATGTGCCAATTCCAATCTTCGAGAGCGGCCGCCTGCAGACTTAGTGGGAAAGTGTGTTGGGATCTAGAAGTAATATCTGTAATTATTACAGTAAGGAGTTTATGGAAGTAACAATATACATGCTAGGCATTTTCCATCCTTCATCTAAAAATTTACACTCAGTTGTGCAAACTTGCTATTTTAACAGCTGATTTACAGATGAGAAAACTACATAGCATTTTGTTTCAAACTTAAGCCAGTTCAAGATGCTCTAAATCTGTGTTGTCCAGTCTGGTAGCCATCAGCTAAATGTGGACACTGAGCACTTGAAATGTGTAGCTGGTCCTAATTGAGGCATGGGGGAACTGTAAAAATACATATTGGATTTCAAAGACTTAGTATGAAAAAGGAAAGTAAACATCTGTTAATATTTTTTATATTGTTACCTGTTGAAATGATAATATTTTGGGTATATTGGGTTAAATAAACTATATCATAAAACTAATTTCACCTATTTCTTTTTACTTTTTAAAAATGTGGTTCCTTAGAAAACTTAAAATTACACAGGTAGCTCACATTTCTGGCTCACATTATATTTCTATTGGATCATGTTGCTCTCAATTAATATGTCTTCTGTTCTTTCATTAAGTTTAAATATTTTAAACTTTAAAGACATTGGAGTTTCTTTTCTACAAATTTGTAGAAAGAAATTCTTCATTTTTTTCCAAAATATTTAACTTATCTTCCAGACTGCTTTATGCCTTTGGGGCTTTGTTTTCACTTGTCCTTCTGTTTGGAATGCCAATACTCCCTCACCCAGCCTCTAGTGAAACCCGCTCACTTATTTTTCAAGACTTGTCTCAAGTATCACTGGGGTGTAAGGTCTAAATTAAGGCCCAATATTATGTGCTGCCTGGATGCCTAGTGAAGTTGGGAGGGCCTCCAAAGGCCTACCCCCAAGTTCTTTCCCCTACTCTGCTCCTGCAGATAAGGTCCTCAAGCCAGACAACTCTCCCTATCAGGGGGACCAAGGGCATTTCTGCTTCTCCTTGAGTAGTGGGTTTCAGCTCCCTGCCAGCCACAGCATTGATCAATCAAGCCAATCATATCCTCCTGTAGGAACCAAGGGGCTCCTCATCCTCTTGGTACTACAAAGCCTGTCTCCCACAGTCCCTGGTTGTGCACTGTATTCTAGAGGGCGAGCCCCATGTGACCCTGCATGGCATGTGATATCCTTCTTCTCCAGGCTGTGAGTCTATGTGACTAATAGACTGTTGTCAATCTTGTCTGTCCAAGGTTGGGTGTCATGTGTTCGGCCATCCCTATAACCCAGGATAGAATCTCTCCTTCACCAACAGGGTGAATAAGAGGTGATTAAAACAATTGCCTCTCACATAAGCCTTCCCTCACCTCCTTCTTCCAAGGTAGAATTAGCCATCCCCCTCCTTTGTCAGACTCACTGTGTACTGCATATCCTCCCACCTTAGTAACCAGACCTCTTATTTGCAGTAATTTGCTTATACATCTATGTCCTTCTATTAGAAACTGAGAGCTGGTTGAAGGTAGCAACAATTTCTCATATGATTTTATATTTCTGGTTCTGAGAACAGTTCTGGTACACAGTAGGCACTCAGTAAATGTTTGATGAATGAATGAATTTTGAAAACCATTACATAGTTGATGCTGGTATTAGAAATTTCCTACTTTTTAGACACAAAGAACTAAACTGAATTTTTCGTAGTATAAAATTTGCCATTGGAGGGGTAAGGAAGCTATCTGTTTAGAGGGCAATTTGCTGAGGAAGAGAGGAGGTAATGTGAGGCAATGGGAAGAGAACTAGTGGCTTATATCTTTTCTCCACTTGGAAAGTGTGTGCATAGAAGAAAGCAGAGGATGACCTTGGGAATATATTCCGAGAACCACCATGAAAATAAAATTGTTTGACCAACCACAATCTGCCTTTTAGGGAACCATAATGTAAATAAGCAGATATTCTTTTTTAAGAGCAAAAATAATGCTCAGTGTGATTATGGATAACTCAGATTTTTTTCAGAGGAGAGGAAGTCCAAGTCAGTAGAGAGAAGAGGCTTAAAGTAGATAAGCATTTGGTGGGAGAACAATGAGATGAATCTAATCTTACAGAGGTAACTGAGCTGAATCCAATGTAGCTGGCAAGCCAGGACTTGTAACTGATAAAGCTTTTACAAGGCCAGGTCTTGCTCTCAAGCCACTATGGCACCTGCACTACAGGGACCTTAGGACGTGCAAAGTCATGGGTGGAAAGAATCACACTGAATCAGTCTTCAGCCTTTCTACCCACCCCTTCCAGGGCCAGACATCTAGTCTCCCACTGCTCCTCCATGAACCTTGCCCAGAAGACAGGAAGGGCAACCAAGGTCAGGAGCACTGCAGCTCTGCTCTTTCTCAGTTCTCTCCAATGTTCCCAGTTGAGTGAAATAGTGATGGCACGTTGTCTCTTTGTCTGAACAAGCTGGACCTCTTCAATTAATAAATGACTACTAACAATTAAAAACAATTAAAATTTTAAGATAAAATATTATGGTCTTGTTTAATTGCACTAGAAATCATCATTAAGATAGCTTATTTTAAAAAATGTCAGCATATGTTGGCTAACTACTCTAGTTGGGAAGGACTTTCTTTTGTTTTTCGTTTTCATCTACATATGTTTTTTATTTTGAATTGTCCTATCCTTTACCCAATCTCCGTAATAGCAGATAGCAGGTTGTTTTTGTTTTTTGTTTTTTTGGCTGAGGAAGATTAGCCTTGAGCTAACATCTGTAGCCAATCTTCCTCTTTTTGCTTGAGGAAGATTTTTCCTGAGCTAACATCTGTGCCAGCCTTCCTTTATTATGTATGTGGGTCACCACCACAGCATGGCTGCCAATGAGTGGCATAGGTCTGTGCCCAGGAACTGAACCTGGGCCACCAAAGCAGAGCATGCCATATTTAACCGCTAAGCTGTGGGGCTGGCCCTGATAGGTTGTTTTAACATGCTCACTTAACAACAACAGCTTTATATCAGTCCTTAAATGGTTTTTGAATATGGCTGGTCTCTCACAACCCTCAGTCTCAACTCACTGTTCTATAATGGAGCTGATTCTTGCCACTGGGGTAAGATAGGAGTGAGGATGTGGCAAACCAATGAATACGTCCCACAAGCCAAAAGGAATTCAGTAGCTGGGCTCTCCCTTGGCCAAGTTTCAGTTCCAGAACAGTCTATTTCACTGATATTTATGGCCTCTGACCCTGAGAATCATAAGGGTTCAGAAGACAGAATTCATGGTTCATATATCACAGCTTCAGTATATATCTCAGGCTGCAGACTGTCCTCCATTTAGAATTAAATTAACTTAAAAAGAGAGTGCAAGTACCTTGTTTGGAAATCTGTTCAATTTGCCTGGTGATTTAATTTTCAGCCCAGATATGATTTGGCCTTCCTGTTGGATGGTGTCTGCTTTTCATTTGCTGAGCATTGTTCTCAAGGTCCCAGGACATTGCAGGAGGCTGCCCGCAGAACAACAGACCTTGGAGGGCCAGGTCTGTGCACACTTTTTAACTTCGGAGTCATAGGACTGACCTCTTGGCCTGCTGCAATTGCTTTGGCTTCGAGAAGGAAGGCATGCTTTCTGTTCTGCAATGCATTTTGCATTATTTTTGAAACATTTTGCCTTTGATACATACCCAAGCACCACACATTTTTTCCCCCTTAATTTTTAAACCCACGTACACTTCAAGGGAAATTGAATCCATATGTTTCTGATTCATTTACACACAACTCATCAAAATGTTGTTTTAAAAGAGTTAAACTCAAATCCCACAGGGGCTGAGTGGGTTTCAGACTTGGCTGAAGGCTGTTCCTTCCCTGGTCATGGCTGGATGTGAGCAAACCAGCTCTAGTGAAATAGGAACCTTTACACTTCCCAGAATTTGCACTGAATAGCACCTTTCTTTGAGGTTCAGATAGAACGCAGTGACTCCTTAGCCTGCAGTCAGCTTTCATTTGTACAGCTTCCATGGCCTATGCTGCTTTAGTCCAGACTGTGTGGCGAAAACCAACAGAAAAAGTCACCCTTTACATGATTCTAGCCAAATTGGAATGATCAAAAATCTTCTAGGAAGGCTATTTATGTATATTTTTCTGCCCGATTTTCGACCCATAAAATCACGGAGCTGGCAGGGACCCTGTAAAGTCATTCTCCTACCTTCAACAGGCCTCACAAAACTCCTAAGCAAACAGCAAATCTATCTTACCTACTGCCTCAAGTAACGTTCCATAGCAAAGGCTAGTTCTTATTTCCTTTTAGGTAATTCTGCCCAAAGGTCAACAGCTCTCAATGTCAGTAACTTTCTAAAATTTAGATACATGTACAAGGTTTGTATGCTTGCCCTCAACTAAATTCTTGAGGTTCCACTATTTCTTAGATAATGAACTGTGAAATTGTCCCATTGTGCCATTTGGTTCCCAATAACCATAGAAGTGAGCATGGAGACCGGCAGGGCAGCCAGCTTTGAGAGGCTTTGTCTGCTGTTAATAACTGTTCCCTTTTGCCTGAGATGATCAGGAAGCTCCGTTAGATTGTTTGAAAGAGGTGTCAACATCTAGACATCTCTGCCGTGAAAATTTCCACGGCAATCACAGCATAAAAAACAGCATTTGGAGTTCCATTCTTGAATTGCCAACACAGAAAATTGGAATACCAGGTGTTTCAAGCACCAGTGAAAGGTTAGTGAGGTGGCTGAGATGCACAGAGGTAAGCAGGAATTACTAAGCCTCCAGCAGGGCTCAGGCCGCAGAAAGCTGTGCATTTGCTAACTGGCAGAGGGGCCCCCAAACACAGCGGTCTCTGACTGATACCCTGAAAGAATGGGTGAACTTTCCAATAGATGTTTTGATTAATGTCAATTAATGTAACTGCTCTGGAATGGTGGGGCCTCATTAGTATCAAGTTCTGTTAGTTGGCACCAAGATGGCATCAAGCATTCGGCTAAATTCCTGCTTTCCCCAGGGGCAACCAGCCCACTCAATTTGCCTGGGGCTTTTGACTCTACAGTCTCTTCCCACATTAAACAAGCAAATCCCAACACTCGGGTGGCTTCACAAACCCTGACAGATGTTTCTTTACAAAAACATGCAGACCCAACATCCCTTGAAAACCTTAAATGTATAATGTACTCTCTCTCTCTCTTTGAAGTTTCTCCACATTGTTTGTTTACTCATTTCACTAAAATCCATACTAAGTATTCTGCTGAGCCTGGCCCCCAAATAACATTGTATGGATATGTTTGGGGATTTAAAAAATTTGTTTATTCTTATTTGATTTTTCTCTCAGCTACTCAAGTGCTAGAAGTGTTTAGTGGTCATGGACTATTCCTCTGGGGGACCCTTTGTGGCAGCATATTATGATCTAAATGTGTTAGGATGGGCCAGGTGGTGTAGCTAAAAATAAAAGTACAGTGGGACATATCAGCAGGGTACACTTTGTGTCAGCTCTAGAAGGCAGCTTTTAAAATCAGCTGGCTCACTTAAACCGTGTTAGAAATGAAATACATTCATTTCTAAGTATCCAGAACCTGGATAAAGTAAATTATTTCCACAAGATCCTGTTATAATCAAGATATAGCTAGCATGGGATTTGTGTCCCAGCCTTTCTTTTGAAGAGTACTACTAATAAAAATACTAGCAGCTACCACCTCTGGTGCCCTAATATGTGTCCAGTCCCATACTGAGCACATGATTCACACTATCTTATTAGGTCAAACAACCAGGTGAAGTGAGCACTCTATCATATCTGTCGTATAGATGAGGACACTGAGGCTTACAGGAGTTGGGTCATTTATCCAAGACTACAGGATTAGTAAATAGAAGCAGAGGGATTCAGATCCAAGCTAGTCTGATTCTAAAGCCTGCAGGGAAATGAAAAATAAAGATGAAATAAAACAAAATTAAATAAAATGGTCTCAGAAGTAATAGGCAGTACTATTAACTATACTTTAGTTGAAAACAATTCATAAGAAAAAAGAACTTCTGTAAAGGTCGGATATTCCACAATTTAGGTGAGGATTATATGGTAAATAGCCAGGATGTAGCTCAGAAACTTCTTCTGTGATGTCCTTCCTGAGGTCCAGGCAACACACCCTCTTTTTCTCTCCTGCAGAGTACCCTCCTCTTTCCTTCTACAGTACACTTGCCAGGCTGTATCATTGTTCCTGGGTCTTTCTCCTCTGCCAGACTGTACTGCCTTCCGGGAGGGGCCTGTGTCCTCTGGTATTCCCAGTGCCTGACACAGTGCTTGTCGTGGAGTGGATGCCATTCAGTGGGTACGTAGTGAATGAGGATATCGAAGAAGCTGATAGCAATGCATGAAGCATGAAGGTAGTGGAGAAGAACAGGATGGTGCTTCAAGGTTTTTGGTGCTAAATTGGTGGGACTTGAGAGCCGTTTAGACTGGGGACTTTCATGACATGGGAGCCAGTAAAGGACACTTAGGAGTAGTTTGATTTTTCCGTTTTGAAAAAACCATTTTGTAAGTAATGCAGAGGACTACTTACTGGGAAAGGGAAGAATTAGCAAAATCAAATGTTTCTCAAACTTACATTCAAAGGAAAGAAATTCACAGGAACCTTCTCTGTTGACTTAAACTGTTTGTTTAACATAATGTTACACGAATAAATGGTTATAGTTATATATTTCTTATAGTGCTAATATAGCTGTAAAATCAAACCAAATTCACAAATTAATAGAAACGAGACTAAAAAATCTGAGCAATCTAATTCAATAACATTAATTCAGGTGACTGATGATGTTTTACTGAAGCTAAAAGTGTTCACAATATGAATCTAGCTCTGATGGCCACATTGCAAATTCATCCTGCTGATGATGCTGGGAGCTTTGTATCCAGTGCCATGGATACTGATGGCATACTGGTACCATGGGAAGTCAAGGTCTTCTCCTAACCAGGTCATGCAGACTGGACCTTGCATAGCCAAGATGCATTGAGGTTGGAGGACATGCAGTCTTCTTGGTTCAGAGGCATACTACTATCAAAGCACACCCCCAGAGTGACTCCTCTCTAATCTGCAACCAGGGGACATTGCCATGGGAGTAAGAGCTCTGCAGGGGGTGTCCGCCCTCTAGGCTCAAACGATGAAGTAAGATGCAGCTGCCCACTTCACACTCCCGGGAGCCACCCTTACCACCACCTGCCTGAGATCCCAGCACAGCTCCTCTTACCCTCCTAGGAGAAATTCAGAGGACACTTAGTATGACTTCCAGGCTTTCTTCTGCAGGGATCTCCAAAGGCTTATCTTTTATACAGGTTGAAGAGTGTACTATTTAGGGTACTGGAGCTGGAGGTGGACTGTCTGAGTTTGCATCTTGGCATGTGTACTGGGAAGCTGAAGGATATTAGGCAAGTTACAGAAGGGCTTGGGGCCTTTCTTGTCTCATTTATAAAAGTGTCTGGAACAGTCCCAGGTGCATAGTAGATGTTCAATAAATGCTACTGTGTTGTATTTTCATTATTTGAGGTCTCCTCTTCTGATGGAGGAAACAGATGTAAATGGTTCTAACTCACACAGCTAAGGGTATGCTGAGATTACATGACTAGCTTACTCTGGGATGGGACCAGCCATGGAGCAAGCCATCAGATTTGGGATAGTTTTCAGCAGCTGGCCTAGAGTGACAGGTGCAAGATAGCTTCCACAACTAATGCTCTGTGAGGGCCTCAGGGAAGGCCTGTGTGATAAAGTGGATTTTTACCCCAAAAGCCACCTGCCTACAGGTACTGATGGGCATGTTGCTAGAGGTGGACCTTAGAACCTGGCTGCACATAGACAACTGTTGAAATGTCTGCCACCCTAGAAGTGGGGTACACAGAGGTGTTAGAGCAACCAAGAGCCCTTCTTTCACTCACACTAGCAAAGGGGCATGCTGCCAGGCGGGGTTGTCTCTGCTATATCAACCACTTTTTCCTGGAGCCCTGAGCACCATGAAGGCAAGGAGTTTGTGATTTCCTTTTTTTTTTTAATTATGGTAAAATACAAATAACAAAAAATGACCATTTTTAAATGTACAATTCAGTGGTGTTACATACATTCACAATGTTGTGCAACTATCACCACTATGCAGTTTCAGAGCTCTTTTGTCATCTCAAACAGAAACCCCAGAACCATTAAGCAGTCATCATCATTTTCCTCTTCCCTGAGCCCCTGACAACCACAAACCTGCTTTCTGTCTCTATGGATTTGCTTATTAATAGAATCATACAACATGTGGCCTTTTATATCTGTCATCTTCCACACGGCATAATGTTTTCAAGGTTCATCTAAGTTGTAGCATGTATTAATACTTCTTTCCTTTTTATGGCTGAATAATATTCCATTGTAATGGATGAACCATATGTTGTTTAGCTCTTCACTATTGTTGAGTCTGTAGGGAATTAACCAATGTTTCTTCTGAGGCTAAACCAGCCTATGGTTGCCAAGTGAGCTCAGTGTTGTCAGACCTTCCAATGTTTTCAGAGTTATCACAAATTCATATATTATGGGATATTTCCTAACATTTAAATGCTACCCATAATTTCAAATTTAGAGGGGCCGGCCCCATGGTTGAGTGGTTAAGTTCGCACTCTCTGCTTCTGCGCCCAGGGTTTCTCTGGTTCGGATCCTGGACACGGACATGGCATTGCTCATTAGACCATGCTGAGGTGGCGTCCCACATGCCACAACTAGAAGGACCCACAACTAAAATATACAACTATGTACCAGGTGGATTTGGGGAGAATAAGCAGAAAAAATAAAAAATAAAATAAATAAATAAATTTAGAAAAAAATGCAATCCGGGCCATCTTGTGTGCCAAAGAAAAATTATCTTTAGGCAAGAGCTGACTCTCGGGTCACCAGTTAGCTGTTGTGGTCTACCTTCTTTATAAATGGCCTCTCTTAAAGATGTGTTTAGTGCCATTTCTTTTTATGTTATTATCAGATTGAATTTTCCAGCATCTTGCCATGTAGATGGTTTAATACATCTCCCCATAATATAAAATAGGTTTGACTTTTGCAGAGAAAGTTCTGATTAACATTTGGGCTACAAATAAGAAAAATCATCAAGGGTTATCAAGAACTTACTTATTTAGACAAAAGAGATTTAGATTTAGACAAAACCCTGCTATGCCATGCTTTGTTCAAAATGAATGCTGTTGGCTGGTCCCAGCACCGACTTTTGGTACAATCCAATTGATATCTCTCTACTTTAAGAACAGAGTATATGACACAGATGGACAAGCAAACATAATTAAACACTGGGCCAGATAGGGTTTTTCTTAATTAGTTGTGAGTTTCTATAATGAAAATACCTGGAGATTTATCTGACTTCAAAGTCTCCTTAAAGCTGTGCTGCTTTTGTTGCTTTGAAAATTTGAGAGTTTAGGACTCCTCACCTCATGCTTCTTAATGATGATAATTATATGATATGCTTAAAAGAGCTTTTGATCTCTGCGTCTCAAAGCACTCAAGTGAGGCATCAATTCCCTCAACCCCACTCTGAGGCAGGCCTTCCTTTTTTACAGGCAACGTGTGCTGACACGGATGTCACAGCTATTGCTGCTTCAGAAAGAATCTGCCAAGAGCATTGATGAAAATGCACAGTTATCCATCTAAACTTTCTAGCCTTAATATTAATTTGTGGAAATAATTCTAACACCTCACACTTTTATGGTGTTTTATGTAGGCTTTTATCTCATTTAAACAATAACAAAAAATTCATAGAGGAACCAAATAACACAGCACTCACTGCACCTATAAAATGGATAGTGGACTTTCTCATTCCGTCTTTTCCTTTTCCCTTTTCATACAGTTTCTCAGAAGGCAGTTCACCAACCAGCTGACAGGTGTGCTGGGTAAATCTCATCTCCGGCTACGAGAAGCAATGCCCTACCTTTCCTACAGTTCCTCAATCTTGTTAATGAAACAGTTCACAGAGCACAGTGAATTTCTTTTGCAACTGTAACTGATTTTGTTGACCTTTTACCTTGCTAGAATGTTAGCTTCTAGTGTTTCTTCATTCATTGGGCAGGCTACAAGTAGAGATTAGTACCCACTAGGAAAAAATGAATTAAAAGTTATACAATTAAGACTTGATTCTGGCACAGGCCTTTTCAGTGAAATAGACTCTATTCTTAGCAAGTTGAAATTGAGTGAGGTTCATCTACATGCTACTTCAATTTATATATTTATTTTCCTAAAGTGATTGAACAAAACATAGATTTGGGCAGATGGCCCATTAGTCTAATTTTGTTAGGGCTCTCAAGATCCATACAGAAGAGAACTTGATATAGTCATGCATCATTTAACGATGGGGATACATTCTGAGAAATGTGTCATTAGGTGATTTCATCATTGTGTGAGCATCAGAGTGTACTTACACAAACCTAGATGGTCTAGCTTATGACAAACCTAGGCTATATGGTACCAATCTTATGGGATCACCATCATATGTGCAGTTCTTCATTGACTGAAACTTTGTGAGGCAGCTGCATGATTGTATGTTGGCATTAAGAAGGAAACACAAAGAGCATACTTGCTTGTTCACAAGCAGATCCTAGAGTACCATACCTTCACCCCATTACTATCTCTGAAATGAAGAGGATCAGGAATCCAGTGACATTCAGGATGAGTGTTAAAAACACATGTAACTGTGAACTACTCGTGCATTTGAAGAGAAGCTTAATGTCAGAAAAGCACACTCACTTTGCAGATCCAGATCCATGGAGAAGCTACAGAATCAGTCAAAGAAAATTAACAGGAAAATGAATAAAACAAAACACAGCAAAACAAACCTAGATCTCATTTAAATTAGACTAAGAGTAATTAGGGATTGTTGTAACTCCCCTGAACATCCATATAAACTGTACATTTTTATCTTGAAGACCCTAGTGGACTATTTTTCTGTGAGATGAGGGAGTTTATAAAGTTAAGAAAAAGGAACAACAGTTAATATCTGTTACATTTGTTTCTTATCTGCCAGAATTGTTCTGAGCCCTTTGGACGTGATCTGCACATCAGCCTTACAATGTAGGTGTTGTTTCTCTGGTTTAGAGACATAGAAACCGAGATTCAGAAAAGTTAACTAACTTGCTGGAAGACAGTGTTAATAAAAGAGCCAGAACTATTACTCAAAGCTGTCTGAAGCCAAAGCTCACATTCTTATCCAGTAGATTATTCTGCCTGGAGGACGCAATTTTAGCTGGAAGACTGGGGAACTGGAACCAATAATGCAAGCGCAAGAAAAAATCTATCTCATCATCTCAAATATTGTTTCTTTTATGGAGAGGTAACCACACACACACACACACACATACACAGAAAGAGACAGGAAAAGAGATGGCCATACAATTATAAGTCTGGGAAGACTATAGACTAGCCTAAGGTTTTAAAGGAATCACAGTGGGTGTTAAATGAGTACTCAAACTATAGCCATTATTTAAGCATTAGACAAAATAATACAGACACATTTTTTGATTTTTGGTCATTCTAGTCTTTAAAAAAAGCAAAACCTTGTGTTAGCAAAAATTGTTTAAATTTTAGAAATAATGCAAATGAGAGTTCTTGCAATGCTACACAGAAGCATTGTTTAACAGGCCCCCTTAATGGTTAAATCTTTGCTTTACCTCCTATTTACTATTGGGTAGGGCTCAGACTCTGTGAAGACATAAATCAACTTGGAGATTCTCAACCAAGAGAGATAAAAATGATTCTGTCCACAGAGTAGATAACCCTAAAGCTTATAATTTTATTATCCTGAAGGACATTGACCAGGTTTGCCTTTAACTCAGCAAACTTACTTTAACGTGCTTTCCCTGAGTGACTAGATAAACTTCTGGTCCTCAAGTCTGCCTTTGAATCAGCTTTGCTACCCTGCTAGTTCCCTCATTAATAAGTTAAATGAATATTTGACATGTGCTAACTTTTTATTTGTATAAGTTAATAATAAGTTAATAACTTTTTTTACCTGTGTGAAAATTAAACTTTGACATCTGAGAAGACTATATAGGTGAAATGGATAAATCTGAAATAGGATTTTTAAGACAGATTCAATAAATAAGACCCCAGATGAATAAAAAGTAGGAGATCAGATACATCAGAAACCACTTAAACCTGCATAGCTTAGACCTCAATGCTTAGAAAACTCCCATCTCTGCTTGGTCCAGAACCAGCCTCTTTGCTGGAGAAAGCTGGCAGGGCCCATATGTCCACTGTGTCTCAACTGAAGAAGAGGCACGTTTCTAACTTTCCCCATGCACACTAAAGAAAACAGATTACCCTTCTACAGTCTCTTATGCTCAAAGACTGAATAGATCAGAAGGAGGCTGATGTACTGCTTGCATTCCAGTGGCGGGGGATAAAACACTCTGAGTTGTTTCAGGAAGCCAAAGGTCAGATTATTCTAGAAGTTATCTGAGATCATCCGATTGATATGTTTTAGAGAAGTGTTTCTCAGTATGCTATGTGGCTTATTGGAGAGCAGCAGTTACCCTCCTAATGGATCACAGACTGATCCAAAAATGTAAGACATTTTTTGAGTGTGAATGATAGACAATTCTTCTCTTTTATGTATGGCCAAGGCTACTTGATAGCAACCTATCATGTTTTAATATGAAAACCAAAATGAGACTCACCAGATTCACTGAGGACTCCAAGTTTATGATGCCTCACACACGTTCAACAATATGTAAGCTCTGTGAGAGGAAGGATTTTGTTTTGTTCACTGCTGCATCCCCAACACGAAGAAAATGCATGGTGCACCCAGTAGGCACTTGATGAATAATTGAGTATATACTGAAATATTTGAATAAATGACAGCTCCCCCTTCACATGTGCGTAGGCATCAAATTCAATTTCCCACGATTTTCAGGAAGGGTACATTGTTATTAGTACGTTGACAGTTGTGGTGGTTTTAAATTGCTGCTAATCTTGCTTTAGAATTATAAATTACTGTTACTTTTGCTTCATCATTACTAATTTTAGTTTGATGTGGGCTGTTTGGCTAACCGTACGTTATGTAGCTCTGCACATTTGCATCAACATTATTTTGGATTTTAAGGCATGCCTACCGTGAGTTCAAGAATGAATCCTCTCTACATCTAGGGACAAAGCAGACACCTAGATGCATCATCTGCCAAATTGTGCTGTCTTCGCCAGTCATGTGCTGCTCTATTAAATAAAATGTGCTGTCAAAGTACATGTAACTAAAGTACTAGATTATTTTTAACTTTGTCATTGTTTTATAACAAAAACCTGTATGGAAGCTTATAATTAACTTGTGAATTTTGTTCATCTTCTTTTCTTAATCGCTGTGTCCTTTACTCACTGAAAGTTTGGAACAGGTGGGAATGGAGGGCCTGGGTCTTTGCTGTGCCTAGAAGGGCTGTGATGTCTCTTGCCTCACCTAAGCTGTCTGTGTCCACCAAAGAGCGAGAAGCACTGTTCCGGAGTTCAATGCTTATATGTCTAGACACTGGCCAAACCACCATCTAAAAAGGTACCAAAGAGCCCAAAGTCTTCGGAGCATCTCTCGTCGTTCACCTTCCTCATATCTAATTTAACGCTCTTATTATTAGTTTCCTGGGGCTGCTATAACAAATCACCACCAACTAGGTGGCTTAAAACATCAGAAATTAATACTCTCACAGCTCTGGAGCCCAGAAGTCTGGACTGAAGGTGCTGATAGGATTGCTTCCTCCTGGAGGCTCTGCAAAGGAAGCAGTTCCATGCCTGTCTCCTAGCTTCTGATGACTGCTGGCAATCCTTGGTGTTCCCTGGCTCATAGACACGTCGCTCCAGTCTCTGCCTCTGTATTCATATGGTGTTCTCCCCTGTATGTCTGTGTCTCTGATTCCAAATCTGTCTCTTCTTATAAGGATACCAGTCATTGTATTAGGGCCGACCCTAATCCAGTATCATCTCATCTTAACTTGATTACATCTGCAAAGACCCTATTTTCAAATAAGTTTACATTCACAGGTACTGGGGATTTGGAATTGAATATACCTTTTTGGGGGGCACAATTCAACCCATAGAATTCTTATATATTGATTTTTTTTCCTGATGTTAATCCTCTTGGCTCTGTGTTTTATCTTCTGATCCTTAATTAGCCCCACTTGATTCAATGAGCTGGTGTTTGAAGGCCCCTTGGAACCTTCCAGCTTAACCCCCATCAAACACCCTCCAGCCCACACATCTAAGATGCAAGTGTGCTTGCACAGAGTAGGCCCGTGATTAACGTCTGCTGGCATGAAGTCTCCAAATGATACTTTTCTTATTTGAAAGAGTCAATACTGCAGAATGCTCAAAAAATGATGACTAATCACAAAAATGATAATGATTTAAAATATATTTTAATTTTTTTCACTGAAAACAACAATATTCTAATGACTGCTGGACAAGGCAAAACATGTGTTGTTGGTCCATTAATGCACTTCTCTGGGCTTTGTGCTTCATAAGACGCCCAAAGGCATGCATAATGGCCCAGTCATATGACATACCCTATTATACATTTTTGTTTAATTGTGGTCTGGTCAAATCAGGTTAAACCACATACACTACTTTTTAAATTGTGGCTAAAGGGCGTTTTTATTTTCTATGCTCACTGGTTTTTATTTTTTTTAAACAGTGTCTAAGTTCATCTAAATGGATCTGTTGAGAACCCAGATAGTGACTGCAGAGTTGAAGTTGTACCTCCCTTAGCTATTGGCCTTCCATACACCAATCAGTGTCCACAGAGCCTGGATGTTTTGCTTGAAGAAAGCAGTGAGATTCTTCAGCAGACATTGCAGGGCACAGGTAGAGCTTGGCCTTATCAGGAGATATTTATCAAGTGCATACTGTTATCTCAGTATTTGCCCTTTATACTGGAATTTTCTTCTTATAAAGGTCTATACACGAGTTTTGCAAGTATTTAGGAAAAGGAATCATGTCTTATCCAATTTTGTATTATTAGTAGAGTGTCTGGTGTGTGAGTCACTTAATTAGTGCTTGTTGAAGTAAGTTCAAGTACCTTCAAATGGATTACTATAGATGAAAGAGAGCAAGGGATCATCCAGAGACAAAATGGCCCTCCATATATTATTTTGTTTAAACAAGACAAGATAAAAGAATAATGATAAAAAAGGGTTTCAGGTAAAGCCATGAAAAAAGTACACTAGACAAATATGGGCTAAAAAAAAGTTGGATACAATATAATACCAGACACATAGACTTAATAGTAAAAGCAGTACTCACATTAAATTTATTTAAGATAGAATAGTACAATGACACAGTTAATAAGGTTTATGTAATGAACATGTATGGAACCCTGTAACTAACAAACTCAGAAACTCACATTCTTTTCAAGATTTTGTGGAAAATTTCAAAAAAATTGCCACATAGCAGTCCAAAATGCAAATCTTAACAACTACCAAAGACTCAGAATAATCAAGACCAGATTTTTCACTATAATGGAATTATATTAGAAATTAGAAATGAGAAATAAAAATAGAGCCAAAAGAATGCCATATATATGAAAACTAAAAAACACACTTCTAAATTCTGCGTGGATTAAAGAAGAAATCATAATGGAAATAGAAATATATTTAAAAGTAAAACAATAAAACTTCTGAACATCAAGACTTGTGGGATGAAGCTAAATTAGTGTGTGAGAACTGTTTACGGTTTTGAATGCTTACATCAGAAAAGCAGGGGCCGGCTCTGTGGCCGAGTGGTTAAGTTCGCCCGCTCCGCTGCGGCAGCCCCGGGTTCGGATCCTGGGTGCAGACGTGGCACCGCTCATCAGGCCACGTTGAGGCGGCGTCCCACATCCCACAACTAGAAGGACCGGCAACTAAGATATACAACTGTGTACAGGGGGGATTTGGGGAGATAAAGCAGGAGAAAAAAAAAAGATTGACAACAGTTGTTAGCCCAGATGCCAATCCTTAAAAAAAAAAAAAAAGAGGAAGATCGGCAACAGTTGTTAGCCCAGGTGCCAGTCTTTAAAAAAAAACAATTAAAAAAAAAAGAAAAGTAGAAAAATTGAAGATTACAAGCTAAGCTTTCAAGTGAAGAAATTAGAAGGATGTCACAGTCAACCTCCCCCAAAAAATAGAAAGAAGGAAATGTAAATCAGCATAAATTAAAGGAATAAAATTTTTTAAAACAATAGAAAAGATTGGCAAAAGCAAAGCTGATTTGTTTGAAAAGGCTAATAACAGTAAGAGACTTGTGGCAAAATCAATCAAGGAGAAAAGCAAGAAAGTAGAATAGTGATATTAGAAATTTAAAAGTGGAACCTAATAAATACACTAGAGATGAAAACCACAAAAGAATACTATTTGTGATTTATGCCAATAAATTTGAAACTAATTAAATAATTTTGTAAAAAATAATATCTATTGACAAAGTGAACCCGAGAAGTGTTGGAAAATACTGAGTGTCAAAAAATACTAAGGAATTTATATCAGTAATCAAAACCCACCATGAAAAAACACCCAAGTCCAATGACTTTACAGGTGAGCTTTTTTCCAAAGGAATAAATAACTTATATGTTATACAAATTGTTTCTGTAAACAAAAAAAGCTGGGAACTCTTTTTATGATATTTGCATAACCTTGATACTAAATCCAGACAATACAAGAAGGACGTTTATAAACTAACCCCATCTACAATAATGAAGACAATCATAACCTATACTTAAATGGAGAATTTACTATGTTATGAGCACTTTACATGTCTTACCTCATTAATACTAAGAACAATTTTATAAGGCAGGTAGTGGGTACTGTTCTTGACTCTGATTTCCAGCTGAGAAAACTGAAGCATAAATTGGTTAAGTAACTTGTCTAAGATAACAGCTAGTAAGTGTCAGAACTTGGATTTTAATGCAAAATTCATAATTTAAGTGAATCAAATCAAGATGTATATATATTCTACAACATTAACTGACTAAACATGGAAAAAAACTAAGTTCATGTCATCAATAAAACACAATGCCAGTCATTATCACTATGGATTAACACTGTACTAAAGTTTTTACCAACATGATAAAATAAGGAAAGTGTATACGAACTGGAATTTAAGAAATAAAAAATGTTGTTATTCACACATGATATGATTGCCTACACAGAAAAACTGAGGATCTACAAACTATTAGAACTAATGAGTTCAGCAGTGATGCCAGATATAAAAATAATTTGTGTCTCTATAACTAGGAATAGTAGATTAGAAAACATAATTTAAGAAAGAAAAACATACTTATTAAAAATCATGATTGTAAAGGATATTGAATATCATAGGGCAATGGGAAAATAATCATGGTGCAATGTTGAGTGAAAAAGTAAAATTATATTCATATTTATAAAATATATATTATAAATATATTTTCTCTAAAATATATATAAAGCCCTGTCTTTCATAGGTTTTGGTTGCAATTCCCTGATGTATGTATACGAAGTCCAGTAAAAAATCTAGTCACATGAATTTGACGGATATTTTTGTCTTCACAATTTCCTGCATCTCTCAAGTGGTTACAATAAGCCATATTTTGAAAATCAGTAAAAATCTTATCAAGAAGTTTTAACTGAATATGCTGAATAGAACCTGAAGAAAAGTCCTGGACAAATGCTTTTGGTGAAGATGGCAACGGTTCTGTTAAAGGAAAGACGACTTAATTGGGATGCTAGTTCAGGAAGTGGGAAATTAAACACTGGGATGGCCTTATGCAGACTACAATTCCAATGTCAAATCAAGGCAATAGATTTGGGGAAAGGAGACCCAGTGGTGTCCCAATTCTTTGAAACTGTTCGCTTCCCAGAACCAACGAAACCCTGGGCCGCCAAAGCCGAGGGCACGAATTTAACCACTCGGCCATGGGCCGGCCCCCGCCTAAGGTTTCGGACCCTTAGTTACCTTATTTGTAAAATGGGAATAAAGGTAATATCTATGTTGCAGAATTATTGTGAGCATTTGATTAGATAAAGAACATAAAGAGCTTAGTGTGACCTGGCATTTATGCAAAGGTTACATAAATTAAATACAAATTGCTAACTTTTGTGAGGTATTCAATTGCCACAGATATATCAATTCATAAAGAAAGTCTGCCAGCTTAATTGTGCTTTCCAGATACTCCAATCTTCAACAAATTTCCTTTCCCTGAATTTATATATTTTAGTAGCACATATAAATCAGCTCAAAGCTCCCTATTCTTGAAGAAAATTAGAAAATCCTGAAGGCTATGTGGACTATATATTCTTGTTATCTAACTTAGGATGAGAGGTGTGTTTAGAAAAGAACTCAGGAATAGGAAAGTCCAGAAGGGGGGTGCAAGCAAAGTACTAATGAGGCTTGAAACCAGGCAAAGTGAATCAGCTTGAGTACATCCTCAGAAAAGGGGAATAGAGCCAAAAGGTTGGGAGCCACACAGCCTCTGGAAACAATTGTGGGGCAAAGTAGCAATGGGAGCAAAGCTAGAGGATCTAAATGCAACTGAGGATGCTTGACGGGCTGGTTTACTGATTGACTGACTGATGGATTGCTGGCCCCAATGTCATAGTGAATCTGCCTCTTTTGAAGATTCAGAGTAGTGTGGACAATGTATTTTTCTAATAGCTGTCAACTGTAAAATTGTTTTTGAAAGAAAAAGTAAATCAGATCAATAGCTATCACAATAATCCAGAGACTGTTACAAAATCTTTTGTCGTCTCCCTGTGTGCTGCTGTGGCCCACACGAAAATAGGTACGAAATGGTTAAAAGGTGAAATTTTAGACTGTTTGTCTCTGAAGGGGAGAAGTGAAATCAATGGGATTATGTAGGAAGCATTCACAGAGGTGTTATCTTGTCCATCTCAAACTAATCTGGAAGTTGCCTTTTTTTCTGACAAATGGCACTGGTTTTGTACACCCATCCCCTTCGATAGTTGAACAAGACATCCTTTGACTCTAAAAGAAGCCAGAACATCAACAAAAGAGAGAGGGAGAGGGAAACCATTCCTGGGGTATTAAATATCTATCTGTAGGGGGTTTTGGAGTATATTAGAAGAAGTATAGTTCCTTTCCTGTGGTTTTTATGGACTTAGAGTTTTGGCTTAGGCAGAAATTAGGAATTTCAAGTATCTTAGTGATAAAGGTCTTTATAAAAGACTAAATTCATCAGCATAGGCCAAAAATGATATAGAAACTATATAAAACATAAAATACTATCAGAACCTGATATAGAAATTGTATACAACATAAAATACGATCAGGACCTGAAAGACTAAAGAAGAAAAGTCAAACTGAACGTGGCAACAATTTTGTGCCACTAACAAATGAGAATATTGAGTGAAAACCAAGGACCATTTTGTTTGCCACCCCATAATCCACCAACCTGCATCCATTCCCATATGCACTGCCTTCCCCCTGTGAAAACAGAATGATTGGAGGAGCCTTGCACCTTCCGAAGATGAGTGTATCCCATTCTCTCTCACTACTCAGGTCATTGCTGCTCTATTCCTTCACCTGAGTCTCTCCCGCTTTATCTATTTTCCTTCCTTTCCCCAAAGACTAAAATGGAGCTGTAACAGCTTCCATCAAAAATTTAAAAATAACAAAAAAACGTAACCACGCTTGAGTCCATATTCACCATGGGTTAATGCCCCATTTTTTGTTCCCTTTCTCTGCAAACATCTATGCAGAATTGTCTATATTCTGAGTCTTCCCTTCCCTACTCTCCTACTAGCCCAGTCAGGTTGTATTCCCTCTGCTACATTTCACTTATGACCCTCATCTCACCAAATCCAGCAGTCTATTCTCTACCTACTGGTACTTGGTCACTCAGCAACTCACTTTTGACTTTAATCTGCCGGCCTTTCCTTTTTTGAAACATATTCTTCTCTTGAGTCCTGAGACATCACATTCTTCTGATTCTTCCTCCTCCTCCTGTGCGTGAAATGGGGGACTTCTTCAGGGCTTGATTCATAGGTCCTATCCACTTCTCTACCTACTTTCTGTCTGTAGAGAATGTATCTCATTGAGTCCCATGGTTTTAAATGTCACGCATCACTAAGGAATCCCAAATTTATGCTTCCACCCTGACCTCTACTCAGGGCACCAGACTCAGGTATCTGATTGCCTACTGAATATCTTTAATGTCTCATAAGTATCTCACCCTAAAAAAATCCATAATGGAACTCTTGATCCCTTAATCTTGATTCCTCCTCTTTTTTTTCGTTTTTTTGGTGAGGAAGATTTGCCCTGAGCTAACATCTGTGCCAGTCTTCCTCTACTTTGTATGTGGATCGCCGCCACAACATAGCTGATGAGTGGTGCAAGTCGGTGCCTGGGATGTGAACCCGTGAACCCCAGGCCGCTGAAGTGGAAGGTGCTGAACTTAACCACTGCGCCACAGGGCCAGCCCCTTCATTTTTTAAAAACTAAATTAGTAACACCATCATAAAATCAGTGTAGCAGGCCAAAAATCCAGGAATCATTATTACTTCCTTTTTTTCCTATCACTCTTCCCATCCAATCCAGCAGCAAGTGGATCGCTGTTGGCCCCATCTGAAAAATATTCAGAAAAATATATTCTCACTACCTCTACCACCATCCTGGTCCCAGCCACCAGCATCTCTCACCCAGATCACTGTAATGTCCTCCTAGCTGGTTGTCCTGCTTCCATTCTTGCTCACTCAAGTCTATTTTACACATAGCCAAGCAATTCTTTTAAAATGCAAGTCAGATCATGTCATTCTCTTGCTCAAAACTCACTGTTTCTCATTTCATTTTGAATAAAGTTCTAAATCCTTGCTCTGACATACAAAGTCCTACATGAATTTGTCCCTGCTGTTTTTTCCTCCTGCTTTCCCCAATCTTAGCATCCTTCAGTTGTAATTAGACTTTCTCCGTGCTAGAACATACCTGATTTCCCCTCTGAGAGTTTTATACCTCCTCTTACCTCTTCTTGAAGGATGCTTCGCCCGGGTGTTTGCACAGCTATCATCACTCATATGTTTGCTCTAATGCCACCTCAGGAAGGACTTTCCAGGCTACTCTACATAAAATAGCAGCATCCTCTCTCCTTTCATTCTCTATTCTTTATTTTGCTTCGTAGCACTTACCACTTGCTGAGTTTATATTATTTATTAGTTTAATTTCCTGTTTCTCCCACTAGGTTGTAAACTCCATGAGGACAGGGATGTTGTCTTTTTCCTGTTGTAGCCCCTGCATCTTGAAGCATGTCTGGCACTAATAACCCTTGACAGATATAAGCAAAAGAGTGCATATTCGTGCACATACAGCTGACTTTCTCTTTTGTGGGAAAGAAACTTTTTGGAATGTTTAGTGTGAATCTCTGTCCCATCCCCAGAGAAACTGAGTTAGCATCACACAGAATGAAAGACCATCTTGTTTTCCCTCTTCCTTTTTATTGCACGAATTAAAGCTAACAGGTAGATGACCCACAGACAGTCAACTTCAAAAGCAGAGAAAATACTAGTGACTCTTTTGCAAGTCATCAGCCAAATGCAACCATCTTTTCTTGTCTGGTAGCATTTATATTACCATTGCCTCTTTTTTTCTCATCTTTCTGTCTTGCCCTCCACAGAAGTTCATTCGGAAGTTGTAAGCCCACAGACTGGTGGCAGGTGGCAATGGCTTACAAACAGCAGGTATATTGCTCTAGAACACCCTGTAACTTAACGTACCAGTAGAACACGTCTGTTGATCTATAGATTGAGGGAGCACAAGGACTGCCTGGGTACATATTGGGAAGGTAGAATGAGAATCCCCAGAAATGACTGTCCAAAGCACGAGCCAATACGCGTTTAATAAATTGAACTGGAAGTCCTGGTGTTTTTTCCACTCAAAACCAACACAAAAGCAAACCCACAGGCTTTAACAATTGAAGATTTGTGGAGCTGGATAAGATCAGATAGCTTCTTGCCTAAATCACTTCATGTGTATAAGAGGAGTTTATGGTAGAAAAATCATGAAACTTGCCCACTCATACACCAGCCAAGACTGCCCCTCTATGGGTTAGATCACGAGCCAATCTCCGCACACTGTGGTACCTGTTAATGGCTGGCTTCCCCAGAATATCTTCCCCTTGGAATTACATCCCTAATCTCCACCCTCTCCCATATTTATTTTATGTTAACTGTATCAAATTACTTTGACTTTGGGTTTCGTTAAAATCAACTCATAAGACACGGAAGAAATTGTTTGCCCTGGTCCTCATTTCTACAGAAATATGGCAACATCGTCGTTTTCATGAGGCTTATAACTAAAATCCTTAATCATAGTGACTTGATGTGGCATTTCCTTTATACTCATAAGCAAAAATAGCTGCACTGAATCTCTATAAATGATGTCAAGCCATCCCTCCATTTCCATATAACTAGCTAAGAGGCGACAGAGTCTGATGGTTGGAGCAGAGACCCTGAAGTTACATCCCAGGGCCCTGTCCACTTCTTGATTGTCAGCACTCACTAGCTTTGTGATCTTAGGAAGCGTACTTAATCTTTCTATGTCTCAATTTTCGTATTTATAAAATAGACAAATGATAGTAGTTACCTGATGGGACTTACCTGGATTAATTGAATTAACAAACATAACACACGTAAAGGGAATAATTTAACATTTGACAAAAGTTGTGGCTGTGTTTCAATTTTCTCCAAGTAAGAGTTTAGTGAAATAATAAATGTAGACTTTATTTAGAAAGTTGTTTTGTAAGTTTGTGAAAAAAAGCTGTAAGGAAACCCCATTTTACAGAGAGACTGGAAGAGGGAGAGAAACTGAGGCACAGAAAGTTCAAAAACCTTTCTAAATTCCTACCGTTTGTGAAAGAATCAGATCTAGGACTCAAAATCCAAGCCTATTTCTCAAGTATGGTGGACAGATAAAGGCATGGGCTCTGAAGCTGTAATTCCTGCCTTCAAACCCTAGCTGTGTGACCTTACACAAGTTACTGAACTTCTCTGCCTCAATTTACAAGAAAGCCTCAATTTCCTTTCTGTAAAGTGAAGATAATAACGGTACCTGTATCTAGGGTTGTTACGAAGGTTACATGAGTTAGTACATGCAAAGCACTTGGAACAATACTTGATAGTGAGCGCTCCTTAAATCTTGGCTCTCATTAATTTATCAATATATATGCTTCAATTTATTTATTCTTTGATTCTTCGAAGGAATTAGGATGAGAAACCACAAAGCAGAGCAGGAGGAGGAGGAGAAGAAGAATAAGGAAAAGAAAGAAGTAGGAAGAGAAGAAGAAAAAGAAGGAAGGAAGGAAAAAAGGGAGGAAGGAAAGGAAGCCCAACATATTCCAGGTGTCATAGGTGAACTGGTTCCCCAGCAGTAGACCCTGTGCGAGGGACTTATTGTGAAGGTGCTCCTGGGAGACTCCAGCAAGAAGGAAGGAAGCAGGACCAGGGAGTGTAGGAAGTTGAGGAAGCGTGTGATTGCAGGCAAAGGCACAGTCTCAGCCTGAGCCTGAGGAGGACCTGCAGAGTGTAAATTATGCTTCTGAGTTTGTCCCAACTCAGGCAAGAGCTTTCAGACTGTCAGTCATGTGTAACCTCCAGGTGCTTTTTAAAGCCCTCTGTGCAAACATGCTACAGTAGCCCGAAGACAATTCTGCAAAGTCTCCAGAGTCAGAGCTGGGGCAGTTAGAAAGAGATGCTCAAAGAGAAAGCACAGAAATGTTTAAAAGGCTCTGAGGGACCTGGGTGGAATAACGTAAGATCTACTACGCAGGGTTTTCCCCAGTCATTCTCCCCACAGGAGGCTGGTGATGGACTTGCAGCTTGAGTGACAGTAAAGGTCAAGTGCAAAGACGGAAGGCCCAGCCGAGAAGGCAAGCGTTGAGTGTACTCACTTTTCTTGAGCATACACACCTAAACATAAGCGTGTCTATATTCCACAAGTAGTAATTTGAGTGATTTAAATAGGTTCCATGATCTGTCAGAACAATGAGAACTTTCAGAAGAAAGCAAACCAATATGTTGTTTGATTTTCAATGGGAAGTTTTAGTTCATTTCGTTCTCCCTTTTTTTTTTTTTAACAAGCTCAGTGAGGGAGTGATGTTAATTTTGTCTTGTGTATAACATGTATAACATTTCACTAGGCGATCTGTCACACTCCTCACACTCTACATAGTAACAGAACTCATGCAGATTGCATGTTTTGATATTTAGGAAGTGGCATCCTTATTTACATATTACTATGTATATATAAATACATATGTGTGTAGATATAAATACACATGCATCTACATACTTCTCATTTGCACACATATACACATCACAGGCCAGGGTGCAATTCAAGATGAACTTTTTGGATTCAGCTTCTAGCTATCAAGCTGTTTATCAGACTATAAATGCATAATACTCTGCAGTCTAGCGTTCCTTACCTAACTTAGACATTCACCAGGCAAATGTGAAGAACAATTAGTCTTTTCCTTTATGCCCAAGAGTTTCTGGCAAACTCTAAAATATCATCATAAAATAGCTAAGAAAATCTAGCTACTGCTCAAACTATTTGCTGTCACCATTAAGATGAGATTAAATTTAACTTTAGTGAAAATACTTAAGTAAATAGCTTCATCATTAGGGAATAAATATCTTATAAACTGTCACAAATATGGTATATATAATTTTATAGTGGAAGCAGAAGACTTAGGCTAGAATCCCAGTTCTGACACCTATTACAGTCAGGAATAATATTTAGTAACAGTGATACGAGGTCTCTTAAAATGAGCTGGTGTCCATGTTCCAAGAGAGTCTTCCATGAAAATGCTTCAGTGGAATCACAGCAGAGGAGCTCACGCTGTGGAGGGGGTGCTTCAGTGGACATAATGAAGTAGAATCAGGTTTAAGTTTGGCAAATCTCAGTCAAGTTCAGTATGCACTAAAGAGAAGCAAGAAAACCTTGAAAAGGTATCAGTGACCACGCCATGCAGAGTTCAGACTTCGTTTGAGTCACCTTAGGATGCCGTGACAGGAGATTTTCTGATTTCGCAGTTTGATTAGTCTCTTTCCAGCAACATTATTTATTACCTCACCTCTCACCCTCACATCATGTGCCTGCCCTGATATGCCCAGCAAAACTGTGAAACTGAACACACAGCTCTTTTTTTCAATCAGAGCATGGCTGTTAGGACAGTAGGTTTCCTTTGGCTGGAATTGTGGTTTTAAAACTAGAGGGAGCTCTCTGGAGAACAGAACAGCACAGATCGTATCAGGCTTTTAGGTGAATTGGTAAAAGAGAAAGAAACCGTCAGCGCTCAAAACGAATATGGGAGAAAACAACATGGGAATGTTGGACAATTCAATAAATAAACAAAGTATTTAAACAGCATCCTTCAGGCAGTTCATTTGGTGAAGGAAAATGAGACTCGAGTCTCAGGAGAACCAGGAGAGCAATTATCAGCACTGCTTCATGGATACTCCCCTCTCCACTTTTCTTTCCCTTTTCACCTTCCATTCCACATCTGAAGGTCTTAGCTATTTCTTCTTTGTTCCTGCAGAGAGAGACACTTTTAAGTTTGACAAACTCATTGATCTACCAGTGCCAGACCAGCGTGGTGGGTTGAGTCCCATTCATCTGGTCAAGAAAGGATGCTAGGCCCAAAGCAAGTGGCACCTTCTCAGTCACTTCAGGAAGCAGTTTACTCCATGAGACTCTCAGGGAATAGTCTTTATACTCTTTTCTGTGTGCCCTTCATCATGATTCTATTGTCAGCCATGTTAGTTCAGCTGTTAACTGCTCACTTAAAAAAAAGATATCTCCCCAACCTCCATTTTGCCCAGTAACAGCCTGACAAACAAATAGCACCTGTCTTTCTTCTCAGAGAAAAATGCAAGAAAATGGAAAACTAAAAGCACAAAGCATGAGAATCCCACTAATGCCTGATGACTGATCTTGTTAGCACGCATAGTGCGTCCTCAGATTTTTCCAGAACCTTAGATCTCTCTACTGGACAAACACAAACACACACACAAAAGCACTTTGGAGCAAGCTGCATAGCCCCTCCCCACCTCCCCACCCCCACTTGCCTGCAGCTTGATTGTCAGTCTCATACACAAACCCAGACAATGCTCTCAATAGGCGTCTTTTGGGGAGACAATTGCAGAAAGCATGATAACGGGATTTGTCACCCTGATGTGGCTGCTGTTTCAGCAAGCATTTCAATAATGAAAGAAAGTTTTACTAATTGTAAATGTGAATGAATTTCAGCTGTCTCTTCTTAAAAAAAAATTCTTTTGGAAGAAAGCCAATTAAGATCATCTGTCTAATGCATCTATTCACCCCCACTGCAACAATATGTCAGTTATAATAGACGTCTAATAAACTCAGACTTCTCAGGACAGGGTGCTGAGCATGCTGAAACAAGGGAGAGATCAGAGCCTCTACCTACAAAATGTCTGGAGGTAACTGATGAAAACTTATTTTTGTGAAATTTTACTTCATAGGGCAGTAAAGCTAATGGGATTTACCATACGCTAACACACCAAGATGGAGTGGGTTTCAAAACCCACTGTAGTATCCAGAGCAACTGTCTTTCCTACTGGCAGCCTGGTGCACTAATTGTCATCTTTCCAGAGAACTGTGGAAGCTAATTGTCAAAATCCATGGCCTGACTACTAGATGCCTGCTACCTTACACCTAGAGGGGAAGCACTTACGTTAAGGAGAATACACAAATACCTCCAGATATTGGAGCATAGGCAATCATGCTGGCAAATTAACTTTCAAGAAGAAATCTTCATGCCTCTTAAGAGATCAAGCTATTGGGAAGACGTTGTGTCCTAGAAAGAGACTGTCCGAAGTCACCAGAATTTGCTAAGTTAAGAAGCAGTGTGACTATGTGTGCAGTACATCATGTATTTCTCCAAAGATGGATACACATGATGGTTCCCCAAATCACACAAATACCTTAGAGATAACAGTCTTCCCTCATGCATACTGAAAAAATTAATTTTACAGGAAGGATATGTCTTTCCATTAGCTTAACATTCGTACCATCCTAGTCCCATGAGCTACCAGTTTTTTCTCAGTTACAGACCAATCCACCAAGTGATCATTTATTCTTTCATAGGTCACATCCATCTGCCATCTGCCTGTTATACACTTTGAAAGGGATTGCTGTGTAACTGTAGTTTCTGTATGTAAATCCTATTCTCCTACAAGCATGAGACCTTCTCTCACACTAACTCAGCTGTTGCTCTAGGCTGCTCAACTAGATGGCATTGGTTGTTGAAGGCTAAGCTGTAGTTAGTCCAGTTAGGGCACTCCAGTCTGTCCTTTGGGGTCATAGTCAAGGGTATTATCTGCACTCAAATGTTCAAACTACCACTGAGACTAAACCACCCTCACTAATGTCCCCAGTCCTGCTATTCTGCTCACATTAACACCATTATTGACTTTGCCAACATCAACATTGACTCTATTGCCACCTCTACCATCTCAGTTTGTTCTATCACCATGGAACTTGTCAACCTTCTGCTACCATCTACAGTAACATCACTGCCATCTCTATTACCACTGCCACCAGAACCATTAACATTAGTGTGGTAAGCTGCCTAATGGCTCTCAAAGACATCCAGGTTCTGATTTCTGGAACCTGTAAATGTTACCTTATATGGTAAAAGGCACTTTGAATATGTGATTAAATTAAAGATCTTGAGATGGGGAGATTATGCCAGATTATCCAGGGCTTCCAATGTAATCACAAGGGATATAGACTTTCTTTTTCCCAAAATGCCACTTCAACATTTTTCTCTACCAGAAAAGGAGGAGGTTAAGATTAGCAGCCTAGACATTTGTGCAGAAATCCTAGACAATGTCCCTTCTCTTTTCAATCTCGGATTGTTCCATCAAGACAGTATGAAAATTATCTCAAGTTGACACACAGCAACTGCTCTGCAATCAGACTCTAAATGGGTACTGGACTAGACATTTTCTCACCTCAACAATTCAGACCTCAAACAGGAGAAAAAGTATCTCCTTTTGTCCAAGTTCCTTTGACCTATTGTCCCAGCCACCCATGGCATATGCAGATGATTTTGAGAATGCTCAGTTGTGGGTGGGTTACATGTATAAAAATCAATAGATATAGAATGGCTTTCTAAGTCTATTTTTCTTGAAAATAAACCCATTGAGGAAATTATCTGATGCTTCATACTCCCACACATAAGAAGAATGCAGCTAGAATAGGAACAAAATGATCAATTTTGTTTATTACTATTGGCAGGATTTACCCTCTATTTGCTCATGGCTGAGTCCTGGGCAGAGCGACCTTGCTTTCTGGAGGAAAAAAAGCCACATCTGTGAGCCATGGAGCTTCACAGACAGCCAGGTAGGAGCCACCCTAAAGTGTGCAGCCTTCCCTGGAGGAGTGGGGACCTGAGCAGGGGTGCATTACTGCTATAAGCATCCTTCAGACTCAGCACGACTGAGACGAATCTCATAAGATGTATCTTTGCTGGCTATTAAGTGCAAAGGGGAGTATGCCTAGAAAAGCTATCAGACATAAAACAAAAAAAGCTGGCTCTTGAAGGGCCCATGCACAAAATCAGTTGTCTCAGAGAGCAACCTAAAATCACCCAAACTGACTAGATAAAAGAATGAAGAAGTAAAAAGAACATGAACAGTCTAAGGGAACTCTGGGATAATATCAAGCACACCAACATTCATATTCATTGTTGTCCCAGAAGGAGAAGAGAGAGACAAAAGAGCAGATAATCTATTTGAAGAAATAATAGTTGGAGACTTTCCTAACCTAAGGAACGAAACAGACATCCAAGTACAGGAAACACAGAAAGCAGCAAAAAAGATAAATGCAAAGAGGGCCACACCAAGACATAATATAATTAAATGTACAAAATGAAAGAAAAAGAGAGAATCCTAAAAGCTACGAGAGAAAGGCAACAAGTGACATACAAAGGAAAGCCCGTTAGGCTATCAGTGAACTTTCTAGCTGAAACCAGGCTAGAAGAGAGTGGCACAACTCGTTTAAAGTACTGAAAGGAAAAAAACCCCTACACGAGAATACTCTATCCGGCAAGGTTATTATTCAGAATGGAAGGAGAGATAAAGAGTTTCCCAGACAAGCAAGAATTAAAGGAGTTTATCACCAAGAGATCTGTTCTACAAGAAATGCTGTAGGGATTTATTTAAGTGGGAAAGAGAAGACCACAGATAGGAATAAGAAAATTATCAAAAAAAAAAGGCAATAAAATCAATAGTAAAGGCAAAAATACAGAAAAGGTAGCATATCAACCATCTATGAAGATGATATGAATGTTCAAAGACAAAAGTACTAAAATTACCTATTTCAAGGATAAGAAGGTAATGGAAAGACATTCACAAAGCAAGATATTAGATGTGATTTCAAAAACATAAAATGTGGGAGGAGGGGAGTAAAAGAGCAGTGCTTTTAGAAAGAGGTCAAACTAAAGAGACTATCAACTCAAGATACATGGCTATATACTTAGAATATTATATAGGAACCTCATCGTAATCACAAACCAGAAACCTATAATAAATAAGCACATAAGTGAGAGGAAATCTAACATATTACTAAAGAAAGCCATCAAACCACAAGGGAAGAGAGCAAGAGAAAAAGGAACAGAGAAGAACTACTAAAACACCCAGAAAAAAAGTAACAAAATGGCAATAAATACGTATTTACCAAAGGCTACTTTAAATGTTAATGGACTAAATGTTCCAATCAAACGGCATAGGGTGGCTGATTGGGTAAAAAAAACAAACCCATTTATATGTTGCATACAAGAGACACACTTCATACCTAAAGACACTCACAACTTGAAAGTGAAAGGATGGAAAAAGATATGCCATGAAAATGGCAAAGAAAAGAAAGCCGGGGTACCAATACTTATGTCAGACAAAATAAACTCTAAAACAAAAACTGTAACAAGCAACAAAGAAAGGCACTACATAATGATAAAGGGAATAATAATACAAGAGGGTATAACACTTGCAAATACCTATGCACCCAATAGAGGAGCACCTAAAATATAAAGCAAATATTAGCAGACATAAAAGGAGAAATAGACTGTAACACAATAACAGTAGGAGAGTTTAACACCCCACTTATAACAATGGATAGATCATCCAAACAGAAGATCAATAAGGAAGCATTGGCCTTAAACAACACATTAGAACAGATGGACATAGTAGATATATATAGAACATTCCATCCAAAAACCACAGAATACACATTCTTTTCAAATGCAAATGGAACATTGTCCAGTACTGATCACATATTAGGCCACAAAACAAGTCTCAATAAATTTTGGAAGGTTAAAATAATACCAAGCACCTTTTCTGACCACAAAGGTATGAAACTAAACATCAACAACAGGAATAAAATCAGAAATGGAACAAAAATGTGGAGATTAGACAAAACACTACTGAACCACAATTGGGTGAATGGAGAAATGAAAGGAGAAATAAAAAAATTCCTGGAGACAAATGACAATGAAAAGACTACATGCCAAAATCTATAGGATACTACATTACCTAAGAGGGAAGTTTATAGGAATTCAGCCCTACCTCAACAAACAAGAGAAAGCCCAAATAGACACTCTAACAGTACACGTAAAGGAACTGGAAAAAGAAGAACAAACAAAGCCCAAAATCAGCAGAAGGGAGGAAATAAAAAAAATCAGAGCAGAAATAAATGAAATAGAGACTAAAAAACAATAGAAAAAATCAATGAAACCAAGAGCTGGTTCTTTGAAAGGATAAACAAAATTGACAAGCCTTTAGCTAGACTCACCAGCGAAAAAAGAGAGAAGACTCCAATAAATAAAATCAGAAATGAAAGAGGAGAAATTACAATGGACACCTCAGAAATGCAAAAGACTATAAGAGAATACTATGAAAAGCTATACGCCAACAAACTGGATAGTCTACAGGAAATGGATACATTCTTAGAATCATACAGTCTTCCAAAACGGGACCAAGAAGTAGAGAATTTGAATAGACCAACCACCAGAAGGGAGATCTAAACAGTAATCAAAAACCTGCCAAAAAATAAAAGTCCAGGACCAAATGGCTTCCCTGGTGTATTCCACCAAAGATTCAAAGAAGACTTAATACCTGTCCTTCTCAAACTCTACCAAAAATTTCAAGAGGAGGGGAAGCTTCCTAACTCATTCTACCAAGCCAACATTATCCTGATACCAAGACCAGACAAGGACAACACAAAAAAAGAAAATTACAGGCCACTATCACTGATAAACATCGATGCAAAAATCCTCAACAAAATACTAGCAAATCGAATACAACAATACATTAAAAAGATCATACATCATGATCAAGTGGGTTTCATTCCAGGGATGCAGGGATGGTTCAACATCCACAAACCTATCAACATGATACACCACATTAACAAAATGAAGAGTAAAAAATCACATGATGATCTCAATAGATGCAGAGAAAGCATTTGACAAGATACAGCATCCATTTATGATAAAAACTCTAAATGAAATGGGTATAGAAGGAAAACACCTCAACATAATAAAGGCCGTATATGGCAAACCCTCAGCAAATATCATTCTCAATGGAGAAAAACTGAAAGCTATCCCTCTAAGAACAGGAACCAGGCGAGGATGCCCACTGTCACCACTCTTATTTAACATAGTATTGGAAGTCCTAGGCAGAGCAATAAGGCAAGAAAGAGAAATAAAAGGGATCCAAATTGGAAAAGAAGAAGTGAAACTGTCACTATTTACAGATGACATTATATATATATACACAAAATTCTAAAGAATCCATTAAAAAAACTTTTAGAAATCATAAATGAATACAGTCAAGTCACAGGATGCAAAATCAACATACAAAAATCAGTTGCATTTCTATAAACTAATAAAAAAGTAGCAGAAAGAGAAATTAAGAATACAATCCCACTTACAATTTCAACGAAAAGAATAAAATATCTAGGAATAAAATATCTAGGAATAAACTTAACCAAAGAGGTGAAAGATCTGTATACCAAAAACTATAAAACATTGTTGAAAGGAATTGAAGAAGGCACAAATAGATGGAAAGATATCCCGTGCTCTTGGATTGGAAGACTCAACATAGTTAAAATGTCCATACTTCCTAAAGCAATCTATAGATTCAATACAATCCCTATCAAAGTTCCAACAACATTTTTCACAGAAGTAGAACATAGAATGCTAAAATTCATATGGAACAACAAAAGACCCCAAATAGCCAAAGGAATCCTGAGGAAAAAGAACAAAGCTGGAGGTATCACACACCCTGATTTCAAAATATACTACAAAGCCATAGTAACCAAAACAGCGTGGTATTGACATAAAAGCTGACACATAGATCAATGGAACAGAATCAAGAGTCAAGAAATAAACCCACCCTACGTGGACAGCTAATTTTCAACAAGGAAGCCAAGATCATACAAAGGAGAAAGGAGAGTCTCTTCAATAAATGATGTTGGGGAAAACTGGACAGCCACATGAGAAAGAATGAAAGTAGACTCATTATCTTACACCATGCACAAAAATCAACTTGAAATGGATTAGTCTTGAATGTAAGACTTGAATGAAACTTCTAGAGGAAAACATAGGCAGTATGCTCTTTGACATCGGTCTTAGCAGCATATTTTCAAGTACCATGTCTGACCGGGCAAGGGAAACATAGAAAAAATAAACAAATGGGACTACATCAAACTAAAAACCTTCTGCACAGCAAAGGCAATCATCAACAAAATGAAAAACAAGCTAACAATTGGGAGAAGATATTTGCAAACCATATATCTGATCAAGGGTTAATATTCAAAATATACAAAGAACTCATACATCTCAACGACAAAAATACTAACAACCCAATTAAAAAATGAACAAAAGAGCTGAACAGAGGTTTCTCCAAAGAAATTATACAGATGGCCAACAGGCACATGAAAAGATGTTCAACATCATTAACTTTCAGGGAAATGCAAATCAAAACTACAAGGAGATATCACCTCGCTCTGGTCAGAATGGCTATAACTAACAAGACAGGAAACAACAAGTGTTAGAGAGGATGTGGAGAGAAGGAAACCCTCGTACACTGCTGGTGGGAGTGCAACCTGGTGCAGCCACTATGGAAAGCAGTATGGAGTTTACTCAGAAAATGAAGGCTAGATCTACCATATGATCCAGCTATTCCACTGCTGGGTATTTATCCAAAGACTTGAAAACACAAATGCATAAAGATACATGCACCCCTATGTTCATCGCAGCCTTGTTCACAATAGCCAAGACTTGGAAGCAACGTTGATGCCCATCAAGGGACAAATGGATAAAGAAGATGTGGTATGTATACATGATGAAATACTACTCAGCTGTAAGAAATTATGAAATCTGGCCATTCGCAACAACATGGATGGACCTTGCGAGTATTACGCTAAGCGAAATAAGTCAGAGGCAGAAAGTCAAATACCGTATGATCTCACTCGTAAGTAGAAGACAAAAACAACAACAAACAAATACACAGCAACAGAGATTGGATTGGTGGTTACCAGACAGGAAGCAGGGAGGGAGGAGGGCAAAAGGAGTGACTAGGCTCACATGTGTGGTGACGGATCGTAAGTAGTCTTTGGGTGGTGAACATGATGTAAGCTACACAGAATTTGAAATACATTATGATGTACATCTGAAAGTTATACAATGTTATAGTCAATGATTCTGAAATAAAATAAATAATTTAAAAAAACTAAAACCCATTTTAATTTAAGTGTTTTATAAACACTTCAGATCAAAGCTTGGTCAATCAATTTCTATATTTAGTAAAGAATACATCTCTTTTGAGTTGTTATCTTGAAGATTTAATATAATATTGATAAAATAAGTTATCTATTTTTTCTTCCTAAAAGTAATACGATTACATTACAAACAATTTGGAGAATTGACAAAAAATATATAATCTCATCCCTTGGATATAACCATTTATAGCAATTTTCTGTTTTTCTACTCATTTTTCTTTCCTATACCTATAACAGCAACATAGTATTTGTAGGTAGCAAATAAAATACTTTAAAATATTTTTATACGTTTGCATTATTTTTCATTAAAAATTGTGAATAATCATCATAGCATATAAAATATTCACCTAATATGTAAATCAGAAACATCAAAATTAATAATATTTAAACATGCAACAAAATGTTTCTGCAGATAATATTCTGAAAAGCAATCTTAGAAAATTGAATATACACCAAACATGACATTTGTCTCCTCCTATTTAGAGTAATAAATTTATGTATTATCTTTAAGATATGTATAACCATCATCTTTGCTTATGTGTAATGGAATCTTGTCTGGCTGAACTGGAGCCCTTAAACTGTCAGTAAATCTAATAACTTGTCAATAGAGGTTATGTTTCGTACACATCAATGCAGTCTTAGTGAGATAATTCTTAAAGCTAAACTTAGAAGCTTTTCCATCAGTTCTTATATGACATTTAAAGTAGACACTAGTAAACTATACTACAAACTAAGCCTAGAATTTTGTAAAGAGGCTTTGACACTCCGAACATTGTAGTGAATTAACAATGTTGAGGATTAAAAATATTATTTGAGTGAGTATTAGTGAATACTTACTCCTGTCCTCCAAGATAACTCAGTTAATGTAAATGATCAAAATCATTTCCACATCTATTTTTGCTTATATAGCTTTAAAATGTTTTTAATATAAAGCAGATATAGAATCACTGCATAAGTTTTTTATGTTTCAGTTTCTCCATCAGTAAAATGGAAACATCTACTTACTACTTATATAAAAATTGCGTTGAAAAAGAATGATCTGTAAACCATTTGGAAATATAAGATTTCCTTAAGAAGCAAAACAAACACAAAAAAATTCGAGTTTATACAAATAGAAATAGCAAACATATAATCAAAATAAAAAATATGGAGATTATCATCAAATACTCATCTCTGTATCATCTTGGAGGCAGAGGAGAACAATGGAAGGGACACGGAGTTTGGAACTAGCTAACTTGGGTTTGACTCTTTGTCTATTCTCACTTGGTGGTTATTTGGGACAAGTCACTTAACCACTTTGAGCTTGATTTTTCATTATCTGCTGAAAACAACATAATTGTTACACAGTGGTTTCCTTAAATGAGTAATTTTTGCAATAGACATTGTGCTAGAGCTGTGTTGCCCACTATGGCAGCCACTAGCCATCCATGACTATTTAAATTTAAATTTCTTAAAATTAAATACAATAAAAAATTCATTTTCTCAGTTGCATTAGCCACATTTCAAGGGTTCACTATGTGCCTAGTGGCTACCATATTGGAGAGTGCAGACATAGAAAACATTTCCAGCATCAGAGAAAGTTCTATTAGACGATACTGGTCACAGCATAACTGTTACGTGAAAACAAAGTTGTGTTAAATATTTTAGAAACACTGGATTAAACATAGTGAAGCATGTTTGTATATCGCAGCACATCTTGTTGCCTTTGGTATGTATAACACGGACATCCAAAAGAGTGACATTGTGGCAGACTGTTCCTTATTTGATAAAAATCCTCCCCCAACGTTTTTTTCTTGCAAACACAACCCAAGTTTTGTTATTATTTGGGATTATGTTGTTTCTCTATTTTAAAAATTGTTTGTAATGTGAATATATTACATACATAAGAAAAAATACATAATTTTTTGGAAAATATTCTTTGATCTCAGGGAAGGTGAGTGCGGCTCCTCAGCTAAGAGTGTACACGAGACCCAGTGCTGAAATGCTCAGAGAAGAAGTCTGGTACACTTCTGGAAGAATTTAAATTCCTGATGGAAGGGAAAACAGATGAGGGGAACTCTATGGCACTTTCTCTGGCTCTTTTTTCCTGGCTCGAACGTGGTGTGTGAGGGTGGCATTCCCACTGCAACCATGGAGGGAAAGTAAGAAAATTACAGGGACACTGACACAGAGTCCTGATTTTGTGCAGTTCCTGAAGCGATTCTGAAGCCATCTGCGCCAGTCTTCTTGTTAGGTGAGTATTAAATGACTTAACACAGATAGGGCACTTCGAGTGCTGCCTGACACACAGCACAGCACATAAAAGTGTTTGTTTTATTATGACTTGGGCCACTCTTGGGCGAGTATTCTATTATTTGAAGTCAAAAGTGTTTTCACATATGTGAATTCTGCTTTACTGCCATAGGACAGCTGTTGGTGAAGTGATTCTGAATGCCTTCAAATAAAAACTGAATATGTTTTTCAAAGTTTACCATATTCTCAAAGTGATTTGACTAAAGATTACTTTAAAATAATTTTTCTTGTGTGTCTAGTAGCCTCAGGAAAATATTTTTGGAGAGACTCTTGTAAGGATAATATAAAATACAGGTGTACATTTTGGAATGTCTCCCCAGTTAATACATTCCCAGTAGAATGTCTCTTGGTGTTTTTTAATACCCAAAGTTTAGAATGTATATGTGTGTTTAGATAGATACATGATAGATAGATGGATGGACATAGACATAGACATAGATATAGATATATCTTTCAATATAATGTTTTCCAGTTCATCTTATGAATAAAGCTATTATGAACTTTCATACAAAGTCATTTTTAGACATACGTTTTTATATCTCTTGGGTAAATAATCTTGGAGTAGAATTGCTGGGTTGTAAGGTAACTTTAAAAGAAATTGCCAAACTATTTTCTGAAGTGGTTGTACCATGTCAAGCCCCCACCACCAATGTGGGAGAGTTGTTCCGCATTCTTGTCAGCACTTGATATTATTTTTTTTACTCTTAACCGTTATAATGATTATATATCAGCATATCATTGTGGTTTTATTTTTATTTCCCTGATAACTGATTATATTGAGCTGCTTCTCACATGCTTATATACATATATTCATCCAATATATATTCATTGGATATATATTCATTCATTCATGAAGTCACTGTTCAAATATTTTGCCCATTTTTAAAAAATTGAGTTGGGTGTCTTTTTAGTATTGAGTTATAGGAGTTTTTTATTTTTTCTGAATATAATTCTTTTGGTAAATATGTGTTTGGAATATTTTCTCCCAGGTTATGTCTTGTCTTTTCATTTTCTTAATGGTCTCTTTCAAAGAGCAAAATTTTCTAAATGTAATGAAGTCCAATTCATCAGTTTTTTCTTTTTCAGTTAGTGTTTTTGGGCCTCCTATAAGAAATCTTTGCCTAGACCAAGAACAGGATTTTCTCCTATATTTTCCCCTAAAAATATGGTTTTTAGACAGTTAACATATATGTCTATGATGCATTCAAGCTAATTTTGCATATGGTGTGATATAAGGGAAAAGATAGATAAATAGACAAATAGATATATAGAGATACAGTTTTCTTAATATTATTTATCAGAAAGAATGTTTTTCTTGTGGAGTTACTTTGGCACCTTTGTTGAAAATTTATTCTAGACTCTTATCTGTTCCATTGATCTCTAGGTCTAGACTTTTGCAGAAATCTCTTGGTCTTAATTACTATAGCTTATATTAAGTATTGACATCAGATAGCGTAAATTCTCCAACTTTATCTTTTTCAAAATAATTTTGACAATTCTAGGTACTTCACACTTCCATGTAAATTTTAGAATCATATTGTCAATTTCTTCAGAAAACCCTGCTGGGATTTCAATTGAGAAAGAATTGAATCTACAAATTAGTTTGGAAAGAATACATTTCTTCATAATATTGAGTCATCCAGTCCATGCACATGTCTTCTCTCTTTATTTACTATAGTCTTCTAAATATTTCGTTAAGCAGAGTTTTGTAATTTTCAATGTTTTGGTTTTGCACATATTTAGTTAAATTTATTTGTAAGTATTTTATACTTTTAGATGCTATTGAAGATATTTTAAAATTTTATTTGGCAATTGTTCATTGCTAACATATAGAAATATAATTGATTCTTGTATATTGACCTCGTTAGATTCACTATTAGTTCATTAGCTTTTTTTTCCACCCTGTCTGAGACTTGCCTACTTTTTTTTTAAACACTGTCTTTTGAAGAATAGAATTTTTAATTTGGATGTAATCCAAATAACCAATATTTTACTTTATAGTTTGAGCTATCTGTGTCCTATTTAAGAAATCATTGCCTAAGAAAAGATGATTTGATTTCTTTGGAAAGTATAATAGTTTAGATTCTGACATTAAGTCTATTATCCCTTTTGAGTAAATTTTTGTACATGGTGTGAGGTAAAGATTGAAATTAATTTTTTTGCATACTCCTGTAATTGTTACAGCATCATTTGTTGAAAATATTATCCTTTCCTCATTAAATTTCCCTGACACATTTGTCAAAAATCAAATAACTATATGTGTGGATCTACTTACTGACTCACTATTTTGTTCCATTTATTTTTATATCTATCTTTACTCCAATACTAGACAGTCATGATTCCTAGAGCTTTAAAATATATCCTAAAATCTAATAGTGTATGTTCTCCAATGTGCTTTGGCTATTTTAATTTCTTGTCACTAAATAAGATTTAGAATAAGTTTATCAATTTCTATAAATAAGCCCACTGAGACTTTGATTACTATTGTATTGAATCTATAGATTAATGCAGAAAGAGCCAAAATTTTAACAATATTGAGTCTTCCAATCCAAGATTATGTATAACTTTCTGTATATTTATGACTTCTTTAATATTTTTTAGTTTCGGTATACAGTTCTCACTAATCTTTGTCAAATTTCTAGGTATTTCAAACATTTGAGGCTATTTACATGGTATTGTTTTTTAAATTTTATTTTTAATTTCTCACTGAGAGTATATAGAAATACTTCTGACTGCCCTAGGCAGTCCCTGGGACCTTTCTACTCCGGCTCTGCAGAACTGGAACAGCTCCCATTCTTGCTTGAACTCTGGGAATTCCTCAGCTTACCGTTTCCCCTTAGCTGCTATTTTCTCAGTAGTTGTTCATTGCCTGGCCTTTGGAGTCCCACCTTGCAACTGTGCAGATTGATATTTAGCTAGAGATTCAAAGGGCCCCTTACGCAGATTTCTGGAACTCTTTTATTGTGAAGTTCCCTCCCCTTCACTTCTCTGTCCCACACATTTTAGCTATCTTAGGCTTCTGAGACTCAGATCTCTTCTCCCTCATCTCTGTAAGACTTCTGTCCTGTGTTTGGGCTCCTCCTTTCCACACGATGGTTCAGTTAAAGTGCCTCCAAGCAGAGATTGCTGTAACCGTAGTCTCACCTGAGTTGTTACCTTTTCTCAGGGACTCACAGTCTTGCATTGCCTGTTATCTGATGTCTGAAAACTCTTGTTTCATGTATTTTATTCAGGCTTCTCTCTGATTGTGGTGAGAAAACTGGTTTGGTACTAGCTGGAACCAGAATCACTTGTAAACTTTTGCAACATACACCATGCCAACCAAGAGGATGAGTGTTTGTTTCCCAGGTTGTTGGTGTTTCTAAAGGAGCTGAGTTATTGCTTATAAAGGAACTGTTTATTAGTAACCATAAATTAATTGCTTGATAATAAAGTGATGTTTTCAGTATTTTTCATCCTGATGTGATAGTTTTTACTCTTTATAAGTGCTTTATTATTTTTTAGTGAACACGGAAAACTGGTTTGCGGGTTTAGGCTCAAATGAAATGCATTATAATTTTCCTACTTAAAATAGTGGGAAATACACCTTTGCTTTGCTATATTATGGACAAGTTCTGATTTCAGAAATTTCTGAATTACTAATGTTAACGAGCAGATGCCTTTATGTGTGTAAGGCATCAAATATTCTTGCACAGAGCAGTTATCCATCATTTTCAAAGCTATATCTTAAGGGCTTAGAACAGCTCCTGGCACATAGTGGGGGCCATGAAATATGTGTTGATTAAATAAATAATAGGTGTTCGAGATGGAATCTTCTATGACAATAATAATAGTATAATAATACTATAAATATTATTATCATCATCATCTCTTTTGGATATTAATTGCTACTTTAATTAAATAAATCACATTGAACCATTCCATGTGAATTAATGGCTGAACTAATTAACTGAATTAATTAACTTGAGGAGCCATGCTCCTTTTCCGTGAGATACTAGGAATTGAGAAAGGATAATATGGAGTCAGTAAGCACATTTAGCAGGATTTAATAAACTATCAGTCAGGTTAGTTGGGACTATTGGTTTTATTATTTAACTAAATATTTAAGAGATGTCTGAACTGCAGTCAATTTTATCAATGCCTGACTTCTCAACATGTGGAAGTACACTAAGTTAATGCCAGTTTAGAGATAAGGACTCATTTCCTCAGAGCCCATGAATTTTTGGCCCTGTCCCATCCCAAACATTTGTGTGGCTGAGAGTCAGAGTACAAATGGAGCCCCACATATCATGGATGTAAATATAAGTTATTAATCAATTGCTAAACAGTTGAATAAAATATGTCCTATCTTGCTACCTTGATAACTATATTTTCATAATGACTGGCAAACCAGGTTTGAATTTCGAATTCTTGGACTCCTCAATGTTCATCCTAAGGTAGTGGGTCAATCTACTCCTATCCCACAGCCTGTCCCTTTTTACTCCCCACCCTTGACTCTGTCCTGCCATATAAGGATCTTTACATACACATTTGTAAACACCCTGCCTACAGGCCCTGGCTCTGTCTACATCCTTTGCAAGCACTTGTCCCTTTGCCACCTCTCAGGCATTTACGCCAGTTGTGAATTCAGACTTCAGAAACACTGACCCAAAGATAAAGTCCACCTAGGCCATGTAAGAGGCTCCTCAGTCATTTGGGCAGGTGATTCATTGGCCTGATTATCAGGGGCATGATCTAGCAAGGATGGGAATATGGCTTCTGTGTAGATGTCTCCCTTTGATCCAATAAACTCCCCTCCATTAGAGGGAGGCATGGCTTTGGAGAACCAGAGCAGTCTGTCTAAAGACCCAGGTCCAGAGCAGGGCCCCTCTTGGCTAGACTTTATACACTAGGATAAGAAGCATATGGGGGAATATAGAAGTTGGGAAGTTAAGCTATTCACATAGTGGATTTTAATCGTAGGCCCTTGCATATAGCTGTCTGACCAATATCCACATTCCCTTCTTTCTTGTAACTAGAACCCTGGTTTTGTTTAGGGCAGCAATACTCCTAGCTTAGAAGCTATATCTCCAAGATGCTTTGCAATTAGGAGTGACCAGGCAACATGTTTCTGGCCAGTGGAACAAGCAGAATTTTGCTGGAGATTTCTGTGAGAACTTTGCTCTCTTGATATAGTCCCTGCCCTTCCCTTTTTGGTTCTTTCTTCTTCTTCTTATCTGGAACACGTATGTGAACTTGGAGCTGGAGTGGCATCTTTATGACCATGAGATGAACTCAAAGATGAAAATCACATGATAAACATGACATAGCAAAAACATAAAAGAATCCTGGAATGTTAATGACATTAAAGAGTTCCATCACCAGCCTTCTTATGGTAAAATAAACCTTTATTTGGCTAAGCCATTGTAGTCATGTCTAATAAATGCATCCAAAAGCAACCACTTGATTGATAAAATTGTTTGATAAAATTCAATCAATTGATTTATATAATCCTTATTCTTCAATAAATATATGTATTTGTGGATTGCTTATTAGCTTATCCTGATAACAGGGAGAAAAGAACAAATTGATGAATTAAATTTATGAATTATCTTTTTGTCTATCCATTAAACTTTAAGCTCTTTGAATATGGAGACTGGGTTTTATTTATCATTTTCTCCAGTACTTTCTGCATAAGCTGAAACATGATCAAATCAATAACACAAAGATAGAGATGTGTTAAAAGTTTGCATAAAAAAATATTAGTATCTAGGGGCTGGCCCCATGGCTGAGTGGTTAAGTTTGCGTGCTCTGCTTCAGTGGCCCAGGGTTTAACTGGTTTGGATCCTGGGCACAGACATGGCACCATCCATCAGGCCATGTTGAGGCGGCATCCCACATGCCACAACTAGAAGGACCCACAACTAAAAGTATGCAACTATCTACTGGGGGAGATTTAGGGAGAAAAAGAAAAAAAAATATATATATATTAGTATCTAAATTCTGAGCTCTCTCCATTGTGCCATAAATGGTTTATAATCAAGGTAGATAGTAAAGCAATGGCATCTAGAATTAAAATGTAAGTAGAAGGATGCTTTATAATTTCTGAATTTTTCTTTCATATGGGTTCTCCAATATTCTTTTTCAAAAAAAAAAAAAAAGATCTGTTCTGAGATGTTTGAATTGTGCTAGTGAAAAGGTAATGGATGAATATTTTTCTTTCTTGGTGATTCACTAACAATTTCAAAGAAAAAATTTAGGTTAAATTTATAAATGCTTCAATCACTTATTCTCAGAAATGGAAAAATATTTTTATTTCTGATTTTGTTAAATATTTTAATTATTGTCTCTTTGGTGATAACAGAAGCGCTGTCATTTAGAATTAAAAGTCATATGCATTTGCATAAAATGAATATCTTCAGTATTTTTTTTTACAGTAAAACATATAAAACTTCAGTGAAAGATAAGCATACACAATGGCAGAATTTAGAATTTGGTTTACGGGAGTTTTACCAAGAAATATGGCTTTCTTCCACCCAATTCATTAACTGTCTTTTATGTTTTTGAGAAGAGAAAGTGTTTATTCTTTGATTTTACATCAACGTCTTATTATATGTACATAGGAAGAAAATAGAAATAATCTAAAAGACATCCGCATTTTCACTTGAAGTTTCCCCTGTGTCTCTTCCAGATCCAAATCAGTATTTGAAAAAAAATGAAAAAGATCATTTTTCCCTTGTTTAGAAAGTGTTACAAGTGAAATTAACAGAGAGAGTGGGTTATAAATTGAGCAGACTTAGCATTTAGATTTTCAGAGCAAAGGTGCTTGAATATAAAATCATCGGTTCTTTGTGGATAAAAATGTTTTCTTTTATAATCTTATTTTTCTTTGAATTGTGCACAGTTGGTCCATAAAATTCTAGTTCCTTTCTGAAATGCACTCTGTGAACATATCATAAATTCCCACACATTCAACATTGCACACTTAAGATGGTATCAACTTGTAAAGGTGTTCTGCCTTTATTGACATCCACAAGTTTCTTCTCTCTCTTTCCTCTTTCAAATTAAAGGTATAAGAAATGATGTCAAATGTCATTTATTACTTACTTCTTCAGAGGGTCAGAACAGAAACTATTATAGCCTTCAAATGTTTTGTGCTATCTTTATAGAAAATTTTCAGGGAGACCTGAACTGGTGTACTTACTGTTGACCTCAGAGCTATGGTAGCACTATATCTGTGCTGGGAAGATAAAAAATATGAAAGAGCTGGAAAAGGATAAACATTCAGAGATGCAAAAACCAAAAAGCCTACACTATGTTCTGATTGACAAGAACTCAACATATTACATCATCTGAGGCACATCTAGTTTTTTAAAAAATACTATTGAACACATGATACAGTTTTCATATTTATGTCATTATAATACATTGACAGGACATAAGAATATTTGCAAAGAAAAAGGTTATATTACAAATAAACTATTTGCCTATAGGCCTAAACATATTAGCATTTTTAGTAAATTGTATTAAAACTGAAAATGGGTTAAATTTCGTGGTAAACATTATCAATCTTCATTTTTAAGCTTGTATTAGTTAACTGAGACATTAATTCTGCATCACCCTAAACTAGAAAAGGGAAAGCTTCATTCTGTTTCTTCCCGCTAGGATTAATTGTTCATTTGTTCATTTATTCATTCAACAATCACTTTTTCAGTGCCTCTGTATGAGGTAGTTCCTACAAATAAATACAAAACCCTGATATGTGAAATAATATAGATATGTGCAATATACAGTGGGGTCTCAGAGCAAAGAGCTATCAATTCTCTCCAGGGAAGCAAAAAGATGACTCTTGGGTCAGGATGTTTCAAAGTTGAGTTGGAGAGGATGCCTGACCAGAGTGGAGGCGGTGGAGATGAGAGTGTGAAGGTGGTAGAAGAAATGAGGAGTCAATAATTGATTTGCCATCAGGGGTGAGGCAGAAGGAGACTTCTGGTACAAGCAACTTGGTGAATGGTGTTGCTGTTTACTGAGAAGCAATAGTCTGAGATAGTTGATGATGAGATAACTTTGAGCTTTGTTGAGTTCTAATTGCCTGGGACACATCTGAGAGGCAGTTGGATCCGTAGATCTGGAGCTCATGAGAGAAGATGGTGCTGACACTAGTGATCTTTAGCATAGAGATGATCTCTGAAGACTTCAGAATAGATGGGGTGTGAAGGGTTGTCCCTTCACATGAAACATGAAGACCAGGATGGCCAGTGGCTTGGCTAGACTGGAGCATAACACGGGCAAAGGAGAGCCAAATAAGGGGCTGGAATCAAGAGACCACTGAATGCCAGGCTGAAGGAATTGGAATTTGTTTCCTAGGTTCTGTGGAACAATTGAAGATTTGTATAGTCCAGTGGCTGATCAAAGCTGGATTTCAGAGGATTAATAAGGAATGAAAATAGGCTAAAGGCAGATGACTCAATTTGGAAGCAACTGTTGATGAAAGGTACTGAAGATCTGGGTGAAGATGACCCAGATCCTAAGGCTCTGGAGAAGATGTGAGGTTCAGAGCCATTCAAGTTGTAGATTCTACAGGACTAGGCAACTGATAGGAAATAGGGGAAAGAGTTATGTGACTGGGAACACATTAAACACCACTGATAGGAAAGAAAGCCGAGTTTGAAAAGAAGGTTGTAGGAGGGATGTTGATTAAGGTTTCAGTTTTCAACAGGTTGCATTGAAGGAGAGGGAAGATATCCTGCAGGCTTGGGACCCTGACCACAGTTCTGACCAGAGCCGAGGAGAGCTGTCTGGGATGGACATTAAGAATGGGGAGTTATCTGAAGAGAGGTGATTACTGACTTCGTGGGAATGTTTCCTGTCCGAGAAATACAGTCCTTGCTGAGTCCAAGACTCTTAGGAGAAGTGAAGTGCTTTGTATTTCAACTGTGGTTGGATACCCCTGGTCTATATGTGAAGTAGCAGGATGATCAGTGACTTTTTAGGACTTGTTGGTAGCAATGTTAAACTGAACAACAATCCTTTGTATTATTTCCTTTGCCTAGGACTTTAAAATAATTATTTAAAAAATCATTTCCTCGAGTGTTTTTGTTTTTTTTTTTAATATAACGTTTTAACTCATGTTTAGTATTTCAGACAAATTTCCTGATAACCCTGTGGCTGAGGATAGACTCCCCCAAAAACCTGGAGCAGCCTCCCAGCCAAGCCCATTAAAGGTTACCAGTTCTCTACTATCACTTCGGTAATGCACCCACCACGCCTAAGGCATTATTAACTATTCAAAATGCACTCACGTTCCAGCGTTCCTGCCATTTCCACAGGACAAATATGGCAGCCTGCATGGTTTTGCAAAACACCTTTCAAAACTGGCTCCCAGTTTTGCCTTACCTGCTGACATTTAAAAATAACTGAGTTGTTTATGCTATTTTCATTTCTTGGAGCAAATAAAAGTAAAAAAGATACTGTGAGCATTTCAGTCCTGGAGCCACAGTTGGAGATGTATTTTTTTTCTCTTTCCTTTTTATTGCATTTTTTTAATGAAAGGCTGTTATTTTTGTTGATTGGCCAATTAAAGGAGCCAGTGACTGCTATCTACTTCTAAGACTTGCTTCTATGATAAAACCTCTGAGGCTAATGCTGCTTCAGTCTTGCCCTAAAGAGACATAAAAGGATACACTTGCAGTTAAGTCTCCTGGCAAAAGGAGCATAAACCATTGATCACAATGTGAAATGCTGAAAACTGAAAAGGAATCCAATTTATTTTAAATAAAACTACTCTGTTCTCCAGTGACAGATTCCAGACTCAGACAACAGAAAGGAACTGACAGCAGATGTTTTAGAGCCAAGACACAGAAAGACTGAGTAATAGTATAGAAAAGAAATTGCTTTGAACTTCACCCCTGCTTTAAATACTTCAAATCAATAGGGTCACAGAGCTCTTTAATAGAGTGATGAGGTCTTGCCCTAGCAGATCTGCACAGTGACAAGTTGATGTGCGTCCTAGCAGCAGGGTCATAAAAATGGCAGGCTTCTCCCTGAAAGGGGGCTTTGTGTGAGCGGGGTCCATTTGGAGTGACACCCCTGTACGGCCACTCTTGAGAGCCAGGCCCTAATAGTCTCCATCTAAATGGGACTGACCTCATGAATTACCTCAGGAAACTTAATCTATAAACTGGCTGCTTCTTATGCAGACTGGTGAATTCTTGTTTATTCCTAAATGGCTGTCACAAGACCTATTCATCAAACTCTTAAGGGGGAAAGGAGGCTCACAGAAGCCAGCCTCGAGTGCAGCACCGTTAAATAATCATTAGGCTTCACGGCTGGTCTTGAGATCCACTCCAAATCCACAAAGCGGGCTTCTTTTTATTTTTAAAACTATTCATCAGAACTGCATTTAGAGGAGATTCTAACCTGATACAGAAAAAAAGAGTGCTTTTTGTCACTATCAGTTTCATGGCTGTGCTCTTTCTCTTTTGAGAGCTTTTTTTTAAACAAAAGTAAAAGAAAATAAAGGCAGATGGCCAACTCTTTGCAATATCCGTTTGCTTTATTTGAGCAGTTTAATGTAGTGAAACAGAGTGAAATGTTGCTACTTGCTAAATGGTAAACAACACCATTACCCAGAATTCTGCGGTAGATTGGTACGAAACAGAGTGCTGGTGATTAATTAACTGTTGTTGTAATTGTAATGCATGATACATAATAGATAGTGTGCCATGTATTTTAAAAGCAGCAAATTAGCAAATAATAACTTTCCTACATAGCACATCTCCATTGCTTGCCACTAATGCATAAATAATTAAAAATAAAAGGCTATTATGCAACTACCTAATATAACGAATGTTTCTGGTGTTCACCAATCTGTAAACATGTGTTAGTCAAGCTACACACCATGGCTTCTGTGGGTCAGATAGAGCTAGCCCTGGATGCAAGAGGAAGAATTTTCTCCCCAGTGGACCTTCCACTATCTGCTGAATTATAATATTCTCCATCCTGATAATAGTCATACATGCAGTAGTCTCCTACACATGTATTATGCTTTTGTGGGATACCAGCTTGGGTTCAGAAATGGCCGCACAAATACCTTTTATAGAGAAAATACGAAATGATAAAAAAAAGAGCAATTTTATGATAACATGTTCATGTTCTGTGTTTTTCACCGTGATAATTATTTTTTTAAAATGGGAATGTCAAGATGATCATTTCTCCTCCCCAATTCTTTCTACCTGAAATTCTCTAACGTGTGGTAGGCAAAGACAGAGACCCAAGAGAAGGTAATTAGGCAAATAAGTGCATGCTGACCACTCAGTTGGGATGATTGAGATAAAAATGTACAGATGGAAAGAAGGGGCTAATGTGTTTCTATGAATGTGAGAAAATTTCAGCACAGTATCATTTTTCCCCTTCTTAATTTTTCCCCTATCTTAATTAAGCAGAATGATCAACTGTGGATTTTTTTTCTTTAACAGCTTTATTGAGATATAATTTACATACCATAAAATTCACCCATTTTACCAGCACAATTCAGTGATCTTTAATAAATTTACAAAGTTGGGCAACCATTGTCACAATTCAATTTTAGACCATTTCTATCACTTTCAAAAGAATCCACGTGCCCGTTTGCAGTCAATGCCTGTTCCCACCCCCAGCTTTAGGCAACCACTAATCTAATCTCTGTCTCTATAGATTTGCCTTTTCTGGACTTTTCATATAAATGGAATCATACAATATGCAGTCTTCCATGTCTGACTTCTTTTACTTAGCATGATATTTTTGATGTTTATGCTTGTTGTAGCATATATCAGTATTTTACACACTTTTGTGGCTGAATAGTACTCCATTACATAGATATACCACATTATGTTTATATGTTCACTAATTGATGAGTGTTTGGACATGTTTTCATTTCTCTTAGGTAGATTCCTAGAAGTGAAATTGTTGGGTCACATGGTAAGCTTATTCAACCTGGGACTTTAGAATTACCTCTCTCTGTTTGCAAAATGACATTGAATTCCAGGACTGAAGAGCTATTAGTCATTTGAAACCTGGTGAGACTGGGAGATACTGGGTCTGCTTACGTGTCTACCATTTCCACCCATGTGACCGACCGCAGCCACAGTCATATCTCTCACTCTACTGTTCCCTAAGGATGGCTTCCTTCTAACTCCTAAAGGCAAGAGATACCTAGAAACAACCAACTCAGACATGGTTAGTATTGTTCTTTGGGTGACTTGGGTTAGCAGACTTGGATAGACATATAATATTTTGGCACATGGTAGTAAGTGCCCAGACCAGAGGCAGTATGCCAATGTCTGGAAAGGGGGAGGAGCAGAGCTGGTATGTCCCTCCTTTGGCCTAGGGCTACTCCATGAGAGGAGTGTGAGTGAACTGGAACAGCACTTTGCCAACACAGGAGCTCCCTTTATGTGATGCTGTTTGAGTGGGTGTTCCATATAAATTGCATAAATATATTTGCAGGACATAAGGTATCTGGGGCTCCATGTTTCCCACTTTGCTCAACCATTTATTCCTGATGATCAAGAAGGCCTCTGCCTGTTCCAGTGGCCAGGGATTATTTTAGGAAACATGGCCACCTTGGTGCTTTCTACTATCAGCCTTTGGCTTAAAGTGCTGATAAACCACACTCCATCCTACCTACACTCTCTGTAAATAAACACAAATGATAATCTCCCTACATGTAGTCTAGTAAAACTCTGATCAATGCAAAACGTGGTTGATTGCTGCCTGGTGCATAAGCAATACATTTCAACACTCACTGTCCTAGAGATCTTGTCTAGATGGTGGTGTAGGCAGACCCTGACCTCACCTCCTCCCATGAACACTACCAGGTTACAACTATCCTTGGAAAAATTACACTGGAGATAAAACTGAAAACTGGATAAAATGAACCCCCAAAACAAGGGACAGTCATTACTGAGGCAGAAATTCCTTCTGGAGAGAAAGAAAGCCACATTTACAGGTGGAAGAGCTTCATAGTCAGCTAGGTAGGAACCATGCTAAGGTACACAGCCTTCCCTGGAGAAGTGGGGACCTTAGTGGGGGTGCCTTAGCACTATAAGCATCCTTCAGACTCAGCACAATGGAGACAAGTGTCTTACTATCTGGCTTTGCTGGCTATTAACTACAACAGGGAACACACCCAGAAAAACTATGGGACAAAAGCCAAAAAACCCCAGCTCTTAAATGGCCCACACAAAAACTCACCCATCTCAGAGAGCAACCTAAAATCACCAAAAAGAAAGCTGCATGATCGTTTGGTGGAAAGAGACTCATCTTTTTTATTAAAGGCTCTGGGTGTATTTCAGCAAGAGGTGAGACCTCTCAAGAGACTGAGACATTCGTGGCAGCCATTGTTGTGATGTAGTACAGGCATGCTGACACAGACTCTGGCAGATGCCATTGAAGTTCTTCCCCTGGCCTATTAGCCCAGGTGTCTGCCACATCCACTAGAGCACAGATTTAATCCAGTTCAGCCAGGGCAGGCAGCCTGCCCTAGGGACTAGCTCCACTCAACAGCAAGACCCCAGGAAGCCTGTTGGCCTGCATAGACTGGGTGCCTTGATCCTCTACAGGCAGACCAGTGTGTCCACCTTGATGGGGCAGGGCCTGTGTGAAGACTGGGTGAACTGTGCAGGGTGTTGGTGGAAAGGTGAGGGCCTCTGCAGTGAGGCCACTGGGTACCCTCCAGAGGATCAGGAAGAGTGCATGGATCAGGGCTGTGTTGACGGTGTGTGTAGACCTGTGAGGGGTGGGGCTTAGCAGTGGCGTTAGACCTGTGCTTCACAAATAGCCACAAAGAGGATCAGCCCCACCTTCCAAAGCCTGAAACAATTGGGTGCTCCCATACCTATGGGAAAGCACACACAGCTGCAATCCTAAGAGATCTGACAACAGCCTTGCAGGCCAGAGGTACACAGCAACTGGAAGCCCCTGAGCCTAGCAACCAGCTACACTGGGTACCTACTCAAGTAACAGGATAACTGCGACAGGAGTGTGCTGTTAGACCTTGTAGCCAACAGTGCTGAGGCTCCCCAAACTGGGTTTACAAACAGCTGGCCAGGGAAGGAAAGACTAGACTCCCTGGGGACCTGTATTAAGAGTAAACCTGCCACAGCAGATGGGTACAAGTAGCCCACACAGTGGTAACTCCTGGATCATATGGACTGGTGATGAGAGGGAAGAAAACTGCTGGGCTTCAAAGGCATCTCTTACATAACAGCACTTCTCCAAGATCAGGAGACATAGCTGATGCACCTAACACAAAGATATAAGCACAGAGAAAGAGGCATACTGAGGAGCCAAAGGAATACATTCCAAACAAGGGAACAGAAGAAAACCGAAGAAAAGGAACTAAATGAAACAGAAATAAGTAATCTACCTGACAAAGACTTCAAATAAAAACTCATAAAGCTGCTCACTGATATTGGGAGAAGACTGGATGAACACAGTGAGAACATCAACAAAGAACTGGAAAAGATGAAAAAGAATGAATCAGAAATGAAGAATACAATACTGGAAATGCAAAATTCACTAGAAGGACTCAATAGCAGAATAGATGATACAGAAGAACAGATCAGTGAACTGGAAGAAAGACTAGAGGAAATCACCCCAGTTGAACAGATAAAGGAAAGAATTAGACAGAAGGAGAACAGTCTAAGAGAACACTGGGACTATATGAAGCACACTAACATTCAGATTATAGGTGTCCAAGGAGAAGAGAGAGACAAAGGGGCAGAAAAATCTATTTGAAGAAATAATAGCTGAAAAGTTTACTAACCTAAGAAAGTAAACAGACATCCAAGCACAGGAAGCACAGGGAATGGCAAACAAAATAAACACAAAGAGGGCCACCCCAAGACATAATATAATTAAATGTACAAAATGAAAAAAAAAGAGAGAATCCTAAAAGCTGCAAGAGAAAGGCAACAAGTGACATACAAAGGACAGCCCATAAGGCTATTGGTGGACTTCTCAGCCAAAACCCTACAGGCTAGAAGAGAGTGGCATGGTATATTTAAAGTGCTGAAAGGAAAAACCCTACAACCAACAATACTCTATCCAGCAAGGTTATCATTCAGAATGGAAGGAGAGATAAAGCGCTTTCTAGACAAGCAAAAGCTAAAGGAGTTTATCACCAAGAAACCAGTTCTACAGGAAATGGTGAAGGGACTTATTTAAGTGGGAAAAGAAAAACATAAATAGAGATAAGAAAATTATCCAAAAAACAAGGCAATAAATTCACTGGTAAAGACAAAAATATAGTAAAGGTAGCAGATGAACCACCTATGAAGATAATATGAACGTTCAAAGACAAAAGTACTAAGATTACCTATTTTAATGATAAGAGGATAATGGATAGACAAACACAAAACAAGAGATTAGATATTATTCCAAAAACATAAAGAGATGGAAGAAGGGAGTAAAAGAGTAGAGCTTTTAGCAAGAGGTCAGACAAAAAGGACTATCAACTCAGTATAGATTGCTATATATGTAAAATATTATGCAGGAACCTCATGGTAATCACAAACCAGAAACCTATAATAAATAAGCAAATAAGTAAGAGAAAGGAAATCAAACATATTACTAAAGAAAGCCATCAAAACCACAAGGGAAGAGAGCAAGAGAAGAAGAAAGGAACAGAGAAGAACTACTAAAACACTCAGAAAAATAGTAACAAAATGGCAATAAATACATATTTATCAATAGCTACTTTAAATGTCAATGGACTAAATGTTCCAATCAAAAGGCATAGGGTGGCCAATTGGATGAAGAAACAAAACCCATATATACGCTGCATACAAGAGATACACTTCAAACCTAAAGACACTTACAAACTGAAAGTCAAAGGATGGAAAAACATACTCTGTGAAAATGGCAGAGAACAGAAAGCTGAGGTAGCAATACTTTTATCAGACAAAATAGACTTGAAAACAAAAACTGTAACAAGAGACAAACATGAGCAACAGATAATGATAAAGGGAATAATACAACAAGAGGATATAACACTTGTAAATACCTATGCACCAAATGTGCACCTATGCACATAAACATATAAAGCAAATATTAACAAACATAAAAGGAAAAATAGACAGCAACACAATAACAGTATGGGACTTTAACACTCCACTTATACCAATGGATAGGTCATCCAAACAGCAGATCAATAAGGAAACATTGGCCTTAAATGACACACTATACCAGATGGACTTAGCAGATATATACAGACGATTCCATCCAAAAACCACAGAATACACATTCTTTTCAGATGCTCATGGAACATTCTCCAAGAAAGATCACATATTAGGCCACAAAACAAGTCTCAATAAATTTGGGAGGGTTAAAATAATACCAAGCATCTTTTATGATCACAAAGTTATGAAACGAAAAATCAACAACAGGAAGAAAATCAGAAAAGCCATGAAAATGTGGAGATTAAACAGAATGCTACTGAGAAACAATTCAGTCAATAAAGACATCAAAGGAGAAATCAATAATTACCTGCAGACAAATGAAAGTGAAAATACGACATGCCAAATCTATGGGATACAGCAAAAGCAGTTCTAAGAGGGATGTTTATAGCAATTCAGGCCTACCTCAACAAACAAGAAAAATACCAAATAAAAACTCTAACAGTACACGTAAAAGAACTGGAAAAAGAAGAACAAACAAAGCCCAAAATCAGCAGAAGGAAGGAAATAAAAAAAAATCAGAGCAGAAATAAATGAAATAGAAACTAAAAAACAATAGAAAAAATCAATGAAACCAAGAGTTGGTTCTTTAAAAAGATAAACAAAATTGACAATCCTTTAACTAGACTCATCAGGGAAAAAAGAGAGAAGGCTCAAATAAATAAAATCAGAAATGAAAGAGGAGAAATTACAATAGACACCTCAGAAATACAAAAAACCATAAGAGAATACTATGAAAAGCTATATGTCAACACATTGGATAATCTACAGGGAATGGATACATTCTTAGAATCATACAGCCTCCCAAGACTGGACCAAGAAGAAGTAGAGAATTTGAATAGGTCAATCACTAGGAGGGAGATCAAAACAGGAATCAAAACCCTTCCAAAAAATAAAAGTCCAGGTCCAGATGGCTTCCCTGATGAATTCTATGAAACATTCAAAGAAGACTTAATACCTGTCATTCTCACACTCTTCCAAAAAAAAAGAGGAGGGGAAGCTTCCTAACTCATTCTACCAAGCCAACATTATCTGATACCAAGACCATATTCTGATACCAAGACCAGACAAGGACAACACAAAAAAAGAAAATTACAGGCCAATATCACTCATGAACATCAATGCAAAAATCCTCAACAAAATACTAGCAAATAGAATACAACAATATATTAAAAAGATCGTACACCATGATCAACTGGGATTTATTCCAGGGATGCAGGGATGGTTCAACATCCACAAACCTATCAACATGATACACCACATTAACAAAATGAAGAGTAAAAATCACATGATCATCTCAATAGATGCAGAGAAAGCATTTGACAAGATACAGCATCCATTTATGATAAAAACTCTAAATGAAATGGGTATAGAAGGAAAACACCTCAACATAATAAAGGCCATATATGGCAAACCCTCAGCAAATATCATTCTCAATGGAGGAAAACTGAAAGCTATCCGTCTAAGAACAGGAACCAGGCGAGGATGCCCACTGTCACCACTCTTATTTAACATAGTATTGGAAGTCCTAGGCAGAGCAATAAGGCAAGAAAGAGAAATAAAACGGATCCAAATTGGAGAAGAAGAAGTGAAACTGTCACTATTTGCAGATGACATGATTATATATATAGAAAACTCAAAAGAATCCACTAAAAAACTTTTAGAAATCGTAACTGAGTACAGTCAAGTCACAGGATACATAACCAACATACAAAAATCAGTTGCGTTTCTATACACTAATAACAAAGTAGCAGAAAGAGAAATTAAGAATACAATACCATTTACAATTGCATCAAAAAGAACAAAGTATCTAGGAATAAACTTAACCAAAGAGGTGAAAGATCTGTACACCGAAAACTATAAAACATTGTTGAAAGAAACTGAAGTAGACACAAAGAAATGGAAAGATATTCTGTGCTCTTGGATTGGAAGAGTTAACATAGTTAAAATGTCCATACTTCCTAAAGCAATCTATAGATTGAATACAATCCCTATCAAAGTTCCAACAACATTTTTCACAGAAATAGAACAAAGAATCTTAAAATTTATATGGAACAACAAAAGACCCCGAATAGCCAAAGGAATCCTGAGGAAAAAGAACAAAGTTGGAGGTATCACACACCTTGATTTCAAAAGATACTGCAAAGCTATAGTAACCAAAACAGCATGGTACTGGCACAAAAACAGACACATAGATCAATGGAACATCTTTGAAAGCCCAGAAATAACCCACACGTACATGGACAGCTAATGTTCGACAAGGGATCCAAAAGCATACAATGGATCAAGCAGAGTCTTTTCGATAAATGGTGTTTGGAAAACTGGACAGCCACATGCAAAAGAATGAAAGTAGACCATTATCTTACACCATGCACAAAAATCAACTCAAAATGGATGAAATACTTGAATGTAAGACAAGAAACCATGAGACTTCTAGAAGAAAACATATGCAGTACACTCTTTGACATCGGTCTTAGCAGCATTTTTTCAAGTATCATGTCTGACGAGTCAAGGGAAACCATAGAAAAAATTAAAAAATGGGACTACATCCAACTAAAAACCTTCTGCACAGTAAAGGAAACCACCAACAAAATGAAAAGACAACTTAAAAATTGGGAGGAGATATTTGCAAACCTCATAAGGGGCTAATATCCAACGTACACAAAGAGCTCATACGTCTCAACAACAGAAAAACTAACAACCCAACTAAAAAATGAACAAAAGATCTGAACTGAGATTTCTCCAAAGAAATTATACAGATGGCCAATAGGCACATGAAAAGATGCTCAACATCATTAACTATCAGAGAAATGCCAATCAAAACTACGAGATATCACCTCACTCCCATCAGAATAGCTATAATTATCAAGACAGGAAACAACAAGTGTTGGAGGGGATGTGGAGAGAAGGGAACCGTCATGCCCTGCTGGTGGGAGTGCAAACTGGTGCAGCCACTATGGAAAGCAGTATGGAGTTTACTCAGAAAATGAAGAATAGATCTACCATGTGATCCAGCTATTCTACTGCTGGGTGTTTATCCAAAGAACTTGAAAACACAAATGCACAAAGATACATGCACCCCTATGTTCATTGCAGCCTTATCACAATAGCCAAGACTTGGAAGCAATGTAGGTACCCATCAGGGAAGAAATGGATAAAGAAAATATGGTATATATACACAATGGAATACTACTCAGCCTTAAGAAATGATGAAATCTAGCCATTTGCAACAACATGGATGGACCTTGAGAGTATTATGCTAAGTGAAATAAGTCAGAGGCAGAAAGTCAAACACCGTATGATCTCACTCATAAATAGAAGATAAAAACAACAAGAAACAAACACATAGAGATAGAGATTGGATTGGTGGTTACCAGACAGGAAGAGGAGAGGGAGGAGGGAGGAAGCGGTGATTAGGCACGTGTGTGGTGATGGATTGTAAGTAGTCTTTGGGTGGTGAGCGTGATGTAATCTACACAGAATTCAAAAGATATTACGATGTACACCTGAAAGTTATGTAATGTTATAACCCAATGTTACTGCAATAAAAATAAATAAATAAATAAATTCCATCCAAAAAACACCACTCACTGTCCTACTTTAACAGTCCAAGTAGCATTTAGTCAATAAAGACTCGTGTGTGTGTGTCTGTACCCTTCCTTTCCTTGCCAGACACAAGATTCCACTCTCTGCCCCACAGGGGGATTCAGTAGAGCTCAAAAAATTAACCAAGTGAAACAAGGACATCCTGGGAGCTGAAAGCAGTGTAAACCCTGCAGAGTGAGCTTCCCAAATTTCTGCAGGGTTCAGAAGTTTCATGGAGCATAGATACTTCCTGGTGGGAGATGAGAACATTATGTACAAATAGCTCTGTTTGCACAGGGTGTGTGCCATGCACAGGTTCTGTGTGCTTGTATTTGTTTCTTCTCTGTGATAGCACAATTTTTAAAATAGCATAAGAACAAGATGATGCTTTTACTTACCTAAGATTGTCCATGCTAGGGAGCTGGGATGTGGCACAGAAAGTGTCCCGTGTAGGACTCATGCATATAGAATAGTGCAATCAGACAAAAGGCAGGGGCATCTCAGGCAGAGTAATGCCAGGTTTGCAGCATAGTCATTACAGGTGTCTTCCCATTGCAGCATGGGCAATGTAGCCAAGGACTGGAATGTACTTGGGGCAAAAGTTGTGCCAAAAAGGTTAATTTTACTCTTTTGGTTGGCAGGATCTGAGATTCACATAACCCACTCTAAAGAAAACAAGACATTTTAAGGATAAGTGTGTTGAGAATTGGAAGTGAAAGACCATCCAGAGTCCAGGAAACTCTAATGACCTGTTATTTGTGGCCAGCACAGTATCTCGGTCTCATAGCACATGGATCATTGGTCCATCATGCATGCCCATCCATTCTCCATCCATTGCTGATTGGTCAGTTACTCCATCTTCTTCAGGACCAAGTAAGACAGAGCACATCTGATTGGCCACATGAAAACCATCACCCCTGCTGGTTAGAGAGCTTTGACCCAGATCACCTCATAGATTACTTGCCAAACTGTGGATGATTCTGGAGATGATTTTCATCCTTGTACATTCATTGGACATTTCTGCACAAAGGCTGGGCAAGCACTACCTTCTTGAGTTTGGAAATAAAGCTTTTCTTTAGACAAAGGGAAGTTGAACAGGAGGGGATTAATCAGCTCAGCATAGAAATCAGACAAAAGGGATTTGGTTCATATTCTTGCAGCAAAGAAGTAAGCCAAAAAAAAAAATAAATAAATAAGGTGATATAGAGGAAAGAATTTTGATTTGAACTTGTGGCAACTGTTTAAGAAATAACTCAATAATTGTGGGCTGAATTCTTATTTGGTCCTGGCTACTAAGAAAATAACGTGAGCATGAGTTGAGTACCTAGTACTACAAGGAATTATTTTCTCACCTACAAATGAAAAGCCTGAAGGTCAGAGAAATTGAGACTTGTCCAAAGGCAAACAGCTGCAAGCAACAGATTCTGGACTTGAACCCATGGTTCTAGGGCTCCAAAGTCCATGCTCTCTGCCAGACTGCCTTCCAAAGATGAATGTGGCTGGTCTTCTCCATCTGGGAGCTTAAATATGATTAGCAAAATAAAAGGTAACTTTTAGAAAAGAAGATAAGTTATCTCTCCTGAGAATCCATATGTCAGAAATATGAATTATTACAACTTTTCCCTTTATAAGCATAGGAAGCCTAAGTCTTTGGCACAGAACATAGAAATCACTTGTTTACTCTTCACTGTATGTAGTTTATGATTTTGCTTTCTTGATAAAGCTTGGATGAGCTAGAGCCTCTGACGCAGAAGTTGTCAACCCTGCACAGCCTCCATCTAATCAGCATTGCTCTCTGAGGACTTGCCATCACGTGTTTATTTGTTCAAGAGTGACGTCATTTAACAAGGACTGTCAATGGTTTTTATATTATCTAAATGAGAGCAAAATTCTAAGGCCACTCTTTATTAACTTAGCTAATGAGACAATTTCTAAATGGGAAAATAGTTCAAAACCCACATGAAATGACTTTTTAGTTGGTTTTTCCTCAAGTTTAAACACAGAGCTATTTTCTTTTAGTAGGTAAACAAAACTCAATTTTTCTGAGGTAGTTCAAAGAATTTGTGTTTAGATATAAGGTAACAAAAAAACTGCTCTTAATATTAAAAAAACATTAAAAAAAACCCTTTAAACAATTGCTATGAACTCTCAGCAGTGTGAACACCATGTCTATGTCACTGGATGAACCTCCCAACGTGAGTGCCAGCAGCAGCTTCTGACTCTTACCACCTCTGCACCCCAGAAGTCTGGTTTGTTTTATCGTCATGGTGGCTGGGCTCATCTTGGTCTTGCTCTGTTTGAGAGGACTCTGCTAATGGTGCACATGATGACCTGGGTTTTCTCTTTACTAAGTAAAGAACTCACTAATGATTTAGAGCTATTCTTTCAGAGTCACTGATCTCTTTTAAGTCCACCCTCTCCTACACAGGGAAAACGTGATCTGCTTACCTTATCCTCCTTCCCCTGCTGAGTTGGGTGTCTCAGTCTGGCAGAACGTTAGAAAGAATTGGGTGCTTTCTTCACCAACAAATAAAATATTTTTTTCTTATCTAGAAGAAGCTGTCCTATATGTGAGGAGTATGTCATGCACATGTTTTTCCAAAATTCTCAGCCTCCAAAAGTCAGTCTTCTTTATCTTCTTCTCCAGTTATCAGTTAGAATGTGAGATTCTCCCAAAGTTTATGACTAGAGAAACTATAGCATCCTAGTAGAAAACTAGTAACTCACATGCTTTTTTCATGGGATTTTTTTTCGTTTTTGGAATTGGTACTCTCAGAAACAGTGCTAATTTGTATTAATTTATTTTACAATATTTTATTGGGTTTAAATTAATGTCAATTTGATTTCTTTTTTAAGAATTTTATGACATTGTGGGTATTACAAAACCGTGAATAACATTTTATTTGAATTATTTGGTCTCCTAAACTCTGGAAAGTAGAGTGAAAGTCAAAATGAGCATGATATGAAAATAGTCTGCGTTCCTTGGGAACCAGGTATTCCTCTTAGCTGATGATAATTTCCTGTATTCACAGACTTATTAATGTTAAGATCTCCATCCCTCAATATTGTTTTTTTTAAATTTTTTTTTTCCTTTTTCTCCCCAAAGCCCCCCAGCACATAGTTATATATTCTTAGTTGTGGGTCCTTCTAGTTGTGGCATGTGGGATACCACCTCAGCGCAGCTGGATGAGTGGTGCCATGTCGGCGCCCAGGATTCAAACCCAGGAAACACTGGGCAGCCTGCAACGGAGCACGTGAACTTAACCACTCGGCCACGGGGCCCGCCCCCTCTCAACATTGTTTTAATGGGCATTCTATTTAAATTGTATTCCTTTTGACCAATGAAACATTTTATAAGCATGGTTTCTATGTGACTTTTACTGAACAATTATTAAATGTTATCATTTTGATTGAATTTATTAGACATTATATGAAATTACCTTTTCATGAAACTTCTCTAGATTTGAATTTTCATTTACTTAGAAAATATGAAAATTACAATTCACATTAGTTCAGTATATTATGGTTTGTAAAGCTGTTTCAAGTCCAATATGATATCTGATCCTCAAACCAATTATTTGAAAGAAGTAGGGTAAGAGTTTCCGTGTTTAAATTCATTAGATAGCAAGTGCTGAAGCTGAGATGAAAACTCAGGTCTCCACTCTCTGAGTTTAATACTGTTCTGAGTCAATATTATTGAAAAATAGCATCTCAGAGGCAAGGAGTATCTTAACAGTTCCGGGCTGAGTCTCAGTCAAGAACCTAATGTAAAGGGAAAATTATATATACCAGACAGTCTGAAGAGTTATCATGGGAATAACAGCTTGCGTTCCCATTACATGTCTGCAGACTCATAATTTTTGGTCAAAGTTGTAATCCTAGCATCATTTTCCCTGGATACTCTGGTTCAGCTCTCTTTTCTCCCAAATGGTCAAGTGTTCAAACATCAAGTAATAGGAAGCAGTCAAATTTAGTTAGGAAAGGAAATTTGCTGTGAATAAATGTAAAAACCTTGTGCTATGGAGGTCCTTGCCCAGAGGTTTGCTTATATTGAAAGGACTGGTGGTACTTTTACTGGTTCCCGTTCCACTTAAAAGCCTATGAAATATATCTCATGGGACATCAGTCTTCCCTATTCACAACAATTCAAGCATAGTTAATATAGTCTTTTCATGAGGAAGAAGACTAAGAGGACTGAAGTTCTGCACTCCTTCCATGATGGAGTCTTTATGGTCTTGGGGACACCAAGTTTAGACTGAATAGACAGAGCCTAACAGAGACACCCTCACAGTCCATCAACACAACCCAATAAACCTTTAGTTCCCTGTAAGTACTTGATTAGAAATAGGATTAATAGGATTGAGCCAAAATATGAATTTCCACATGATAAATTTTAACCTGTTAAATAGTGAAGAGTCATTGTGGTACAGTAGGGTAATACTTTGAAACGTCAACTAATGTATATTTTCATTGTTCACCAGGACCCCTTGGCTTCTGAGGTTCAGAATCTTAAGTCTAAAGCAAACAGGAAGTATTTGTGTACTTAAACATAATTTTGAGTGAATACATAACAGGGAAAAGCAAGACTTACATGCATCCTTACCCTGCAACCTCCAAGACTTGAAACCAGTTACCCCAGATTGGGGAAGGAGGAGAATAGAAAGGTGAAACAAAAAGTGAGGAGATATTGAGAAAGGAGACCTGTCAGCCTGGTTCCCCCACCTCCTGAAACAGTAGTTTAGGAAGACTAAGTATGGCAGCTGTGAGAGGGAAGACTTAGTGGGAAATGAAACTGAAACTTACTTTTATAAATCGCAGCAACCCTTGAGAAGGTTATCATCTAATATGAAAAAAAATTTGCAACCAATACCACAAAAATAAACAAATGTTTGTTGAAAATAGTCCTGAAATTTGTTGAGCTGACTTGTTGGACCAATGGTTGTTAGATTAGATTAGGATGAAGGATGCAATATTTGAAAAGAATGATGATACCTTTAATTGTATTAATCTGGATATGACCCACTTTTACTTCCTGATCCAATGGTTTATTATGCTGCCACAGACTAGCTACTAAACATTAGTTATATGTGTATATATACATATGTATATCTTTATCCTAAAAGTAACCAGAAAGTAAGAAACTTTTGTCACTTGGGGCTTTTGGATGGCAGCAGCAGGAAGCAGAATTTGCCTAGCTTAAAAAGATAAGCAATTAATTGCAAGATAATGGGGAATTTTCGGAATCAAAGAGGAGGCTAAAAGCCAGGCAGAGGAAGAGCAGACGCCAGGTAGCTTCAAGAGATTCATGAATATCACTACAGGGAAGACATGACAGTCTTCTCCAGGCACTGTGGCAGGAATGAGCATATCCAAACATATTTATTTCCTGTCATTCTGTTCATGATTTATATTTTAGGGAGAAAACTTGGGTCACATGCTTGAATAGGAGGACAGGGTGCCTTGACTGACAGTACTACCAAGCTGTACTCAATGATACAGAGGAAATGCCTTCAAAAGGAAACCAGAATTTGAGTACCCAAAGAATGAGGAATTGGTGTTACAGAGCCAACCAGTAACACGTGTTCCCTGCTGGTTGTATGCTATTTTGACATTTGTGAATAAACAGCAGAGGTTACCCCTAAACGCTATGAAACAGTTCCACATGTTTCTTTCTGTGTTTTCTGTCTTGCAGGTTCCATTTGATCAAAGGATGTCAGAATTACTCTCAAGTGCCAACTGCCTTTTAGAAGAAAGAACAACTTAACAGATCCTGAGATGCTAAGACTGGGTCTGAGTCAGAGACACTCAGTGCTAAACATTAACATTTGGCCGGTGACCATGAGTTCTCCTATATGCAGTCATATATCTCTTCTTAAAAGAGAGAGTGTCGTTCCCAATCATCTTGAAAAACAACCTCAACACATTCATTATTTAATGTGCTTTTGTAAATATCTTCTACTGACAGGATGTTCTTCTGTTGTAAGGGAAATTGCTACCTCTTCATTCACCGCTAAGATCATCACAGGAACCTAAGTATTTGGAATCTCTCAATCCTCACAATTCACGATTAAGTTATGTTTAAATATGTCTATTATGTCTAAAGTAAATGGTATGTTTTATTTATTAAACTAAGTGATCACCTGCATTCATCATTAAATAATTAAAGATGAGCATTTTTCATTAAAGTCTGAAATTTCCAGTCTATGATAGCAACATTGTGACTAAGTAATGCCTCTCATTCCACTGAACTGTCTGCACCAATACACTGGGTTTTCAGTTGGACTAAAGACCTAACAACTGCTTCCCATATAAATGCATTAATCACTCATTTATTTATACTATTTATTAGAAACCAATTATTATAGAATACTCAAAACTCACTTAGGGACCAATTCATTTAAAAAATCAATTACACAGTTAGGTTGTATAATGTACCAATTAGCCTAAATGATTTTAGGCTTTTGGAAACTATTTGTAATTTATAAATATATCTCACTAAATTAATAGAAATGATCTATAAATAATTCAGCAACCTGCATTTTTATCCACATAGTTTCTTGTGATAGCACTAGATATAAATATTGGAAATGAGGGTATGGAGAATGCTCAACTCATCACTACCCACATCCCTCCCCGCAAAGACTGCTTGGGGTAGACGACAGAAATAACACCAGCTATGGGCTTGTTCCTTCATGTCATCGAAGCGGGAGGCAAAAACCAGAGCAATTGATTTCGGGTCAAGTGTGAACACAGACACAACATACAAACATTACAGACACACACTCAAATGCACACAAAATAAATGCACACTCACAGAGACACACAGAGCATAAAAGTGCTCATTACACAAGGCCAGTTGAGTCGACTCCTGATTATCTGTAAGTACAGACTGCTAAAATCCACATTATAAAGCAGTTTTCTGTTTCAGTTTCACCTTTGTATTCATTTCATCATGATATTCTCCACTGCACCTAGCACAGTTCATTCACAGTAGTTGTTCAGTTGTGGGGATCTTTTTAAATAAAAATGAAATGAAAACATCTACACAGTTTAATAATGTCTTTTTACAGTAGTTTCTTCTGTGCCTAATTATTTGCTTTTTGAAAGAAACACAAAAGAATTAATTGTTTTATTCAGGCTTGACACCTTTCCTTATCCTATCTGCTGGAAATGTTACTGAGAACTTTATAACCTCAAAGCAGGTGCTGGTGCAGAAAAGTAAGAGTCCAAAATTATCCACAAACTGAGTCACCAGCTGCTGGACATAGGAGAATAAGTCCTCTCCCGATTGAATATTCAAGTCCTACAATATGTCCCACACTGTTTTTTCCCCTCTAAAAGGAAAGTGAAATGAATTATGAGCAATTGTCAATTTTTAGGATAAAATAACACCAGATTTATCTAGTGTACAGTAAAAAGCACATGTATGTTAAAGACAAATTTCACGCTCAGTATCCATGACATTCCTGGTATCTTGTTCAGCTATTCCTGTGCAATTCCTGGAATCTTGACTATTTTAACCGCTTTAGGGCACGAGCTGCTGTCGGACACGTGAGCTTTGATACTAATTACCCCGTCGTTTAGGCTTGCCTTTAAATTTTCAATGCTGCAAAGAATTCCAGGGAAACATTTAAATAGACTGTTGGCAATCCGAAAATTGAAATACTAATGGAGTAATCCCTACACACCACTATTTTTCCAAGTAAAAACTTGGAGTGTTTCAAAATATATCATTTCATCAACACTTATAACCTAGACAGTAGAAAATTTCATTTTGAAATAGTAAAATTATATGACTACAAAACAAATCAGAAGCAAATGTTTATATTCTCATAAATGTATTTTTAGAATCATTGTCATTCTTCACAAATAATTGAAAAGATTTTTCTGAAATTCAGTCCAACACTACTTTCTACTTAAGTGGGTATTTATTTTCAGAGTTTCAAGGTCTTTTTTGCCAGTTTTGTAAGACCAGTTTTTTTTCACTTTTTTCTTCTAAAATAAATAACCAACAGGAACGACAATGTGTTATTTCACCTCCCCCGGCGATAACACAGATATGGTGAAGTCACCCAATCCTAAAGAGATTTGGCTCATATCTTAAAGTCTTCCTTCTAGAACCTGGCTTCATGAGACAAAAATCACTTCATTTTCAATGGGATTAATTTAGAGAGATAACAGATAAAGGATTCATGTCATAACTCAGAGGATCAACACTATGATTAGGAAAATAACTCATCATGAGCTATTTAGGTTGACCAAATGAACTTTAGAATGAAAACATGCCCTTTGTAATGCTAACACCAAGTGATAGGTCACCTTTAGAAATTAAGTAAATAATTTACTTTTAAATTTAAAAAAATAAAAAGAAAGGAAGATACTTTCTGGCGAATTAAAGAAATATGGATTTCCAGACTTCCTCCCTTGTCCTTCTTAAATGTTTCTATATATGAACATTTGGTCTAGAATCTCTTTCCATTCCAAGAAGAACTTGTCACTATGACTCTCAGAATAGGTTACAATGTCCCCATTCAACACAGGAAGGACTGTAGGCAAGAATCAGAGGTTAAGGACAAGGAGAGGAAAGAAAGGCGAGTCCAAGTTCTCCACCTGTGGGAAATGCAGCCCCTAGAAAGGAGCAGCTGACTCCTATTCACCTCCATTTGTGAGACGTGTCTGAGCTCCCTAGATCCTACCAGGTGCCTGGGTGCCTAGGTGCTGACTGCCATCAGCTGAGGCCAGGTCAGGGACAAGTACTTGGTTCCTAAATTTCATGTTTAGGGCAAATTTGATCAAACAGAACATTAGAAATATGATTATCTGAGTAATTCATGTACAGGCAGAGTTTTGATTGAACCACCACGAATGTGCAGACAAATATGCTCATGACTAATAACAGCCATTCCTAGAAGCATAGAAGCTGGCTTGGTGATCTTTAAAGCTCTTTTTCAGTTCAAAGGCCCTGTGGTTTCCTGCAGAAGACTAGAGAGATGGGAATACAGTCATGCACCACTTAACATTAGGGAAATGTTTTGAGAAATGTGCTGTTAGGCAATTTCATCATTGTGTGAACATTGTAGAGTATTACTTACACAAACCTAGATGGGATAGCCTACTATATACCTTGGCTATATGGTATAACCCATTGCTCCTAGGCTATAAACTTGTATAGCACATTATTGTACTGAATTCTGTAGGCAATTGTAGCACAAAGGTAAGTATTTGTGTATCTAAACATAGAAAAAGTACTGTAAAAATACAATATAAAAGATAAAAAATAGTACACCTGCAGAGGGTACTTACCATGAACGGAGCTTGCAGGACTGGAAGTTGCTCCGGGTGAGTGAGTGAGTGAGTGGTGGGTGAATGCGAAGGCCCAGGGCCTCACTGTACACTGCTGTAGACGTGATAAACACCGTACAAGTAGGCTACACTAAATTTATAGAAAAATATATTTCCTTAATAATAAATTAACTTTAGCTGACTATAGCATTTTTACTTTATAAACTAATTTTTTAAAACTTGTTGACTGTTTTGTAACGACAGCTTAAAATACAAACACATTATACAGCTGTGTACAGCTTTCTTTATATCCTTATTCCATAAACTTTTTTCTATTTTTAAATTTTCTTTTGTACTTTTTAAACTTTTTCGTTAAAAATTAAGACACAAAACACACACATTAGCCTATGCCTACACAGGGTCGGATCATCAATATCAGTCTTCCACCTCCTACATCTTGTCCCACTGGAAGGTCTTCAGGGGCAAATAACACACATGGAGCTATCATCTCCTTCGATAGCAATGCCCTCTTCTAGAACACCTCCTGAAGGACCTGCCTGAGGCTCTCCTTGAGGAGATACCATTCTTTTCAGAAATATGTCCCTGGTGGGTTGCTCAATTTGTTTCTTTTTTTTTTTTATTATAGATTTGCTTGTAAGTAGATAATACATCATGAACATTCCTCTCTATTAAGGAAAACCTTTTGTTGTTGGGGTCCACGTCTCAAACTTTTTGAGATTGTTGAGGTTTGGAAAAGCTTCTGTTAAACCCTTCAGTGTGAATTTTCTTGAGGATTCTGCTTTTGTTTTTCTCCTGAAGCTTCCTTTTCTTCTTGCCTCTTCTTCAGCGATGTGTTCCTATTCCAGTTCCAACAACTCCTCCTTGGTCAATTCCTCAGGAACCACCTCTAGGAGCTCCTCAATGTCATCCTCAACCATACCCAGGGTAAAGTTACTTGCCATCTCAGCAACAGCCTTGTTGATTTTTGCAACCTTTTCATCCTTGGAAAATCCTTTGAGGTAGTGAAAAAACCTCTTGGATGACTTCTTCCAGATGACATTCATATGCTCTTTGGTGACATCACCCCAAGCCTAAGCAAAGTTCCTGATGCTGTCATAAATGTTGTAATCCTTCCAGAATTACATCAGTGTTTTCCTCAATTCCAGCAATAGCCTGGGGGACGTCTTTCTTGGATAGTAGACCTTAAAAGCTACTATAACTCCTTGATCCATTGGTTGGGTCAAAGTGGTGGTGTTTGGAGATAGAAACACCACTTTAATATTGGGATGAATACCCCCAAAAAAAGAAAGATGTCCTGGAGTATTATCAACAATAAGTAAAATTTTGAAAGCTATGTGATTCTCCAAACAGTACTTCATCATTTTGTTGGCATAGCAATTCAGGATGGCATCTTGGAAGAGAAACTGGGTCATCCATGACCCAGCTTTTTTATTGCTCCTGTATTACACTGGCAATGTGTACTTACTGATATGCTTGAATTGAATATGCTTCTCACTGTGCCAGATCACAAAATGTTTCAATTTGTGGCCTGCAACATTGCCCTCAAGCAAGACTATACTGTCTCAAAAGCCTTGAAACCTGGCATTGACTTAACCTCCTAATGCATCAAAGTCCTTTCAGGCATCTGTTTCCAGAATAGGGAGGTTTCATCCATATTGAATATTTGCTCTGGCAAGTAATTTTCCTCAACAATCAACTTATCTAGAGTTTCCAAAAATTCTTTAGCTGCTTTCACATCAGCACTCACAGACTCACCACTCACTTTCACATTATGTATGAACAACAATGCTTGAATCATTTAAACTGCCCAGAACCAGCAGTAAATTCAACATCATAGTTGGCTCCAGTCTTTTCTTTCAACGTCATAAACAAACGTTTTGCTTTGCCTGAGATTGTCATGGTGTTGAAAGGGATACAGTTCTGTCTCTCTTCAATCCAGATCATTAGAAGTTTTTCTGTCTGATATAGGCCCTTCTTAAATTTTTGTTGGTCTCATTACCTTCTGTGAGCAGATCCTTTAACACCTTCCACCACTTTGTTCTTGTTCTTCAAGATCATAGCTATGGTGGAATTGGGCATGCCTGACTGGTGAGCAATAACCATCACCACTTTTCCACCTTTGTAATCCTTAATCACTTTTAATTTTGTTTCTAAGTCAGTCACTCAATGTGACCTCTTACTAGCAACACTAGCAGTGGATTTTCTATGCTGGCCCCTAAGAACACTGCTCAGTTAAACTATTTTCCGTACTTTGAATGAATATGATTCAGATTTAAAACAAAACAAAATTTCTAACTCTTTTAAGTTGGTCAAGTTTAATTGAGCAGCAGTCCTGATTTTCAAAAAAATGACAGAAATGTTTCCTTCTTTCCTGGTTTATGGATCAGGTCTGTACTTCCTCAGCACCTCAAAAGATGGGAAAAATGTGCTCTGGCCCAAAGGTTTCCAGATTTAGCAAATAAAAGTGCAGAATATCCAGTTAAATTTGTATTTTAAGCTTAAAAATAAATACTTCTTTAGAATAAGTATGCCCCATGCAACATTTAGGACATACTTATATTAAAAAATTTTTTGTTGTTTATCTGAAATTTTAATTTAACCAGGTGTTCTGTAGTTTAGCTGGCACCCTGTCTGGCCTCTGCCTGTGCTCTGTCTCTGTGAGTGGCTTCTTTGACAGACAGTGTCCTCTGTACTACTCACCTACCTTGCTGCTCAGAGATCCTCACCAGAGCCACTATGACCTCAAGTTTCTCCCAGACATGAACCATTTTATTTCTGCTGACAAATTATAAAAGCCAGGAGAATTTAAGATTTTAGTGATCAACAAACACAACTTGTTGCACTGAATATCTTGATAAAATTCTCATTCTTTAGAAGTTTAGATGTCAGCAAAAGAAAAAGAAATGAGATAGTATGTACCAAATCCTCTTCACTAGAGCTTGCCAATGAGATCTGAAACCCTTGGATTTGAATTCTGACTCTGCCACCTACAAGCTGTGTGAGTATGAGCAAGCTATTGAACTCTGAGTTTCAGCATCCTCACTTTTAAATTGGAGATAATGGCAGATAATAATAATAGCTACCCCAGGAGGAGGGTAAAAATGAAATAAAACATGTAAAGTACTTAGCACAGTCATGGTAACAGCTATTTCTATTGCTGCTTTTACCGTTACTACAACTATAACTATCACTATCTTTATATGCAAGGCACTGTGGCAGATACCATAAAGCAGTTGTTAAAGAGCCTATGGGCTATTTTGGAAGTAGACCAACTCCTAAAGAAATAAAGAACACTACAAGCCAGCAGGCCCTAAGTGCCAAATGAGGGTCACAGATGGGTAAACTACAGATCAGAGGAGGAAGGGACATTGGTCACATCCCTGGAAGAATATGAGGATAGAACAGTTTGTGTCCTATCATTTTCCCCTGGGAACTTTCCTCAGTGTACACCTCCAAATGAAGATAACTGATTACCTGATATAGTTCTACCAGCTGCCTCTATTTCCACCAATATTACCTGCAATGCCTTAGGGATTCTCACTAACCAACAGAAGCAGTCTCCCTAGAATCACCAAGAACTTTCTCCAGGTTAAATTCGAAGGTTGTTATTTCTTTTCATATCTTTCCAAAAAATTGTCTGATCATGTGTTGATCATGCGTCATTCTTAGCATCCTTTTTTAGTGTTCTATATGCATTCACTGGCTTGGCTTTCTTCTTTCTACCCTTTGTTTTGTATGTCAGTTCCATGCCATCTCTTTTCACTTTTTTCTACGCTTTTTTTCTTTTTAGCTCATTCATGCAAATGGTTTCAGTGGCTCATTCTATAGAAATATTTTGTAGCTTCTAAAACAACCCCTTCCCATAATCACTAAAACACTTCAGTCTCTATCATCTAGACTCGTCATAATTACATAGTATTGAAAGAGGTATATCTTGGTAATGTGGCACATTTATGTGAATACTGGCAAGACTGTAGTCTTACGTCAACAGTGAATTCATAAAATTGAAATTGATATAAAATTAGCATTACAGTGAACCAAGTGAGGTTGATGATGTCCACTCCATTAAATTAATATTTCCAACTTAATCGAATCATTTGGCAAGTTTCCTGGGATGATTCACATGGTTCTCCTCCAGCCCCATCCTGAAAAGTATATTATTAGGTTGTCACTTCAATAAACATTGAGAAACAGTAAGCGTTCTGTTTTTTTGCTTTTTACAATGACACCCATTGACCTACTCCTGGCATTTTGTGAAACAGGCATGCACCAGGGTCCATAATAGTAGAACAATAGAAGGAGGCGGAACGTCAGAGGTGGGGGGGACTCAGAGAAGGAAAGTGTTGGTGGGAGGAGTTTTCTAGTTTTTCAACATAGGAGCCCTGGAACTTATTTTTTTTAGTAAAATAAATGGTACAGCCTTAAACATATTACAGAAAGTCAGATGTTCAGCTAGTGAAGGGTAAAACCTTTCCAGGGTATCAACTATGTGTCTGCTCCTTATGGTTCATCTCATATGTAGCATAAGAGGATCTTAATGGTATTTGACTAATAAATTGGCCTATCTCAGTAAGACATTTGTTGTTTTATAAACTAAGAAATCAACAGAACTGGTTAGTTTAGGTAACCTTCTGTTTAGGAAAGAATTTTAAAAACAAAGTGAGAAAAGTGAAGTACATGGATCTGCCTGGGCACTAAAGAGGATTCAGACACTAATGAACAATAAAGTAAAACCAGCTATCAGTCAATCCATCACTTATCTTTTAGAATTGAAGATCTACACAAAGACGTAGTTCGTAAGCCACTTTCCTCAATCATTTTTGTTCAGAAGGATATTTCTCTTTTTATTAGGAATAAAAACATCTAGAATTTATATAAAGCCTTTTCATTTGTGAGGAGTTTCTTTACACACATTATGAAAGGACAAGATCAATAGTCAGAGGGCACGTTTTTTGGTTCAGGCTCTACCACTTTCACGGTTATCACTTTTCCCATCTGTAAAAAGGAAACGCTGGGGCCAGCCCAGTGGCATAGTGGTTAAGTTCATGCAATCTGCTTTGGCAGCCTAGGGTTCATGGGCCTGGATCCCAGGCAGGACCTACACACCGCTTATCAAGCCATGCTGTGGCAGCATCCCACATATGAAATAGAGGAGGATGGGTACAGATGTTAGCTCAGTGACAATCCTCCTCAAGCAAAAAGATGTAGATTGACAATAGATGTTAGCTCAGGGTCAATCTTCCTCACTGAAAAAAAAAAAAAAGGAAATGTTAATACTACTCAGGATTGTCAAGAGAATTCACTGAGTTTGCCTAATACATTTGTCTATTGGGATGTATAAGAGTATAAGAAATTAACACTTCAATTATCCAAATTATGTAAAAAAAATAATTATTATAATAAGGCAAACTAATTTTGAAACAAAAAACAAATGGTTTCCTCACACTTGTCTGTCATTCAGAAATGCCTACCAATGTACATAAAAGATTTAGTTTATCAATTAATTACATATATATATGTGAGCATCTTGAACATGGCAATCAACAGATATTTGCTAAGGTTATAAGATGACACTGATGAATATCAAGATAAAAATTTCATCAAATAACTCTGAAGTTTTTATGTGGATAATATAAAAGCAAAAGGCCCTTCTTAGCATTACATCTGGATTACATGCCCTTTGTGGTAGGGCAGATTTTGTGCTGATAGACCCCAGAACAGTCCTACCTATCATTTAAGGTCAGCATCCATTATAATTGGCTGATGTTTATGTCATAGGTGTTAAATATTTTTAATTTCACCCTACTTATAGTTATATAAAGACATTTTCAAAATTGCAAAAAATAATTGGTTGATATCTAATTCATTCTCACCATATTACATCATTAGAGAGATTCAGTGTTATTTGTTATTTAATTACCTCATGGGAAAGATCTGTGCTGCTGTTTTGTCCCATTTCTTAAGCAACATACATAATAAACTTAAATAGAACATCTGTAATAGTGGTAAATTTCCCATCCCATGAAACTTTTTGTATCTTAAATGTTCTAATTGGCTGCATCTGCTTGGTGCCAAACATCTAGATGAAAATTTAAAAGATATTAAATTAAAAATTACTCAGATGCTTGGAGATATGTTTTATATTTCCACCTTTGGTATTCTTCTTTGTATGTGTTTTGGGAGTGTCTTGGATAATAAATTAATTAATTTCCAGCCTCCATAAGCAAATATTTGTTGATTGCCAAATATTTGTGGTATGTTGACTGATTGGCAAATATTCAAGCAGGTAGCTGTGCATATTGATGATGGGAAGTCACCAGAAGGATCACTAGTACTGATTTTTCCTTCTGCCTCAGGATCCAATATGGCTCAGCATGACGCTGTTACTTATCATGCGTCATTTACAATTCTGATATTTTGTTTGTCATGGATTGTTTTGTATTTATTTTGACTGTGTTTTATTGATGGAGGGTAGATCTGTAGATCAATGGAATAGAATCAAGCCCAGAAATAGACAAGTACAAATATGCTCAACTGATTTTTGACAAGGGTGAAATAGCAATTCAGGGGAGGAAAGATTGCTTTTTTAATAAATAGTGCTAGAGCAATTAAACATCATAGGTAAAAAAATGAACCTCACCCTAAGTCTTACATATAATGCAAAAATTAACTCAAAATGGAATTAAATATGAAAGATGAAGCTATAAAACTTTAGAAAAAAAATAAGAGAAATTTTTGGAATCTGGGGCTAGACAATGAGTTCTTAGACTTGACACCAAAAGTACAATCCAAACATAAAAAAAGTTGACAAATTGGACTTCACCAAAATTTACAACTTTTGCTCTCTTAAGACCCTGTGAAGAGGATAAAAAGACAAGCTACTGCTGGGAAAAAAGTATTTGCAAAACACATACCCAACAAAGGAATAGTATATAGAATATTTTAAAAGCTCTCAAACTCAACACTAAAAAAAAAATCCAATTAGGAAACCAGCAAAAGACATGAAGAGACATTTTTCTGAAGAGGATATACAGATGGAAAACAAGCAATGAAAAGATGTTAAATATCATCTAGCCATTAAGAAAATGTAAATTATAACCACAAAGAGATATTGCTACACACCTATCAGAATGGCTAAAATGAAAAATATTGACACTGACAAACACTGTTGAAGATGGAGAAAACGGATCACTCTCACATTGCTGGTGGAAATGTAAAAAGCTACAGCCACTCTGGAAAACACTTCGGCAGTTTCTTGAACACCTAAACATGCAACTACCATATGCCTCAGCCATTACCCCTGGGGGTTTATCCCCCCAAAATGAAAACCATATTCACACAAAAATCTATATATGAATGTTTTATAGAAGGCTCATTTGTAATAGCCCCAAACTGCAAAAAGCCAGATGTCTTTCAACAAGTGAATGGATAAACAAAACTGTGGTATATCCACACCATGGAATACTACTTAGCAATAAAAAGAAACAAACCACTGATGCAAGCAACAACCTGGAGATGAATCTCCAGAGAATTATGCTGAGTGGAAAAAATCCCCAAAAGGCTATAGACTGTATGATTCTATTGAGATAACATTCTGGAAATGACAAAATTATTGAAATGGAAAAGAGATTAGTGATTGTGTAGGACTAAGAAGAGGGGGAGGGGGGAAAGAAGTGGAGGTGACCATAAAAGGGCAACAGGAGGGACTCTTGTCGTGATAGAAATGTTCAATGTCTTGACTGTCTCAGTGTCAATATATCCCCCAAATTGGGAGAAAGTGAGTAAAGGGTAGTGGTGGGGAAATTTCTCTGTATTATTTCTTACAACTGCATGTGAAACTATAAATATCTCCATAAAAAAAGTTTAATGAAAACCAAACTTTAAAAATATACTGTATTGAAATAGTACTTACCTTGGTTACTGAGTTTTTTGGCGTCCCCTTAAATTTCACATTTGAGAAGGTTGTCTTTCATGCCTCACCCTAGTCCCAGCTCTGGAAGTCAGATTATGTGTGGGAGAAATCAGAATGAACGGGGGTCCAAAGGAACTGCCAGAAGTTCCCAAGGAGTGCTTTGCTTGTTTACAGTGACAGAATGATTTAAAATATTTGGGAAAATAAAACAAGAAAGATAGATAGTGGAGGAGACTAGAAATCACAAAAGGTTCGGGAAATGCAGAGACACAGAGCTTGGGAACAGACACTTCCTTGAAGCACTTACGAGTGGCAGGCACAAAGAGAAGGGATATTATGCAAATATAGATATTTAGAGGAATAAAACAAAACCAGGTTTTTGCTGTTGTTCCCCTTCCATCACCTCCTGTCTCCTGCTGTGCATCTTGCCAGGAGGAATCTTAGAATGCTAATATCTCTGTTTTGACATAGCGAGTGATAATTGCACAGTGGCCGATTGATTTCTAATTCACGCATTTGCAGATCAGCCCTGCAACTTTGCATTCATTACAAGCCTAAGGAGTTGAGCACAGCAACAGCAGAGCCCACCTTCACTTGTCAGATAATAAAGTTTAGTCATGCAGCTTAAAATAAAATAAGCAAGAAGCAGATGGCAAAAGGACAGAATGTAGCATATTTAATCTGTCCATGTTTGCAAGGAAGCAATTGTTTTCCTAGCTCCAGAAAACAGAGGAGGACAAACAATAAAGCTTCTCTTTCCTGGGCACGTATGACACTGTTTATATAGGGGATCTGGATTTGGGGGTAATTTGACCCTCATCTTGCTGAATTCTCTTTCTTGGAAGCAGGAAATTGAGCTGGCCCACTTCTCCCGGTTGGCAATCAATGAAGTGGGAGGTGTGGCCATGGCTGACTCAGTAAACAACTCTGAACAAAATGATCAGACCCAAAGGAAACAATATTGGACCAAGTGAACCTCTCAGAACCTCGGGTGGTCACCTATAATGAAAGAGCTGTCCCAGCAAATGGGCAAGTGTTACACAGTTCAGTGTAAACTGTTCTGCAGCCACCACAAGGAAAACACAAGGTAGTAAAGTAGCATCATGGAGATTTTATTCCAATTTGGCTTGTTTAGAATCACTGCAATGCTAGAGAAAGGCAACGGTAAAATGACTTTGCCTCCTCTGAGAGGGCTCTCTGACATGGAAATCTGTAAGGCTGGCTTGAGTCCTTTGCCTGGAATTTATTCTTGTTCCAGTTCAGATGGTGCCTGACTATATTTTATTGATGTGTCAATTAAGGCCTATTGTTGACTGCCAGGGTAGAAGCATCCAGTAGATATCTAAATGCAAGAACAAGGTAGAGCTGGGCAACTAAAGGAAAGGGGAAGGAAAGTTAAAAAGCAAATGAAAACGAGTTTCAGGCTAGTTATTTTTTCCATTACATTTAATCATGTGACAGGGGAAACTTTCATAAAGTCTGCACGTCTTTAAAAAGAATCCATTCAAACAGAAGGAACTTGATGAGCGAGAAGAGAACTGGCAGTAGGTCTGACTCTCTCCCCATTGTTCTGCATCTACATCCTTGGTGAGTGTGAGTTCCAAAGAAAGAAAATGCTGCATGACCTACCAAGAGGTGAAAGCCATTCCCTTATTCACGTGAGCTGGACTTTGCACTTTGTCTTCTAGTACTGTGCTCTGTGGTTTACTACTATGAGTCAGGAACTGAAGGAAGAAGAACACACAAAAAAACTGGCTTCCCCTTGTCATTATACATCCATTTTCAACCATTCCAAGTCTTTACCAAGTCCAGTATACTTCAATGCTTCCTTTCCTTCTCTGGTTCCTATCCCACAGAGCATGTAGCACACATCTCAACACTTAGCTTTCCCACGCATTCATTTTCATCTACCTCATTTGTTCACACACCTGGCCAACCGGGTTAGCACTAGGGTTAACATGGTGAGGAAATAACCACAGCAGCTATTTTCTTAGAACTTTCCATCAGGCAGGGGAGCACATTGTAATCAAAGTTCCTTAAAAACCAGGACTTTCTCTGTATTCCATGATTTCTCAAAGATCATGGAGTATGTTTAAGTGGTTTCGTCTGAAAACAAGTAATCTCAGGAGTGCACTGAATTCATCCAGAATATGGCTCCTAAAGCAGTCTTTCTTTATAAAAATACAGATGCTGGGCATATAATTCTGATTATTTTCTGAGAGCAAAGTATGAGACTTTTAAAAATGGAGATACTGTAAACTATAGTTTTGTCATGGGCAATAAGAAATGTAATTTCCCATGCTAGAACAAAATTAGAGATTGGAACCTACCACTGACTGTGGTTCTAAGTGGACAGAGAAAACGCAGAAAGCTGGTCAGCAGAGGGAGAATGAAGCAGACACTCAGAAGGGCTCAGCAATGACGGATGGTGACCAACTGTTCCAGTGTGCCTGCACTGAGGGGTTTCCTAGGACACTTGGATTTCAGTGCTAAAATCAGGAATGTTCCAGGTAAGCTGGATGAGTTGGCCACCTTACTAAGAGTTCCTGGAACCTAGCTTTGTTCCTGCACTTGATTCTGAGAGATTCGTCTTTTTGCTTACACTTATCTGGTGTGGGTTTCTGTCACTTACTTGCAAACTAGAATTCAACTAAAAAATAAGTGTATTTTTCACTTATAAAGTATAAACAACTTTTGAGTCCCACACAATTCTTTAAAACAAAGTAGATGAGATCCCCATTTTAGAAAAGAGAGAAGGGACTTAAAATCCTGAGAACATTTATCAAGATCATATGGCTGAGGGGTCAGGTAGCAAAGCTGGGTCCTCTGTCTCCTATCAAAGGAGCTTTGTATTTCTAAGAAGGCTCCTGCAGGGGTTTTAGCATCTTGCAGAAATGGATTCTGCAATACATGGGCAATCCATTAATCACAACCTGCACTTTTAAAGAGATTCTCAGCCATACCTCTACTTTGCTAAATCTGGGGGTTGCCTACATGTCCTACACAACTACATTGTTTTAAACTCTACCATTGTCACCCCCTTTTCTACCCATGGTCTTCATTGAAGCTTCACTGCCTGAAGAAGTGGGAAAGTAAGAATAACCAAAACTCAGAGATTACTTCCCTTGGGGTTTTACATACATTATCTAATTTAATCCTCAAAGCAATTGTGTAAAGTAAATTTTACTATTTCTTTTTACAGATAAAGAAGCTGAAACTCAGGGATTATTAAGTGGCTTTTCCAATGTCCATTCAGTGGAATCATGATTAAAATCCAGAGCTTCTGAGTCCAAAACCCATTCTTTTTTCCCATACATAATGCAAACTTCTAGGTATGTAAGTAACACTATTTTGGAGCATACAACTTGTTTCATAAGATCAAAGGAGAGTCTGTGGAGACTTTCATGGTGGTGAAAGGCCATTGAGAACGTCAGGTGACTCTGGCTACTCAGTCTTCGGGCTGTTCTATGGAGTACAATTCTAGAGCTGCTTGAACAGGAGAGGCCCCAAGATACGTGATAGTTTCTATTCACAATTCATTTACGCTCACTTTGGAATTTTCCCCTTTGTGTCTTTGGAAGGCCCTCATAATGATTGTTGCCCCAAACGAAATAAAACATTTTGAAACAAAAGAGAAAAATAAGAATAATCTTGTGTTTAATGTCTATTATTTTTTACTTCATAAGTAATAGGTGTTTATTATAAAATTATAACTGAATCATAAAATTATTGAAAATACAGATGAATAAGACAAATGGTAAAAAGTCATCCTTAATACACTATAAAGATTTTGCCATTTATCCTTCTAGGTTAAACACACATACAAACACACACATTTTTTTTATCTGAAAATAAAATCATATAAAAATGGCTTTGTAACCAGTTTATTTTCTTCTTATCAATAAATTGTGAATATCTGTACATGTCAATGAACGCTAATTTTTATTGTTTTTTCTTAATAGCATAGAGCATCAATCTCCCCTAGAGAGACGCCAGTGTTTATTTTTTTTACCTGTTATTTCCTCCTCTCCCTCCTCCATCAACACAATTCAGGTCCTTCCATGAGTAACGCAGGGTCTGATGAACTGGAGCAGTTAGGAAGTTAATGTGCACTGTTCACAGCAGGAGGCCTGCACAGCTCAGCTGCTGAGAAGTGAACTGCCTAAAGCCATCTTTTAATGGCAACTAATTTCCCATATTTGATTCTCAGCTTAGCCAACTAATGTCTAGTTCAAGTGTGACAAGGCATTCATGGTTCTCTTTGAAAGTTCTCTACGTGAGAAACCAAACAATGTGTTCAGGGCCATCGTGACCGTCTGAGATTTTGTCCTGACTTCTCCAGACCAAACTTTGATCAACTGAGGTCAGTGATCTTATAAAAAAAGTTTAAGGGTGGATGTCTTCATATTGAGCCCTTTCTCTTTTTAATTCTATTTTCAGATAAGTTAGTGATGAAAATTACTGGACAATAAAGTTTGTAAATGTCAACTAAGACTCTTGAGAAAGATCATACATCTAACCCCTAAAAATATTTTCATTTTGTTTCCTCCAAATGATTTTGTATCAATCAGTCCTTTTCACTCTTAATGCATTTAAGATATCTAGTATGTATTAAGCTCCTCTATCCTTGCCTTAAACAAATCCTATTACTCCGTGAGTCTATCCCATTACACAGTGATTATTGAATAGAGCTCAACTTAATTGGATACGATCATGTCCTGGTACATAGAGTTATCACCCAGGAAAGTTAGTATTTTTAGTTGTCACTAATATCCCTATTTCTGCTGTATTTTACATTTAACTTTTTTCCAAATATACAGAAGGTTTCATTAACATTTTTTTAATGGCTCTTAAAATTTTTAATTTTTTAATAGCTATAGTATGACCAGATTCAGGAGACAATATATTCAAGGATCACTTGGTCACAAGTTTTACAGGCAGAGAGGCGGTACAGCGTAGCCTAGTAACCATGGCAGGTCTTAAGAGTAGGAGCATACACGTATGTACACACATGCACACACATACACTGAAGTCTTTTATATCAAAGAAAAATGTCACTTCTTACTCCCTTACCTTGCAGCCATGACCTCTATTCCACAATCCTGGTTTCAGAAAGCCAGAATTATAAATATTTTTATTCTGGACTAGATCACCATTTTTCAATTCTGAGACAACCTCACCACTTTATATACACTTCAGTAAGAATGGCAATCTCAAATGGTACTATAAACCATTTACAAAAGCCTAGCCTGATATAGGCAGCATGGCAAGCCTCATAGAAGAAAAAAAGTCAGGAGGCTGTCAGGGAGCATGGTGGGCCATGGGTCCTCACCCTAAGCACACTAAAGCACGGATGTGTTCCTGTCAATGAGCTAATCCTGAGCTGTTCATTTTGGAGGATTAACCTTCCCACAAAACTAGACTCCAATGCTTCATTCCATTCTAGCTCCTCAGCAAGAAGTGAGATCATTGTCTGCCTTAAAAGAAGGTGAGTCCAGATACTCTTTTGTCCCAACATCCCTTTAAATTGCCCAGGAAGTAGTTTACCTAGTTGGAGACTCACTGATACTGGCAGAGTATGGAAATATTTTCTCTTCTATGAAACCTAAGAAATTCTGTAACTTTTCTAGAATGTCTTTACCTTGAGAGGTACAAAACCATGGCATAGTAGTTACAGCAGGAGACTCTGGAGTCTGACTGATCTGGCTTTGAATTTCAGCTCTGCCACATGTTTTCGCTATGACCATGGACTAGTTATGTGGCCTTTCAAAGTCTTGGTTCTTCAATTAGGAAGATGGGGGAAATAGTAACAACCATCTCATAAGGCTGTCATGAAGAATAAATTACACAAAGTATGCAAAGTTCTTATGAGCGTCTGAGACATAAGAAATGATTAGCTGTTGTAGTTACTCTATTAGTATTACTATTATAATTTTGTCTATGTCTTCAAAGCCACATCAAGTTAGGAATAATTTTTAGGCTATTGGATTTCAGATAGTTGGCTAGGTCACAGACTTTGATTGTTTAACAGTCCATCTCAATTAGATGATATTCTGGCACCTAATGTCCATCAACAATCAGATTGCGGGTATTAAAGACTTTAAAAAAGCTCTGCCTTTCTACTGCCTTGTTACTTGTTTGTTTTGCTTTGGTTTAGGTTGGATTCTAATAAGAGAAAATTAACTGTTATCTTTAGATCCTTGTGCCTTTTTTTAGCTTACTGATGATGACAAGGAACAGGTAGAAGAATTTCTTAAAAAGTGTCAAAGATTGCCATGCAAAGGGAGCATTAACATATTTTTAAAGGGTAGGGGTAAACAACTGTGCACGGTAAATAACATTCATAGTCTATAGTGTCAAATTATTACTTGATAATTATTAAGTGAAAATTATTGCATTCCTTTTGGCACTAACATGGTAGCCATTAGCCTCATATGGCTCATTAAATTAATGAAAATAAAATAAAATTAAAAATTTGGTTACTGAGTACCCATCAACAACACTTTAAATGTTCAATGATCACAAATAACCAGGGGCTGCCATATTGGACAGTGAAGATTATGGGACATTTCCATTATCACAGAAAGTTCTGCTGGACAGCTTGACTTTCTAGGGTGAAGGAAGAAAACGGCCAGCTTCTGGCTGGGTTGAGGTTTATGTGCAGATCCTCTCCAATGTCCTATGGTAATCATACCATCTAGGCTTAAGAGCCCTGAAAATGTGCCCAGTCTTCAAATTCAGAAGACTAACCTGGTTTTGACCCACCCTTGGACCTTGGACTAGCCTTAAGGAGATTTGTTAGATATGGAGAAGGTCAGGGAAACCGACTTCAACTGAGTTGAGTTGCCTGTTACCTAATGGTGAAAGAGGTGGGACCCAGGTTGTCAGCCCCATAAAGTGGAGGAGGGAACAAGAAGTTGAACAGAAAAACACTAACAGATGAGATAATCCCGATAGGGTTCACCCTGACCTGGCACAGGCATCGACACAATTTACTTAGCATCAGCATTAGTAATACAAGATGCAACGAATAATAATAATCAGATTCAGTTTCCACATGAACAAGACTATTATTTCTATTTTGAATAACTGTGATTTGGTGTTAAGTGACTTGCCTAAATTTGCATATCTGGAATAGACATAGTTACATGGGATTTCAACTGAGGTTTCCTGCTTACAAATCTTGAGTTTTCTCCCACAAACTAGGATATTTTTTAGCTTTAATAATAAATGTCAAATAACTACTATCTTTGCCAATGTGGTCAGAGCGTTTATCTTCTTCTTGGGCTAATGCCTTATCTTGCATTAGCATGAACCTCTCATTCACACGTGGGCACACAATTCTAATAAGAATGTGGCAAATATAATACGATTATAATTATTATTTTTTCCAACTAGAGTGCCATGGGTACCAAGCAAAAGTGCCTTTGCCTTATTATCTCTCAAAAGCTCACCTGGCATATGCCAATCAGGTAATTGCTTGTGCAAATGGATCATTAGGTGCACAATTACCTCATTTGAAACACAAATTCAGGGCTGAGTGGAAGCAATCCCTGCATGTGCAATTTTGTGAGTGTACTCATCATTACACCCAATATGGAAAAATTAGCCCTTAAATTCTGTTCCCACCTATGGCTTTCTGTTTCCTTCACTGATGGTATCCATTAAAGTCAAGCAAACATGATGTGTTTTCTGGACATAAACAATTAGTCACTTTCCATCATCACTTCTTGAGTAAACATGTACATAAAACTGAGTTGTGTATGCAAACTTCACCTCATTCTAGCCAGGCAAGGAGGTTCTCCCTTTACCCCAGGCTCCAACTGACATTCTATTTCATAACTGTTTGCATGGAAATGATGAAGGTTTTATTTTATTTTATTTCTTCTTCCCAAATACGTTTGGCAAAATCTTTCAAGCTGTCTCCTTTATGGCAGAATATTGTCCCTGGCCCATTTATATGCTAATTGCTGAAGTGCTACCTTTCACAGACAAGTATTTACATGTTAATTAACTTTGGGAGGAGGGTTAGAAGTACTAGTTTGCCCTGTTCAAAGTGGTAAAGGGGATGCTCTTTCCTTTCAAGAAGAGAACAAAGACAGTATCATAAAAGGATATTATTTAGTTACCTCCTCCTAAGAATTAGAAATATGTTTTCCAACCTTTCTCTCTGTAGAAGAATTCTCCAGATTGTGACCTGAGGCACAAAAAGAAGGATCAGGGAGTGAACATTCTTCCTTTTAATCCGAGTTCCAGGTGAACACATCTGGTGTGGGGAATCTAGGTCAGTGATAGTGAAGGAGAAAAAAAGGAAAGAAAAAAAAGTGTAGGGGAGGAAGACGTTTCCTCTTCCCAAATGGGGGTTCGTCTGGCCGGAGAATGAATTAAATTCACATGAGACAGAATAGCAAGAGAAAATTAAACAAAGCTTTATGAGGAACCATGGCCCGGGGCCTTTCTTCCCGAAGGAAGAAAGCGCACAGAAGAAGTGGGGTGCACAGAGTGGTTACATACCCCCAAACAGGGTGTTTCACATGATTGAAATGTCCCTTTTACAATAGTCACGAGATTGCCCTGTCGGCACAGCACTTGATGGACACAGCAGGTAGTGGTCTGCTATCTTGGTGGACGTAGCAGGAGGCAAGTCTATTGTCTGGAGCTGGGTGGTCACAGGTGAGCACAGCAATCAGTTCCTAGCCTAAGGAAAGACGCTTAATCCTTAAAGAAATGCCAAAGTTGGGAGGGGGAGGGAAGTCAGTTACAGGAGGTTACCAGACAAGCACAATAAAATGCAGATTTAAGTCTTTGCCTTTGGTATTGACTAAGAGTTTCTAGAGAGAAGGTCATCTCCTTTCTTCTTCCTGGTACAGAGAGGGAGGCACCTTTTACAGATAGAGATTTACCTTACAAATGTAAATGTGTCCTACCGAAGGGCAAGTTCCATTCCTCAGAACCTCCTTCCCTGTCCCAGTTTGTCAAAAGCAATCAGCCTCAAATAATCCTGATGCCAAAGAGACATATCTTGGGGTGGCCATTTCCAAGTCCCCACAAAAGCAAGCTTAGAAATAGTATATTTTTAATTGAAAATATGTGAGAATAACCTGAATCCATGAAAACCTATACAAGTGAATTAGAGATAGTTTCTTGATCTCTTAGCTTTTGATAAATAAATGACAAGCAATAGGATATTGGTGTATATGAGGAAGACATTTGGGGTAAACCTAATTCTGTCTGAACTTGTTTTTTCCAAAAGTCTGACATGGCTATTGTGCATGCATTATATAGCTGCTTTAGGTATGTACTATGTCCCAAAGACAAGAACAATGTCCTTAAAGATAAGGATGTAACTTCCCCCCATTGGCATTTCTTAAGGATAAGCATCTCCCCCTAAACTAAGGATTGATTGCTGACCTGCTGCACTCAACTTGTGACCTCCTACCTTGAGACCGCTGACCCACTGTGTTCATTGAATTGCTGTACAGGTAAAGCAATCTCATGACTATCGTAAAAGGGACAATTCCAATCATATGTGATAGATGCTCTTTGACAGTATACAACCACTCTGTACATCCCCACTTCTTTGGAGTGCTCCGTTGTTTTGTGGAACGACTCTCCTGGGCTATACAATCCTCAGGGCAGGCTCATAGTAAACTCACCCCAATTTTGATTTATAGATTGTTTATAGATTATTTCCATTGACACTTTATTAAACTGCTGTCTGTCCTGGTGATCACTGAAGTCGGCGTAAGAGGAGAGCTATGATAGAAAGATGATGTAACAGTGAAACTACCGGGGGCCAGATAGGAAGATATGATCAAAGTAGGAGTCAATAATGTTAGAAGAACTAAAATGAAGAGTACTTTGAATTTAATGAACAAAAGAAATGTTCACTGTAAAGTGCAGCCATCAAATGGGAGTGTTAAAAGATAAACTAAGATTTTTAAGAGTACATTTGAGCAAAAACAGATTCAAATCAGGCAGCACCCAGCTGGAAGTGGTTAGGAGCGCTCCATGGACAGAAGCTAGGGAAAGCTATAGAAAAGAGGCAGAAGAAAAGGAAGGAACTTTTGATTGGTGGTCACTTAAGTGGATGCATTATTTGGGAATTACTTGGCTCTATGTTATTGGTTGACCTTAGAGCTCCATTTCTTAACCTGGAGGCATTAGACGCTTAGGTTTTGGTTTGCTTACATAGGCTCCTAAGTCTTTAAGGCCACCCCAGTCTAATGGCCTCCTTATTTAATAAATTTAACAGCAGTAAGAAGTTAGAAAGACACAGAAAAGTTCATCCCTGTAACCTTGTGGAAGGACACCTGAGGGAGATGATTTAGTAATGGTCAGTACTTGTACCTTCTAAGTCTTGTAAACTCATAAATGTCCATGTTTGCCCTAACTATATTTATAGAATTTTTTGGAAATGTTCAGATTTTAGGTGAATACTGTTACCACACAAAATTGGGATTCTTTGCCCCATGTGCATAAACAAACCAATTAATTATGACATCAGCCTTTGGGAGAGAAATCAGATTTTATTCTGAAAGATCGATCTGCAGGGAGGCAGGAGCTGTGTGCCCTCAGATCTGCCTCCCCAATTCAGGATTTGGGGTGAAATTTAGGAGATTAGAGAGGACAAGCCAGCATGAGAAAATGCTGGTGGGACAGGTTTTGATTGGTGGGCTTCAAGCATTTATGGTAAGGTTCTAAACATTTATGACAGAGTTCCAAACATTTATGACAGGGTTCCAAACATTTATGAAGAGGTTCCAAACATTTATGAAGAGGTTCCAAACATTTATGACGGGGTTCCAAACATTTATGATGGGGTTCCAAACATTTATGATGGGGTTCCAAACATTTATGACAGGGTTCCAAACATTTATGATGGGGTTCTAAATGTTTATGACAGGGTTCTAAACATTTATAACGGGGCACTAAACATTTTTGATAAGGTTGGGAGGGAATTTTAACACCAGATCTTCCTGAACGAGGGACTCCTCACTTCTGATAAAAGCCTGACCCTCAAGTTGCAGTCATGTCCTGGTCCTTGGGTTCTATGGGAAGGAGGATCTTTGGTCCTGAGGTCGTTTCAACTCACAGTTTCTTCTTTTGCCCACGCCCTGACTACGTAACTTTGCGGATTTTCCAAAAGGCAATTCTTTTTATTTTTTTCCAAGTAAATTTGTTGGGATTATGATGGTTTATAACATTGTGTACTTTCGGGTATACATTATTGTTGATCAATTCCTAAATATACTTCATCGTGCTCACCCCCAGTAGTCTAATTTGTATCCATCACCATATGTATGTGCCCCTTTATCCCTTTCGCCCACCCCCGAACCTTCTTCCCCTCTGGCAATCACTCTCTGTTCTCTTTATCCATGTATTTGTTATCTTCCACATATGAGTGAAATCCTGCAGTGTTTGCCTTCCTCTGTTTGGCTTATTTTGCTTAACATCATACCCTCAAGTTCCATCCATGTTGTTGCAAATGGGACAATTTTGTCTTTTTTTATGGCTGAGTAGTATTGCATTGTACATATATACCACATCTTCCTTATCCATTCAACTGTAAGTGGGCACTTGGTTTGCTTCCACATCTTGGCTATTGTGAATAATGCTACAAAGCTGGAGGCATCACAATCCCTGACTTCAAAACATACTACAAAGCTATAGTAATCAAAACAGCATGGTACTGGCACAAAAACAGACAAACAGATCAACAGATCAGAATTGAAAGCCCAGAAATAAAACCACACATCTATGAACAGTTAATCTTTGACAAAGGAGCCAGGAACATACAATGGAGAAAGGAAAGTCTCTTCAGTAAATGGTGTCCAATAGGCAATTCTTAGTCACTCTGTTGATGAAAGAAGAGGTCAGTTGAACTGGTCCTGGATGACCCTTGGTTACAACACCAGCTGGTATCTGGGATTTCCTGTCTTTACTGTCCTCTGGATACTAGCCCCAAACCCACTTAAGCAGCAAACCCTAGAGATGTTACTTCCTCTCTATCTTTAACACTTGTCTAGCCCATGATCTTCATTTCTGCTACCTTTTTAGATCTTTGTCACTTACCTCCCTGATATAATTAAAAATCTCCTACCTGGTCTCACAAGTTCCAGCTTGTCCAGTCTCCAGTTCAACTTCAACACTTCAGCCAGAGTGATTCACTGAATCTTCAGTTCATTGACTTATCTATTTACCAAAGATTTATTGGGAATTTTGCATGTCACAAGCTCAGTGCAAGATGTGTAAGTTTGACATGGTATTTGAATGGATTTGATACCTCTTCACCTGCTAATTGATAATAACTTTTATAAAATATAATAAAGTTTAAGAGAACTATGCTGGTAGCTGTGAACTTTGTATTTGAAGTATTTTATGTGTTTAGTTCAATAGAGAAAATGGAAATATTTGTATTTTTCTGTAAATTTAACTATGTAAAGTTTACATCATTCTTCTCTAACAGAATAGATCTGCCCTACTGACAGAGGTATCTTTAGTGAAGCTACCATTCAGGAGAAACGGAAAAATAGAAAGTGACACGTCATCTTCTCTAATTTCTCTATGCCTTAAAAGGGAAGTGGTGAATGCTATAAAAATGAGGAGGTCAATTTGGGGAGGGAGATGAGACCTTGTGTGTGTTAATGTATAGAGGAAGAGAAAAAGGCAAAGAGAAGACAAAAGATAAGTTCAAGGAATTATGGAGGGGGGAGGATAGTGGAGGGAGAAACAAGGCAGGCTAAAAAAGACAGAAAAAAGACAAAAAATTCTGATTTCAAATAGGAAAATAGTCACGATAGAGACCAAGAAAAAGTACAGAGTAAATGCCTTATATCTACTTAAATATGTTTAAAATTAAACTCTGGTAATAGACAGCACTTTATAACTAAAGATGGTATATTCCCCTTGAAAGTCTCTTTGCTGTAATAAGAAAACATGGAATGTTAATAGGGTTTTATTCGTAAATCTAAGCATTGTATGAAATCTCAAATTTCTGATCAAATGGAAGAAAGTTTATATCAGTATTTGGTAGAAAGTAAGTAATCTTCTGATTGTGTTCCACACAGAAGAGCATTATTGCCCTGCTATTTTTTTCCCTTTCACATTATGTTTGGCCTTAAGCGAAAAGAGGAAATAGGGTCTGAGTGCCAGAACTTGGAAGGATAATAAGGGACTTTCCTCCAAATGGCTGGATATCAGCAGGCAGTGAGGGCTTTTTCTCTAGGAAGTAGCAATCTCTAAGAGAAGAAAGACCAAATGTTTTTTGCTTTTTCATTTTTGTGGCAATGTACTTCTAGTTCCAGCAGTATTTACACCTCAAAAGCGTTACACCTCAAAAGTACCTAGGATGTAAACAGAAGTATTTACACCTCTTGTCTAGAGACCAATATTAATGGTGAGATGACATAACCATCCTACCTAAGCTTGGTGGAAAGCCATGGGTACGTAAAGATTAAACAGTAATTGGCCACAGTTGAAATTTGGTGAGAAGGATATATTGAAAAATTGTACTTATACATTTATTCAACAAATACTTGACAGCATATTCAGTATTTATAACATATGCCAGACTATGTCGTAGGTGATGGGAATACATGTGTGAACCAAATCATCCATCCTCATGGAGATTACAGCCTGGTGGATGTTTGCCTACTTGTTTGCTTTTTTTTTTTTTTAAGCTTGCTTTATTAATGTATCTTTCAAATAGAAATTATTACTAGTTACTGGTTATGTTGGGAAAGCAGACAGTAATCTTTACCTTTTAATAAGGGGTAGAAAAGCTGTCTGGACCCTAAAGCCGTGTTAAAGCCCACTTCTTGCTATGCATTTGCTACAAGTATATTCTAATTGTAGACAAAATATCAAGGAGAATATTAATTAATTCACCTTTATTCTGCTTGGGAACCCAAATCTAAGAGACAAGAGTAAGCATCACAGTCTTCTCGGGGAAAGTTTTACACTGAAAAAGGATAAGATATTTATAATACCTGATGTTTTGTTAAAGTTCTCTCATAATCCACACACATAAACAGCACATTGGAATCTTCTCATTGACTGTTCATTTGTACTTGAAAAATTAAATATAAAAAGGAAGAAACTGTTAACTTTTTCTGAAACTTCAGAGGCTTTTGTATACAGAGGAGAGAAAAGAGTTCACTGTACGTCCAGTCAATAAGTACAGCAATTATTTGGCACAGTGAAGATGTTGTAAGATATGAAATTAAAAAACAATCATGCTAATTTTTGGCAAATGTTATTAGTTATAGGTCTCTATTTCTCAGGTCTTCTATTGTTTAAAACTTTATCTCCCTTTCCTTTTGAATACTAGAGTTAATGACTGAATGCTCATGTCAGAATGCTTCCCTTTTATGTAGCTCTCTCAAACCCCACTGCTCACATCCACTTGAAACACGCATAATTACAAACCATGAGAGCCTAATTATTATCTTCTCTCTACCCTGTGCCCTCACAGGTGCCTGGCTACTTCAAGAGTGTGAGCTAATCACAGAGAAGATTCGTTCCCAGTTCAGCGGCCTCAGCTGATCAACTCCAGACCAAGTCCAACAAAAGTGGTGTCTAATGAAACTAATTGTCATTTTTCTTCATTAATTTATACAGGATTAAGATTGTGGAAGGACAGAAGAACATAGTGAAGAATGACAATTTAAAAATCATTTTTTCTGACCCTTTATTTTATTTTGACACTCTCTTTTCTTAAAAAATAAAAACTTTAGCTATTTGTTTAGTTTTTTCTTTCTCATTCTCTTCTACTTGTCCTCCCCTGCTTTTCCCCTTTATCAAAAGGAAATTAGAAAATCCATGATCTGAGTGCTGAGATGATCTGATTGGCCTCCAGGTTTTCATCTCTACTGTGGATCAGAATGATATATTCCATCGAGGAGCCTGACACTGGCACTGTCATCCCAGAAATCCAGGACAGACTTCACATAAGGAAAAACAGATGGGAGCAAAGTCAGGAAATTGTGAGCATGTGTATAAAATTGTGTATTTTTGCTCACATACAATAATTATGCATTTCTGCTAAGTTTTCCTCTTAAAGGCTACCATTATGTTATTCAAAATTCACTGCCTAGTAAAGTTGTAATTCACCTTTCTAACTTCACCTGTTTTGTTCACTTTAAAACAGAAGAAAAGAAGTCTTCTACTCTCCTTTAGTAACAGAATCAAAATAAAATGAACTTGGAGAGAAAATGACTGTGTCAGAAATCTTTCGACTGCAAGTAACTGAAAACTTGAGTCCAATTGACATCTAAAAAAGGGGTGGGGAGAGGCATCTTACAGAACTAAAAAGCCAGGTGAAGATTAACCCTATGGATCAACGACGTGTCCCAAAGAATCCATTTCTTCCCTTGTCTCCTCTCTGTCTCTCTAGCATTATAAGCTGGTGGGAACTATTTGCTCCTTATTCACCTCTAGTAGGAAGAGACAGCATATCTTACAGAAATTCTCTTAGGGCATCAAGCAAACTTTTTAACATAAGCCCCTAGCAATGTATCTTAGTGTCTGATTGGTCCAGTTCGTTGTGTTCTCTGAACCAATCAACATGGCCAGGAGGATGGAACCTGAGCATTGATTGGTTGAGCCAGTCAGGACCTCTACATGGAGATGGGGTGGAGTTAGTACCTAGGATGTATGGATGAAATACTGTTGCCTGAGTTGTGGAAAACCCAAGGAAAAGGGTGAGTGGATGCTGGGAGGTTCAAAACAGTCCATATTCACCTCAAGGCTGAAAATCAGAAGGCTCAGGCAATTCTCAAAATGTCAGTCACAAAATGATGAACAGTGACTCGGTAAGCGTTGATTCAAAAAAGATTTAAAAATTCTACTAAAATTACTTTCGCATATGTAAGGCAAATTTTTACATAAGGTGAGTTTTACATATGTATGGTGAATGTATTGTATGTACTTTTTATTTGCTGTATGATTTTTTTTTGACATCTTAAACTTATCTGACTAGGGAGAGACTGACCTCCCTAGGCTAGCCAATTCTTAGAAATAGCAAAACATGCTTTTGACGTGCAAGCTAATCAATCCAGAGCCACCCTCATCTGTCTGCCGAGGAGGCAGTATCCCTCTGATTTAATCCACCCAGGCCAGGCCCCAGGCAACTAGAGACCACCCATATAGCTTAGAGTCTACTGAAATTATTCCAACTAGACGATCCTAAACTGTTTACTCTGCCCTGTCTTGCTTTTCATGGAAACCCTAATAAACGCGCTAGTCTCAGCTCTCGCCTTGCTCTTGTCACCTGACCAAAACCTGGTACTTCCCCGTGACCTTGTGCAGCATTTAGTGACCCCTCTTTAGGACATGTGAGTATAATAATCTTTGTTCTCCTCAGCCTCTCCTGTGTCTTCTCTTGTGGCTGAACCTGACTGACCATCACATAATAGAACATAGAAAAGTGAATTATTTATCAAAGTTTTATTTATCAAATAAGTGGTTTTATTTATCAAAGAGAATGGACATTCAGGCACAAGGATTGTATGAGAGACACATTTTACTGAGTTATCCACAAGTTATGTAATGATGACTAGTCATGACACATGACCTGTAATGATGACCAATCTGTGGGTGTGAAGTGCCCAGGAGGGACTGAAAGCAGCAGGCTTCGCAGGGCCTATTGCGTAAGTCATAGATTTAGAGATACTCTAACATGGTCCTACAAAGATGCTGACTTTAGCACAACCCAGGGTTCTCTGTGTACCTTATAGAGAAAGTTCAGGATGTAGGAGATGTCAGAAGATCTTCACTTAAAAATTGATTTTCTCCTAGAATGTGTGACAAATGTCAAAACATAAGAACTATTACATCCTATTTTCTTTGAATCAAACTAAATCCAATTAATTTCTTTGGTGATGATAGAGAATGTAATCTAAGACATTAGCAAGATTTTCTCTTCTCTTCCTCCTCCTGACCTTCCTTCCACCTTTGCCTTTATCTCCTTTCCATAGTCTCGTCAAGTTGCTTAGTCTTTCAGAGTTCATATCCCAGTAAATTTTTATTACACTTTGAAACAAAGACTTTCACCGCAGTAAGGGAATGTATGAATCTGGCTACTTCATTCAATAGGAAAGGGAAAAATGCAATGAGAATAAAACAAGTGACTAGTTCAAATCATTATATTGCCACACATTACTATAAGATATACTCTACAAACAGTTACATCGTTTCCTGTAATATATATTGTTTTCCCCCCCAAAAAAACCCATTAGGATAGACTCTCAAGGGAAAGTGTGCACACTCCTTCCCTGGAGATCTTAATGATAAGCCTGGAAACTTCCTGTCCCAGAGAGTTTAGTCAGTTCCTTTCAGTTTGTCAAATTCTTCCACTTTTGTCAGCCTCTAGACCTCTCTGTGAGGAGAGTTTCCTCTCTCCCCTCTCGAATCTTCACTTAGTTAAATCGTAGTCATTCTAATGACCTCAGGTCAGAAGTTACCCCTTCCAGTCCAAATGATCCCAGCACATCCTGTGCTTTTCCCTAAAGTACATAGAGTTTGGAAGTATAATTTGTGTGCCATTAGCTGGTGAATGTCTCTCCCCAACCCTGCTAGACAGTCAGACTCGTATGGCCAACGATCATGTTCTATTCCCAGACTCCAGAATAGTGCCGGTTATGTAATAAGTGTTCCATATATGTTTATCAAATAAATTAATGTCTCACCTGGTAGGAAGAAAATGGCTTAGAAAGAAAGGAGGAAAAAAATTTTGGAGTGTCCAGCACTCTACCATGCTTATTTTATTCTAACAGCCACCTGAAATGATCAATGGCATTATCTCTATTTTGCAGATGAGAAAACTGAAGCTTCAGAGATTGTTTGACTTACTTGAGATCACAGTAATTAGGTACTAAGAATATCTGGCATCAAGTGGTAGTGTGTTTTCCCATGGTCCCATTGTCAAAGTGATTTATCTCTTCCATCAACAGCCTCTGGAACACTGAAAGTGGGGAATGCGAAATATTATTTTTCCCCCTAGAGGAATAGACAGAAAAGGAATAATTCTGATAAAAACAAATAAGGGAAAAGACATTTTAAACGGGACTGAAAATCTAAAGAGAGGTGTCTTTTTTTTTTTTTTTTTTTTGAGGAAGATTAACCCTGAGCTAAAATCTGCTGCTAATCCTCCCCTTTTTGCTGAGGAAGATTGGCTGTGAGTTAACATCTATGCCCATCTTCCTCTATTTTATATGTGGGACACCTGCCGCAGCATGGGTTGCTAAGTCATGTGCAGGTCCATGCCTAGGATTGAACCAGCAGACACGGGCCACCAAGCAGAGCATGTGAACCCAACCAATGCACCCTGGGAGGCCCCAGAGGTGTCATTTTTGTGGATCCCTGCTGTGTTTACCCTCTGCCTTCATCATCGACAGGAAACCAGCATTGAACCTAAATCTCCACGGAGGATAAACTTGTATGTAGCAGGAAGTTCAAGGTTCTCTGATGGTTGGTGTGCTTATTTCTGCAAAGTTGAAAGGCCAATTCACTATGTTGATGCTCTGAACTCAATCAGAGATTTACTCTTATTCCATGGAATGAAAGTAATTTTACTGGGATGGCTTTTCCAAGTGCACCCTGTAGAAAGTATGGGACTGCCGAGGTTCATGGCCGTCACTGGGCCTGCCAGCATGAGGGGGATTTCCACAGGCATGCATATCAGCATTCACTGGCCCCAGCAATGCTATTTGGTAAACAAGATTCTCTCTACTTTAGGTCTGCTTCAGCCTTTCAAGCAAACGAACGAATCATTTTTAGTGGGTGCCCTTGTCGGCTGTTTCTCTGAGAATAAAGCTTTGATAACATCCAGAAACAGAGTAATTGTGCCACCACCCCTGCCTCATTTACATGACTTAGATTGATGAGAAGGGAAGGAAAGTGTTTACAGTGCAGGAAGATAGGAATTTCGGGATTAAGTAGGAAGCAAACCAAAATGAGCTGTCTGGGGGAATTATGAAAAACATACTTCATATGTTTTCATTAGATATTGCTATTATACTACACAAGGCAAAGGAGTTTGATGAAACTACAGTTCAGTGTATAAATGTATGCGTAAATTACAGGGAAAGGTGCTATTTCATTGCGTTTCAAGAACTCTTCAGGGATATTAAATAAGTAGAAATTTAGTCATTACATATACTGCATTGGAATAAAACCATGGTCGGGGAGGAGAGTAGAGTCACAAAACAGCTCAGAAGCATGCCCACAAAACATGGCAAATAAAACTTGATGATCATGGATTGAAAAACTGAAAGCCAAGGTGACAATGTGGTACACAATATAAGAAAGCATAACAACTTCATAGCTATTACTAGAATCTATTGAAAAATAATATCCTTAAAATAATCTTTATAAAAATTATATGAAATAGTTTACCCATTCCCATGTGTTATGTATGTTATTTATACTTTTTTTAAGTCCCTGAGACAAAAGGAATGGTTTCTCATTGTGCCAGGATATCTTTGAGAAAGCCTCCAGGAGCCAGTTATTCCTCAGGCAGGCATGGTCATGGTTTAATCTTCCCTGAATAGTTGTTTGTCCATGAAGCACCCACATGACCGGTTCTTTAGAGGCTCTGCTTGTATCTTACCTAGAAATAGAGTTAAAGAAAAAGTAATTTTCCTCTAGCACTAGCCATAGGCATTCTCTCTCCTCCCCAAACACTTATTGCTATTCTCCTTAGTCAGCCACTGTATCAAATTGAACTGATTTATTATACTCATGCAACAAATATTCCATATACAAATATTTGCCTACTAAGTGAAAGACAGAGTGTTTGACTTTCCTAGAGCTGCTGTAACAAATTACCACAAATTTGGTGGCTGAAAAGAAAGAAATTTATTGTTTCACAATTCAGGAGGCCAGAAGTCCAAAATGAAGGTTGTTGGCAGATTGGTTCCTTCTGGAAGCTGTGAGGGAGACACTGTCTCATGCCTCTCTCCTAGCTTCTGGTGGTTGCTGGCAATCCATGATGCTCCTTGCCGTGTAGACACATTGCTCCAATCTCTGCCTCGGTCTTTACAATGCTTTTCTTCTCTGCATCCCACTGTCTCCTTTTTTTGTGTGACTTACAAGGACATTTTCATTGGATTAGGGCCCGTTCTAATCCAGTATGATCTCATCTCAAACCTTATCTTAATTATACCTGCAAAGACTGTTATTCCAAACAGGGTCACATTCTGAGGTTTTTGGGTGGACATGGATTTTGGGGAAACACTATTACACCGACCTCACAGATCAAATTGGATTTGCCTTGAGAAATTATCAGAGCTATGGAGATCACAAGTTTGGGGCTTGCTCAATATCCCACAGATATCTAATGTGTTAGGCATCATGTGAAGAAAGTCCTGAGTGAAGCTCAAGACCAGAGGTTTGGCCAAATCCTCAGAGCAAGGTCTTCAAACTGTGTTGGGAGAGGCAACTAGGGATAGGGGCAGGATGTTTAGGGAGCCTCTAGGTAAGTGATGCTTCAACTAGAGTAACTGGGCTTTTTCCTGTCTTGTGTAAAAATTTACTTGTAAAAGAGGATCCACTTCAGAAATGATTAAAAATTAGTGGCCAAGAGTTCCTTGCCCCAAACACATATTTTTTTCAAAAGTATATTTTCAAGTAGGGAAGCACATTACAGATTTCAAAATTTGGCATGAAGTGAATTCCATCATCTCCCAAGCATCTGAGGGAATGGCTCACAGGGCTGGTGAGTTTCAACAGAAGAGGTGGCTGTCAGGGAAGGTCTCGACCCGGAAGACGCTGCTTCGATGGATGACTCTTTTTATCACTTTTTTGAAACCAGCAGCTTCAAATAGGACTGTAACCAAGGGTCATCAATATATTCTGAGAACAGAGCAAAGCATTTTATGAAAGGCTATGCCCTGAATGCTTAGGGGGTGAATGTTCCCAGCTTACAGTCAAGCTCATTCATTGCCTTTGTACTGGCAAATTACTAATAAACATGAATAGTATTGGGTCGTGAGAGGTAGACTCAAGTCAAGGTACTGAGGTGATTATTCAGAGACTTTGGGAAAGTTTCTTTAACTCACATTCAGGCTTCTAAGCTCTTAAATAAACCCAAAGCAGAGAGATTGTTCGAGTTATAGAGGCTTTCTGGACCCTCACATCTGTTTATGAATAACCCCAAACTCTAAGCTAAGCAAATCTATTTCACTCAATGTAATTATAAATATGAGCCTTTATTATTCAAATGACTTCTTCAGTTGCCAGGAGAACCACCTTACAAAGCTTATTAAGAACACAGAACAAAATCTTTGTTCACAGAAATGACAGATGTCTTAAAGCAAAACAGAGCATAATAAAAATAAAATACCCAGTGGCTCCCCAAATGGCAGCTTTTTATACTAGAGGAAGAATAGCTATTTGACCTCCAAACCAGTAAGTTGTCTGGAGGGGAAAAACTGGCTGTTTGGCCACTTGCTGCTTCATCTTGATTAGTAGACTTCTACTTCAGTTGGTTTGGGACACTCATTATGAAGTATTTCCATTGAGACCATGTGGAGTCAACTCTGAAAGCCCCTCTCCTCATTCCATTCACTTCCCCACACCATCATTACCACCAAATAAAAAGTAATTCTAAATTCTACATTTTCTGACATCACTTTGATCTTAAGAGCATTCTTAGTCATGCTGGATTCTCATTCTCCATCAAAGCATGTCTCTGTTCTGAATGAGTTTAACCATGGGCACTGATGGCTTGCTCAGAGAGTTGCATGTCAGAGTGAGGACACAGAGCTGAGGGCTTGTTTCAAAAGATGGGGTGGTGGAATCATTCATTCTCTTCAAGGAATAGTCCAGGTAAGTGGTGAAAGGCACAGGCTCCAGGTAAAATTTAGCTGTCACTTACTAGCTGGTGACGTCCAGCAAGGTCCTAGGCTCTAGTCATGAAAATTATGTAGATCAATGTGTGTAAAGTATTTAGACCTGCACCTGACACTGTAAAATGTTAGCTATTAAACAACTCGGACAAGAGCTCTTTTCTCACCATCTCCATGATCCATCAATCAATCAATTGGTTAATTTCAGATACTGGTATGAAATAAATAAAGAACAGGAAAGGGATAAAGGCCCAGTTGGAGAAAAGAACTTGATGTGACAGGGTTAGACAGGAAACAGTGTAGCAGGAGTGTTGGGGAAGGGGAGAGAGTGAGATTAGATGAGGGAGACAGACAGGCCAGATCACAAGGGGTCTCATGGGCCATGGGACAGGAACCGGATTTTACCAAATGTAATGAGAATTCACTGGAAATGGAGTTATGAGATTTAAGCTTTAAAAAGATCTTTTGTTTATTGTGTGGACTGTGAGCTGTGGAGGTACAGAAGCAGAATCAGGAAGGCCAGTTGAGGGGTCTGTGTCATGGAAAAAGTTGTTGTTTGTGTGGTCGAGTGGATTCCAACTCCTAGACACTGTGTACAGCAGAGCGGAACCCTGCATGGTCTTTGGTCTTCCACTGCTGCATGAGATAATGCTCTGCTGCTATTCATAGGGTTTTCATGGCCAATTTTTTTGGAAGTGGGTGGCCAGGTCCTTCTTTCAAGCCTGTCTTAGTCTGGAAGCTCCACTGAAACCTGTCCATCATGAGTGACCTTGCTGGTATTTGAAATACTGGTGGCATAGCTTTCAGCATCACAGCAACATGCAGCCACCACAGTATGCAACTGACAAACCATGGAAAGAGTGTATGGTTTAGAATTGGAAAATTTGTGTTTGACAGGAGTGTGGTCAAAGGTAAGCTCTCTGAGACTTGCTTTTCTCATTCAGAAATATGAGTGTAGGGGAGGAAGACATTTCCTCTTCCCAAATGTGGGTTCATCTGGCTGGAGAATGAATTAAATTCACATGAGACAGAATAGCAAGAGAAAATTAAACAAAGCTTTATGAGGAACCATGGCCCGGGGCCTTTCTTCCTGAAGGAAGAAAGGGCACCAAAGAAGTGGGGTACACATAGTGGTTATATACCCCCAAACAAGGTGTTTCACATGTGATTGAAATGTCCCTCCCACAATAGTCACAAGATTGCCCTGTTGGCACAGTGCTTGATGGACACAGCAGGTAGTGGTCTGCTATCTTGGTGGGCATAGCAGGAGGCAAGTCTATTGTCTGGAGCTGGGCGGTCACAGGTGAACGCAGCAATCAGTTCCTAGCCTAAGGAAAGATGCTTAATCCTTAAAGAAATGCCAAAGTTGGGAGGGGGAGGGAAGTCAGTTACAGGAGGTTACCAGACAAGCACAATAAAATGCAGATTTAAGTCTTTGCCTTTGGTATTGACTAAGAGTTTCTAGAGAGAAGGTCATCTCCTTTCTTCTTCCTGGTACAGAGAGGGAGGCACCTTTTACAGATAAAGATTTACCTTACAAATGTAAATGTGTCCTACGGAAGGAAGTTCCATTCCTCAGAGCCTCTTTCCCTGTCTCAGTTTATCAAAAGCAATCAGCCTCAAATAATCCTGATGCCAAAGAGACATATCTTGGGGTGGCCATTTCCAGGTCCCCACATGGGAAACAGTACTCACCTTGCAGGGCTGTATGAGGATGAAATGAGATAATGTATATGGAAATGTTTGATAAACTGTAATGATAAATGAACACCAGTTCTTAAGAATATTTCTATAACTACTACCTAAAACTGTGTTTTTCAATATATGGTTCTCGCACTATCTGCATCAGAATCACCTAAGGCACTTATTAAAAGTACAAGTTTTAGTTTAGACTTCTAAATTTCCACCTACTTTTTCTGGTTCTGACTGAGGTATTGCAGTGTAGTGGGGAAGAGTGTGCAGGCTTGGGCAGGACAGCATATTTTCAAATTCTAGTTCTTTCTCGACAGTTTTCTTTACCTCTCTGTGCCTCAGTTGCTTCACCTATAAAATCGGAATGATAATTAGAGCACTTCTCTTATCAGATTTTGAGAAGGCTAGTGACTCAGTACATAGAAAGGGCTAACAACAGAGATAGACTCATGGTAACTGCTAGAATGTTAACCATTATTACTATCCAGGAAGGGTCTGATTGGGCACAAATGTTAGTGTTGGACACAACCATTCAAGACTGTTCCCTTGACTGCAAAGACACAGTCCCTGTTTGTGAGGTGCTCACAGTCTTGAGGAGGTGACAGACATACAAGCAGATCAATGCATTGCAATGGAATAATTGGCACAATAAATATTAAAAGAAAGAACTGTGGATGATAGGAAGTTCATGCTGGTAAATTTTGGTTTAATTTGCATTCCTTGATGATCTCTTTTTTTATTTAGATCTAGTTTAGTATTCTTCTATCTTTAGAATTGTTAAACCTGATTAATTTAAATGTCAATTGAAATACCATTTAAATATTTGGTTCTGAGAAATGAGCCTTGGAGAAGAAAAAGGATTGCAAAAGCTTTACTCCCTCTATTTTTCTCCTAGGCTTTCTCCCAGTTCGTGTTCCAGTAAACATTGATATTTATAGCTGACTGAATGAGCTGGCTTCAGCTTTAAAGAATTCAATGCAGTCTGGCTTTAGATATGGAAACATTAGCAAAGCTGAGAATATGAGTATTAAACCGAGTATAAACTGGAGTCTTGGATAAAGACTTGGATAGAGTCTTGGATAAATTTTAAAGAGTTCTCGCTTTGGGGGTGGACTTTTTAATTTGGTGTTGATTTTTAAATTTAATGCTGGATTTTTCATGTATTCCATCAAGTAATTTTTTAAGTGGCCATTGTGGTAGAAGATGTGTAAACTTTTACATGATTTCTAGGAGGTAGAGCATACACAAAAATGCAATAGTATATATCAAGTAAGCTATGATGGGCAAGGACCGTGAATGCTGTAGGCATTTAGAGAAGGAAAATAGTCAGGAGAAGCTTAATGAAGGACATGGTTCTTGAGCTGGGCCTAGGAGGAAGTTTAAGAAAAAAAAAAAACATTTTTGATAAAGAGATATTCTAGCGCTTGATACTAAGTATGGGATATCTAACCAAAAATAAATTACTTTCTTTATAAGACCTGTCATGTAATGAGAAAACATTTTGAAGCTATAATCCACCTTACATTTCTGGAACTGATTCCTTCATCTTGGACAAATTGTATTTGTATATTATTTTACTTTATAGGTTTTACTGGAACAATACACATTGGCATCAAGAGTATGGGCTCCAGGCATCATATTACTTAAGGGTCAAATATGGGCTCTACGGTGTCAACGTCACCTAGAGTCGATAAGTAAAACTCCCAACCCTTTATTTTCTGATTTTCAAAATGAGAAACGTAATAGTACCTACTTCATGGATTTTTTTAATTGGTAAGTGTATTGGTGGCATATTTAGACACACTATTGGGTAGAAGTTCTGGTCACATTAATCTAAATGGTTTTTATATTTGAGAGCTTTAACTCAAGAGAAGAGGTAGATGATGGTTACGCTTTTTAAAAAATACCACCAAGCTAAAAATGAGTCTTAGGGGAGTAAATGCTTTCCCAAAATTACACATTGAATATTTAGCCAAGCCAGAAATATAATGAAGAAGGCTTCCCATTCTATAGCACCAGATTTTTCTTCCAAATGTGGTTCATGGCTATTTAGGTCATGTCCACCTCCTCACAACCAATTTAATCCTTGCTTAATCTAGTTTCCATCCAAATCTACTATGGAAGGCTCTCGAGGGTCACCACTGTCCTCTGAATTAGGAAATCTTCTTTAACCTTGTAGAGTATTCCTCCCTGAAATGCTTTCTAAAGTAGGCTTTCTTGTTGTGGCATAATTGGACTATGGTCTTTTTCCTAAGAGCCCTATCATTTCTTTTCTTTCACATAGCCCTATCATTTCTTTTCTTTTCTTTTTTTTTTTTACCATTTTTGCATTCTGCCTGTACTATGCTTTAATCAGTAATTTTCTTTATGCACTCTCTTTTAAAAAACTAAGCTAGATCTATTCAACAATTAGGAATAAGAAACAATGGTAAAACTATAGTGGAAAAGTCAGTATCAGTAGCCATCAACGGAAGATGACTATCAAGATAAATAGGATGTGAACTAAAGAAATTTTTAAATTCTAGATACATTTCTGCTGGAAACTTTGAACCTGCAATCCCCCCTCTTTTTATTACAGAAGGAGACTAATGATTCTTAAAGAGGTGTTTCAACTCCGTGTGTAAGGGAAACTGTCTCCTTAATGTGATCCCAAGGATGCAAATAGTTTTCTCTCCATATGATTAAATGTTACACATAATCAAATCTGTGTACTCTTTAAAATAATATTTTTAACTCCTAGTCATCCTGGCCTCACACTTTAGGAAACACAAGCATATAGAATGAAACATAAGTCCTTCAGCCTGGCACAGAGATCAAAAGTATATCTCAATTCTTTTTTCTAGCATTGCTATTATCCGTCTACATACACCTTAGCCTGCAGTGAAACTGAGCCTCTCTCCTTTCCTAAACACATCTGGAATATTCCGTATCTTGCTCATACTTTTTCCTCTGCCTAGAATGTCACCTCAAAAGCTCTGTTCTCTACCTATTCTCAAATGTTAACTTGAAGCCTTCTTGATTTCCTAACTTGAAGTATTTTCTTTCCTTTAAGTTTCAAGAACATACACTTCCCTTGGGCTACCCCATTATTGAATTGTAGGGGAGGAAGACATTTCCTCTACCTTTTCTGGGTTTGTCTGGCTGGAGAACGAATTAAATTCACATGAGACAGAATAGCAGGAGAAAATTAAACAAAGCTTTATGAGGACCATGGCCCGGGGCCTTTCTTCCTGAAGGAAGAAAGGGCACCGAAGAAGTGGGGTGCACAGAGTGGTTATATACCCCTAAACAGGATGTTTCACATATGATTGAAATGTCCCTCCCACAATAGTCACAAGATTGCCCTGTCGGCACAGCGGGCACAGCGCTTGATGGACACAGCAGGTAGTGGGTCTACTATCTTGGTGGGCGTAGCAGGAGGCAAGTCTATTGTCTCGAGTTGGGTGGTCACAGGTGAGCGTAGCAATCACTTCCTAGCCTAAGGAAAGATGCTTAATCCTTAAGGAAATGCCAACGCTGGGGGGGGAGGGAAGTTGCACCTTTATCTCAAGAGCCTTTGTTCTTGCCATAGTAAATGTTTTAAAGCAGATATACAATGCGTGCTCAATGGCCTCGGTCATGCCCTTTTGGAAAGACAAGGTCAGGCCGAATTAGGTTTACACCAAATGTCTTCCTCATGTACTCCAACACATCCCATCGCTTGCCATTTCTATTTGTCAATGTATAGATGGGAGAGGCTCAGGCAAGCCGAGCAACTCGCCAAAATGGCCAAAACGACCACCCCAAACATCATATCCAGCTAAAAGACAAAGAAGGATGTTGGGGGTGGGGGGTGTCACTTACAGGAGGTTACCAGACAAGCACAATAAACAAATGCAGATTTAAGTCCTTGCCTTCCCCATTGATTAAGAGTTTCTAGAGACAAGGTCATCTCCCCTTCTTCCTGGTAGAGAGGGAGATATCTTTACAGATGGAGAGCTCTTTTACAATGTAAATGTCTCTTACAAAGGGTAAGTAAATTCTACTTTTCAGTTGCTTTCCTGTCTGCAAAGTAACTAGTGCCAAATAATCATCATGCCAAAAAGACATATCTTGAGGTGGCCAATTCCAGGCCCCCACAAACTCATCATCCAATATTGTAGTTATTGTCTGCCCTTCTCTTTGGTAGGGAATGCTGCATTCCTTGAGGACTTACTTATTCTTACTCATCGCCAAAAGCTAGCAGATGGACCAGTAGATAATAGGCATTTAGAAAATATCTATAGACTTGCATAGTTGGGTTGGGTTTGGGTGCAATATGATAGAAAAGAAACTTATCTGGGAATCAAGGTATCTGAATTTTCACTCTGCCAAAATTGAGTGTCTCTTGGCAATCAACTAATTTCTCTGACCATTTGTGATAATATCAGATCTGTTCCTCTTTAGATAGAGGGGAGAAGTTTAGTTACTGGATACTTAAAAGGGCTCATGAGAATGCCCCTGAGGGAGGAAGGGGGACTGGATGGAGCTCAAAAGGCAAATCGTGCCCTAAGATGGCCATTGGCCATTATTTGCCCTCAGTACCCAGGCTCTTTGTGGCCAATAACTCCTTTATAAGAACCAAGGTCTAATAACCCTTATAAGGGTTTTGTCTCCTTTAAGAGACAAAAATACTTGTACTCTGGACTCAATCTAATCTAATTTCTCATCTTTAAACTTCCTGTTCCTCATCTATAGCAGGGAGATCATAATGGTGTCTACCTCCTAGAGTTCATGTGATGATTAAATTAGAAAATGTGTGATTTACTCAACGTTAGGTGCATAGCAAGTGCTCAGTAAAATATTAGTTTATTATTCTTGCATATTAAACTACATCTTAAAAACATACGGACGATTCAGATCAAGCATAAGGCATATAACCCAAACCTTACCCATATTCTTATAACTAATGAAATTCAATTTGGTTGGTAAAATTTCCATTTGTCCCTGCTTGTGTGTCTCTCCACCTTCCTCTTTCCTTATTTACTAAACTGCATCTCTTTTCATGGCTTCTGATATCAATGAACAAGTGACCCCCAAGCACTTCTCACCTGGAGCCAAAACATTGCTTTCCTTCATCTATTCCCGTAGAAACAAAGCTGTAGGGGAAGGGCGAGGGGCAGTTAAGGAGGGGAGGGGAAGGAGGAGGATGGGCCAAAGACAAATTTGCAGTGATATTTCCTCTGCACCTTAGGCACCTTGCTTGGACATGGTTATTTTACTTTCTCTATAATTTTAATCTTACTCATGACTATGTTTGTGCTTCTTTTTTGAGTAAACACTAAGTATTTAAGATTTTTTTGACCATTCAGCCTCATATGCTTATCAGTAGAATGAAAAGACATAAAGTTCTTTGTTATTTGTATTTGATTTAGCCACTGTTCTCCTCTCTCATCTTTTTGCTTTTTTTTCTCCATTCCTTCTCCCCTCCACTCCGCACTTTGCCCATAACCATTTAGATTTATTGTCAGTTCATTGGCTATTTGTTTGATTTGATCTTCAGTTCACGTCTACACTGAAATTTGATTCTCAAGCCTTCGTTCTTTATCCTCTCTGCTTTCATTCCATGATAACTCTGCCCCCACTTCTATGTCTCCAGTATCTCCTATCTCATTTACTTCAATGGCTTCAATAAAATGTATAGCTACTCCTTCCATTCCCTCTAATCACTTTTAGGCAGTCATTATGCTTAAATATTTAGCCTTCATTGATTTCCACTTGCACATCACAGTTTAGTTAAGACTATGATGTCAAATATCATTTATAGCTTTTTCATTCCTCCTTTTTCCTTGTCATGCTTCTTTGCTCCTGCATAGAATTTCCACAGAAATTTCCCTGGAGTGACTTTCTAAGATCTGCCTCTATGTTCTTTTCTCCTTAGGCTGGCTTTCTATTTCACTGTTCAATATTTTTTCTTCTGCTGCTGCTTATGTTAACTATTGCTTCTCTCATTTTCTTTCCTCTGTTCACTCACTAATGAACAACAGTGCTGATTCGTTACACAGTCTTCTGCTTTAATTAATGAAGGGATCTCCAATTGCAGCTGCTCCAAAATTTTTGCTACAGTGTGATGGGATTGAAGAGAAAGAGAAATGTTATTAATTAACATATGAAGAACCAATATATAAGTTGTCCACACCAGCTAGAAGAAAGCAAAATGTCATTTTTATAAGCAGAACTCTGGCCATGAAATTATTGAGGAACCAAGGGTGTCTGAATTTGGGAAGGTAGTGTAGTAAAGAACCTTGCTACTCAAAGTGTGGTCCATGGACCAGCAGTGTTGACATCACCTATATGCTTGTTAGAAATGACGAATCCTTGGTTCCACTTCAGACCCACACAATCAGAATCTGCATTTTTGGCAGATATATGCACATTATGATTTGAAAGCACTGGTATAGAGAAAAAGCATCCTTAAAATCAAGCTCAGCTTTAGAACTCCTTAAGCAGACTTTGAGTAAGTGATTTGACATCTTTGAATTTCTGTTTACTCACCCAAGAACTGTGAGTAATAATACCTAAACTTTGAAGTTGTTGTAGGTAATAGAAATACAATGTGTACAATTCTTGTAGCAGCCAATAAATAGCAATAGCTATACTTGTGAATTTCTTAAAAGACAGAACAGGGAGCAGATTCTAGTTTCTCTGACTCCCTTTTAAGTTTGGAGTCATTAAAAGGGGAAAATGCTTGGTTCCAAAAATGTTCCCATTTTTCTCCCAGCCATCTGAAACAAAAACCTACATTTCTCAAGTCATATAGATGAAAGTTAAATTATTTTGTAAATTACAAAGGTATTAACACATAGGTAAATGTTTAAAATTGTATTTACAAACCAGAAAAATGGATTAAATGTTAATCGTTTCAGGAACTTCTCTCTTTTTTCTTGGTTAATTGAGATAACATTGGTTCATAACATTATATAAATTTCAGGTGTGCATCATTATATTTCGACTTCTGTATAGACTACATTGTGTTCCCCACCAAAAGTTTAATTGCTGTCCGTCACCATACACATGTGCCCCTTTACCCCTTTAGCCCTCCCCTTACCCCCTTCCCCTCTGGTAACCACCAATCTATTCTATATATCCCTGTGTTTGTTGTTGTTTTATCTTCCAGATATGAGTGAAATCATACAGTATTTGTCTTTCTCTGTCTGACTTATTTTGCTTAGAATAACACCCTCAAGTTCCATCCATATTGTTGCAAATGGCACAATTTCATCTTTATGACTGAGTACTATTCCATTGTATATATAGACGACATCTTCTTTATTCATTCATCCTTTGATGGGTGCTTTGGTTATTTCTAAATCTTACCTATTGTGAATAATGTTTCAATGGACATAGTGGTGCAGGGACTTCTGTTTGGTAACAAGAATAATGACTGGATTTGGGTTTGAGTCTCGATTTACTTGCTAATTAAGCTTGGGGAAGTTACAGAACTTTACAGGGCTTCAATTTTCTCATCTATAAAATGTGAAAAGTAACAATTCATAGGGTTACTTTGAGAATAAAATAAAAATAACATGATTATTTATGCACTGGTCCTCCCATCTGTCCATCCATTCATTTGACAAATATTTATAAACTGCCTGCTATATTCTGGGCACTAGGAAAGGCACTCAACATCTAAAAGTGAAGAAGATGTAGTCCTTCTATCAATCAAGGTGCTCGCTCTCTTGAGCCAGCCCTGATGCTCAAGAGAGTGGCCCAGTGGTTGAAGTTTGGTGCTCACTGCTTTGGCAGCCCAGGTTTGCTTCCTGGTGGTGGAACTATACCACCCATCTGTCAGTAGCCATGCTGTGGTGGCAGCTCACATAGAAGAACTAGAACAACTTACAACTAGGATATACAACCATGTACTGGGGCTTTGGGGAGGAAGAAAAGAAAGGAGCTCTCTTAAAAGAATATGTGTATAACCTTGCTACCAATAATTATTGCACGTATAATAAATGTCAGGCACCATACTAAACACACTATGGTATGTTACTTGTTTCTCAAGAAATCTGAGGCTTAGAGAGGCTAAGTAACTTCCCAAAGACATTCAATTTGGCAGACACAAAATACAATAAACCCTGCTAGTATAAGCTGGAGAGCAAGCACTCTGCAAAAGTTAGCTCTTATGATCATGGCAGAGGGCAGAGCCCAGAACTAGATGGCTTTATTGGAAACTACTCATCCCTGAGGTTCCCTGTTTTGCGTCTTTTCCTGAGAAACAAATTCCTTCCATTGTGCACTGTTTCTCCCGTACAGATGCCTCCCAGCTGGAGCTGGGACTGAGAAGTCACCTGCAGAATGTTGAGACTCACTCTCCTTCCATTCCCATAAGAAAAAAAAGCTCTTCTATGGTTAAATTGCATATGTCTTTTAACTCTCCAGCAGCAATGTGGTCTCTGCTGTTTCTGTTTTGTGGATGAATTTATTTTATGTGTTATTTCTCCCTTAAATTTTAAGGACATGTATCTTCATGAAAAGAACAAAGGAAGAAAATCAACTTGTAAATTATTACAAGAAAAACCCGTGCTAAAAACAATAAGTTTGCTGACAGATGGCAGAATCAGTTGAAAAGCGAGTACCATATTTACTAAGTCTAACCCATTTAGGAAGCCAAAAAAGTGTTATCTAATTCTATCCACTGTGTATGTGTATGTTTTGGAATAAACAGATGCCTAATGAGGAATGTGTCTAGTGCAGTTTTGGAGGAACCTGGATAAACCCAGGTTCTGATTCAGGGTTTGATTTTGATAAATAACGAAGTGTGCAAAGTCGAATCTATTGTAAATAGTGTTGTGAGAGCAAAAACAGCATTAAAATGCTGTCAAAGCAATAACATTATTTTTTAAAAACAACACACCCCAGAATTATTGTACCTCATAAATTTGCTTTTAAAAATCCCTCTATTATTTATATAGTTTTATAACAACTACAAAGTACTGAAAATGAGGACACATGGCCTGTCGTCATTAGGAAACCTGGATGTGTGCCTGGCCAGAATAACACATTTGGATATCATCAAGCTTTCTATGAAACAATACAAACCATAATGGAAATAAGTCATCAAGACATACATTTGTTTATATTGTGTAGGACATGGCCGAGACACAACCTTCTCACCTTCACCTCCTTCCCCCAAAGCCTAGTTTTCTGAAAGAAGGAAATGTTAATCCTGCTACTGTCTTATTTTGAATACTGAGTTTTGAGGCTGTGGATTCAGATGAAGATGTACCATCCAGTCTAAGCCGTGAAGAATAAATAAAGTCTGGGATACATACAAAGAGCTTAGAATAGACTCAAATTCTAAATGAGCACATATACCATGGCTTCTAGAAAGTGAATTTATTGGTTATTACTTAATGCCTCTGTGAGTTTCCTCAGGAAAACATTGAGAGCAGTGATTTTCATGGAGTCAGCATGGGCATAGGTTTTCCTCCCTAAGAAGCCAACACACATGGAGAAAAAGCTAAGAAATATCTTTTCTTTTTGGCTTTTCTTTCTCTTTTTAATGAAAAGCATGGAAATATGATTAATCAATTAATATCACACAAAGTACTCTTCGAAATGAGGAGTATTGCTAGAGAGAAAGAAAAAATGTCACGTGATAACAGTGTCCGTTAACTAAGAATGCATTATAGTCCTAAATGTGTAAGCATCTAGTAACCAAACTTCAAAGTACATGGAGCCAAAGTGACAGAAATAAAAAGCCAAGTAGGAAGAACACCCAATCATAATTGAAGATGTGAACAATCCTCCCTTAGTATTTGGCAGAACAAGTAGACAGAAAGGCAGAAAAGATATAGACAGGAACGACTATAAACTGCACCTAACAGACTGATAGAACTCTATACCCAACACCTGCAGAGTATACATTCTTTTCCAATGCATGTGGAACATGTGGTATCTCATTAGGCTTTAATTTCCATTTTTTGTAACTGATGAGGATAAGCATACTTTTATATCTTCACTGGCTATTTGGCTATCGGTGTAGATGCTATTAATGCCCTAACCAGATCTCCTTCACCAGGTCAGGCATCTGTGCTTCTGCTGCTGATAATAGCTTACACCTGCCTCTTCAGAGAGAACTGCCACTGGCTGATGGGAACCGCCTCACCCTATAGAAGCCACCTTGCTTGGAATTCCTAGAAGGATATGCTGCCCCACCAAAGGCAGCTCATAGCTAGTGAGTGAGTGAAGTGGGGGTACACCAGGCCAGCTAACTTGTGTCTGGGCAGGACAAGCTGTGGGGTACAATTCATGTTCCAGAGCTCCCTATAGGATTAGGCTGAGGCTGGATTTTAAAAAAAAGAAAAGTAAAGTGCTTGGCTTTTCTTCTTTCCCATGCCTGCCAGGAATGGGAGCTGTGTGTGGAGGAAGGCAGCAAGGCAGGGGGCACTGCCAGTTCTTCCATTTCAACTCACCCATGAGAAGCAGGGAAACACTCAAGTCTGACCACCTTAGTCTTTGTTTCTTTAAGACATAAATTGCTGATAGTGATGGCAGAGAATCTGTTGGCCGCTTTTTATCAAAACAACAATGCAGGCCATTACAAGAACAGAGAAACTTTGATTTTCTTGATTTGAGTCCTAAAACCTTTTTAAATCCGAGGTTACCAGCAGGGTTGAGTTACCTTCTTAAAGAAGGCAGAGCCCATCATGCCAAGCCAGTAAGTGACACACACTCTCCAAGGGTACAGTAGCCAGTGTTTCCCCTTTCTTTCTAAAATACAAAAAGTTTTAGTTCACGTAAAGGTCCCAGATAAAATTCTTGACTCTCTTTTAGATCGATTCAATCAAGATTCAAGTACAGAGCTCCTTCTTGTTTTCTTTGCAGTAATTTGTTGAGCTGTGCTGTGCTGCTTGGCAAACTACTTAACCTTTCTGAACCTGAATTTAGAAAACTCCAAAATATTTGACACATTTCTTCCGAGGCGCCAGTGGAATTAGTGAATGATTCAGCAAATGTGTTTTAGGATTCCTGGAAAAGTAAGCTCATATTTTTTATAAGTACTGGGTAATGTAAAATAAGTCTTATCAAACACGCTGCCCATCTACCTTGATGTACTGTGTTAAATGAATACTTTTTCCTTATTTACGTGTTTCTTTTATTTATGCTTTCCTTCTTTTTAGAAAGCCAGTCTATATAGCCTTCATTTAATGAAGCAAAGTCTGGAAAAGCTAAGCCTTGAACATGCTATACTGGTTAGTTCTTTTTATTTTTTATTTTTCTGACTGAAAAACTAAAATATATTTGATTTTTAAAAATTTCAAATGCACAAATGTATGACTTAGATCAGGGGTCAGATTAGGCCTGAGACCTAGTTCGCCAACCTGTGATGGAGCTGGTGGGAGAAGCCCATATTCCCCCCGTCTTATACACAAAGTCAATCTCTTTCTCCTATAGCCATTATTTATTTGTGGTTTGGTTTATATGCTTTAAGAGGTTTTTTTTTCTTTTTATTGTATTTATTAATGTAGCAGAATAATCTCACAGAGAAATGAGCTCTATATAATATTCAGCTGTAGGATACTAGTATCCTGTATCCTATGATAGTAAGTTTAAGAGGTAATTTTCTCTGACTCCTCTAACTCACCATTGCCACCACCCCTAAAACAGCTGAATCTTCCTATCTTTTTCCTTGCAAAATTTAAAATTTTATCTTCAGTTGTTTTTATCTTTTACCCTCTCTTTACAATTGTTTTTCAAACTTTTTATTTTCAAAAATTTCAAACCAATAGAAAAGTATGAGTACTCATATAAAATTCACCTGACGCCACCAATTGTTAACATTTTGCCATTTAGTTTGCTGAAATATTTGAAAGTAAGTTGCAGACATGCAGATATTATTACATTTGACCCATTTATACTTCAACATATATCCCCTAAGACAAGGACATACATCCTGTAGAACAAGGACATTCTCTTGCATAAACACAAAACCGTTGTCACGCTCCCAAATTAACCCCCAGCCCCTAGCCCTGAGTTTGAATCCAGTTAAGGATCACTCTTGGTGTTTGTTTGTCACGTATCTTTCGTTTCCTTTAATATAAAATGACCCTCTTGCTTTTTTTGTTTGTTTTTCATGACACTAATATTTTGGAAGAGTATGGATTAATTGATGTGTAGAATACCTTCAGATTTGGATTAGCCTAATAATTTCCTCATTACTAGATTCAAGTTAAACGTTTTGGCAAGAATATTCCTTAGGTACTATCTTGGATTTTGCCTTGCATCACATCAGGAGGTGTATGAAGTGTGTTTGTCTCATTACTGATGATGCTAATTTTGATTGTTTGGTTAAGGCATATCTCCTAGCTCTCTCTTCGCAACCAAGAGGTACTCTGTGGTGTGATACTTTAAATTATGTGAATATCCTGTCTCTCAATAATGTCCCAATCTTGATGTTTGAGCAAAAGGATGATTTTATGATTTTTTCATTCCTACCACATTTATTAGTTATCCTTATTTAAATGAAAACTTTACCATCTGTATCCCCACTTTTTGTGGAATCTTATTATGGTCTCATGGACTGTTTTTATTCAATACGTTGTAATCTATTACATCTTTATTCTTTTAGATGCTCAATTGAAAGCAGTTTGGTCAATGGGAACCTGTGAAGCTGACTTTGTGTCTTATGGATATTTCTCCATCATTCTTTGAGCTCTTCAGTGCAGGATTTTACAGGCTGACTTTGTATTTTCCCTGCCCATACTTGGAATCGACCATCTTTCCAAGGAACTTTGTTTTCTTTTAGAGATAGAGAGTATTTAGAAACCAAGCTCTTGGTCCTAGGTGTGTTCATTGCTACTGGGACGTCATTTCTTCTAGATTATTTCAATGGACAGTTGAGATAGATATCTTTAAAAACATCATGAGTTCATATGGGTTCCTCTAATTTAAAATATATCACCATAGAGTTCTTCTTGATCTTCTCCTCATTCCATATTTATATCTCTCTTTTTCCCCCATAGTGAGATCCCTGACTCCAAAATGTGTCATTCTATTTACTCATGTGTTCTATTGTAATAAAAAAAATTTAGATTAAGTTTAAATTTCTTTGCAGTTATTGATTTTTTATACTATATTGACCAAGAATATACAGTAAAGGTGATGTGTTTACAAGTAACTTCATTTGATTATTTTTTCTGTGTGGTTATGCTATCAATTTGATTAAACATTAGGTTTATTTGTTTCTGTTTGTATTTAATTTTAGGGTTATGTTTTTACATTCATTTTGATTGAATTCTTTTAATTCAGAAATATTTATATGGCTCAAATGCTAAAACTATAATTTTTAAACTATGTTTAAAAATATAATCAGCGACATCTCATTCCTACTTCTGTCCCTCCTACCTACTGCCTTCTTAACTACTCCTGTAGGTAATAATTATCATTTTTGTATAGTTTAAGCTATCTAGTTTGTTTTTTTTGTGAAAATTAGCAGCATCCACCCACTCAAAATATATATTCCTATTTTGTCATCTTTCTGTGTATACTCATATGCATCTTACTTTCTTCACTAACAGCATATCTTTGAAATCACTTCCTATCACTTCATGAGACCATCTCATTCTTTTGTATAGCTTATTTCATTGTGTGGATTTTTCCACAGTTTATTTAATCAGTCTTCTATTAGATATTTAGGTTATTTCCAATATTTTGCTGTTATACATATTTCTGCAGTGAATAATCATGGCACACCTGTGTGTGCGTGTTGCCTCATCTCTAAGGATGGATATTCTTATCTTGAAGACCTAGATTTCATTGTCTCCTAGGAGATAATAAAGCTATATTATGGGAGAAGAAGGAGTCAGTGGGATTGAAGAAGAAGTGAGTGGGAGGTCCCTGAAGAGAAGAGTTGGATTCCATGACACTGAAAACGAGAAAGGTGCTAGATTCAGCAGACAGTAGAGTCCTGTGTCCAGTTCCAAACAGCACCTCAGAGATAGCAAAAGCCATGTGGGAGAGACTCATAGAGGAAACAAAAAGGAACTCTAATGGCCCAGATCTTGGGAGCCTAGCAAATTTCCTGGTGGCTGAGTGGATTTTGAAGGAATGGAGTCTATGAGCAACAAAAGCAGCCAATCTCCAAAATGCCACCCAGGTTTGGGCAAGGTTCACCTCTTTGGTGGTGGTGATAGAAGCAAGGAGAGATGTTTTTCCCAAAGTTACATGACTTTTAAGATCCAGAACTCTCGTATAATCTTAGGAAAATTCAATCCCAAATACTACTGGATTGAACTTTCTCCCAGCTGGGAGAGACAGAAAAATACAGACATAGGATGTTTCTTTGTCCCTACTGTTGTGAAATAAATTCATTCCTATTCCCAAAATGATTTATTGTATGTATGTGTATGTATGTGTGTTTACTGAAATGGTATAGTGTTCTAAATATTCACTAAAATGGTATAAAATTTTCTTTTATGACTCATTTTTCTCACTTAACAAAATATATTGGACATCTTGCATTTTTTTCAACACCTGCCTAGTATTTCACTATATGGTGTATGGTGTTTTGTTCTTGACAAGGTGCTATTAGGATACATAAGGACTAAGATATCCAGAGAGTATTATACAGATTTCTTAGAAGCAGAGTTTGCAGCTCATTATGCTGCTCTAAGAAAGTTTTAGCCCTAAGAAAATTTGCATTCATCTTTTTCATAAGAACAATAATTATACAGCATTCTTTGTATTTTTTCAGCATTGACAGATGGTAAGCAAACAGCCTGGGAGGAGGAGAAGTGACCCAACTTGTTTCTGCAGTGTTAGAAAAGGTATCAAAGCAAGAGGCGGACACTCCCAGTGCCAAAGGCTTTGTTTTCTTTCTCACTCATCTCATTCAAACTGATCAAAAATTGCTTTATTACATTCTACTGTGTCAAAGTTCTTTTTTTTTTTTTTGAGGAAGATTAGCCCTGAGCTAACATCTGCTGCCAATCCTCCTCTTTTTGCTGAGGAAGACTGGCCCTGAGCTAACATCCGTGTCCATCTTCCTCTCCTTTATATGTGGGACACCTGCCACAGCATGGCTTGCCAAGCAGTGCCATGCCCGCACCCGGGATCCAAACCAGTGAACCCCGGGCTGCTGAAGGAGAATGTGGGAACTTCACCACTGTGCCACCGAGCAGCCCCTCAGAGTAAGTTCTTTTTACCTTCACATTGAAGTAACGTCTTAGCCTGTAATAAAATGATTTCCTCAGATCATATGAGGTTGAGTGATCGGGCATGGAAATTGTTCAGAAATCTGTCATAGTCAGAATAACAATATATGGAAAGACAGAATATATCAGTTTACTATTCAATAGGAAAAGCCAAAAGGAAACTTTCCAATGAGCATTATCCTGTGGACTGCAGAGAACACACTAGCAAGAAGCAAAATTTATGACGTGATTCCCCCGCCTCCCAAATGTATCCCAAAGTGTCCTGCTTTGCACAATGCCAAATTAAAGTTGTCAGCTGATTAAACAATAATGTTGAGAATATTCTGTATTGCCAGTGGGATCTATTTTGTCCATTTTTCTTTCTTATTTAGCATATTTGTAGAACCAGTTAACCTAACAGTCTCTAAGGTAGAAACTCTGACACCCTAATTTGCATATATTCTTGGGAAAAAAAGAAAGGAGGTTTTCTAAAGCACAGAAAATGGTTTACACCTCATGGGGTGAGGGTCGGGAGTGGAGGGATATGAATGATAAATAACCCATATACTTAATTTCTGTTTTCAGATATCTCAGATATCAAAAAGAGACGGTGAACATGGACAACAGCAATGATTGAAAAGTGTATATATAACAGAGTACAAAAGTTAAAGTCGGAGCATTTGAGCTTTGGTTCTCATTTTTTCATTAGCTATATGATGTGGGCAAGTGATTTTCAGCATCATTATTTGACAAAATATGTGTGGGAGTATTGGACTAGATGGTTGTCAAAGTACTAATGATTATTCTGTTTCTCTTGGCAACAAGCTTTGCGTAGAAGTAAGATGTTTTTAAGATAATGTGATTTAGCACTCCAAAAATTTCTCTAGTGCTATGTAGTTGTTTTTTATTTATTGATGGCATATTATGGAAAATAGAGTATATTAATTTTCATGGTATAGGTGATGAAACCAATAATATTCATAAACTAATTTTTGTCTCAAAGGTCAGTATATTGCAAATATGTAATTATAATCCAGATTCTCTGAATATTGATTTTATTCACAAATAGTTAGTAGGTACTAGCAATAGACTGACATGTACTGAGTACCTGTACCAAGCTAGGAAGTTTGAAAGCAAGGACTCTGGAGTCAGAAATGCCTGAATTTTAATCCTGACTGCCATATTTTAGCTGTGACCTTGCACAACTTGAAGACCTTTGGGTGGCAGAGAGAAGTTTGTGGGGAAAGCCTTAATTCTCTGAAGGCGAAATATGTTTACTTAAACACTTTTCAGTGAGTGTATTTCTGGCGCAAGTGTGCTACAAAGTACTTATGAATCTGGATTATTATGAAAGTTATTTATTAAAAAGTTATTTATAATAATCAGAATATATATTAAGCTTATTTTTATAAATTATTTGAGTTGATAGCAGAAAAGTTCATTAGCGAACATGTTGAGTGTACATTGTGGACTAAGATGGTACTTAGGAAAAATATCTGAAATACTAAGAACCAAATCTCAAGGTAAGAAATCTTGAGCACTGGGTGAGGGATTTGGAGACCCAGCAAATAGATGATGGACAGACAGGCCATTCAACCCAAGATCCCACTGATAGAAGAATTCAGGATCCTATTACACTCAGAGTTCACGGTCATATTACACTCATTTTAGCAAACAGAAACCCAGAGCAGCTTCCTGAAAAGATAATAGCCCCAAAGACCTCTGCTCCTGAGAATGCCATGGGAAGCCTTCTGACTTCTCAATGCATACGTCTAGGAATCTTGGAGAGTGGCTCAGATGGTTTTTATTGGATGTATAATCTGTGAGGGTCTCTGTCTTTCAAGCCAAGAACCACAAGAAAAACCCTTTGATTCTTTCCCGTCTGCCTCCATTTCTCTTTGTTTTCCCTGGGTAAATAAAAATGGGACAAAAAGTCTTTCAAAACTAAACCTTTGATTCTTTTTTTTCTTTTTGGTGAGGAAAATTGTCACTGAACTAACATCTGTTGCCAATCTTCCTCTTTTTACTTGAGGAATATTGTCGCTGAGCTAACATTTGTGTCAATCTTCCTCTATTTTATGTGGGATGCTTCCATAGCCTGGCCAGATGAACAGTGCTAGGTCCTTGCCCGGGATCCAAACCTGCCAATCCTGGGCCACCGAAGCAGAGCACGTGAACTCAACCACCACACCACCAGGAGGGCCTCTAAACTTTTGATTCTTATTTTCAGTTCCTGGGTACTCTTCAGGTAAGAGAAAATAATTTAAAAATCTTTTGGGTATTGAAAATTCAAATCTAACAAACTAAGCTTAAAATGTAAAATGAGAGCGCCAGCCCTGTGGCTGAGTGGTTAAGTTCATGTGCTCCACTTTGGCGGATCCCAGGCGCAGACATGGTACCACTCATCAGGCCATGCTGAGGCAGCGTCCCACATAGCACAACCAGAAGGACCTACAACTGGAATATGCAACTATGTACCAGGGGGCTTTGGGGAGAATAAGAAAAAAACAATTTAAATTAAATTAAATAAATATTGGCAAAAGATGTTAGCTCAGGTGCTAATCTTAAAAAAAAAAGTAAAATGGGAATAACAGTATAACCTTGTGCATGGGGTTGTTGAATGAATTAAATACAATAATATATGAGCAACTGAGATATACTTAGTTACCTCAAGACCAGACCCCGCTTTGTCACAGATTCAAAATAAAAATAAGGGGCTGGCCTGGTGGCATATTGGTTAAGTTTGGCACATTCTGCTTCAGTGGCCCAGGTTTGTGGGTTCGGATCCCAGGGATAGACCTGCACCACTCATCAAGCCATGCTGTGGTGGCAACCCACATACAAAATAGAAGAAGATGGGCACAGATGTTAGTTGAGGGCCACTCTTCCTCAAGCAAAAAGAGGAAGGTTGGCAACTGGTGTTAGCTCAGAGCCAATCTTCCTCATCAAGAAGAAAAAAGGGAAAATAAATCTGAATCCATGCAAAATCTCTGATAAATCATGAATATATTCTCTGAAAATTTCTTAGGAGCATGATGGAGGAGGTCAGATAGTATGGCTCACAGAGAAAATCATCTTTACCCATCTTTCTTCCCAAAGTCAAACCCCACAGGGCAGCTGCTCCAATCTTTCCTAATTCTCTTTACACACACTTCTGAAAACTGCTCTTTCCTCCCTTCACCTTGGTTCTTCTCACCTTCTCCTCCACTACTCTGGCCCACTACTTATTACATAAAGCAATCTGGTCTTGGATCCTTCCACTTGAACTCCAATTGAATACATTTTGTCCTAGTGATCTCCTCCAATCCCATGACCATATATAACAAGATCTATATGCTAGTGTCCACCAAATTACCATGTTTAGTAAGCATCTAGAGCATTTGACAATAACTATAGACTCATATCTAACTTCCAAGTTTGATGTTATCTCCAATTAACATGCCAAAAATGTAACCCCTGATTCCCATGATCCAGAATGTTTTCCTCTCCCATTCTTTCCTATACCAACAAATGGCCCCATTATCCATCAACTTTCTTAAAGAGAAGAGTTGATTTATCCTTTCTCTTAATGCTTACATTGAGTCTATCAGCAAAGCCTTTTATTTCTAACTCATAAAATGTCACGAATCCGTCCACTTCCATCATCCTAGATCTAGACATAATCACTTCTCAAATGGTCTACTGTAACGAACCACAAACTGACTCATGATTATTGACACTTGACAGTGGGTTTTTTAAACAGAAGCCAGAGATGTTTTTTTTTATTTATATCATAAAGTTCTTCTGCCTAAAACTCTCCAATGGCTTTCATCTTATTTGTAGAAAACTCCAGATTCCTGCAGCCCATAAAGTCTTACAACACCTAGTTCTGGTTTTCTATCCCTCCATCCTCATGGCATAATACTCCCTCATCTCTCACTACATCTCAGACATCTTAGCTTTCCCCTTTGTCTCCTGTTTCCAGCAGGGACTTAGACTTGCTCTTCCTCAGACTGGACTCTTCCTAGTTCCAAATGACTGTCTTCTCTTTTCATTCACACTTCAGCTCAACTATCACTTCAGTAAGAAGCTTTCCCTTACTACATTATCTGCAGTCCTTCCTTCAAGTCAGATCACCCCAACTTATTTTATTAACATTAGTCATAACTCTCAGTAATAATTTTAAATATATATATTTATATATGTATGTATTTGTTCATTTTCTGTCTTCTGTCTGTTTCACGTATGTCTTATTTGAGAACAAGGAGAACAGGGACTATGTGTTTCATATCAACAGCTATAATTCCACAGCCTAGAACACTGCATGGCACAATAGATACTTGATAGTCAATAGTTGAGTGACTGACTGAATGGATGAAGGCCTTTTCACATTTTTTTTTTCCGATCACTCTCACTCACTTCTTCAGTGAATTGTTGTGTCCACTAAGGACACCCAGGCTTTCCTCTAGGAAATCTTTCTTCCCTATCTCCTGCTAGATTGGGAGAGAAGATTTAGGTGCCCTTAGACGTGTTATTGCCTCTCTTTAGTGCGTTGTTAAGAGTAACTGCATTGTGTTTACAAAGTTTCTTCTATTGCATTTTGAAGCCAAGAAATTAGAAAGTATTCTTGGGAGCAAACCCAACAGTTTCAGACTTCATATCCCCAGCGTTCTCCATGGTCTGTGTCTATTGAGAGAGAAGGGAGGTGGATGTCCACTGAGTTTTCTCCTTTATGTGTACTCCTCTTGCTGCAAGTAAAATAATCACATGGGTGTCACCAACCTGCAAGCACTTGGTTGTTCTGCACCTGTCAGTGAATTCAATAATGCATCCTGAGGTCTGTAAGGCACCAAGAGATTAATGCTGAGATTTGCACAGGAATTTCATTTGGGACCAAATGTGGCACTTGGAAAGCAAAAGAGACATCATAGTCTAGTCTACCCACATTTTGAGCTGCCCTTTAGGGGTCTTATGAGAAGTCTCCAGCTTTGTTAGATGGTGATTATTCTTGCATTACTTCTAGTTAACGAAGCCTTCCTTGACTTCTCCATTTAAACCTTCTTCTTTGGTCTTAATCCCTGAGGGTGGCTATGTTGTTCCCTTTCTCTTTCTCCTCTTAAATGAAGTTCAGGAATCACATGTATTTCATTGACCTCTTGGGTTGAAGGTGAAATCTAAATCTGTTCAGCAGCACTTTGTTGTAAATTCTTTGTAATCTGACTTGAGTTTCTGATTTTTTACGCTGTGCCCCCTACACCTCACAGAGAGCAGATTGAAGAAATCTCTTCAATATACATGTAAAACAGTTGTCCCTTTTATGGGGATGTGCAGTTATAAGCTCCACATATGAATCCTAGACACCCCCACCCCCTACAATACTATAAACTATTTCTAGAGGTGACCGGTAATCCACTACAAAGACAGATCTCTTTGTGGCCTGACCCTCAGAATACTTTTTTAACAGAACATGGGAACCCTCACCTAGCCTCTATAGTTCCCAACCGCCAATGTCTATCACTCCACCAGAATTTCTATTGTTTCATCTAATTACAAATCTGCGTTCTCTCCTCTCATCCCTAGCATGAGGTTCCTCACCAGTTTCTTTAGTTTTGGGTAGCAAGCAATTTCAATGTGCTCCAAAGCCTGACTGATTTCTTGTCCAGGCCGAGGCAGACATGATTAGATAAGGACATACTCATTGCCTCAAATTCATTCATTCCTCCTCCTCGAGCATCACCTTGTCCATATTAACCGTCATCCTTTCCCAAGTTCCTGCATCAGCCTCTTACCTGGTCTTCCTGCATCCACTGTTGCCCTCATCAACCTTTTGCACATTTGTACAGTGATCTTTTCAAGCCTAAAATGTGATCATGTCTCTTATTTGCTTAAACGTTTTAAATATTTCCCATTCTTGGGAGTTAGGATAAAGACTAAAATCCTTAATATGGCCTTTAAGTAGGGTGATCATATAATTCCCTGAGCACATTGGTAAGCATTTAAGAGTGAAAAGGTGTGTTATTATTAATTACACTGGGCAGTAGGCTTAAAGAAAGACTGTCTTAGACTTACTGGGACATGTGTCATCCTACTCTAAGCCTCTGTGTTGGCTTGTCCCTGCCTCTCCAGCCTCATGTCTCACCTTACCTGCTCTTGCTTTCTACTCTTAGCCACACTAGCCTTCTCTCAAATTCTCAAATGTGCTGTGCCATTTTAATTGCAGTAGCACTATTTCCTGTGCCTGGATTGTTCTTGCATCCACCTCAGCTCCATCTTTCTTTTTGCATAGTTAATTTCTTAAGTGAAATCCTACTCTAATGTCATGCATCAGCTAATTATCATTTCCTCAGCAAACTTCAACTTTCCTGCCTCATTTCACCAGTTCCCCCATTCCTCACTCACTGTACCAGATACCTCACTGACAATGGACTTAAACTCCTCTAAAGTTTACATTTATTGATGCGATTACTTCATCATGTTCTTCTCTCCCTGATAGACTATGGGAGCAACAGAAGGCATGATACCATTTTATTTCTGCATTTGGAAAAGTTCCTGAATCTCTGTATGTAGAAAGTGCCCAATACATTATAATGCCTGCTTAATCAACAGCTGTTGAGTAAATTAATTAATGCTGTTCTTACACTCACAGAGTTTACATAGGAGACCTAAAGCATATATCATATACATTTTGTTAAGAATGATCACCATGTATGTGTGATTTTTTAGAACATGTTTTGTTTTCTCTTTGAAAAAATGTTGAATTCAAGAAATCTTAGATGCTTGCCCACATCTCTTCTGTAACCATTTAAATTTCTCCTTCTTTTAGAAGAAAAATAGAGGAAAATGAACATTTTGGTTTGTGTAAGATGAGGTGACCAGCATGGGAATTAAAGACTCATGGTTCAATGACTGTATTCTACATTCATGAAAATGAATAGTCCATAGTATATCCAATATTTTAATTTCAGACACATTCACAATCAATACTGATCATCACAGTTTAGTCAATTGTTCAGTGATCCATGTTGATCATGATGACAGCTGAAATTCATTGATTGGGTATGTCCTACACAGGCAGAGTTGACATCGGGAAAATCGTTCTCAGAGAAGCAAGACCAGGCCTGACCAATTTGTAAAATAACGGTCAGTTGCCACATGCGCCCCTAGGTGGTCTTGTGCCCTCAGACGATTCCTCCAATTAAAGTGCCAAGTTCTCTAGATGTTCCCTGATCCTTACCAAATCCTACTTTCAGAAAATTATCAGTCATGTTATATTGTGGGGAGAATTCTAACTTCAGTTACAGAAACTTCAGAATTTTCAACAACATCTCTTAATACACTAAAGGAATACTAGGGGATTTGAGATGGGACTTAGGGGTCATCCTAAGCACCTTCAAAATAAAACCTGTTGAGGGCTGTGATAAAGAATTAGTCTCACTCTTCAGAAAAGGTTACTCTACATTAGTAGTTTCACACTCATGTTTAGGATATTGCCTCCATTCCTTTTAAGATTTCAAGAATCTTAGTTTTAAAAAACTTTTTTCAGGGCAGGCCCTGTTGCTGAGTGGTCAAAGCTCTGCACCCTTGGCTTCTGTGGCCCACGTTTGTAGGTTTGGATCCTGGGCACAGATCTACTTGACTCATCAGCCATGCTGTGGAGGCATCCCACAACAAAATGGAGGAAGATGGGCAGAGATGTTAGCTCAGGGCTAGTCTTCCTCAAGCAAAAAAAAAAAAAAAGGGAATATTGGTAACAGATCTTAGCTCAGGGGAAATCTTCCTCACCAAAAATTTAAAAAATACTAAAAATAACTTTTTTATGCCTGAGGAAAAATGGGTAAATTTAACATGAAATTCAGCATCGAATAGTAGTCAACCAACATTGTTTTCAGTACAAGATCTTACAAAAGAAAATTTCAAGAAAATCTTCAATTGACACAGAATCTGCTCTTAACAGTTTAACGATTACAGTCCCTAAATTATTCTTTCTCAGGATTGGTTACACTCAAACTATGTGGATTCCATCTTAGCATAGGCCATTTGACTAGAGAGGGAGAGAGAGAGAAAAGTGCCAACGTGAACTTTCTGTCATCATCCCCTACACACACACACACACACACACACACATGCAGAGGCAGGTACACACACTTCCATCTCCTATTGCATCAAGTACAAGGCCTAGTCCTCAACTTGTAAGTCAGAAGAAAAGATAATTAAGTAGGTAGAGATCAATAGGAAAGAAACCACAGAGACTATCATACTTTGTCATAGCAAATAGAAGCTGTTAAAAATATCTGTAAATAAGGAAAGTTTTATTGAGAAAACATGATTTGTATTTTCTAGATTTTTGTGATCCCTATAGAAGCTCTACAGAATCTCTTACTTTTATAGTCAGTATGTTTTCTCGTGTTAAGCATGAAAAGAACATAATAAATGGCACAAAAGCCCTGCATATAGAATATTGGTTATGAAGAAAAGCAAAAGGAATTTAACACACTTCGCCCTATGAAATACAATGAGAGTTCAAAGATGAAATGAGTGAGATGAGAAGGATATTGAAGAGGCAAGAAAACAAATTGAGAACGAATATACAAAACTACAGAGAAAAGCAAAGATGAAAGAAAGACAGAAAGAAAGAGGCAAAATAAATTGATTCATGACAATAACATTTAATTTACTAACATTAACTCAGGATAATCACAATGAAAACAAAAGAAAAAGGCAAAGGGAATAAAGCCATTACAGTAGAGATAAAAGATTTGATGGGAAAAGAGATTCAACCTCATGTATCACTGATATCTTCAGAATGAATAACCCAATAAATTGAGCAGAAAATGTATACAGAGTTAAAATGAAGGACAACTTCCCTGAGATGAACAGAAACATTGAATCTACAGAGTGAAAACTCCTCTGCATCTCAGGAACTCTGAAAAATTACACAGAACCATATCTTGGTTAACTAAAATGAATGGCAAAAGTAGAGAAATAATTTTGCATGCATCTATAAAAATTCAATAACTAAAGGGTGAAATTAGACTGATTTTGTATTTTTACACAAGAGTCAATACTAGAATGTGATGGAGCAATGCTTAAACAGTTTGAGGAAAAATAAAGTGTGACCAAAAAATATTAGCCAAGATGTAATTTAAGTATACAGGCAATAGGCAGATATTCTGCAACATACAGGACTCAGAAAAAGAGAAATAATAAATTCTTCTTGGAAATAAAGAGGGAAAAAGCACCTCATATATTCAAGCCACATGAAAGATAAATTAAAAAAAAGAATTCATAGATGGTAAAGTGGTAAAACAACTGTAGCTATTTATAATTATTGGAGACTAAAATGTAAATTAGTAAAATTTGGAAGATAAAAATAATATTCCAACTATCCAAAATCAAGAAGTGGGGCACTGGGGAGGAAATCTAAGATTGTTAGTTTTGCACATCGTAGTGAGAGGTTAAATGTAGCATGCAAGTAAGAAGATAGAATTATCCCAACAAGCTGATGATTTTCACAATCTATTTTTTTAAATCGTATAAGAACTTTTGAAAAATAGTTTTCCTTGTGACTAAAAAATTTTTGTTTAAATTTCAGCATTGCTTTACTTTTATTTATTTTTTTAAAGATTGGCAGCTGAGCTAACCTCTGTTGCCAATCATTTTTTTCTTCTTCTTCTCCCCAAAGACCCCAGTGCATAGTTGTATATTCCAGTTGTAGGTCCTTCTGGTTGTGCTATGTGGGCCGCCACCTCAGCATGGCTTGTTGACTGGTGCCGTGTCTGCACCCAGGATCCGAACCAGTGAAACCCTGGACCACCGAAGCAGAGCAGGCAAACTTAATCACTTGGCTATGGGGCCGGCTCCTCAGCATTACTTTAATATTTATTTTAGCTTCATTTTTTTCTATTAAACATGTAAAAAATTAATTTCAATGATTTTTAACTTAAGGGGAGATAGCATTTACAATTTCATCTCACCTTATAAAAATATTTTTTCTAACTCCCCAGTATTCCTTTGGTACATATGATTGTCCAATGTTTACAATCATTATTTCTGGGTGGTGATATTTTCTGTAATGCTTTACAATTTTTAGTTCACAGTTTGTCCTTTACAGTTTTGTCTGAACTTTTATTAAACATGTATAATTTTTTTAAAGTACAATAAAGTCATCCATGTAAAAATAACAAAGGAGAAAGTTAAAATATCTCAGTAATTTATTAGTTGATATGCTTTCATTTTTAGGGCGTCAGAGTAACTCTTTCTGCTTCTGTTTCTTCATTTTCTTTACTTGAGGGCTAATGTTCATGGATAGCGAAGCATGTTGAAATTCTTCTTTGCCAAAGATTAGCTTAATAATTGGTAATTTTCACATTCACACTGTTTCTCATTTTTATAGAGTTCATTTTCTCATAATTCTTATTTCCATTTCCTTTTTGTTGCTCTACTGGCACACAGTCATTTTCTTAAACCTTTAAAGTATAAAAAAGCATATACTATTCATGTATACAATTAAAAAAAAATAAAAATAACATCCAGGTAACCATCACCTAACTTATGAAATAGAATGCTCCTAGTATTGTTGAAGTCTACACCCCTTGCCATTTTCTTTTCTGTCTTTTTTTACCTCATTGTTCATTCTGTGCCTTTTCTCTCCCTCACAAGAGGGCACTTTTGTAAGTATCTTCTTGCTTTGCTTTATGGAATTTACATGTATATACGTATAAATCTAAAACAAAACACTTTAATTTGACCCATTTTTTAGTTATATAATTAAATCATTATATGTACATATTCATTCTTCTGTGATGCTATGTTTTTGAGATGCATTCATATTATGCATTTATTATAGTTCTTATTTTTAACCACTGTGTACTATTTGTAGTAGAGTTCTCCAACAAAACAGAACCAAAAGGATGTATAGAGATATATAGAAAGAGATTTGTTTTGGGGGATTGGCTCATGTGATTATGGAGGCTGAGAAGTCCCATGATCTGTTGTTTGTAAGATTTGTAAGCTAGAGGCCCAGGAAAGCCAATGGTTCAATCCTGAAGGCCTGAGAACAAGGGAGCCAATGATGTAAGTCCCATCAGAGTCCTCAGGCTCAACAGCCAGGGGCAGACAGTGTCAGTCCAGGTCTGAGTTCAAAGGCCTGAGAACCAGGAGCACCAATGTCCAAGGGTGGATGACTCAGCTGAAGCAGAGAGCAAATTCACAGTTCCTCTGCTTTTTTGTTCTCTTTAGGCCCTCAAAGGATTGGATGACGCCCATCATTGGGTATGTGAGCACTCATTTTATTCTCTATATCTCTTACTCTCTCTTTTATGTTTTCCATCTTCTTTGTCTTGCTGTGCTAACATCTGTGTAAATTATTGAGTTAAATATTCTGGCTTAGAAATTATATCTTCAGCTCTGTCCAGTCTCCTTTTCAACCTATTCATTGAGTTTTAGATTTCTGTTTTTATATGTTTAATTTATAAAATTTTATGTGCATTTTTTCAAATCTAAGTGATCTTTTAAAAATATTGTTCTGTTTTGCTATTTGTGAACTGTTTCATATTTTTAAATACTAATCATAGAGGAGCAGTAGCTGTCTGTAGGCAATCCCTTATAGGACTTCATTCCCTTGAGCGTTTTTATCATTCTCAACTGTGAGCTCATATTCCTTAGAATTTTATCTGTGGGAATATTTTGATTCTGGATTGAAGTATTGTTCCCCTAAAGAAGACTACACAGATAGTGTGAATTAATTAATTAATTAACTCATTTAGTTTTGAGGATTTGCAGATTATATTTAGAAGGCCTGAGGTTCTAGGAAGTTAGTTGTGACAGTGTGAATTTAAATCATTAAAATACAAGAAAACCAAGTTGTATTTACAAATTCTCAGGGACTATATTTATTTTTCCCATCACCCAGTGCCAAGGTGTAGATAGGCAATATTTCTGCTGTTTCTTCTGTGCAATTAGCTGATTTTCATTCATTCTTTTGCTGAGGGTATAACCATTTAGGTTTCTTGCTTTGTTTCCTATCGAACTCCCCACCGTGGACAGCTCTAAGACTTCTCTCCAGTTTGCACCAAACTTGTAAACAACTCAAATATTCATCAACAGTGTATTGGACAAATCAATTATGATATATTTATACAACAGGTCCTATACATTAATAGAATAAATAAACTATTGCTGGTTGTTATAGCATGAATAAGTTTTTCAAACAAAATATTTCTTAAAAAGGAGCCAGTCACAAAATGCATGTGATTCCATTTTTATGAAGTTCAAAAGTGGGCATAACTAATCCATAGTTTTGGAAGTCAAATTAGAGGTCACACTTTAAGGGAATTAGTGACTGGAGATGAGGGGGACTAGTGGAGCTGGTAATATTTTTTTTCTTGGTTACAAAGTTTACACATGTGTAACATAGGTGTGATTACATAGGTGTGTGTTCACTTTGTGAAAATTCATTGAACTGACACCTGTGATTTATTTCCTTTTCTGTATGTGTGTTATATTTCAATAAAAATTTTGCTAAAAAACATTTTTGCTCCAAAGCCATTTATTGCATAACCCACAATTTCCCCATTAATATCTATGGCCGACTTCAGAGAGAGAGGGAGAGTCAACCAGCATGGCTGCAAAAAACAACAGAGGCAACAGCTACCTGGATAGCTGCGCTCCTGAGGGGAGCCAGGCTCGTCCTGAACCCTGGCTCCTGACTCCATGTCATGCCAGTAGCATTAGGAGCACAGGTTCGTACTTGCTCTTTGCACGAGTAATTGCAGGTTCTCTTTTTCTCCTTCTGTTTCCTGACACATGATGATTAAGTGTGCAAGCACTGGGTTTGAATCCTGACTTTGCCACCTACTAGCTAGTTTAAGCTCGATACTAACTTTCTTTAACCCTCAGCTTTCTCATTGGTAATTTGAAGATAAAAATAGTTCCTAAATGAAAGGAATATTGTGAGGCTTTAATTAGATAATGTGTGCAAAGCACTTGGCACTGTGGCAGGTATATAGTAAGCTCTAATCAAGATTAGGTATGACTATTATTATTAACCTTCCACTTCCTTTGATTTCTTCTTACATTCTCTTTCTCCCTAGTCTATTCAGACTAGAGCATCGTCTATTTAGATTCTCATCTATCCATTTCCCTTGTTCTCACTCTCCTTTCCACTATGCTACAATCAAAGTAGATGGTGGCGGAGTGCCCAGTAATTTATGATCTCCAAAAGTGTTCTCAAAAGTTATCACGCAAATTGAAAAGAGACAATAGCTTGATCCAAAATGAGAGAGAAAGGGTTGTGTTCTCACGTATTACAGCTACAGCCTTGCAACTCCCTCAGTACCTAGCACAGGATTCTGTATTTAGACCTAGTGTTTAATAAATGTTTTTGACAAGAATGGTGAGAAGAGTCTATCCACTTCACATGCGTACATGCAGGGCTAGAATCCTATGAAGTTACAAATAACTTCCAGCAGGTCCCTGACAAGGTGACTCCGTGAGATTTGTGGTGGTAGTGGGTGTCCTTTATTGCCTGTGTTTTTTAAACTTTAGTCTTCAGTTTGTGAATTTCTTTTGTTATGTCGCTTCATGACTAAATAGAAAGAGGTTTTTTGTGATGGGGATACCCATTTAAAAGTTTTCTCTTTGTAACGTCACAGTATAATATTTTTATTGAGTTATTACATAGAACCACACCTATAAATGGATATACTAACATGTTATTAAGTCATTAAAAAGATTAAAAGAACAAAGTTTCTGGCACAAAGTAAGTGTTCAAAAAATGGTGGACTCTTCTCAGATCAGATTAGAGTGTTGACCTGGAAGTGTAAACTGAGAATAGAAAGGAAGGAACACTCTGAGTCTACTTCACTGCCCAGAATGCTCCATCTCCTCTCTATTTCAGAGATGGAGAATGGCCTCAAGCTGGAGGTGGGAAAGACCCTCATGTGGTTTTATGCCGGATTGTGAACCATACAAACCACTTCACCCAGGATACCATTTCCAAGTCATTTACTGTTGGTAAACGCTAAACTAGTGACACCTTTGTAAGTGGGTTACAGGTTGTTGCTGCGGTACATGCAAAGTTTATTGGATAAATGTCTTTAGGAAAAGGGAAGACATTAGTCTCTCAGTGATCAATAGGATAATAAATTGTGTTTTGTTTCTCTAACTGGACTTAATGTTTACCTTTCAAATAAATGCTAGCTTGCTCATTGCTTCTCTGGTTTTCAGGGCTTCTAGTGTTTTCAAACACTTACAGTCACTCTCTCCACAGTCAGCAAATTCCTAGCTTCTCTGCTGGACAAATAGTCACACAAGTGAAGAAAACAGAAAATTAAAGCAACTAAAAGCAAGGATAGAACTCTGACATGGAACAGAACTTTGATCGTCGACTGTACTTATCATGTAGCATGTGAACCCCAAATAGAACCAGATTTTCAAATAGAAACATCCTCTCCCACCCATCAGAAACCCTCATATGTTCCCCTCCAACTTGCTAAGCCCTTTGTGACATTCTTTTCAAGGAATTTGCCCTCTATCACTTTGTCAATAATTTATGAAAAGACAGGTATCTGACTATTCAGTATTTAAGAGCAAATGCAGATAAGTTTTAAATTAATAGCAACTTAAACACTTTCCACTCTATTCAGCTTTCTGCAATCCAAATATGATCAAGATTTAAGATTCTGCAAAAGCCAATGTGTAAGGGCCCATCATTAGCAAGGAGATAAAGGAGAGGAAGAGAGTTCTGTTGGTGTAGTTTCCCCCTTGCCTTCTTTTATCTGAGTTGCTCTTATTGAGGCGAACAGCTTCCTAACTTCCTGAAAGATCATGAGTCAGCCATAAAAAAATGAGAATAGAGAGAATGTAAAAAAGGCCTTCATACTTTCTTTCCTTAATTTTCCTCCAAAGGACCCATTCTGAAAAAGAAAAGTGATTTATTATATTCCTTATCCCAGTTCAGTATGGTAGCCAGCAGACACAGAGGAGTGTTTATCTCCTCTCTCTTTCTCCCCCTACTAAATAATTTCTATCCAGTATTGGTTATATATATAGCGAATCCATGATATAACTAATCAACGACAGAGTGTTTGTAATCAACGTTAAAATTAAACACCCAAGTGTAACCAGTCATCCTTCTAGGCGAGTATATATCGTGGCAGCACAGAAAGTATTTAACAAATATTTATTTATGGTGCCAGGCACTCTGCTAGCATCTTGAATCAGAATGTGGCGATTGAGAAGGAATGAGCAATTTAAAACCAGGGAGGAAGCCAAATTGTAAATGGTTTTATTTTCCTCACTAATATTATAAAGAATATGTCATTTTTAGAAACCTCCCATACTATTGAGTGTGTTGATACGTGAGTGTAGATAAAATATACGAGGCTTGCACTGGGTTATATTTATATGCCTTGTTATTCCTACTTAAATATGCCCAGCCCATCTTTTACTAATTGCTATTTAAAGTAATGGTGATTAAAGTAAATACAGGAGTACAAATAGGAATGCTTTAAAATAATGGTGCAATCATTACTAATTCATTTTATATTTATTGTGGTATTAATTCTAATGAACCTTCCTGATATTAATGTGGGCGTTATAAGTACTCAGATTGAATTTTTCACTGTGAGTCAGTATTAATTAAATGAATGGTTATTATTACCTGTGTAATGGGCCTAGAAGGAGTATTATTTTAGTGTTTATAAGAATCAATAGTAATGCTTTAATAGTAAATTTTGTTTCTATTCTTTTGTGTTGATTATGGGTGCTGCCTGATTAATGCATGCTTTTTGCAAAATAATATAGTTAAGTAGATTCTGAGCTCATGACCCTAAGTTCCTGTCAGATCTCCCCTACCACCAAAGAAAGAGGAAATCCTATTAAAGTAACCCTGACCTGGAATAAACTTTTTGTTTTTCCTAACTCTTTGAAATTGATAGCCCATATATGGTTTATACAGAAAGCTCTCAATTAATCATATTGTTAGAATAATCAGTAGAATTTTCTGACAGTAAGTTAAATGAGATGATATAAAAGGGCTTGGAGACTATAAATTATTATTTTATTATACCCTACATTGGTAGAACATTTTTATTGTATTCAAAGACCTTTTACAACCATTTCCCTACTCTAATTATCATCATCAACATGGTTTTTAATAAGAAGCAATATATTTAGTTGATTGTAGTGAATGGTTCAGTTAAGAAAATAATTTAGCAGAGAAGTGAAAATCTTGCTTCTGGTATTGAATTTTCGCTCCACTGCTTACTAACCATGTGACCTTCAAAAAGTGTTATCATTTATAAAAGAGCAATAACAAATGCAGGTACCTCACAGATTTATGACACACTTCATTCAGTAATTGTCACGGCATAAGCTCCCCATTGGTTTTAACCACTACAATTGTAATAGACCATTCAGCGGGGGATAAATGAAGATGGAGCAGTCTATGGATCCATCTAAAGTTAAAGAGGCATTTAGGTAACATTTGTGTTGGTTACAAGGCAGGTACCTGATGGAAAAAATAAGGGAGGGAGCAGAGTACCAAGTACAAAAGAAGGTGGTAAAGCTGGCTGCTGAAACAGCTCACATGGGCAGTATGGCACCAGCTTCAGGAGGGTAGACCCCAACATTTTTATAGGACTTCACTTGGAATGAAAACAGCAGGAAGGAAGCGCACCATTGAAACAGTTGAAGGAGCCAGAAACAAGCCTGGAACACTAAGAAACCTGACCACGCAGTCTACACATTGTGAGGAGGAAACATCATAAATGAGCCAAACTTCCAAAGGGTATGCCACACTTGGGAATTTACTGCCAAAAGTGGGACCAACTTTTATCAAACTTTATACATCTGAATTAACTGACAATTTGATTTACTTCATGAGTTAATAAGAAATACTGGAATAAAAAGTAATAATTCTTCCAGTTGTACTTCTCAAATTGTATTTTGCATTAAATAAGATTGAGAGTTGTCAAAATGTATAAGATATAAAATTTTAATGATCTGTTGGGAATTAAAAATTATATCAATCTTACTTCCATGTAGACTATATATATATATATATATATATATATGCTAATAGAAATACTATTGTAAAATATTAGAGAGTAGTTTTTATTTAACGTGAAATGCCACATTTGTTATATAGAGGTTTTAAAGGTAGAAACTGATATATATTTCTTTTTTGCTAAAAAGCAAAACACAGATTTTGATAATTATTTAATAGCACACAAAATGAATTTAATCTCATTAGTTGTAATATAATTACTTTTGTATTAAAGCATAAATTAAAAATTTACCATATTTTTACAATATTTTGAAAAATTAACCTTAATGCATAAAGTATTGTTAAATTTCAATACATGTATTAAATAAGTACTCTGTTAATTTATGTTCCCAATAGTTTCAATATATATTGGCTTATAGTATAATCTGAATCATAGTGTAAATTGAAGTATTCTTAATATCTAAGCACAAATAATCAAAAGGAAAAGTGGAAAATTTCAAATGGAGAGAAAATTGGTGAAAATATAGATCAGGCCATCATCAGTCCCAACACAGTGCTTACACAGTGATTGGAAAACTGAATACTCCCCAAATCTGCCAAAATCTGGTATGTATTTTTAAATACTGGTAAATTCTAATCTTTCTCTCTTTCTCTTCCTCTGCTTCCCCACCTTCTTACACCCCTGTCCATGGGGAAAAATAATCCAAGAAAAAGTAGTCAGGTATTGCTTTCTTTCACATACACACACTCTAGTGTAATTGATATTGAGGGGCTTTTTTAGTAGAGAATATAAGATTTACAACTCACCTAATATTTAAAATAAAAATTAGCACCAGAATGCTTATTTCATAAATAAAGTCGCTATTTTAAACATAGATAAATTATATGTAATAGTTTGCTTAATAGAGTGGAGGACAAATGGTGTAAGAATCAAACAAAGAAGAAAGAATGCAAAAAGAAGAAGGCCAGAAATGAGAAGATCCAGTGAGAGAGAAAGTGAGTGGTGAGAGATGGTGCGTGACCGAGGGAAGGAAGGAGAGGAAATGAGATATGTCGAGGAAGAATGGTTCAGTAAGTGATATAGGGGTTACTGTGGGAGTTCACAGAGTAAGTTTCAGAAATTAAAAACCTATTTCAGAGTTTTGCCAGAAAAATCAGATGTGCAGTCTAATCTGTATAGTTTTTTCAACCATTCTTCATCATGCCCAACTGATTTGAATAGTACAAAAAGTTATTCACTAGGATTGCAGATCACAGAACACTGTTGAACTCATTTTACAGATGGAAAAAAACAGGACAGAGTGAAGTTTTCTGACAAGTACAAGTCCCCACACTGTATAAGTACATTTTAGGCATTGAAGCTATCTGCAACTTATAAAACTATTTTCCAATGGCAAAGGAGAAAAAAAAAGGGCCTCTCTTCAACGATTAAAAACAACAGTGGTGGCTTCTTTACATGTTTTCCAGGTAAGACTAGGATCCTAAAGTGATTCTGGTTTCACTTTATACCCTGGATTGTTGATATCTCTCTTACGCTATTATGAAACCAATACTACATTTTCCTTTTGATCCTACCTTCTCTCCTTTGAAGACAAACATGGCAAAGAGAGAACCTAAATGTCCATGTAATCAAAACAGCTATGGCTGTTTAAAAATAATTGCTTCCCAGGGATATCTGATTCAGTAATTATCTGCATTAAGTTTTGGATTAGATATTTGCTTCTTGGATATAGTGGATATTTGATATTTAAGAAGCATGGATGTTGCCATTGATAAACAAAATGAGGTCTGATGGATAGCATGGAGGAACAGGCTGACTCTGCAGCCTCGTACAGGAGCAGTGCTGTTCCTTCTCAGCATCAGTGACCAGGATGCCCTGTGACATTCCTTTTGTTTTACCCATCCTTCAGGGCTGAATGATGTAAAGTCAGTACCAAATATATCAGTCAATAAACTAAAAATCAGAAATACATCTGTGTATATTCTCTGGGTATATTCTCTGGTTCTGGATCACAGAATTTCTAAGTTAAATCTATCACAATAATGCTTTAAACGATGTTTGTTCTTGACTTCCTTGGTTCTGGTTTTCCTAACTCTCATGTTTCATTTTCCACTTAACTTGTCAGACGTACGATAACCTTTCCCTTCATTCTTGCTATTTACTATGTTATTTAGGGCAAATTAATGAGGTACTCAGAGCTTTTAAGTCTTTCCTTTATAAAATAGGGTTAACGATTCTGCCCTAAATTTTTTTAGTAACTGCTAAATGAGTAATTATGTATTCTTTCGGATAGTGCCTGACACATGGTGGGTGTTCGTACTCAGTAAGTGTTAATACACCACCTCCTTAGTTTGCATTACAAATGTACTTTCATAATAAGTTATAAATAAAAAAGAGACAGCAGGCTATTACTGCTTCTTCCACACTGAGAGAATGAAAAGAGCACAGATTTCTTCACTTAACCTGGTGGGACAAATATATACAATAATATTGAATTGTATGGGGAGATTTTCATTTTGCGAGGTGCTTCCGCATTGCCCCTCATGGAGATCTGACATGTGGATCCTATGTCTCCAGCCTCATTCACCATTTCTATGTACCCTGAGTCCCTCTATTGCTGTTAAATGGCAACAGTCTGTATTCCATGAAGCACGAAGATGGGGTCTTTGATGCCCTCTTTTAAGCAGGACTTGAAAGAGTCTACACCATTTACCTTTTCATGAGTTCTCTGTTTTAAATGGACCCACTTGAGTAAAATCCTTCACAAAGACTTGGTAAATGCTATGACCTGCAAAAATTTTATAGAGCCTGGTTTTTTCACATTATTTGCATGATAATTTAACTTGTAACTGTTAAAAGATAAACTAAGGTACACTGAAATTTTCAAGAGTTTATTTGAGTAAAGATGTGTTTGAATTGGGCAGCAGCAAACTGAAAGCAGTTAGGAGCACTCTGCCCACAGAAGCCAGGGAGCAGTCTTTTACAGAACAGAGGAGGCAGCAAAGCAAGGAGATCATTTGGTTGGCCATAGTTTAAGTTTCCTTATTTGGGAAAGCCTAGTTGGCCCTTTGTGATTTGTTGTTCTTAAGTTTCATGTTTTTGGATACCAGTGCATTCACAAGAATTGACTCTGGCTTGGATTGCGGTTTGCTTACATAGCCTAACAAGGCATTAGAGCCTTCTCAATCTAATGGCCTCCTTGTTTACTTACTTTAACATATCATATTATTTTGTCTTGTGAATTATCCTTTCTCTCTTCTTACTAAATAAGTGGCAAACTGGAGAAAGCATGTCATGCACAATGCAGGTCAAGCAATTTATCCACAGGCTGAATTAAATGCTCATTGTTTTACAAATTCATTCTTTTATTTTTTTAATTTTTTTTATTGAGTTAATGATAGGTTACAATCTTGTGAAATTTCAGTTGTACATTAATGTTTGTCATTTGTGTTGTAGGTGCACCACTTCACCCTTTGCGCCCACCCCCCACCCCACGTTTCCCCTGGTAGCCACTAATCTGTTCTCTTTGTCCACATTTTTAAATTCCTCATATAAGTGGAGTCATACAGAGATTATCCTTCTCTAACTGGCTTATTTCACTTAACATAATTCCCTCAAGGTCCATCCATGTTATTGCAAATGGAATGATTTTGTTCTGTTTTACGGCTGAGTAATATTCCATTGTATATATACACCACATCTTCTTTATCCCATCATCTGTTGATGGGCACTTAGGTTGCTTCCATGTCTTGGCTATTGTAAATAATGCTGCAATGAACATTACGGTGCATGGGACTTTTGGAATTGCTGACTTCAAGCTCTTTGGATAGATACCCAGTAGTGGGATAGCTGGGTCGTATGGTAGTTCTATTTTTAATTTTTTGAGGAATCTCCATACTGTTTTCCATAGTGGCTGCACCAGTTTGCATTCTCACCAGCAGTGTATGAGGGTTCCTTTTTCTCCACAACCTCTCCAACATTTGTTATTATTAGTTTTAGATATTTTTGTCATTCTAATGGGTATAAGGTGATATCTTAGTGTAGTTTTGATTTGCATTTCCCTGATGATCAGCGATGATGAGCATCTTTTCATATGCCTATTGGCCATTTATATATCTTCTTTGGAGAAATGTCTGTTCATGTCTCCAGTCCACTTTTTGGTCAGGTCGTTTGATTTTTCGTTGTTGAGTTGTGTGAGTTCTTTGTATATTATGGATATTAAGCCTTTGTCAGATATATGACTTGCAAATATTTTTTCCCAGTTAGTGGGTTGTTTTTTCGTTTCAATCCTGTTTTCATTTGCCTTGAACAAGCTCTTTAGCCTGATTAAGTCCCATTTGTTTATTCTTTCTATTGTTTGCCTTCTCTGAGAAGACATGGTGTCTGAAAAGATCCTTTTAATACTGATGTCAAAGAGTATACTGCCTACGTTTTCTTCTAGAAGCCTTGTGGTTTCAGGTCTCACCTTTAGGTCTTTCATACATTTTGAGTTTATTTTGGTGAATGGTGAAAAAGAATGGTCAATTTTCATTCTTTTACATATGGCTGTCCAGTTTTCCCAGCACCATTTGTTGAAAAGACTTTCTTTTCCCCATTGTATGCCCTCAGACCCTTTGTCGAAGATAAGCTGTCCATAGATGTGTACAAATTCATTCTTTTAAATATAGAATAATGGAGATATAAAATTTTACAGTGAAAGGGCCATTGAAAGTGTAAATCTGCCCTAACTGTTGACTCCATGATGAACTCTCCCTCTACTAACCCATACCAAGTAGTAGTGCTATCCAGAAGCAAACATCTCTCCAACAGTCCCTCCATCCAATTGGTCACCAAGAGTTGACTGATTCTCTAATGCGTCTTGTGCAATTATCAGGGATATAATAGTATCAGGCTATTTAATCCAGTTCCTGAAAAATAAAAGCCTCCCATAGCTCTCAATTTAAAAATTCATGATGGCACATAAAAGATGAAACATCATAACTCTAGAAACTGAAGTCAGCAATTTATTAGAGTCTGAAATTTTCTCTAGTTGCAGAATTATTAGTTCCTCTTTCACTTTTCTTAAACTGATTTGAGCTCATTTGCTGAACATAATCAGTGTCCCATAGACACTTTATTCTCTGAAATAAAACATGTAGCTAGACAGGTATCATGAAAGGAAAGGCTTCTCCTTACTGTTTGACCTTGTCTTGGAGACACAGGGGCCACACAAATTACAAACATTATACTTGCTCAGGGGTATTCAGACATGGCCAGATTTGGAACTTCTTTTTCTACAACCATTCAAAGACCCCAGCCCTCAATAGACAGTACACTGAAGGTACTGAAGGCAGACAGACACACAAAGAGTCAGGAGGAAAATGGAGACTGGACACTGTTCTTTGCTGGGCTGTAAGTGCTCTTCCCTCTGCACAAAGTGTTCTTCACAACATATGACCTTAATCATTTGTATTACAGCTATTGTTTTTCCTTGCCCAGAATCCATTTCTTTCTTCAGTAATAGCTTCCCCACTTTCGGAGAGCCCTCTCTCCCTCTCAGTCACTCTTTGCTCCAGGTAAGGGAACAGAACCCAGACCTTGTCACTCGGGACATTCCATTCCTCTGGTCTCAGCAATTCTCCTGGAAGAGGGCATTTGACCCACCTAGGCAAACAGGACTTATTTCTGAGACTTATGTTGGAATCACTGGGAATGAGAAGCCTTCTTCTTGTTAGGGTAGCAGACATGGTAGGAAGTGAGTATGGACCCACTTTTGGTCTGTCTGAGAATTCTGGAGTCTTTTGGAGAACTAAGCCAACACAGAGGGTAGCAGAGTCAGATGATGGAGAGACAGATTACCTGGACACAGGCATGCCTAAAGCCTGACCTGGCCTGGCCTTCTCAATTCCTTGAATCAGTCAGTGCCTTTTATTTAATTCTGTTTGCTAGAAACCTGCTGACAAATACTCGTGGCTGATCTGTCTCAGCTCAGCTCAAGTGTTGCTTTCTTAGGCGAGCCTTCTGTGACACAGTCACAGGCGTAACCACCTCTTTCCTCTGCCTTCCTCTTGGCTGCATCAGGTTCCTTTGTTCTGTACTCTCATGAGATGGTATTCATTTCCTTTTATCTCAGTGTGGGATTTTACATTTATGTATGTGATTTTTGGATTAGCATGAATCTTTCCTGTAATAATAATGATGATGATGATGATGGTTATATTGTATATATTGAGACCTTACCATGTGTCAGGCATTGCTGGAATCATCTGTACTGAAGATAGATTCTTCTCACACTTGAAAACTGAGGAACAGAGGTGTAGATGTTCCTATCTCAGATCAACAGAATGAATGGATAGTGGAAATTGGATTGGGGGTGGGGAAGTCAATCATCAATTCATTAATTCATCCACAACATGAAATATGAAAATGGGACTAATAATCTATAAGCGTTGAAGTGGACATTAAAAGCAGAGGAAGGTAAACAAGGAATACATGTAGATTCATCCTAAACCAAAAAAGAATTTTCAAAAATACAAATCAATAACATGGAGACTTTGGGGTAAAAGTACTTGGCATAAGAAAAGTAGAGTATTATATGAAAGACTCAGAGGAAATTACATCGCTATAAATTGTTTATTATGGGAAGCTTAAAAATATAGACTTCTTGGGCCAGTCTGTTGGCACAGCGGTTAAGTTCATACGTTCCGCTTCAGTGGCCCAGGGTTTGCTTGTTCTGATCCCGGGTGCGGACACGGCACTTGTCAAGCCATGCTGTGGCAGGTATCCCACATATAAAGGAGAGGAAGATGGTCACAGACTTTAGTTCGGGGCCAGTCTTCCTCAGCAAAAAGAGGAGGATTGGTGACAGATGTTAGCTCAGGGCTAATCTTCCTCAAAAAAAAAAAAGACTTCTTCAACAAGACAGGCAAAATGATGATCTGTATAGAAAAATAATAACAAAAAAGGAAATCATAAAGAGATCAGAATAAGCTCATAAAAGTTAGGCTGACATGCAGAATGAAATAAAAAAGCAGATGCTTGAAATAACAAAATAAAATATAATAATAAAATAAAAATTAAAAATCATGGAAACCAAAAAGAAAAATCAGTTAAAATCTGCATTGGGAATACAAAATAATATTGGTTTTAGAAAACTACCTCAGTTACATAAAGGACCAACTCGAAAACCTCTCCCAGGGTGAAGAGGGAGAGCATGAAGACACTGCAGCAGCCATTCCTGCTGGCTGAGCAGCTCCATCCGCAGCCTCCTTTCCCAGCCTCTTACCAGCCAAGGGTGATATGTGACCAATTCTGGCCAACACGGCTCAGAGATAGTCCTCGCCTATATCCATTCCAAATAAAAAGCTAAACATTGCTGGAAGAAAGCCTACTTTGCCTTTTTGCTGTCCGCACTCTGTTCCCTCTTTATAGTTACGATGCCTGTAGTTGCAACAACCATTTTAAAACTAAGAGGCAACAAACCCACACATTAAGGCTGGAAGAACAAAGAAAGAGAATGAGCCTAATGCATTAATATTATTTAATAACTATTGCACGAGCCATGTCCTGCCTATCTCTCTCTGGCCTTCTTGTTGCATGAAACAAGCAACTCTGCTTGTTTAATCCACAATGTGGTACCAATTCTGTTATTTATATCTGAACACATTTCTGATTGATAGAGACTAAAAAATGACAAGATGGAAGGGTGGATATGGAAAACAAAAAGAGGGTCAACTTAAGAATACTGGAAGTTTTCCAATTAAAAAGCAGAGAAAATGAAATAAAAGTAACAAGCATTTTAATAGAAGAACTTTGCCTGACAAAAGAAATCTGAGCCAGCTGATCGAACTGTGTCATCATGTATCAGGCCAAATCAATAAACATTGACCCACTGCAAGACATAGATGGGAAATATTTTCTGAATTAAAAGGATAAAAGAGAAAAAAAAAAAGTTCTACGTGAATCAAGTTAGAAAAGCAGATTGCCTAAGAAATAGTATACATTAGGAACAGTCTCCAGCCTTCCTTCTCTCCTGAAGCAAATTCCACAAAAAGAAATGCAGCCATATTAGCAGTTCTGATTCAAATTCAAACCCAGGCAAAATTTTGTGTATGAAGACAACAGAAAAATATTCTGGTATGTAAGGGCTTAGAAAAAAAAGCCACCCTTGTATCTTTACCAAAGGAAAAAAATTATCACAAGACATATATTAGACACTCGATGAAGAGAATTAAAATGAAAAGTAAAAAACTGGGAAGCTAGGATGATAAATAACTTTAAATAAACTAAATATGTAAAGGCTGGAAAGCCGTGAAGTATGCATCCGATTTTAAATAAACAACCTCAATAATTTTGGAAATTACAGTTCCAAACCCAATGTGTCCAGCAGGGTCCCAACATCTATTGACAGTGGTTGGCCATGTATCTGCCACTCTGCTTGTTTTTCCTCCATCTGGGGAGAGTGACTTGAGAGCAGAGGATAAAGGTTTGCGCCCCTGGTGCGGCTGTAGTTCTTTCTGGCTGACACCAGTTCACCATCATGCCTTCCCATGCACTGGGCAGACATCACAATGCCAGGTTTTCTTGGAGCTCAGATATGCGTTCTCTGGGAGGTGCCTACAGTGTATTTCCCATATCTTTTATTTTCTGTATCCTGAGGCTTTGGCATCTGGGGCTTTGCTGACCCTGGAGGGACTGCCCCTCCCGGGATCAGCCAATTCCTTGAGATAGTAAAGAACTTGTCCAGAAGCACTCTTTTCAAATACAAACTAACAATCCAGAGCCCATACCCTCACCACCTCTTTATCAAAATGTCGCGCTCCAGGCCACTACCCACCTGCCCTAATCTCTCCAGGGCCAACTACCAGACAACTAGGGACAGCAATTATGCCTCAGAGCCTGCTGAAATTGGTCAAACTAGTCTATCCTAAGCCTTTTTACCCTGCTTCACCTGTTACTTTCCAGGGAAACCAGAATAAAGGCTCTTGCTCACATTTTCACCACTCCCTCTGCCTCCTGAGAGAGGTCATTCACTCTGGTACTTCTCTATGTGGCCTCTTTGTGTGGCATGCTTCCTGTTTCTAGGGATCTGTGAGTATAATAAACTTCTTTACTCATAACAGTCATTACCATGCATGTGTGTCTTCCCATACCTGGTTAAAACAAATCCTGGATACCCTTAAAACACACAGGGACCTCCTCATATAATTCCCTGATATGGGTGATGCACACTCTGGCTGACCTTTAAAACCCCCCACTTCTCAACCTTTTATTGCTGGTATCTGCTAAGCTCTACTGGCCTCCCTTTGAGGCAGGGTCCAATCACAAGGGCTTGAACCAATGTAACAGATACAGTCCACTGAGCCAACTGGCACAAGTGCAGGATTCTCCCTCTTGCACCCTTGCTTTCATGCATAGCTTCAGCCAATCTGAGGCTTCGTGAACTCACCAAGTGGAACACAAGCACCAGTCTCTGTATGCCAGGGACACATATCTCTCACAATGCTTATTTCCAGGCTCATGGCAGCAACTACATGGCCCATCCAAGCATGAGGTTTCCATTTTCCCTTATTCAGACCCTTCTAAGGCAGCTTTCTTAACCTTTTCTCATTTGGCTACAATAAAGGGGAAAACACCACAGCTGTTAGGTCCATAATGTTCAAAGTTAGTGACTCTTTTCATTCCCCTTTTAAATGGAGGTGGCTGACGGGAGTGGTGGGCACTGCTTATTTAATATGAATTCTGATGAGTTTTTAGTAAATCTAACATGGGGCTGCCTACCATTTCTATTTAGAATGTGGAAGTACTTTTGCTTAATTTCCTCAGCTTTGGGGGCCTAAGCTACAATTCCAACACATCATGAAAAATCTCACTGTGTATCCTGCATTCCAGCACTATAAGAAGAATCTCCATTGTGGGGAAGCTTAATATAGTGAAGCTTTGAGCTACTGGAATCATAAGCAAGTAGTTTCTGCCTTTATCAGTTCCCTAGTACGAGTGAAATTTTAAGGGAATTTTCATTTTAAAGGTCCCAGGGCATTTTATTCTAAAGTGGGAGAATATAGCAATTCCTAATAATTTACTTCTCTGTGGTCACATTAAAATGCACAGCACAATTCTTTAATTACCAGCTCAATCTAATTCTCTAAGAAGTTTGCCCTAACTGCATTGTTGATATGCATGAATGCAAATAAGATGTTGGTTGTTTCCCTTGTAGCCAATGACTGTTTCTAATATGTACCGATCTATTCCCCTTTTAGAAAAGGTGGTGTGGTTCCACTGAACCCCCGGAAGTTGTCTCCCTCTCACAAATGATAATAGCTAAACCCAGAAACCAAAGAACATATTGCTCCCCATCAAGCACCCACCCTACACACACCCATACACAGCAAAGGAATGTTCACAAATAAGGCAACGAATAGCAGAGAATTCCCTGTAGACTGGCAGGAGGGAAGTGAGAATTGGACATTTGTGGAGCCACACTTGCCAGAAGGTATGTGAAACAAACACCCCCCAGCTGCTATGCATTGTTTTTGTAAAAAATCTTAAGGTTGTTTCACAAACACAGGTGTGAGAAGGAAGAAAGAGAAAGAGGAGGAGATATGGATTATCTATGGAAAACTGGCAACCACAAACAGTGTCGCTACTCTTTTAAGGAAGGAAAATAGATGCCTTGATATGATGTGGGGCATCTGCCTCAGTCCCCTTAGCTCTTCCCATTGATTCCTAAGAGGTACACTGCAGCCGGAACATGTGTAGATAGATGTTGGGGGAAGGTCCAGGGTTAGCTCGAGGGAGGGGTCTGAAGCCTGATTAAAATGCTTTTTTTATTTTGAATAAGCTAAATGGAACATTTATAATTTGTAAAATTACCTCTTCTTAAAATCACATTTATATTCCTATAAGAAATAAGTAAGAATAAATATTTCTCTATATGAAATTTTGGATATGCACACATATGGGCACATTTTTATTTATCCTTCCATTTATTCCACTTGGCATATTTTATCCCTCTGCAAAACGCCTTTGTTGTGGAACACTTTATGCAAGTGTGTTATAGTTGCAAAACTTGTAGAGCTCTATTTTTCCAATCGTGATGTGGACCTGGAATTTAATTTTGTAGACTGCATTATGTAAATAGCCTAACTGAAATTTTATATTTTCTGAATGAGGGATCAGATCTGGATTCAGGACATCATAATGACCAAATTCTCCCCTAACTTCTGCCTGAGGGAGCTTACTTACACTTACCTGTGATTCTTTGTACTTTAGTCAATTCTTTGTTGAGTTAAATGGGCATTTTTGGAATTGATACATTTCTTTTCACCAAAACCTCCCGGAACATTCAGATTTAGGGAAACAAAGTCCTTTATTACAACATTCAGGGAGAAAGAAAGTGACTTTGTAGGTGAACGAATCACTGTGACAAATTTTGGAATAATTCATGCTCTCTCCAAATGCTTTAAATATTTGGATTACATATTTGGCATACAGTTAGCATGACATTTGTTTATCCCTTGACTATACTGAACTTCAATATGTCCGACGGTAGGAATTTCAGAAGGACAAAGAGATATACCGGCTGTTTTTTTAGCCTACTCTTCGAAGATCTTTGCATTTTTGCCCACTGAGCACCTTTTCCCCCTTCTGTTAGAGGATCCCAATTCTCCTTTATAGAAGCATCCTCTTTAGTATTGCAAGATAAAATACAGGGCTCCCAGTTAAATATGGATTTCAGAGGAACAACAAATTACACGTTGATGTAAACGTGTCCCAAATATTGCATAGGACACACTTATACTAACACAACATTCATTGTTTATCTGAAATTCAAATTTAACTGGGCATCTTGTATTTTCATTTGCTAAGTCTGGCAACTCTAACGCTTTCCACTCTCTGTGCATTTGGTTCTTGTGCAGTTGACACCAGCACTCAGCTTCAGGGTCAGGCATGTGACCCAGACTTGCCAATCAGAGCATGGCCGTAGTGATTCATTCAGAGACTAGCCTATGACCATCCCAGGACAATAAGGACATTTTTTGGACCTTTTACTGGAACTATTGGGAGTAAGAAGCCTTCTTTCTATTGGGATTATTCAGGAAGCAAACCTAGAACTTCTGGAAGACAATATGCACAAAGAACCTGCCTAAGAATGGAATTAACAGAGAGGAAAGCACAGTCAGTGACACAGAAAGAGACTGAATCTTAACATCACTTGAGCTTTTTAATCTGGCTGTGCCTGAAGCTCAAAACTTTACTTGAACTAATAATTTCTTTGTGTTTCTTTGTTTAAGCCCTTTTGAATTTAGTAGGCTTTTTGACATCTTCATTCTTAGTCCTTGTCTTTCCTTTGTTTGTACTTCTACCCCAGCAGATCTGTAAAAGAGATGAACTAAGACAATTTTGGTGCAGTTAATGACACATTTCTTTATTTGTAAAATTACATTGGTTTTGGATCTAGACCTCTACTCTCAAATTGTTGGGAAATATTACACCTTTGGGATTTTTCTTATCCTTGCCTAGACAATAAAAGAACTAGAGTGGGTTAGGAATAATATCCCATTATATGCATATATCACATTTTATTTATCTGTTTATCAGGTGATGGACATTTGGGTTGTTTCTACTTAGCTATCATGAATAGTGCTTTTATAAAGATTCATGTTCAAATTTTGCATGGACATAGGTTTTCATTTATCTGCCATTGCTTCTTGCTATCACTTGGTGCCACCATTGGGCATGGCCTTCCCCTAGGCCTGGGGTTCTAGTACATAACAAGCAAAGTCTTTCTTGCTCAATTTTTTTTTTCTAATTTCTTCCATCACAACTCTATCCATCACTTTCAGGAAGACCTCTGCTATAATTTTTGCATGTCAATCAATGTTTCAAAACTTCTCATAGTCTGCCACTGTTCTCAAAATGAAACCCCAAACTCCTCAGTTTAACCTTTAAGATTTTTCTTAATATGGTCTTTCAATTCCAAATCATATTTTTCGCTTTCCCTGGACATGACAAAATCTCTGCTCCACAAGATCCTCCCTAGTCTAGCAGCCATCCATGTTCATTCCTCTCATTGGCCTAGCTTTATATTTACTCTCATCTAGCCCTCTCCACTCAGATGGCCTCCTTCCATCTTGTGCTCTTTTCTAAATCCTACATATCCTCCCCGCTATATAAATCTATTGCAGAATCCTTTACCTTTCCTTGATTTCCAAAGCACTTAATGTCTATATCATCCATATTTGCATTTAATCACTAATTGTCTTATAGTGCTCTGAAACTCCTCAATGGGCATGCACCATATCTCCCTAGCCATATGAAAGGTCCAGAATGGCAGGCATTGTGTCTAAAAGGAGGCAGATGTGAGAAGATAAAAAGTCCAAGGATGGCTGACTTCTGATTCCAGTAATGGAGGGCTGGGAAATTCAGCGCAACCTTTCCAATAAGGATTACTTGAAAAGCTGGGCAAAATACATTTAAAATCTGGTTTAATTACTAGCCTAATGTTTAAGTAAAGATAGAATATTTAAAATTCAGACAGAAGGTAAAGGAAAATCTTGAGACTTGGTCACTATGATAAAAGAATATAAAAGTTTTTAAAAAGAACCAAAGAAGAGAGGCCAGCCCCGTGGCCAAGTGAATAAGTTCTTGTGCTCTTCTTTGGAGGCCCAGGGTTTCGCCAGTTTGGATCCTGGGCACGGACATGGCACCGCTCATCAGGCCATGTTGAGGTGACGTCCCACATAGCACAACCAGAGGCACTCACACCTCTGATATACAACTATGCACTGGGGGCCTTTGGGGAGAAGAAGAAGGAGGAGAAAAAAGAAGGTTGGCCACAAATGTTAGCTCAGGTGCCAATCTTTAAAAAAAAAAAGAACCAAAGAAGAATATTAGAACTGAAATTAAAAATTACCTATATTGGGATGGATTTAACAACATATTTGATGCCACAGAAGCAAGGACTAGTGAACTGCCAGATAGAAGAAAATATCCAAAACGAAGCATGAAGTAACAAAAAGGTGGGAAACAGAGAAGAGAGGTTATGAGACATGGCAGATAAAAGTATATAATATAATATAAGTAACCAGAGTCCAAGGAGAAAAGGAAAGAGAAAATGGAGCAGATACAATATTTGAAAGGATAATGACTGAAACATTTTCAAAACTAATGAGAGATATCAAGCCTGATTTTAAAAAGTTAAAATCTTTGTTATTCACAGATCACATAATTGTGTCCATGGAAACACAAACAAGAAAAACAGATTAAATATTAGAATTAGTGAGTTTAGGAAGGTTGCTGGGTATATAGTCAACATACAAAAGTCAATTATACTTCTACATACCAGCAGCAGATATTTGGAAAAATAAAATCTTAAATTCTTAATTTTTTGACACTCTACAATAGCATCAAGTTATCAAATTCCTAGTGCAAAAAAAAAAAAGCAAGAAAAGAAACCTTTAAAATGTGTAAGACCTAGATATAGAAAACTATTAAACATTCTCAAGCAAAATACAAGAAGATCTAAATAAATGGAAGGAAATACTAATTCCTGGATTAGAAGACTCAATACTATCTGGATGTCAATTCTTCTCAAATGATCTATAGATTCAATGTAATCCCAAACAAAATCTCATTAAGTTTCTCTGTGTATGTAGTCTGTGAAAATTAAGGAACTCCTCAATTTGCATATGGGTATGCTAAGCGCCAAGAATATGCAAAACACTGTTGAAGACGAATAGTTAGAAGATCTACACAATCAAATATCAAGACCAGTTATAAAGCCACAATAATTAAAACAGTGAAATATTGGTGCAAGAAGATATAAACAAACCACTGGATCATAATAGAGAGTCTAGAAACATACCCACATCTGTGCAGACACTTGAGTTTTTGTAAAAGATAGCGCTTAAGAGTCTTTTAAATACATCCTGAGACAACCGGATATCTATTGGAAACCATACCTCACATGGTAGACAACAAAATAAAGATTCTAGATGGATTTTAGATTTAAATGTGAAAGACTAAGTAATGAAACTTCTAGTTTAATAATAATAATAATAATCATCATCATTAGAAAATAACTTAATAGTCTCATGCTAAAGAACACCTAGCATAACGAAAAAGATTAATGAAACTAAGAATTTCTGTTTATCACCATTAGGAGAGTAAAAAGAGGATGACAGTCTAGGATAAGATGTTTCTCACACACAACCAAAAAGAGCTGGTAACCAGAATAGTTTTTTAAAACTCCTATAAATCAATAAGAAAAAGACAAATAGAAAAATGGGCAAGCAGCTGGAAGAGGCACTTCACTAAAGAGGATACATAAATGGTTTTATATTTTCTACTTAAGTTCAAGATGTGCACACTTGATGACCCAGTGTTCCACTTCTAGGCATATACTCAATAGAAATGTGTGCACAAGTGCACCATGAGACACATAGAGTTATGTTCACAGCAGCATTATTGGAAATAGCTGTAAACTGGAAACAATTCAAATATCCATCAATAATGGAATGGATATATAAATTGTGGTACATTCATATACTACACATACCATCAATAGTAGACAGCAAGGAAAATCTAGAAAGTTCAGCTATACCTAAACGTGATAAAGCATAGTTTGAGTGAAAAATATCAGACTCAAGCTATATGTTTATGTACACACACATGCATGCAGACCCATATGTTTTTATACACATATATATGTATACAGATTCTACGCATATTAAATACAAACACAGTCAAAGTCTTTAGGGATGAATGCTTGGGTGGTAAAAACATAAAGTAAAGGAGGTGTTGCCATATCTGTAAAGATAGTAGTTACCTTTTGGGGTGAGTGAGAGGATAACGATTGACAGATGACACCAAAGGGGCTCTGGAGCCCTGGGAATGTTTTATTTCTTGGCTTGAGTGATGATTCTGACTGTGTCCTTCTTAAACTTTACACGAAAAATATTTAGAAAGAAGGAGGAGGAAGGAGAAGAGAAGGAGAAGAAGACGTGAGGAGCAGATGTTGACTACCATTCACTCTTGGTGACCTTAGGCAAATTGCCTTGTCCTTTTGAACCTTATTTTGCTCATCCTTAAAACGGGAATCATGCTGCCTTCCTCCCAAAACTTTCCTGAGGATTATGAGATCCTACATGTAAAAGCACTTTATAAAGATATGAAGCATCTTAGAAATTTTGAGGGAAAAAATAGTAGTATATTAACATCTAATGCCATTCTGGAATTGTGACGTCATAAAAATCTTGGATTTAAATGGATCTTCAAAGATTATTCACTACATTCATCAGAAAACTCAGAATAGAAATGAATTAGGAGGAAACAAAATGAAATTATTTGTAATAAAGTATATTTCTTGCAACTTACAAATATTATATTTATTCTGTACAGACATACACAGCAACTCATCCCCACCACTTCTTTATTTTGGATTCCATTATCACAGTTTCATAGAATCTTGTGCTCTCTTGAGCTCTCTTATCTAAACCCAAGTAAAACCCTTAAAGGGGACAATTCAGAGAGAGGTAGATGGAGACCCAAGGGGTTTTGTTATTACCAAGCACAGAGCAGAGCCTGTATAGTACACTGAATAGCAGTGGTCCTTCCAGAGAGAAACTCAGAGAATTCCTCAGTTGAATAGGGCACAACCCTGCTCCTCCAGATTCTTGACTAAACCCTCCTCAGATTGTTGTAAGTCTGATTAATTTCCAGAGTTGTGGAAGTGTTGATTTTGACAATTTTTGTCAATGTTCTCCTTGCTTTTATAAAGAAGTAGGTTTTCAGAGGCCCTTAATCTGCCATTCCTGCGGCTGTCCTTCTAATGTCCCCAGATCCTGACAAAACCTCCTTTTCCCCTACCCCCATCCCAACAACTTGCCACTTAAAGATCTTCCATACAAAGACTGACATAAGTTCTGCCAGAGTTGCCCCATTAAGACAAATAGTTGGTAGCCACTTTCTGTCAGCACCACTCACTTCTTAGGAGACAATCATAGCTCTTACCTACAGTTTTTCTGCTTCCTCATTCTTCCTCTCTTTCTTTGACATCACACTCCAAATGTTCAGGCTCTTCTAGTAAGATTGCATTTCTCAGCTACTCTTACTAAGCCTATTTTGTTTAAATTCCTATTCAGCCAACTACAGTGCTCCTTACCCTTTCATTCCTGAATAGCTAATGTTAACATCTGTATGCGCCACCAAGTCTTGGTTTAGGTAACCATGTTACTTGAGGCTGTAGCCCCTGTGCTTTTCACTCCTACTGTACATTCTTCAAAGAGCTCTTTCCTTTTCCTGGTGTCAGCTGCCACAACTATACAAATGATTCATAAAGCTCTCCAAGCCTTCTCTGATCTAAAATCAAGTCATATACCTCTCAACGTCTGTAAGACTTTTTTCCTTTGATATATCTCCATTAACCCTATCACAACAACCTACATGGAACTCTTGTGAAACTGGCACATACAAGAAAGAAAAAATAATTTTGACATCTAAAAAGATTTTAAAAGTGGTTCAAGTAGCACAGTCCCTACCAAAAGACCAAAGGAGAATTTCCTTAACAGAAATAACAAACAGGAAAAAAAAATTTTTTTAATCCCTTCGTCAACGTATCTTCTGAATCTTTTGAAATCTTATAGTAGCAGCTAACCAAATAATTCTCCCTCTCATACTTGAAACTCCCCCAAACTCTTCCTCAAGTACGGCACATGCTAGATAGTGCTTGTCTTCCCCCCACACCTCACGGTCTTATCTATAAATAACTCTCCATCCTTTCCAGTGGGAATCAATCACATCAGGCTTCTTTATTCTCCGTCTTATGCATTACCCCAATTCTACACGTCAGAGCCTTAGAAATAAACCTAGCAAGATGGAGTTCTTAGAGATTAAGGGAGGAAAAAGATACTGTGAACAATCACATAGTAATATTATTTTTTCTATTATATCACAATATTCCAAACTAAAGCAGCCTTCCTATTTCCTTCCTCAAATAACACCCAGGCACTTGTTTCCTTGGTGATTATCATTACATAATTTTTGGGTTTTAAGTGGCTCCTCAAGACTTCATGCATGAACTTAGAAGCAATTTTGAAGAAAAAGTGCCATTATGAGTTATACTGATGCTTTGATGGTTTAAAAGCTAATTATTATAATGAGACTGAGTATCCAAAACAGCCAGCCATAGAGAAAAATATTTTCATCACTATGACCAGACCAGGGAACATGATGCCCACTTGTATTCAGATTATTCAATAAATTACTGAAATATTTACCATGTATCTAATATTTGCAAAGATGATTCTTTGAATTGGCAGGAAAAGGAGAGCCAGCAAAGGATTTTGAAGAAAAGAGGACTTTGAAATGGTCTAGGAGGTCACAGAAAGCTTCAAGAGTGGCATCAACATATGCCCAGGAGCAGGCATGTACATTGAACAGAGTGAATACTCTGTTTGCTACAGACTTGGGCATGTGAGGGGGAGGACAGTGTCTAGCACCCATTTAGTCATCAGAAAGCATTTCAAAGAATTAACGGGGATAGTGTAAAATACAGATGGAATGGCCAATAAAGGTTTCCAGGTGATCATTCTGGGAACATTTTTGGGAAGCTTGAACATTTTTGGAAAGCTATAGATAGTAAATATTTTTTTAAAGAAAATGTTTCCATTTTATATCATGTTAATATTTTCACAAATGAAGGAATCTGAAGGGTAGTGGGGCATAGTGAGGACAAGAACTCTTATCTGTGTGTACTTTTTATGTTTTCAGCTTTTTAGGCAAAATATTAATCACATTAAAATTGATTTACATGCAAAAGAATAAGTAAGGGAAAATGCCTATTTATCATTTCAATGCAAATTAAAAATGAATTAATCAAATGTGAACAAAATAATTACTGCTCTTGGTTAACACTAACTTAATATGGCTCCTTTCTTTCTCACTTTTATGTTCCTTTCTCCTCTTTCATTTGAAAACCTTGAACATTTTTCCTTTGAAATAGCTTTTGTAGAATTTCTATTATGTGTGTGTCCACAAAATTCAGCATCTTCTTCCTTAAACACCTAGAAATCATGGAGAGACAGTAACCAGAATTTAACAATTATAAAAACAACAACGACAAAACGAAGTAAACATTTCAATGAATCTAGAAGTAAATCTAATCCTTAGACATCAACATGCATATAAGTGTTGTCAAAAGTGGCTTGGATGGATCAGAATCCATGTGAGCGTGGGTGGCAGTGAGGAGAAGAAATGTGGAAGGTGGAGAATAGATTCAGTGCGTCAGCTCTCAGAACACATCTTTATAAACGTATTTCCAGAGGGTGAGGGCCCTCACCACACCAAAATGAAAAATTATGGTTTTTATTTTCAAGAATGAGTCCAGAACTAGGATGAGCAAGGCTGCCCATTTCACCCACAAATACTATATTTCCAGTTCTGTCCCAAAACTCTAGCTAATTTCTACCTTTCTGTCTATCTGAATTGTACCTATCTTTCCAAAATTTACGTTCACCCAATCTCTTTCAGGAAGACTTACCTGAATTCTTTACTCGAATGTTGTTCCTACTGTACTTAATAATATATTAATTACATGTGTGTAAGTATCATCTTACACACCCCAAAATGTAAGTTTCTGGAGAAAAAGTATGTTATTTCTCTGTTGCCTATGTTCCTTGGTCAAATATTAAACACACAGGTAGTGGGAAATCAAGAAATAACTAATAGATTAACTTCAATGCATTTATGTACATTGTATTATATGTGTAATTTACATATAATACAAATTAATAAAATGCATTTAATTAATTTCTGCATCAAACCAAACCAGGTATCTTTTTAATTGACACTTTTCAAGTGTTATCTATCTTGGGACTGACAACTATCAAGAACAGCTCCAAAGAATTATTAAATCACCAAACACCACCTCACTGTACAAGAGAAACCATGCACCATACCATCATAATTGTTGGCAATCAGTGCATATTAGAAGAAAGATCTTTCAAGTATCTGAATAGATTAATATGCGTCTTTCCAATATCAGCTTCTGTTGCAGACTCTGAGTTGGAGATTATCTTTCAGGACTTTTATTAGGAATGCTTTGGGGACCAATCAACTCCGTTGAAAGGAAGAGGAAGAAGCGGAATTGGCAGAGGGAGGAGTTGGGCAGTGATCAGGGAATTGGAGAGTTCTGATGTTGGGATGGCACTTCCGAGGAATCATAGTTGGGTACAGGGGCCAGAACTGATACCCCTGAATAAATCCATCAGTCGTTGCATGTGGGCTATCTCCAGAAGCAGGTGTGCCCTTTGATAAGGCTGTTTTCCTTAACAGAGGTAGCACTCCTACTAACTGGAGAAAGGAGTCCTTCATTCTTGAAGCGGAATCTGGGTGGCCCATCACATCATCCATTACAGTTGCCATTTATGTTGTTATTGTTATTTCTTGTTACTTATTTGTTAATGAAGATTTCTTCTCTCTCTAGTTAGATTACTTTATGGGTTCAAACCATGTCTTATATATCTCTGTCTCCCTAAAACCCAGCACAATGCCTATTCATCATAGGTATTTAATAACTGTTTGCAGTTGATAGTCATATATTAAAAGCAAGATTTATCTTAAATTCTGATATTCCTTTAAAACCATTTTATTTGATCTTAAAATGAATACAGGCTTTTGAATCATCTGCCTGACAAGACTTCATTCAGAGAAGTGTTTGGGTCTGAATTAGACAGAAAAAGGAAGGTTGGTGTAGGTGTGGAGATGCTCAATAGGAAATACTCAGCGTGGATTTGATATGAGGGAATTACAGGCCATGACGGCAGCTGTCAGATTTCAAGTAAGAACTTCAAGAGGGTCCTGACTACTGCCATGTGATGACTCACAAAAGAATGGTTTTATGGGTGGCTCTTTCAGATTCAGTGAGTTCAAATCAAGCACTTCCAGCAAAGCAGAGAAAGGTCAAAGCTGCAAACCACCTAGCTTATCACATTAGCTGAAGCATTTCTCATTCATTTGGACCCATAGTTTATCCACTCAATATAATAATGCAGCATTTGTCATTGTATTTTTTGTTGAATAGAACACCCAGCAAAGTCAGCAGAAGAAAAAAGATCTGAACTTCATCCCCTGTGGGTGTTTAGCTGCAATGCGGTTAAGGAAATGGTGTGGTGTGCCTTTGGAGTCACAAAGACCTGGATCAGACATGGCAGGGCTACCTACCAGGGTCATTCTTCAATTGCAAAATTACATTCCTGCTTGACCTGCCATTGGTACCAGGCTCCTGCCTCTCAATTTATCTGGCATCTGCTTTGGTTGGATTCATTTTGCTTCCAGCTTTGGTGCCTGCTCTGAACAACCAGCTGGGCCTCTCAAAGTCTAGATTTTTGATCCACTTCAAAGTATTGGCTGTGTTCTAAATGCAAACTCTCCTTTCCATATCCAAACCTAAAAGGAGAAAAACTAATTATGAAATAGGATTGTGGAATCTCTAAAGAGTTCAGCCTTTTACTTTTGGCTTTATATGACAGATGGCTGTTATACCTTGAACTACATTGAATGATGTGTTTAGGTTTAAGTCAAACAGCCACTCCCTCCAAAAAAACCCCACAAATGCCCATAATACACACCTTAAATTATACAAGTAGCTTCCTAAGAGCCAAATCTTAAGGAGAATCTCCCACTAGAAATTGTTTGTTTAATGTTGTTTTAAGAGGGAAAGAAAAGATCCTAGGACAGTTAAATTCAGGGTTAATATCAAATGTAGAGGAGTGAATCTGTATATTCTACCTCTGATGTTAAAGATGAGAGAAGGCATCACAAAAACTTGAATCACATTCTGACCTTGATTTGAGAATAAAGAACTTCTAAAACTTCATAGTGAGACACCGAACTAAGAATTGCATGAGCAGGCAAAGATCATCCATCAAACCACTACCCAGAGTGCAGTTGTGTCCTAAACCTGTATCTGGCATCAAGAACTTGAAAGTTCAAGGTAGGGAGTGAGATGGGTCCTGGGTGCAGCAAAGTCTGTTCTGTATTCCAAGAGTGTTTCTAGTTCATTTACGTGCTGGGGACAGGAACCCCTTCGTGCCCCTTCCCACTGTAGGGGAGGAAGACATTTCCTCTACCCTCTCTGGGTTCTTCTGGCCGGAGAAAAAATTAAATTCACATGAGACAGAATAACAGGAGAAAATCAAACACAGCTTTATAACATGTATACATGGGAGAGACTAAGGCAAGCTGAGCAACTCACCAAAATGGCTGAAGCCACTACCTTAAATATCATCTTCAGCTAAAGACAAATGAGGATGTTGGGGGTGGGAGGAGTCAGTTACAGGAGGTTACCCGATAAGCACAGTAAACAGGAATAAGATTATGCAGATTTAAGTCCTTGCCTTCTGCTTTGATAAGAGTTTCTAGAGATAAGGTCATCCCCCCTTCTTCCTGGTACAGAGAGGGAGACACCTTTGCAGATGGAGATTTCCCTTACAATGTAAATGTTTCTTAACAAAAGGCAAGCAAATTCCACCCCTCAGAGTTGCCTTCCTGTCTGCAGTTTATTAAAAGTAACCAGCCTCAAACAATCCTCATGCTAAAGAGACATATCTTGGGGTGGCCAATTCCAGTCCCCCACACCACACTTATCACACTGATTTTAGAACATCACAGAATCCTCCCCTGTCAGCAGCTGTGGAAGCTACAAGTCCAAATTTTCTCCTCTTAAATTTGGGCAGATGTAAGCAATATCCCTGCTTAACAGCAAATGAGAAAAACAGCCAATCCTCTTTTCTGCTGCGCTCCTGGGTTGTCCCCTCAGGCTTTCCAAAATGTCTCATGACCCTTCCTAATGATGGGCATTGACTACATTTGACTGCGTTCATCACTAGCTGTAACGTGTGAAACAGAACTTTCAGTTTCATCACCTTTTATTTTTAAAAATAAGAATGGAATTTACATATGATAGAAAATCAACATAGCAATGGGAGTGTAGAAAAACAAGCAAGTGTTAATAAATTTCCAAGAAACATTAAGTTTCTGCAAACATATCCTGTTGTTCATTTAAATGGAATGATACTCTATAAATTTACAACTTCAGTCACTCTCTGAGCTATCAAAATGTAACATATAACACCTTCAATGATCAAAGGGAAAGTAAGTTCAGAAATCCAGTTTGTTTTTTCACAATTTAAGCTCTTTATTTAATTTTTGCATTCCAGCTCTCATTTTAATCTAACTTCAATTTTGTTTACTCACATTATAGGTATGCTTCAAAAGTTGTCATAGGATGTTGCAATTGCCAAAAATAAAGTTCTATTCCAAACCAAAAATATCTATAAATGAGAAAAAATGTTTTCTATCTCTCACACTTAAAGATTTGAAACAACATACCATCGTGCTATTCAAAATTAGTAGTCATTGAAGGAAACAGAGGTAACCATTGGAGGAATTGTGAGCAGGGTTGCATCTTTTTTGAAAAAAAGTGAGAAAGGAGTACTGGATCAGTGCGGCATAAGTGTGCTCCCTCTGGTTATCATAACACATAGCCAATATATAAATCCTGAGGGTGATAATACGGAGACTGTAGATGGAATCCATCAATCAAGGAGACTGGCAGAAACTTTGAAGGAACTAAAACGAATGAAAAGAATTATAAGCAATTGCCTCTAGGGAGATGGATGAGGGGATGGGTTAGGATGAAGTGAGCAGTGGTAATAGGCGACTTTGTTTTTCATCCTGAGTTATTCTGCCATATTTCATTTTTCACTATGCGCTTATATTACTTTAATTTAAAAAATAGAATAAACATAAAGAAAATAATTTTTAACTTTAAATTACTTGATGTTCACTTAATTAAAATCATTTTAACTTTTTAGTTTTAATGGGCAGGTAACAAATTTCAATTTTCATAATCACTATCGACATCTATGTCTATGCCACCTGAAATACAGTCCCTTTAAATAAGTTGGATTCTTAAAGAAGCCCTTGGAGCCTCATTTAGCACCCCAGTGGACTGATTTAAGCAGAAACACGTAGGATGAATCTGATTTTACCAGGAGGGATTTTCTGAGATGAGACTTAGACAACCAAGACAAACTGAGCAGTGTCGTGAGAACTCAGAACCTCTCTATTTCCTACCCCTCACCCTACAATGGCCAGAGGGCATTCTCTCCCTTCCTTCTCTCACTCCTCTTACAAATATTACTTTGTGTTAACATGGGACTCATGTCCCTTACCTTGCTCTTGAGAACACACCTGTTCAGGGCACAATATTAAGTAGTTTAGAAGACAGGAAACACACCATATCTTTTCCCTGCATGGAGTTTACAATCCATGCTTTAAGCCTGAAATTTTACCTTCTAAGATTAAGGGTTACCTTACAAATTAGGGGATAAAATAAGATTTACATTTAGGTCTTTAGAAGGTAAAATAAAACTGAAAGCAAATAAGGGCCTGAAAGGCAGGTCAGGACAAGGTAAGTTGAGTGTAATTTGGAATCTGTGCAAGTATGTGTGTGTGTACATGTGTTGGGGTGGGGCTGGAGGCTCTTTGGAGGAGGAGTTGGGATGTCAGCTGAGCCATAAAGGTATAATGAAGTTTTAAATTATTTATTCATTAAGTCATTCATTCAAACAAAATTCAGAGCACTGGTAGCAGCCAGGCATTAGAGTAAGTGCTGGAAAATAAAAATATGTAAGACCCCGTTCCTAGGCTTGGGGATCTCACAGTCTAGAGGAATAGATAATTGTGGATATAAATAACTGCACTACAGGGGAATACATTCTGTAATACAATGCAAATGGAAGCAACAGGAGCAAAGGTCAGGGGCAGTGGAGAAAGCGGGGTGAAGAAGATCGGTTGAAACTCTGCAGAGGAGGTGCCGCTAGATATGGATCTCTGAAGGTTGAGTGGAAATCTCTCAGGAGGAGAAAGGAAAGCGAGCATCCCAGGCAACAGGAGAGTGGCAGGTGCAGATGTGTGGAGACCTGAATGGTCCCTGAGCAGGGAGCGGTGAGGGGTTCCACATAGCTGGAGTGTAGGGCTGGCAATTGAACAGCACAAGAACAGAAAGGGTAGCAGGGGTTGAGATTGTGTGCCATGATAAGTAGCTTGTACCTTACTTTCTATTCACTGGAAACCACCAAAAGCATTCAAGCAGGGAAATGATATCATCGGACTTATGTTTCAGAAAGATCTAAACTTATTTTCAATCTTCTCTTGTATGACTCTTTACTCCCAATTTATAAATTTCTTCCATCTTAGAAAATGAAAACAAACCCAAACAAACAAAATCCCCACCCTCCCTCAACCTTTGTTAACTCTGTCTCTCTCCTTCCCTTCAGAGTCAGAGTCTCCACACACACCAATGTCATGTTCCTCGTTTTCCAATCCTCAACTCAGTTCAATCCAGCCCATAAGCCCATTTAGTACCTTAACGTGCTCGACCACCAACGACCTCCCAATTCCCAAATGTAGTCTCACCTTATGTGGTTCCTCAGAGGCATTTGGCTCTGAGACCACTCCCTTCTTGAAACTTTCCTGGCATCTAAAATGTCTCGTTCTCCTGATTCCCCTCATGATCTCTTTACCCAGGCCTCCCAAGTCGGCTGTGCTGCCAGCCCTTTCCTTCCCCCTCTTAAATCCAAATGTTTTCCTGGGTCTGTTCTCTCTTCTCTCTCCTCACACCTGCTTGAGGGATCTCCTCTACTCCTGTGGCTTGGATCACTCTTTATGGACTGAATTGTGTCCCCCACAAAAATTTATGTGTTGAAGTCCCAACCCCCAAAACCTCAGAATGTGATCGCATTTAAAGATAAGGTCTTTGCAGAGGTAATTAAATTAAAATAAAGTCATTAGTGTAGGCTGTAATCCAAGAAGTCTGGTGTTCTCATAAGAAGAGGAAATTTAGACATGGGCACACACAGGGGGCAGACCATGTGAAGCACAGAAGAGAAGAGGGCCATCTACAAACCAAGGGGAGAGGCCTGGAACAGCTCCTTCCCTCATGGCCCTCACCAACTCTGCCAACCCCTTGATCTCAAACTTCTAGCCTCCAGAACTGTGGGAAAGTAAATTTCTGTTGTTTAAGCCATCCAGTCTGATATCTTGTTATCACAGCCCAAACAAACTATTCCACCCATCATACCTAGGCTAATGGCTGCCAAGTCTGTAGCTCTCTCCTGAGCTACAGATGCACATGGTCAACTGCTGACCACACATCTCCACCTGCCTATAGACACACCCTTATTTTATTATATTTGCCCCAAAATGTCCTCCTCTTCAGGTTTTCCTTATCTTGGTGAATGATACCATTATGTAATTATCCTAGGTGAGAAATTTTAGTCAGCACCAACGTCTCCCCTTTCTTTATTCACATTCCTCTAATCCAATTAGTCCCTAAATTCCATCATGTCTTCCTCTCATATATTCCCAATTCTATTTTCCCCACCACCTCTATTCTGGCCCAGGTCACATCTCTTGACTGCTATTACCATAGATTTCTGACTGTTTTCCCCATTGCCCTCTCAAGTCCTATGAGAGTAATCCCTACAAAGAGAAAATACAATCATTATTCTACTGCTTGGAAAATATCAATGGTTCCCTTTTGCTTATGAGATAAAGCCCAAACCTGTCTATATGGCATATCAGGCTCTTGATGATCTTATTCGTCTCATGTCCAGTTTCATCTCTGACCACTCCTCCCCTTGTACTTACAATCTGTCATTCAGAACTGCTAGCATTTCACAGCTGGCATCATAGGGATTAACGGGTACAAAAAGAGGTGAATTTGATGTGGGAATTGTATTGCTAAGGTCAAGTCAAAGGGAAGAAAAGGTGGAGCAAGAACAGGTGTCATAATCATCCTTGTGATATGAGATATAGCCCAATAGACATTTTAGAGATCCATGCATGTGTTCTGCCAGCCCTTAGACTGGGCATTGTGAGTGTGCAGAGGTCATGGGTATATTGATTTCTAGGTAAAGCAAGTCCTTCAGAAACAGAGTCTGTAGTCCAAAATGACCTGGTTTGGAGAATTCCAAATCTGATTTCTTTAAATTTTTTTTGGTTGTATTGGCTTTTGTGAGAAGGCCCATAAGCCAAGATGACCAAGGTCCCAAAATAGTGGCAAGCTGTGATAAAATCAATTCACACATTCTTCTAGGACCAACTGCGAGGTTAGGTAAAAGAATAAATAGATTTAGGCTTTTTATTAGGATTCTTATTTCTCACAAAGGCATTGCAAATAATCTCTCCTGTTATCTTGGGGGAGGATTCAGGTCTTTCCCAATCTTGATGAGCTTAATTAGTGTTATGAATTCCCTTACTACGCTCTATGATAGTAGAAGTATCTGCATACCCAGAGCCTACTAACAGAGAAATGTAGAGAGATGTGCCTTTCCAGCCAGATGTCACTATTAAGGGCCTTTCCTGTACCAATAACTCCACTTTGGTGGAATGATCAATGGAGAATCAATTGACAAATGATTGGTTCCATGTGGGTGGCAGATACTCTTAAAGGGCAAAACCTAGGTTCATGAAATTCTTTGGAAACACTAGAATATGGATGTCTATTCACAGGAGTTGCAATCTCCAGCCCCAATTTTGAGAATCAATCTCATGGCACATAACCAAAAATAGTCTAGGTGAGAAGGACAAAACATGGTCTAACTGGCTTCCTTGGCTGTTATTGTCCTTCCCAGATATGCCCATTTGGTAACACAATCTTCTGTGAATTGCCCACCCTGGCCATAGTAGATTATATCTATTTTCCCCACCATATTAATTACTTACTTTTGGAGATAAACTTCAAGGATTGAATAGGATGCAATAGAAGTGCTGGTCCTAGGGGCTGGTCCCCCAGTTCAGTCTGACAAATTTTCCAACACAACTCTGGATGTCAGTTTGTCCCAGATTAGATCATCCAAGTCCTCTTGAAATATATGTCAGAGCATGATTTAATTTTGTCCAAGGTCTTAGATGAGAAGGAAGGAAGTTATAGATTAGTAACATGTGTTTCACCCTGGCATGGTAGGTGAATATGATGGAAGGCCAGCAAATTCCTATTTAATTAAATTAATTAATTAATTAATTTTTTTGAGGAAGATTAGCCCTGAGCTGACTGCTGTCAATTCTCCTCTTTTCACTGAGGAAGACTGGCCTTGAGCTAACATCCATGCCCATCTTCCTCTACTTTATATGTGGGACACCTACCACAGCATGGCATGCCAAGAGGTGCCATGTCCACACCCGGGATCTGAGCCAGTGAACCCCGGGCCACTGAAGCAGAATGTGCGCACTTAACCACTGCGCCACCAGGGCAGCCCCAACAAATTCTTATTTTAAATTAACAAATGCCTCCTGAAATGCCTGAAAAAAAAAATTCAAATTCACCCAAAGGTAGATCCTACCTGCAATGACTACCCAACATTTCACTGGTCTTATCATGTGGCTGGCAATAAATAGAACTGCCATATATGATAGTTCTGATTATGAACTGCATGACTACAGTAGACACCAATTATAATGCAGCACATGTGCATAGTGCCCATTGGCATTATATATTAAACAGCCTGCAAGGCTACACATATAAACTTTCTTTGCTTCTCTTCTGTGGGCTTCCAACTCCTTGGGCCTTCATGAAAGTCATTAGCAGAAAATGGAAACCAAGGGATTTTTATCAAACTGTTTTAGATGTTCATACCGGGCAGAATTACAGCCTCCTTAATAGACACTATCCCTTTGTCCAGAAGGAGAAGCTCTTTGTTTATCATAAAAAGAAGTGAGAGAAATGGTTTGTATGGTGGCAAAAATGCCAAGTTTCCTTAAATGGTTCTGGGAAGAAACTGAAATTAGCGTCATGCTAAATTATAAATGAGAATACAAAATCAGGTAATAAGCTCGCTTAAGAGGTATTTCAGGAACCCTGAGTGAGGATCAGTTCCAAGCGATAGTAAGCAAGTAGTGAAGGTTTAACTAGGAAGCAGCACAGACTGTCATTATCCCAGAAGGCTGAGATCAAGAAGCAAGTAACGGATGAAGTTTCAAGAGAATGGAACCTCTGATGGGTCAAGATGTCACTCAGGTAAATCATTTCTTTTCCTGGGTGTCTTTTTATTGTGCTATATTTTGAAAGTATTTTCAGGATCTGACATCCTCCAGGTTTCTACCTTTTCTGGCAAAAGTTTTCCAGTTTGATTATGTTGCCTGATTCACTATCCCCATGACTATCCACTCTGCTTTGTGTGTGAGGACCTGACATGAGGCATCTGTGCATTCCTGTCCCCAGGCATTTTCATTTCCATGGCTCGATTTGCAAATGGAGTCATTGTTCATACGGCACAGAAGAGAATGGCAATCTTTGGGTGTTCAAAAGTCTCAGTGATGCCTAATCCAGTTCTAATGCTTGGTATTTGATGCAGTTTCCAAGGAGAGCTGTGACACAAGGGCATTCATCTACATCATGACAGCATGGGGTTTTAATGCATTTCCCGTATCTGAAGAAAGAGCCTCCTATAGCGGTGGTGAAAGGAGCACGGGAAATCAATATCTTCATTTCACTAGCACACTGACAAATTGTAGTGATGATATGAGGGATCACTACACAGGGAGAGCTTGTTGGACAAAATCTAATGTACAGTACATATACTTTCGAAGATCAACCCAAAGACTTACTCCATGAGTTTAAAAAAAAAGACGAGTGGGCTACTCAGAGCCATTATCTTTCTAGAAATATATAGACAACCTGTTGTAACACTAACAACGTGATTTTGGAGCAAGAGGGTTTCTTTGCAACTCTCTTTTGCACGATGAATGTTATCTGGGAAGAAAGGTCAATTCCATAAAGTCTGTTTAGGAGTCAGGGGAAAATGCCTGTCTATACATTGAGATACCAAATCAAAAATATGATAGTTTACTAAAGGTATAGACCAACCTAGAAAACCATACAGTAAAATGCCAAGAATAAGGCCAGTCAGCCTTGTCAGTGAGATTGACTGAGGAGAAAAGCGAGACCACCTTCAAAGGTATTATGGGATGTGGGATGAGTCAGTGTACTAACTAGACCAGACTCTCCAATCCTTCCTCAATCACAGATATTAGATATGACGTTAGTATCATAGATATTTGAAAATGAAATTTAACAGCCAACCACTCATTTGGTTTGATTTCTTTTTTTCCTAAGTACTATTGCTTAGCTCACCCTGATTTCTGTGATAGTCCAGTGTTGTAGGTAAACTGCTGTAATTAGCAGTTATGCTTCATATATCCCTGTATATCTATCTGATATCTTCCAGATAAATAGATAAGAAGGATGGATGCATATTTTTAAAGATGATCATTCATTGTTTTGGTATTTTCATAAATTCCACAGGTTTAAATATACACATGGAAAAGTTTCTTTATACCTTACCTGGGTGTATAATCTTGTTACTCATAGGAATCATTTATCTTATTTTATATACAAGTAAAAATAAAATGAGACTGATTAATTTTTCCATATTTTCCATCAATTTTACTGTTTCTCCTTTTTTATTTTTTCTGACAATGTTAAGGAATAAAAAGTTCCTTATATTTGGGTGGTTTCAAGCTTCTCTTTTCCTGAGTCATGAACATTTTTTTTTACTATGTCTCTCAGATACGGTGGCTATTTCGAAAGAAGGGTAAAGACAGGACACATACAAGATGCAGATAGTCAAGAAAATACAGTCTGGGGCCACCCCGTGGCCGAATGGCTAAGTTCACGAGCTTCGCTTCATCAGCCCAGGGTTTCCCCTCTTCAGATCCTGGGCATAGACATGGCATCCCTCATTAAGCCATGCTGAGGTGGCATCCCACATGCCACAACTAGAAGGACCCACAACTAAAAATATACAACTATGTACCAGGGGAGCTTTGGGGAGAAAAAGGAAAAATAAAATCTTTAAAAAAAAGAAAATTCAGTCTACTGCAAAATTCCCCAAACTCATGTTCTGTGGAAAACCAGTCTGAAAAGAGTTCCATCATCAAATAAGTTTGGAAGATGCTGCATCTTATCTCCTTTCTTGGAGATTAACAGCACACTTGAGAATAGTTAAACCTTTGGTAAATTCTGCAGGAAAGAAACTGGTTTAACAAAGCCCAGTATTTTTAAATCTTACTTGACAATGAAACTCGTCTTTAAAAATTCATGAAATATCCATTAACATCCTGCTTAATTGTGGGGAAATTAGAATCTTATATCCTTTGCAAAATTATCCCTTACCCATGGGCAGGAGATCCTGCACACAGACTCTTGGACTTTAACATATATGGTGAATACCGTGTAATGCCCTTGGCAGACCAGGGTAGAAGCAACAATGAATCCGTCTATTCTCCACCTGCCTTGATGACTTCTTCCTTTTTCATTACCTTCTTCACTATTTCATAAATTTGGTGTGAAGAAATGACCAACTAAATGGTCATTTGTCTTGTCAAATTAAGTGCTATGTGAACGTTACAATAACAGCAACCGTTAATTGAGTACCCACTGCCTGTCAGGCGATGAAGCACTAAGCCAGACACTTAATATAAACTTACCCTCTTCTATGCAACAGCTAGCAGAAGAGGTAGTGCATCCTCACATAAAATGTGAGGAAACCATTTTGGAGAGGCCATACATCTTGCCCAAATTCACTTGCTACTAGGCAGGATAAAGCCAGCATTGCATAATGATCTCTCTTTTGTCTCCCAAGTCCCTGTACTTTTCGCTGTATCATACTGCCTCTCTAAATAACATGAATTCAGCCAGTTCCATCAAGATAATAAAATATTAAGTGATAAGAATAATGATGCCAATAATGGTAATTAATAACTATCAGAAAGGTATTAAAGCTCTACATATTGTCAGTGTGTCAAATTTACGGTGGTGCAATGTTTTAATACTATAGCGCCCGGTCTCCTTTCCCTCACCCCCACATCCAATTAATCACTGACTCTGCTTGATTCTTGCTTAAATATCTCATAATCCTTCTACTGCCATTACCTGTTACTCAAGTCACCATCCTATCTGCTCTGGATTTTTACTGCAATCAATGCCTAACTGGTATCCTTGCCTTCCTCCAATTCATTTTGTGCACTGCAACCTCAATGATCCTTGTAAAATGCTGATATGATTATCTAGTTACTCACTATTCAGTTTAAAACCTCTAAGACTTGCCACTGACAGTAGGGTAAAGAATGAACTTAAAGGTTTCTGGGATCCCGCACCTTCTGGCCCTTGCTACATTTCCAGCTTCAAACTCCACACTCTCCTACCTCGTTCTAGGCCTTATCAATACCAAACTAACAATTTCATTGTTTCTAAAATGCACTTTTATTTCATTTCATAATTTTACACCTCTGAAATGAAGATGTGTTTTACAATCAATGGGTCATCATATTTAAGTGGCAGCATTTTTCCTTTCTTGGCGGTATATAAAAAGAAGGGCTATCTGACAGTTAGTAACTTTATAGATTCAATGAGATGCTGATCTTCAGTTTCCATAAAGTGCCACACTTTCTTATCTGAAGGGCTATTTCCCTGGTCCTGCCTTCTGCCTGGGCTGCTCTTTGAACTCCTCTTTATTACAATTCTCAGGCTCAACGTTCCTGTGGGAAGACTTTTAAGATTCTCCAGGGCTGGTTTAAGGATGCCACTTTTTGCTCCCATAGCACTACTTTATCACATTTGTGGGTGGTGATTTAAAAGATGTCCATAGAGGGCCAGCCCGGTGGCGCAGCGGTTAAGTTTGCATGTTCTGCTTCTCTGCAGCCCAGGGTTCGCCGGCCCGGATCCCGGGTGCAGACATGGCAGCACTTGGCAAGCCATGCTGTGGTAGGCTTCCCACATATAAAGTAGAGGAAGATGGGCACAAATGTTAGCTGAGGGCCAGGCTTCCTCAGCAAAAAAGAGGAGGACTGGCAGTAGTTAGCTCAGGGCTAATCTTCCTCAAAAGAAACAAAAGACAAAAAACAGTAAAAGATGTCCATAATTCTTTGATACTTCTCCTTTTCCCATATGAAGCCTAATGGCCCTTCCCTTGAGGATAGGCCATATTTAGTGACTCATTTCTAAAGACTAGAATGTGGTAGAAGTCACCGTGTATCCTTTCCAAGATTAGGTCATAAAAAGATTTGTGTTTTCCTTCTTCATCTCTTTTGGATTGCTCTGTCCAAGGAGGCTAGCTGCCATGTTATGAAAAAACTCAAGCACGTCTATGGGAGGTCACATGACAAGGAACTGAGGCCCCCAGCCAAGAACTGTGTGAGGGTACCATCTCGGAACCGGGTTCTCAAACCCCAGTCAAGCTTTCAGATCACTGAAGCCCTGGCCAACATCTTTCCTACAGTCTTATGAGAGACCCTGAGCCAGAACCCACATAGCTAAGCAGCATCCAAATTCCTGTCCCGCAGAAATTGTGAGATGATAAGTGTTTGTTGATTTTAGCCACTGTATTCGGAGTGATTTGTAACATGATAATAGATAACTAATGTAATAGTGAATTCGAATTGCCTTTTTTTCTTGCCTGTATTTCCCTATGGACTGAAGTCTCCTGGAAGACGGGGCCTGAACAATGTTTACGTCACCTTTCCAGCGCGTAACATAGTACTTGACATGTATTATGTGCTCAAAAAAATATGTTGAAAGAATGTTTACATGTAAAAGAATTTTGTCTTGGCCAGTACTCCATATTAGGTAAGAAACCTTTCCCTTCTTCATCAACAAATATTTGCAAGACTTGATATACATGAAAATTTCTTTATTTATTTATAGTGTAAGGAAGAAAGGGTTAAGGAGTAGTTTTGTTTTTGATGCATATGTTTCATTTTCCCTACAGTAGTAGAGGGATCATATAAAACTATTCTGCTTTCTGCTCAAAATGATTTAGTAGTTTCCCCTTGCACTTAGGACAAAATTCAACTCTCTTCTTACAGTCTACGTAATTCTCCCTAACCCAGTCCCTGTTTGCTTCTCTGACCTCACCTCCTACCATTCTCCAGAGATTCTAGTCTTCCTGTTCCTCAAAGACATCAAGCTATTCCCTCTTCAAAGGCTTTAAACTCACTCTTCCCTTTGCCTGAATTTTCTGCCTCCATATTTTGCAAGGATGAATCTGTTTCATATAAATCAGATTTATAGATTATGCCAATTCTTAAAAAAATCACCGCATCTAACCTTGCTCTTCACCTCCCCAATGACTACCTGCCCCAATACCCTGATGTATTTTTCCCTCGCTATCAGAAATTATTCCATTTGTTGGTTCATTTGTTTGTTTGTTTTCCTCCTCCCTCCCTTAACTAGAAGTAAGCCCAGCTAAGGGAGAGACTTTGACTCTCCTGTTGACCGTTGTGTCTCCCAACTCCCGGCACACGCTCTTACATACAGTAAGCACTAAGTAAAGTTCTGTTGGATGAATGAAGATGGAAGGGTGTATGAATGAATGAAAGAGAAGTAGTGCATGGGAGAGACAGACAGGTGCAAGTTATGTCCAGAACATGTACCCTGCCTGTGTGTCCCCTTTGAGTTTATTGGAGTTGCTATTAAGAATAAGGTCAGGATTAGAAGAGGAAATTTGTTTTTGATCAATTTGGTAGGACTTGGCTTTAGCATAGCTGCTCCATGGCCTAGGTGAACCAGTGTAATGAGAGACAGGGATGGCCACTATCTCCTTGACAAGGATCTTAGCATGATCTTTGCAACTTCACTGAGAGGCAGCTTTGGAAACATCAGAGAGAATTCCTTTAGACAGACCCTCAGCCTCCCCAGGATGGGCCCTGCTGATAGAGGCAACAATGAGAGTCTTCAGGCCCCCTTCAAGGGCAGTGGAAATTGACGGGTGGAGAAACAGCAGGAAAAGTTGAATAAAGCAGACACTTCATGATGGGTCTGGTTGGTAAACTTCTTTGTGAACACGTGTAGGACAATCATTCAAGGATCATGAGATCTATTCAGTAAGGGTGCAGGGAGGGGAACCCTCTCAGGAAAGAGACTGGAAGTCCTGTTTTAGGAAAAAAATAAAGAACAAGACAACATGTCTTCAAGTTTATCCACAGGCTAACAAATTCAGAAACTACTGTTCTAGAGCACTGAATTTGAAGTCAGAATATCTGAGTTTTAGTTCTACTCTTCCAAATTCTTGTTGTGTGCTTTGGGGCAAGCTACACAGTCTATTCAACTCCTATTTCTTCATCTGAAATACAGGAATGATATCTCCTGAAGGGTATTGTGATGATCAAATATGGTAAAATTTGAAAATATATATAAAAGTGTTTTTGTGAAATATAAAGTGCTATAAATTATTAATTTGTCAGGGTCACATTTGGAATGGTCTGCCTATCCTATAATGATGTCCTTCAGCCCTTAAATTCTTCCCTTGTTTACACAACTGAATGCCTCAGGGGTCATATTTGTTCTTCTGCATCCCACCCCGTTGGTTAGAGTTTTTTGGACAAAGAGAGGAAATTTGACCCAAGCTTGCCCAGTCAGATTTTACGTCCATGGATTTTAGAATTGGGACCAAAAGACGCTAGTTCAGTCCAAGCTGGTCTTTTGAATGACAAAGGCCTAAACCCAGAAGCCATAGGGTGTCATCATAAATCCACATGAAAGCAAAGCATGTAAAGCAAAGAAAGCCAATCAACAGAGACAAAAGATGAAACAGATTTGTAGAGAGAAGCTGCCTGAATTCAGGGTGGGTTTTTAGTCCCTAGGTCTAGCCTCATTTGATACCTTTGTCTTAATTATAAATTCTTTGTCTTAATCATAAATTTCCCTTTCTTTCTTAAGTTAAATAAAGTTGGCTCCCGTTCTATTACAAAGAAAGAATCCTAATACATTATTATTATTATATTGTATTATGTTATTATTGTATATATAATTGGAGATCGTTAGCTCTATTACTGAATGACAGTTATGGTTAAAGAAAAACACTGTGTTGCAACCTTGAACACATGAAGCTCACTTCATAAGCATGTGGTGTATCTGCTTTGTAGAGTTGTGTTTAACATCTATATGGTGATTTGCCCAAGAACCATTATATGAAGTAAAATGATAACTGTAATATACCAATAATAGTAATAACAGTACTTAGTAAAAATAAGAAAGGTTTAAAAACTCTACTCATGGGCTGTGTGAAATGTTCAGCAGCGGATTATTATAATATGGGCCATCATAGGGACTTGCTGGGCTGTTAGTCTTATGATCTAGGCAGTACTTTCATATGGTAATATCAGCAGCCATTGCTCCTCTGTCTGCACTCGTCTCACCTTTCTTATTTAAATGAATTCCATCTGTTTGGAAACACTTTCCCTTTCACAAGCTTGCAGTATCCAAGTTACTAATCAGACAAAAGAAATCTTCCAATAACAGAAAATGTTTATTCCCATCGTTTTGTCCAGTCATCTTCTGGAATGTTTGTAAATTTCCATACTGATCTTTGACTACTATAAAAACCTTTAAGAAGGTTGCTGCCTTAATATTTCAAAAATACGTGTTAATGAATTCCTGGGAACACGTTACCAATGCTATGTATAATTTCCATCTTGCTCCACATAATCCTACCGCACAATTAACTCCCGCAAAACTGAAGCTTATTCTCTTGGAATGCCTATTCTTTTAGTGACAATGATTGAAAACCAAGAATATTTTGTAAAATAAAGTAATATATACTTATGAAACTCCAAATATGAACACATTTGCTGGCTCACAGGCTGACATGGAACCAAAATAGTGTTGAAGGATCTGAAGCCTATGGTAACATAGCACATACATCAAATTGAGCTTTCTGATTTGTAGGGTCAATGTGAATGCACAAATATATTATACATGTGTTTATGAATACAGAAAGACCCCTTATAAGCACCCTACATAATGTACAATTCAGTTGTTTCTGAATTATTTTACAGTGATACAATTACCTTCTATAGCCTATTTTTTATTTTTATTTATTTATTTATTTTCCGAGAAAGATTAGCCCTGAGCTAACATCTGCCAATCCTCCTCTTTTTGCTGAGGAAGACTGGCCCTGAGCTAACATCCGTGCCCATCTTCCTCTACTTTATATATGGCATGCCTACCACAGCACGGCTTGCCACGTGGTGCCAGTCTGCACCTGGGATCCAAACCAGTGAACCCTGGGCCGCCGAAGTGGAACATGTGCGCTTAACCGCTTGCGCCACTGGGCAGGCCCCTGTAGCCTATTTTTTAAAGATCTTTTTGATCAAAAACGTTTGCACACCTGAGTAGGCAGAGCCTAGCTCACTGATGACTGAATTAAGAAATCAAGTATGTATTACAACCTCACTAATTTGTAGGGAGACATGTATGAATTAGTGAAAAAGTATGAATTATGTGATTTTATATAATAAACAATGGCATTTTATTAAATTAGCATTCTTTTCAAGTTTGCTTCAATGAGTTATAAATTTAACTATTAGTAAGCCACCTTCATTGCCATGCATGAATATGCTAAGATACTTAAAAATACTTCCTCTCTGAAGTAGATGTGTTACAGACATGGTTATATTCATTTTTAAAATGATACCCTTGGTTATATGGTGCAAAGGCAAGTAGCTCAGTCCAGTCTCCCCCAAAACAAAAAAAACTCACAGAAAATCTCTACTCTGGTATTTCCCCTAATACCCTGGGTCTATTTCCATCATATTTTACTTCAGTTTGCATGTCCTTTTCTCCCTAGTAGACCACGAACTTCTTGAGGTTAGGAATGGGTCTGATTCCTTTAGTCATCAGTACATCACAACAGTGTCTTGCATGTAATATCTGCAATGGTAATCATTTGCTGAATGACTGAATCAGTGTTTGGTTTTCACTGACGACTTTCACGGATTTTCTCAGTGAGGTAAAGAATTGTTATCACACACTACAGGGCTCAGAGGGCCTGAAATGATTTTCAGCATAGATTCTTTAAAATATTCCTAAGCAATTGGTTTTCTATCAATCCATGTTTATTAGTCTAGAAAACAGTGAGTTTAGTCCCATGAACAATGCTGAAGAAGCTTAATCAGAAACCAGGAAGAAACATTTTTGAAGCAAGACCACATAGCCATTCTGTGCTCTCAGAATTTCTGCTCTAATGGGCCCTTCCAAATTTTCTCAAGTTGAGTTTCCTGGCTAGGTCTTAGCAACAGTAATATTGTGCTGGACAACATAATGCAAAGGATCATGCTTTAGTGAGCCTACCCAAGAAGTGCCACATTGCCTATATTATTTTTCAAGGGGTTTGGGACACTTGATGGAAAAACGTTTTCAGCAGTTCTTAGTTTTGTAAGAATGGGCTCATTTTCCTCCTGAGAACACCTACATTTATTAATATCTTTAAGGGCAACTATTAGTGGTTTCCTACAATTAATTTGCACAACCACTTTTTCCAAGCTTTTTTTATGCTCTAAGTATCTAGAATTAGAAAAGATTGGTTCAATTTGAAGGAACCACCAATTGGCAGCATTTGTTAATTCCCACACACCTATATCCATCTCCAGTTGTGTCTACATAATGATAACTTCCCATCAGATCTGGTGACTTTGTATCACCATCAGCACAAGCAGAGATAAATTGGAGCAAATAACTGATTCCAGGGGTAGTCTTGTCTATGTGCTGAATATGTTCACTGCAGTCTCTCTTTCAAAGTGCAGCATCCATTTGCTCATAGGCCTGATAGCATCCCAAATGATTGCATTGCTGTCAATTTCTGTTCCCTTAACTAGATAGAAGTTTCCAGAGCTTTACCCTGAAATTCCAGGTTTTCATTTGGCATTTGGAAAAAGTGAGCTGTGTGTTCATGGTCAAGCTTGATCCTCCAGATCACTTTATCTATCACAAAGACAGCTCTGAGTTTCAGCTTGAATCTCTCCACAAGATGACCCAAGTTTCTTTGTTGTAAGTTCCTTGGGGATTTTCCCTCTGTAGCTCTTTAAGAGCACTTATCTGCAGTGAATGAGAGAGCAGATCTCAATTCTTCTCTGCTCTTCTAAGGCAGCTAATGAGATCAGAGCTGCTCTGGGTTTTTATCTACCCTTCTAAAGTATCACCTGAGATAAGAATCAGGGTTTTCCCCAAAGCAAACCAAAGGAAGTACAAAGAAACACTGACGGGTGAGGAGACAACCTGGGACAGGATAACTGAAATCGGCAATCAGTCATTGATGGTTAAGTATCTAGGTATCAAAGTTTTTTCCTTTTTGCAATTACTGATTATAGCTTTTAGCTGTTTGACCCACCCTTTGTTAACTGTGCTGCTTAGGCACTATGCTATCTGACTCCCACTAGGCTCCTATAGACAACATCTCCCGGGAGCATGGGTCACCATAGTAATGGGTGTGTGAGCTGTTTTTGAGGAATTAGAACTCCTTGTCTACTTCAGGCGGGTTGAGACCACCAACTCATCAACTGGGCCCACACAGATGTCCAACAGGCGACCTTTTGACATCAAGAGGCTAAAAACTCCACCCTCAGATGATGCTAACGCTGCCACTTTGTGAAGATGGGTCCTACGAAGAGGCATGAAGTCTGACTATGCTTGCACAGATCACCAATTACCTCACCTCTCCTCACCTGCAATCACCTCTCAGCACATTTCAGACCGCCTTGCCACCTACCCCATAAATATCCCTGAGTCTCTATTTTCGGGGAAGCGAATTTGAAGCTCATGCTCTCTCTTCCTCACATGGCTGCCTTGTGAGTAAACCCTCTCTCTGCTGCAATCTCGTCTCTCGGTGTTTGGCTTTCTGGGTGGCGGGCAAAAACAAAGCTGGTTTGGTAACATAACTTGCGCCAGTAGCCTACCTGTTAATTACCTGGAGCCATGATCCAATCATATGTCATGAACAAGAGCAGGAAGCAAATAAATTGTAGTCACTTCCAATTAGCTCACTCAACAGGCCAGGAGCAAGTTAATTCTTAAGCATTTAATTCAGTCAATTGGCACTCAAACAAGGAGAGGCAGAAAAGATGTAGTCTTTGTAAGCTTGCAAACCTGAGTCAAGCTCATAAGAGCAAATTAAAATGTTTCAGTCTTTCCCAAATTCTTCAGTATTGTATACATACACAATGTCAAATGGAAGTTTAGTGTCCTACTCTATAGGCTGGTCTCAGGTCTATCACCATTTACTTGGGCCTTTTATGTAAACTTTCTGTGTCTCAGTTTTCTTATCTGTAAAATGGGGGTAATAATAATAGCAATATTTACAAGGCTTAAGAATAATAATACATTTAATGCATTTATTAAGTACTTAATTGATATTAGCTATCATTATTATTTCTGTATATTCACATTTGAAACACTGAAAGATAGGAACTTTTAAAATTTTTACATCATTCTTTGCAGAGACTGGTCTGTAATCAGGGATGGGCATTCTCCCGTCCATGCTTAGCACACAGCAATACATTTTCATGAATTACCATCAGCATCAAACTATATGACATTTATTTTCTCTATTACTTTAAAATTAGATACTTGTTATAATTTAACAATTTTCTTCTCCTTTTCTTTTCTATAATTGATACTGGTCTTTTACCCTCTTGGTAAAGGAAAAAAACGTCAATTCTCACATTTCTGCACTTTGGCAATTCCTCAGAGAGCCATGGCCCTGATTTCCCTCCTGCAAAGTGCCATCTGTGTGCAGGGGGTCTTTTGTCGGCTCCTTCTGTGATTCATTGTGACTCCTTATTGTTGCAACCGAGATGGCCTTTTTTTCCTGCTCTCTTTCCTAATAAGGAACAGAACCAACACAACTGGGATCACTTTGAACACTGGCATTTCTGAACACAGTTCTAACTAGATTTGTATTTTTATGCTGTGGGTAGAAATGCCAGATAAGAAGAAACAGATGAAGACAGATGAAAGGGTGAGACAGAATGAGGAGGTCAGTTACTTGAATTTCCTAAGGTGGGACATTTGTTGCAGAAATGGCAACCAGCTCTTTTAAAAAAATACATTGGAGTTCAGTACCATTAACAATAGAAAAAGAAAGGTGGCAAGTAGCTCTGTGGCGTTAATCTCACCCCTCACAAATAATGGCACCAGTGACATTTGACCATGTGACAGATGAGTGAGCAGAGAGCCCTGGGACTGTGATAGTGACAGTTTTCTTTTTCTATCCCTGTGAATTATTCAGCATTGGCACAGCACTGGGAAAACACAAACCTGAGAAAGGGTAAGGGAGAAAAGGAATTCTATTGCAAATGAGAATGGCTGCTGACAAGTCCATTAAAAAACAACCACCGAACATTCAAGCTGCATCTGCTGTCTTCCAAATGTCCTTCAAAGGTTCGGTTCACTAACTTCTTTTAGACATGTAAGCAAGTGGCAGAGGAGAGAGGAGAGCCACTGTTAAAAGCATCCCATATTGGTCTCTTTCTGAAGGTGTCTGTGTCATTATCAAAGATCAGATGGTAACATCTTCTAAGATCACATGGATTATTAAAGCCCAACGTCCTTGCCACAAATTTCCACCCAAGAGTTACATTCTGCTGACTGGAGTGCTTCCTGCTGTTTTGGGTTCGATGTGATTGCCTTCCACCCCTTTCACTCTACTGTGTTAAAGCTGCCACTCCAGTAGAGGCTGTTTTTCTGAATGTGGTTATAAAATTTCACAGGCAAGTTGTAAAAATGCCATGGCAAAAAGAAAAAAAAAAATGCCATGGCACACTTTACAAAAATAAATTAATTAATTAGATATATTATTGTTTTTCAATGAGCTGAATTACTTTTCTTTTCTCTGCTTGGGAGGGAGGAAGGGCAGTCTTTCTATCTAAGTACCCCCAGCCTAAAAGGGAACCCAGTGAGATTTCCTGAAATGAGGCTATGAAGGCGAATTCTAGCACTGAGCCCGACCATTTGCTCTGCCCCAACCTTTTCTCCCACTAACATCTGCAGTGCAGCTGGGAGGCTGAGGAACTGATGTTTTTACATTGCTTGTCCAGTAAGGGGGGCTAGAAACTACAGTTCTATTCCTCTTGGAGGCTTCTCCCTGCTGGTATATCCTGCCAGAGAAAAATCACTGGTAACATCTTGTATTTCTACAATAGATTTTATGTGACATTTTCAAAATATTTTACATTAATGTATGAATCTTCCCTTGGTAAGGTATAATAAGTGAGCACTTCATCTCCATTTTCTGGAGGGGTAAAATGATACAACAGCAGGCGCGGTGAGGAATAAATCTGCTGCAGTGTCGTGTATGGCCCCCAGATGTCCTTTCCTCTGCCCCCTCCCCACCAAAGCTCTAAAATTTCTTGTCCACAGTTTTCTCTCTACAACAATGGTATGAATTTCAAAGCCTGTCCTCTATCAGCCCTTTCCTGCCAGGAAATAACACTGGAGGGTAGTAGGAACATCACAGAAGGTGGCATGGTTTCATTTACGCAGGCGTGATGATTAAATGGGAGACTTTCTACCCTTCCTGAGTGACTCACATCTTATTTTAGATTAATGTGGCCCTCTTGAGTCCCACTGGAGCTGAACATCACTAATCTGGTGTAGCATGGGTCTGAAATGTAAATCTCCTGAGCTTTCAATCTTTTAAACTTCATTTTGCACTAGCTACTTTCCATTCCCTCCCCGCTCACCACACATGCTCACACTCTCCAACATGGCCCCTAACAGACTAAACAACTTCCAGTTAGACCTAAATAAAAACTTCATTTTTTTTCTTTAATGCTGGACTAGGCTAGGCAGCCCAATCTAAAATCCCTTTTCTGATAAGCTAGACCTACTCAAAGGCAGACTCCTGGACCAAATGACCAGGAAATAGCAGCCATGCACCCTAGTCTTAATCTATGTGTCTGTGATCACTGCATGAGACATTTAAGAGAGCTATTTTCTCTAGGTTTATATAGGAAAATATCTCGGCCCCAGATCATCTCCAAGAAAGCTGACCCTATGTTTTCTGTCATCTTACTCTGGATTTCTTTTAGGTTCCTTTACGATTCTCATTGCCAAGCTCACAGCTTAGTTTGGAAGTTTTGGAAGACAGATTATGGTTATAGGAGAACTGTCCCTGCTTTCAGTAGCGTGCCAGGTAAGATGTTAGGAACACAAGATGCTGGTGTGCCTCTAGTCATTGCTTATTAGAAATCAAAAGGTTTGCTCGTTAGGATTTGCATAAACAATCAACAATTAAATGTTCAAAACGTTAACAAATGGTTAATTCATTTTTTCTGAAATTTTTAGGACACAACAACTCTCATAGATTAGGCTTTAAATTGGGTATATTTTCATGAGTGGTCTGACCTTTACTTTTTGGTGGGTATAAATAAGAACATAAAAGGAAGTTTACTGGAGGAAATCATTACGGTCTTTCCTGGTCCCAAAATGGCCTTCATCCCTCTCTTTGCTACCTGGGGAGGATTGGGAGGGCACTGGCTGCTTCCAGTCTTTCAGAAGAAGAAGCAGATGCAGGTCTACCTTATCTCCTTATACAATGGAAAGTATATTTCACAATCACTGTAACGGCAAGGATGAAGGATGAGCCATTCTATGTCTTTCTTTTGCAGCCCATGAGTCCTCAGGTCATGTCAGCGTTGGCTAAGATTAGAGCCACTTTAACAGTAATAAATGCCTGACATTATGGGGCCTGGAGCCTCTAATTCTCCCTAAATGATTCCTAGGCTTCCCTCTGCAAATAGGTTTCATCAAGCACCTTCTGGAGTGCCTTGTTGAGAAGAATAGACTCTCAGCAAGCCCTCCATATCTGCCTAGACATATTGGACTACTGCTGGCCAATTCAACTATTCAACAAATATTTGCCAAATACAGACTCTGTGTCAGAAACTGTGTTAAACTTGAAAATCTCCCAGTGACTATGACATGAGCTTAATCTAGGTCCCTTGTCACACTTTGGAAACCCACTTATTTACTTTGGAGATATCTACTGTTTAAGAAAATATAAGATTTTATTTTAATTTACTGGCATACTAGTACTAAAATATGGTGATAGAGGGTAGATAAGTACATGAATGTAGATAGACATCATTAGGTCACAATGGCAAGTTGCCTGTCCATTCTATCCTACCAAACCATCCGAGGTGTGGTGATGTGTTGGTTTCACAGAGGGCAAAATCAAACTCTCACTTTTCTAATCAAAAGTGAGAAGAAGAAAGTGTTTTAGGGAATATCAATTGTATAACTTTTTTATAAAGAAAAAAAGGTGTGATCTTCTCATTTGACAGATTGCCTAATGACTCTAGCATTTACCCTTTTAAGTTAGTGACCTATATTTGAATTTTCGTTACCTAGAAGCTACTGAACCAATCAAATTTTTGCAAAATTTCTCCAACTCTGCAAACATAGTTGACTATTTCCCAAGTTGAATGACAAACTCCTTAAGTGACTGTCAGTCCTGGGGCCACTGAGAGTCCTCATTTTTGTGATTCCTCCAGTGACTGCATAAAACAGGAAGGAACTCAGTTGCTGGGGAGAGTGACACAGATAACTTACTACCAAATAATATCATGGCACTGGAACTTATAGAGAAATACTGACTCGAGGCTTTGTCAAAGCTTCAGAAACTAGCTGCAGGAAGAGCTCAGTATCTAACCTGCTCAAGCAAGTTGGAGTTAGCTACCAGCCTTATACTTTTATGAGGTTGGAGAATCCAGATACTGTTCCGGGACTGAATGGGTGGCGTTTCTCATCAGAGGTTGTGTCCAAGAGATGACAGACAAAAAGGCAGTGGAAATTGTGGTTCTGCTCCCTTATGTTGTATAGGGCAGAAGCTGTTTTGGTGGAGATGAGTAAATAATATGTGTGCATGAAGTGGGAGGGAAGAGATTAAGAAAGAGAAAAAGAGAGAGATCCTGTGAAAATTATATCATCAGTAATTTTGTCATCATTTTTTCCTTATTGAGGATATGTTTTCTGAATGACTTTACAGTGCCATATAAAACCCAAAGTTACTCATTTCTAATTAAGCCTAAGGATATGCCTTGGATGGTATGGAATACAGTAGTCTCCTCTTATCTGCAGGGGATGCATTCAAAGACCCCCCAGTAGATGCTTGAAACTGCTGATAGTACCGAACCCTTCTATACTCTTTTTTCTTATACGTACATACCTATGATAAAGTTTAATTTGTAAATTAGGCACAGTAAGAGATTAACAGCAGTAACTTCTCGTTGGCATATCCAAACTGCCAGCATCACTACTCTTGTGCTTAGGGGCCATTAATAAGCAAAATAAGGGTTACTTGAACACAAGTACTGTGATACCTTGACAGTCAATCTGATAACCAAGATGGCTACTAAGTGGCTAACAGGTAGTAGTGGATACACTGGACAAAAGGATAATTCACCGCCTAGGAGGAACAGAGTGGGACACACGAGATTTCATCACGTTACTCAGAACAGTGTGTAATTTAAAACTTATGAATAATTTATTTCTGGAATTTTCCATTTAATATTTTGAACTGCAGTCAATCATGAATCTTGGAAAGTGAAAGCGCCCAATAAAGGAAGACTACTGTACTCAAGATTAATGGAATGCCTTGATTTACACTTGGGTCCCTGTGCTGTGTAGAATTTGGGGCTTAACTAAGTTCTCCAGCTGCCAGAACCTGAAGGAATAAATGGTCTCAGCACTTGTCAGAACTGGCTTAGAGCCTGAGAGAAGGAGAGTTGGATAGTTGATGGTTTAGATGCTACTCTGAGTTATCTGAGATACCAAAGAGCGAGGGGCACTGAAAAGTCTGCTAACAGGAGGTCCTGGCTGCTGAAGACTCTGGGACAGATGGCTGCCTCCACTGCCAGGAAGGCAACATCCAGGAATTATTGTGAGATCAAGTTCTAACTGTCTCAAGAACAACATTCCAGAGGCCACACAGGAAGTTTCCGCTTACTGAAGCTTATATTGTGTCTGCCTAGAACTAGGTCTCTGTACTCCTCTGACCTGCCAATAGGTCACTGTTGACCTCCTGGTACAGATATTTGCTTCTAATTGTATTCTCTTTGAGCAGAAAGTGATAATTTCTCACCCGAAAAATTTCATAGACTCAGACCCAGACTTATGAGTCCATGTCCCATCAAATACAAAGACCAAGACATCTGAGTCCCACTTAGAACGATAAGGTTAAAAAAAACTGGATTCAGAGTTATATAAGAAATTTTTTGAATTATATTTTTTATTCCAGTATATGCACATCCAATCAGCCTGTGAAATGCAACTTTCCCTACAGCTATGTGTCATTTGAGCCCTTCTGATGTCTCCAGAATTGATATTGACCTTTTCACATGAGAGTGCAGGAAATCTGACTATACCCTTTGATTCTCAGCCCCTCATCACACTCTTGCCTATGTCAGTGTCAGTGCAATGCTCCAATTTTGATATTTAGTCTGTGTCTAAGAACCAGCCTCATGGGCACTTCAGTTCAATTAACTGGATCCCTGCTTTGAGCCTGCCTTAGTAACCTGCCTCGGGTCTTCCTAGCACTGAGACCTTCTGTCCTCAATTTACATCTTCTCTTTTGTCTTTAGGCTTTCTGTTTCTAAAAGTTTATTATGAATTTCAGAATATTTAACTATTCTTAGTTTCTCTTTAATAGGTTTTACCCAATTACATGGATACCCTATACATTTTTGGAAGCAAAATGAACACAGAAACCTACTTTGGCATTTATCTAGTCAAAGTTCTTGGAGTTGACATTTGTAGTATTTTTGCCTGTTTTTTTGTTTTATTGGTTTTTGCCACCCAGCAAACATTTCCTCTTCTTTCTTCCAAAAATGGTATTTCATCTTCCTCTGGGAGACCATCTCCCTACAGTGTTCATTCAGTGGCTTTAGGTGACCATCTCTGCCTCCACACTGGGCACGCGACCCAATACAATGAACATATCTAATTTCCTGGCCAAAATCATTGGTCCAAGTTTGGGAATGTGACCTAATTTAGGCCAATAAGTGTCCAAACTTTTGTTCAAACTATTGCTGGGGGTGGGGAAGGGGGAACTCTTCTTGACATGGACTTGGTGCTGGGAGGATATAAGGTGGGAGCTATTGGCAGCCATCTTGCCTCAAGTGGTTTAGGGAGCTTTCCTGAGAATGGAGCAAATACAAAGAAATGCAAGACAAAGAGATATAGAGATTCTGAGGCCTGTTGACATCATTTGAGTTCCCATATCCCAAGCATGACTGAACTGCACTACCTCTGTTCTCTTCAGCTCATTAAGTATTTTTGTCCTTGTCAATTTGAGTTGAGTTTTCAGACACCTAAAGACCATTGACTATTTCAGGTCTATTTTCCTCATGACTGATGTTATGGTGAGAGTCTCTTTCTACAGTCGTTATACCGTGTTTGAACTTACTATTCAGTCACATCAAAGCTATAGATATAGGGTGGAAATACAAGTCACAGGCTAGCCATAATCATTGCAAGATGAATTATCCCAGGGACTAATGTTCCAGACAGTCTGCTAGGGTAAAACTAAGCAGAGAATCTTTTTTCCTTTGTGTGTTAAGAAACCAGAGCCATTTCTTATCCTGCTTCCACTTCCCATAAATGGTATGTCTGGAATAATGGTTGGAGGGTGGCAGAAAATATAAGACACAGGCCTGTTTCCCTCATTAGACCATAAAAGCTCCTTCAGGAAAAGTGCTTTATCTAGTTTACTATTGTATCCCTAGAAACGAGACTAGTGCCTCGCACAGGGCAGGTATTCAATAATTGTTGGCTGACTGAATAAGTAGAAAATGTATAAAATAGTGCTGCTTATAGACATACATTGTTCTATTTTTTTGTTCTTTGTCATCCTGAAGAAAAAGGCTTGTTACTTTCAGAGTTGTCTGAGGGCCTGTGGAGACCTGTGTGTGATATGCTCGTCAGTCACACTCACAACCACAAGCAAGTTCAAAGGAGCTTGTGGTCGTATGATATTCAGAATCCAACAAAATCCAGAATCCACAGAAATGAACTTTCCAAGCCACCCCTATTTACGGGATCCTGGAGTGCTGTTGATCTGGGAGGAACTGTCTATCACTGTGTCAATCACTGATACAATGAACAAATCTCAGAGGCGCGGCCTGAAGCTAAATGATGTTTAACTCTCTGTTGTCTATCTGGCAATGGGGTTCTAAATGTTTCTTTCTTTCAGGACCTTGGAATACTCTCAGATATGGTACTTGTTCCAAATTTAGCCAGCTGCAGACCATGGGGGCTTAGCATAAGGGAGGAAAGAGGAGGACTGCTTATATTTTGTGAAGCAAAGAAGCTCAAGGCTTCTGCAAGAGGGATTACCGTGGAGGAATAAGAAGTGTGAGATGAAGTGCAGAAAGGCTGTAGCTGGGACTCAGCCTCCAGCTGGAGCTGCGGCTGGCTCCTCGGTGATCAAGCTTTCACGGCAGATCATCCATTAACTTTGTCAAACCAATCACGATGCTCCTGGGTTATCGACACTGATAGTGGGGCAGAACTAATTAGGCAAACACAATCTCCAGGCACCCTGAAGACCAAACACTCTGTAGGGCCCATTAGTTCCTTCTTATCCCAGCCACTGTCTCCAGTTTGGACGGTTATATTTAAATAAAGGAGAACAGAAATCAGGACACGTGTAGTTGAGAGATGTGCCAGGTCTGGGACTGAGCCCAGAAATGCTGGGGCTGGGTCCAGGTGTTCAAGAAGAAGCCTTTCCTGCTGGGAGGTCAGATGGAATGAAAAGCCAGCTTGAGTTGTTCAGGAAGACGTGCTGGGCCTTTTTGTGATTGGAGGTCAAGTTAAATGAAAGCAAAGTCTTCCCCCTCTGTTCTCCGTCCTCCTCCTGTATGCTGGCAGCGAGAGTCTAACTAGGGAAAACTTGAGATTACTAGCAACAACCTAAACAATGGCATCCCTCCAAATCATGATAAAACCTTAGGGAATCTTCAAAATGTGCATCTTTTCCAGGACTCAAGTAGCTCCTAGGGCTGGAAAAAAGTGCACTAAAGCCTAATCTCTCTAACTTACAAAAACTCTCCTTGAAAATGAGGCCAATCAGGGAAGTTTTGTGGAGCCCTTGCTATGCAGATACACTGATGATGACACGGTCTGCTCTGGATGATGCAGAGGATGTGACAGCTGAGACAGCTGAGACAGGCTCCAAACTAATCATGTAATGTGAATAGTAGAGACAGGCAGGGGCTGGAACTACCTGCTCTTTACAACTCAGTTTGCCATCTTGCTACTTGCCATAAGATTTAAGACAATTAAAAAGAAAAATAGCAGTTAATGTCCAGACAGAATGTAAAAATGAGAAAGAGACAGAAAATAACTTTTACTTTAGGAATGGTTCTGGAAAACCCCAGTGCCATCACAGAAATATTTCAGATATGCTATTTTCCTCCCATGAACAAACAAAAACTAATTGTGAAGAGGTTGAGTCAACAGGAGCATCACTGACCTGAACCTCATTATTCAACCCACCTGGACTCTGCAGAAATTGTGTCAGTTCAATGGCCGCCATGACCCGTGGCATTCTCCTGCTTCTTTGAATCCTCCTTCTTAGTCTCGTTCTCTGAATTCATCTTCTAGCCAGTGAGGTTTTAGTTCTCGGCCTCTGTTCTTTTTTTAGACTCTTTCCCTTGGTGAACATATCCACTCACTCATGTTTATCTGTACCTTCGGCAGCCAGCTTTATTTCTGGCTCTGATCTTGTTTTCAAATTATTACCTTTATCTCTCCAGCTGCCTAATGGACATTTCTACCTAAATATTTTGCTATCATCTCAAACCCAACATGTCTATGATTAATGTATCATCCCCTCAGCCCAGTCCTGGCCTCTTCTCTGATTTCTGTTAATGATTTCATGATATTCTCAGGTCTCTAGCCTCAAAACAAAGAAAAACTCTGACTTAGTCCTATTTATCTCTTAGTGTCAGTCATTATTTCCTATCAGTTCTTCTTTGTGCCTTTTCTTACTTTTGTTTCATTCTTCCCCTTTCTAGCTTGCACCCCATAATTCATCTGACAATTGAGTTATATAAGTTGAACCACATGAAATTGTCATTCTTTTTGGTCAACATGGTCAAATAGTGGCAATTTCAAATGGTTCATTCTAATACAGTAGCTGATCAGAGCTGTCTCCCAGGCTGCATGGGAAACTAATGAAGTTTAGATTCTGGTCTTTTAGGAAACAGCTCAACCCTGTCTTAACTCTCAATATTTGAAACATTTTCTGGTGCTCTGGAGTGCATAGAAATATTTTGACTTTCCAGTTGTGCTTACATAGTTCAGGCGTTCCTGTGGCCACATATCTCACCCCCCAACCCCCCACCCACCTGTCAGATTTGGGGCAGGGGGCCCTGAGAACATATTTCTGTGACACCACTTTAAATTCGCTTTGGAAGTATCAATGGAATAAATTTTTAATCAGTCAACCAGGGCTTTAATGCCTGTACTTCACTTACTTGCTTCTACCAGAAAGAAAGATCCTGTAGGGATGCACGGGACTCTGTTGTTTTGCCCTCTGCTCTGACGCAGTCGCTGGCCTTCAGGGCACAGTTTCAGGCCCATCTGTTCAATCAAGCTTTTGCCTGATTGACATGGGAGAATCATCCAGGTGAGAAGTCCCTTAGATTATTATCTTCTTCTTTTTTGTGTGTGCAACCAGAGAGCCCTGGAACTGCAGCCTCCTCCAAGTGGCCTAAATGAACAAATGCATAAGCAATGTTTTCTGTAGCAATTATATCCATTCCAAAAACTTCCTCTTCAAATCCTCTGTGGAACAAGTCAGCATATAAACATATACATAAATAATAAATTTAAAACATTCCTAATGGTAGCTTAAAAAAAACTCTCCCTGCTTTAAAAGTAAGACCTTTTATTTTAAAACAAGCATTTCTATTCTCATTCCGTTGAAAAGATGACTATGAAGTATTTTTCTGCCTACGTATTTTTAAAATTTTTATTCTCAAATATATACAATAGCAGAGAGACTAGTATAATAAACCCCCATGTACCATCATCTAGCTTCTACAGTTATCAATACTTTGTCAATTGTGTATTGTGGATCAAGGCTGCCCCAGGGAGAGAAGCCCAAGGCGTCCTGGCCTACATGCCTATCTATATGACCCTATTCATAGCTAAAGTTATACAACCACACAATAACCAGACCCCACCTGCACTGATACCATTTTAATGACTTTTTACATCATCTTTCCTTTGTCTAGTAGAAAATAAGTCACGTACCCATGTCTTATAAAATTAGCCCTACCCTCAACACATTGCAGCCCTTCACTGCCGAGGGTTCCTGTCCCCATGCTATTCTCTGAATAAAAGAGCACCTCTACTAGACCTTGAGAGTCCGGGAAATCTTTCTTTTGACTCTTGGGCTCACCAAGCCCGCATCATTGTCTATCCTCCTGTATTTTTTCCTGGAATATTTTAAAGCACACTAATCCATTTAATCTACAAATATTTCAGTATACATAACTAACTGATACAAGCATGTAAAAGTATAACCAGTATGCCATTTTCTCCTCCAAAAGTTTAAAAGCGATTATTCATTTCATTAAAATGCCCGGTCCACATTCAGTGCAAACAGTAAGGCTCTAAAATCTCTTGTATTTGTTAACAGTGTTCCTCCTCCCTCTTTATTCTATGCCATTGATTCACGATTTATACAGCAGCACTTCCCACTCTCTGAATTTGACTCTTGACTTTGTATGGTGGAGTATATTTTATTACTCCATCCCTCATATTTCCTGTAAACTGGTACTTAGATCTAGAAACTCAGACTTTAATTGGACCTTTAGACTCAGGTCCAATTTTTTAAACAAGAATATTCTGTAGGTGATGCTGTAGATTTCCTATTTCCTTCTATCAGGAGGCATATAATATCTGGTTGTCCTACTTAGTGTTGCTAAGATTAATCAGAGGAAATGTCAAGGCCTCCATTTCTCATTCTTTGCAAAGAAAGCTTGAAATGTGTACACGATGGTCTACACCTCCTCATTCAAGAGACTTTCCCAGAAAATGAACTTCACAGCCGTGTGCTCAGTACTCAAGGACAACTGAGAAGTCTAAGTCTAACAGAGCATTTACCTTTAAGAAATTTATACTCCCATGGGAGAGGCAGAGACACAAAGATGTGCATGAGCTGTGAACAAGCAACAATGTATGCTTTAGAAAACAGTACAAACAAGGTACTGCATTATTAATAGCCATAAGACTTTCACAGATGCTATTTGGCGTAGGAAATCAAAAATGAGAGAAAGAAATATGGTCAGGCAGTTTTCAGGAAGTTTTCTCTGAAGAAGTGCCTTTGAGCGAGATTTGAAGGATTTGCGGGATTTACCAGCAGAGAGAAGGAAAGAGACGTGGGCACATAAAATGAGCTAGCTAAAGACCAGTGGGAAAGAAATGCACAGGGGGTCCTGGGCACAGTACTTTAGTCGAGTTTGTTCCATTAACACCACTTTCTCATTAACTCTGTACTTGAATAAGTACCTGTGTAAAAAGGGGCTCAGCAGGTCTCCATAATGACTGTAGCTATCTGAGTCAAGTGCCTTGGTGTCACGGTCACATGCTTTGAAGGATGAGCTAAGAAGTGACCTCATTTAGGGCAGTGGTTTTCAAACTTAGTAAATTTGTTAAAATGGAGACGCCCAGCTTAACACCCAGAGATTCTTTGTCTGGGGTGGAGCCCAGGAATTTGCACTTTTTACAAGCACTGTAAGAGAGTCTGATGCAGGTAGTCTAAGAACTGCATTTTGAGAAACAGTATCTAGGGGTAATAGATGCCTAAGATGATAGCAGATGGTCTGCTTCAGGGGATCACAAGAATTTTCTCAGCCAGTTTTAGTAATGATGATGATATTGAGCATTATATGCGAGGAGCCATGCTAAGCTTTTCACGTGCTTTTTCACACTGAGTTCCCACAATACCAACCAAAGAGGTAGGCATTATTTATATCCCCATTTTAGAAATGAGGAAACTGAGGTTTAAATGAGCTAAGCTTGCATAGCAACAGGGGAAATGAAATTTAAATCGAGGTGTATTTGATTTCAAAGGCAGCAATTCTAGTTTGACCTTGAAACATACAATTATTGACAATGTTTCTCCTCTCCCATAGCCATATATATTCTATGCCACAATTTTAAGGGTATATACCAACTCTCCTGGTGCCACAGGCTTTGCTGTCACCTCTGGCAAAGGATCACCTTTCAGCTTACTTGTTTGCACATTTAAAAAAGGAAGGCTATTGTATGACAGAATGTAAACTCTCAGGGGAAAGGTGTAAAATGAAACAAAGTATGAGTTTGCTGTTTGTTCACAGGCAGAGAACCCCTGTTCCCCCCACTTCGCCCAAGTGCTGCATTTCCTCTCATCCCTTGGTAGATGGGCCGGTCTGCTCTCCATTCTGCTTGTAACATCACAAATGCAATAGTCCAAAATAGAATGTTTCCAAAGATTAAACTTGCTTTTCTCACACATGGCTTTAGTTAGAGATGGAGCTGGGATTGAAAACTCTAACTATTTCAGGAAATGAAATACAATTTTATATTTTCATGGTGTCTGTAAAATACTTTATGGCATCTTAATGTTTGTGTGTGTGTATATATATATATATATTTGGGGGGGGTTCCTCTGAAATTTATGCTATACTTTCTTTGGATGGAAGCTGCAAAGAGAAGAGGGAATCCTGCACCTTTGCAAACATCTCAGTTTCAAATAAATGTTAAATAAAGACTTTGTCTAATGTCAAAATCTGGGAAATTGTGGGGGGAGTGCATTGAATCACCCATGATAACTTCAACCCCTAATTAGTTTTAAAATGTACTTCTTATAAAGATGTTTGGGAGGAAAAGAACCACATAGATTTGCTGGTTTGCTTGGCTTGAATGAAATACTGTCAGATTTATTTAAAGCAAGTCATTACTTTGTGTTTACTATTTATTCTTTGTACCTAGTGAAATGAATAGGAGTTTTGGGGAAGTCATTGATTTCACAAGGTAGGTTGGATTTGCTCTTTATATGAAATAGGAAGATGCCTTTCAACTGTGGGTTCTGGCATCCTCATGCAGAGAAATACACTTTAACTACAAAACAGCATGTTCTGAGTCTGTTTTCTCTGGATAGTAGTAGCAGGAACACAGTGTTCATTTAAATTAAACCAGTTCCTCGGATAATAACAAAGTAATTAAAGAAACCACCAAGGAAAAAGAGCCAATTTGTTTGAATCCTGTTCATAAAAACTACATCAAGAGCCTGAAGGTACAAAATAATGTGGATAAGATGGCAGATTGATGATTTTTTAAAATTCTGCGTGGGATGCCTCTTGATATTAATTCAAATGAGTATCCCTCATCTGAAAAATAATACAAGATGCAAAATTTTTTCTCCTTCTTAAGAGAAATGAAATTCTACTAAAATACCCAGATAAGAAATTGCTACATAGCTTGAAGTTCACTTGACCTCTAGTAATATCTTAACATCAGAACATTATGATTTATTCATATTTTCTTCATTCCCTTTGGAATTAGAGGGGTCTTTTTCTTTAACGCTTTCAAGAGTTTGAAATTCATACCGACTCGTCCTAGATGATATTACCTGAATCACAAGGAGATGTTTTCGGGCATCAATGAGTTTCCTATTTTTGTCAGTGACAAAAATCTAAATGGAGTTAAAAATGTGTATTGTATTTTCACATTAGCATTAGACACTGAAGGTTGTTTTAAAGGAAAAACACACTGGTAAAATACCTCTTACCTTTACGCTCAATCAGTGTCACAGTGAGAAGTTAAATCTAGGTCCCCAAACAAAATTTCCAATTGCTGTTTGTGCATTTTGGCAGAATAACTGTTCTTTTTCGAAGAGCAGTTTTCTTGGCCACATTTTGCTTCTCCCCCTGAAATATGGGGCCACTTAATTACACCTATGTCAATGAAGGAAATAAAGAAAAGCAGGCACACTAGAGGATCTGTCAACTGAGGGATGGCAAACCCTGTCATAGAAGAACAACCTACAGAAAAATATCAATGAACTTACAATGAACTAACATTAGAGAGGAAAAATATTGTACAGGAGGAAGACATTTCCTCTACTCATTCTGCGTCCTTCTGGCCAGACAATGAATTAAATTCACATGGGACAGAATAACAGGAGAAAATTAAACAAAGCTTTATAACATGTACACATGGGAGAGGCCCAGGCAAGGTGAGCAACTCGCCAAAATGGCTGACGCCACCATCTTAAATATCATCTTCAGCTAAAGACAAAGGAGGATGTTGGGGGTGGGGGGAGTTAGTTATGGGATATTACCAGAAAAGCAACGTAAATAAAAGTAATGTTATTATGCAGACTTAAGTCCTTGCCTGATAAGAGTTTCTAGAGATAAGGTTGTAGGGGAGGAAGACATTTCCTCTACTCATTCTGCGTCCTTCTGGCCGGAGAATGAATTAAATTCACATGAGACAGAATAACAGGAGAAAATTAAACAAAGCTTTATAACATGTACACATGGGAGAGGCCCAGGCAAGGTGAGCAACTCGCCAAAATGGCTGAAGCCACCACCTTAAATATCATCTTCAGCTGAAGACAAAGGAGGATGTTGGGAGTAGAGGGGGAGTCGATCATGGGAGATTACCACACAAGTATAGTAAACAAATGCAGATTTAAGTCCTTGCCTTTAGCATTGATTAAGAGTTTCTAGAGATAAGGTCATCTGCGCCAACTCTTCCTGGTACAGAGAGGGAAACACCTTTACAGATGGAGATTTCCTTTACAATGTAAATGCCTCTTATCAAACGGTAAGTAAATTCTACTCCTGAGCCTCCTTCCCATCTGCAGTTTTTAAAAGTAACCAGGCTAAAATAATCCTCATGCCAAAGAGACATATCTTGGGGTGGCCAATTCCCATCCCCTACAAGGTCATACCCCTTCTTCCTGGTACAGAGACACCTTTAAAGATGGAGATTTCCTTTACAAATGTAAATGTCTCTTAACAAAGGGTAACTTCTACTTCTCAGAGTTTCTCTCATGTCTGCAGTTTTTTTCTTTCTTTTTTCTTTTTTTTTTTTGAGGAAGATTAGCCCTGAGCTAACATCCACCACCACCCTGAGCTAATGTCCGTGCCCATCCTCCTCTACTTTATGTGGGACCCCCGCCACAGCATGGCTTGCCAAGCAGTGCCTAGGTCCACACCCAGGATCCGAGCCAGCGAACCCTGGGCTGCCAAAGCAGAACATGCGAACTTAAACACCTGTGCCACTGGGCTGGCCCCTCATGTCTGAAGTTTTTAAAAGTAACCAGGCCAAAATAATCCTCATGGCAAAGAGATGTATCTTGGGGTGGCCAATTATAGTCCCCCACAATATACATATAATGTCTTAAAAGGGTTCCTGGACCCAGTTCCAACCTGAGTTGGGGAGGGTTCCACCCACACCAACAAACAATTCTCTGACATAAGTAGGGTGTTCTGACCCTATCTACCTGGAGACAGCATCAGACTACACAAGGTAAGGGTTAGTCTATAAGACTGCCCCGCCTCCACTTCAGACACCACTCACAAGCCCAGGTGGTTACCTGTGCTTCTGCTGGTAATGGCTAACAGACTGGAGGTTTCAATGACCCCCTCCAACTCAGAATGCCAATTTGCAAACCCAAGTTGTTACCTGTACTTCTGATTGACTGGCTATAGAGAAGAGGTTCTTATGACCCCCTCCTCTGGTTCAATTAATTTGCTAGAGTGGCTCACAGAACTCAAGAGAAACATTTACTTACTAGATCACCAGTTTATTATAAAAGGATATAACTCAGGAACAGCTGGATGGAAGAGATGCATAGGGCAAGGGATGGGGAAAGGGTGCAGAGCTTCCACGCTCTTTCCAGGCTCGCCGCTCTCCCCAAATCTCCACAAGTTCACCAACCCAGAAGGTCTCCGAACCCTCTCCTTTTGGATTTTTATGGAGGCACAGGCATGATTGATTAAATAATTGGCCGTTGTAGACTGATTCAACCTCTAGCCCCTCTCTCCTCTCAAGGTCAGGGGAGTGGGACTGAGAATTCCAGCCCTCTAATTACATGGTTGGCTCCATTGGCAACCAGCTCCCATCTTTGGGTTCTTTTCAAAAGTCACTGCATTAACATAGCAAATGACACTTTTATTATTCAATACACTTTTGAAATTCCAAGGGTTTTGGGAGCTGTGAATCAGTAAATATGGGCAAAGACCAAATATATATAAGAAATATATATTTGTTCATTCAGATGACCAAAATATATTTCTTCTAAATCACAATATTGCAATATCCAACTTGCTCATTAACAAAATGAAAAGGAAAGAACTTAAAATTGTATTCCACAAACATATGGAATATACTTCACCGTCTTGTTTTGGCCAGTTAAGAAGGAAGAAAGAAGAAGTTTGAAAAAAATTATATAGGAAATAAAGGAGAAAAAGAGAAAAAGTGAAAAGAAGGGGAGTGGATTAGAAAGGTAGAATGGAAGAAGAAAGACAATAGGACTAAAATTGGGAGAGAAAATCTAGGAGGAAGAGGAATATTGCGGAGCAGGAAGAATTCAGTGGGCTTTGCCCACCCTCATCCTGTTCTCTACAATTCCATCTTTTGACTCTGGTTTGCCATCCCTCCTTGCAATTGGTGGATCCCCTCTGAGACATCAAACTCCCTATCTTCAGTCTCTCAGGCCCACTGGTTTGCTCAGTGTTAACCTAGGTCCAGCCATGGGAGGGACTCCTTCAAGCAAAGTGTGGACAGGAGGAAGACTTTTCAGAGATTTGACCTCAGCTCTATGTCTTAACTGTGGAACTTTTTCCTTACCAGCTGGTAGCACAGGTTGTTTTTGTTGATCTTAAATCAGGGATAGTTAAGACATTTACTTTTAGAAAATTCTCCCTGGTTGACATAAAGTTCAGCTAAGAGCAGGATCTAGTATGGTTGCCTACTCATTCTTAAACACTTGTATACATTCTGAGGGTTTGAATGTTATGTCTATTTTACCTAAAAGAAGCGTTAAGTTTGAGATCTCTGTTAATTTTCTGTAAGTAATTTTTGTTAACTTATAAGTATTTGTAATAAAGAGCTTGTTTTAGAGGTCCATTCTTCTAGTCATTTCTGGTTCAGTATCCTGGGGTTGCTTTGTTTTTCTGAATCCTGGGACACTGGCTATGTCTATCATGGATCGTGTTTTTTCCTAGTTTGTTTATTGCTCCTTTAAAAACAAACTGAGCAGTCTGCTATGTTCTAGAAGATTCTGATGAAGCAACACTAAGCTATGCAGGAAAGCTAACATTCTCTTGCTGGTAAGAAAGAAAATTGCAGAAGTAGGTTTGCAAACCTTCAGACTCTCAATTGAGAGAGTCATAGAGCTATATTTCCAAGACTGGTGGGAAGAAATCCCAAAGCCTTTAAAAGAGGCTCCTGAGCAATGAAACAACATCCATGATATATTTTTCTGGATGATATAGTCCACCAATGAACATTTAATCAACTTCTACTAAGTCCAATGAACTGCACTAGATTCTGGAGACTTAAAATTGAATTTAAACATAATCCTTACCATGAAGGATCTTATAATCAAGTGAAGGATTAATTGAAAGCTCATTCATTCCTCTAACCTATTGGTTTTTGTTTGTTTGTTTAATGTTTACTATGTTCTAACTCAGATTTGTGTCTGCAACCTAATTTTGTCCACTCTAACTTTTGTTTCAATAACTGGGCATACAGCCCTCCTCTGAATTAGGACTTTACTAAGTCATTTTTGGTGTGACAGCTTTAGCAAACATTCCATAGTATAAGGACAAGATAGAACGCTTATGCCGCCCCCGATTTTTCTCCATGGTCGTGAATGCACCATCTCTAGCAAAGTGATTAAGGACAAGAATGATTGTCAGCAGTGAGAAAGTTTCAGAGATGATTGTGACAGAATGGAGGGAACCTTAATAAGAGCAAGCAATCTACATGCCATACAAATAGGCTGCGGTTGATTGACCACTCCTGATAAAAAAAAGTTAGCACAGTGGGTCATATATCATATGTTCGAGGTTAATCTATGACAGGTTGAGAGCCAGACTTCTAGCTTTGCCACCTATTACCGTATAATCCTGGGCAAGTCATTTAAGCCTGCTACACTTCAGTCTCTTCACCTGTAAAATCATATGCTGTTTAGAGTCAAGTGGGTTAATGCCCCAGGAAAGGGTTTATTATATACCACAGAGTAAGCACTATGAATATTCTTTTCTTCCTCATTCTCCAATTTTTGTTGTATTTAACTGGCCTGAACCTAGGATAGGTGATGGTCATTGAATTATCCCTGTGATGGATAATTTAGATTGTTATATACTCACTGTATTAGTTTCCTATTGCTAGTGTAACAAATTATCACAAATTTAGTGACTTAAAACAACACACATATGTTATTTTACAGTTCCAGAGGTCAGAAATATGAATGGGTCTTATGAGCTAAAATCAAGGTGTCAGCAGGGCTGTGTTCTCTGGAGGCTCTAGGGAAGAATCCATTTCTTTGCCTCTTCTGGTTTCTTGAGGCTGCCTGCATTCCTTGACTTATTGTTCCTCCTCCATCTTCAAAGCCAGCGGTGTAGCATCTTCAGATTTCTCTTATTACTCTGGCTCTCCTGCCTCCTTCTTTCACTTATAAGGACCCCTGTGATCAATTGGGCAGACCCGGGTAATCTGGGATAATCTGGGATAATCCCCTCACCTCAAAATCCTTGATTTAATCACAGTTGCAAAGTCCCTATTACCATATAAGGTAATATATTCAGAGTCCAAGGATTAGGACATAGACATCTTTGGGGGACCATTACTTTGCCTTCCTTATATATATATATATCAGTAAATGTCTAGAAGAATGCTCATTTACAAAAAAACTGGTAAATGTTACAACTATTGTATAAGATGGAAAAAGAGAATTAGGTCGAACAGTACTCATTTGAATTTGTATTATTTTAACATTTATTATGTGCATGCATTATAGTCATTCATTCATTCACTCATTCATTCAATAAACATTTGCCAAGCAACATCACCCCTGTGATTAACCAAATCAGTTTCTTCTCAATTGCGCTGCAAAATATACAAAGTAAAAATCAGCATCAGACTATTAACAGAGACTAAAAGATTTAGTTCCTTGTCAAAACAAGTCAAGAGTTTGAGTATGGTCCTTGCATGTTGCTCATCTCTGTTGCTCTGTTGTAAGTGAACTTGAGCTAAAGAAATTTGAGCCAATCATCAGATCCTCTGACTTAAAAAAAATGGGAAGTTTTCTTGAGATGTGAAAGCGGAAGAAATTCAATCTTATTTGTTTAATGGGTGAGAAGGTCTTCACTTTGGTATTTCCAAATCGAGCAAGTATCATTACCTCAGGGTAAGAAAACAGAGTTAATTCATGCATGCAGATTCAACTACTACAGCGGAAATTAGGATGATGTTAGCATGGTTGGAAAAGGAAGCTGGGAACCAGCTATCATTATATAAGGCATCAGGAGGCCAAGGTCCTTCCAGCAGGTTGGGTGTGGTCTGTATCATGTTAATCTTACTTTAAGTACCAGTTAAACAGTTTTTGTTTCAAAGAAAAGGCTGTGGTTTTTTTCTACCAGGTTCCCATCTTAGCTTGCATGGTGCTTTAAGATGTTCTGCAATGTAATTTCAGTATCTGAATTAATTTGAATAGGAAGAACAGTTAAATATGGATTGTTCACAGAGTATTTCAAAAGGCAATACCCTACTGTTGCCAGCCCACATATCACTAGCTGCTGAGTGACACCATGCATCACGTTTCATGGAAATAAAGGAGAGCTCCTTTGTTGTAAATTCATTCATATACTCATGGGAAATTGGGACACACAACAGATATAAATCAGCCTTTAATCCAAGTCCCAGGGTGGAGAGTGCAGAAGAGAGGAGGAAGAGTCAGTGGGAGAGAGAACTATAATGGTGTAGAGAATATAAGAGAATGTCTACTTGTTTCTCTGGGCAGGTTGGACCATTTATGTGTACTCTTGGACACTAATTTCTCTCTATGCTGTCGAATTCTCTCCTCCTTTCTTGCTCACTGGAGTTTCAGAGGAGGCTGACTTTGGTAAGAGAGAGCTCCAGCAGGACCTTCCTGGTTGCAAACACTAGGGCTTCATCTCACAGAAGGCATTTGTTCCGAAGCTGCTACTCCAGAAGGCTCTTTCTAACAGGCACAAGATTCCTGCAGGGCAAGACACTTGGCAGGTTGTAGAAGAATTATTTGTAGTGTGGGGGCCTAGAATTGGCCACCCCAAGATATGTCTCTTTGGCATGAGGATTATTGGGCTGGTTGCTTTTGATAAACTGGGGCAGGGAAGGAGGCTCTGAGGAGTGGAACTTGCTTGCCTTTTGTTAAGAGACATTTACATTGTAAGGGAAATCTCCATTTGTAAAGGTCCCTCCCTCTCTGTACCAGGAAGAAGAGGGGAATGACTTTATCTCTAGAAACTCTTAGTCAATACCAAAGGCAAGGACTTAAATCTGCATAATAATCTTATTCCTATTTCTGGTAACCTCCTGTAACTGACTCCCCCTACCCCCAACAACCTCCTTTGTCATTAGCTGAAGACGATATTTAAGGTGGGGGCTTCAGCCATTTTGGTGAGTTGCTCAACTTGCCTGAGCCTCTCCCATGTGTACATGTTATAAAGCTTTGTTTAATTTTCTCCTGTTATTCTGTCTCATGTGAATTTAATTCATTCTCTGGCCAGACAAACCCAGAGAGGGTACAGGAAATCTCTTCCTCCCCTACAGTAGACTCACTTAAAAGTCCCTCTGGGTATTGCACATCCAGAGGTAAACATAATTCCCAGCAGACTAAGAATTCTTTGGGGCTTGGGTTGTGAAGTTTGCACCCTCTTGCTGTGCACCTTGGGAATCCTTTATTCCCCTTCTCGAGCTGCCTCCACACAAGCATGTTTGTGCATGAACCTCTCATGGGCCAGGTAAGGTACAGATAGTGGTGCTTTACTGCTTCTGTTCAGCTGCTTGCAAGATAGTGAGTCTCCAATGCAGTGCCTACAGATTTTCAATGCCATTCTATTAGCCTAATCACAGGATAATTCTACTTGGATACAAAATTAGCAGCAGAATCATATTTTACTTTTAGCTTCTAATTAGCAACAGTCAAATGCTTTTATTAAACTATTCCAATCAAGTCTTCCCAGTGTCACGCATTCTGCTTATCACTGGGCCCACCTGCAGCCAGCTCTCTTCCTTGCCTCTTATCAGCAAAGCCAATTACTTTCTCCTGTGCTTGCTTCCTGGTTTTGCTTATAGACTCCACCACACCTCCACAACAAAGCCCACAGGGTATTAGGCGAATTCTATTCCTGATCCTCTCCCTCCGCCCTACATGCTACTACCTTGAGGTGCTCTGTGAGTTCTGGTCTGTCTTCTTTTCTACAAAGTGTTCATAGCATTACTTTTATTTAAATGTTTTCTTGCTTTTCTGGGTCTATCTATTGTTTCCCTCTCTTCTCCTTCATTGCTGCTTCTTCTACTCTTTTTTCATTTCTCCTTAGTTGTGCTTCCAAAGCCTTTTCTAACCCTCAATTAAGAATGACTTTTTAAAAATGTAATAATTCCTTACAAATTTCTGTCCCAAACAATTCCACCTTTTTATTAATTGATATGTTTCTATGGAGATGGTATTAGGTAATGAGAAAAGGCAGGCTGTTTGGCACTGAATAGAGTTTGCATCCATCATTTGCTAGGTGGATACATTTAGTAGTCTCGTCAGCCTGCCACAGTCTCAGTTTCTTCATCTCCCAAGTGGGACAATTATGCCTACTTGCAAGGGTGTGAGCCTTGCCTAAACTATGAGGTGGGGCCACTGAGATTGGTGAGCATTTACTGTGTTACCTTGCTTCCCCTTCAAGGTTTAGCATTTTTTTTAAAGCAATGTAGACACTGGTTAAGTAGACATCGGACTAAGAAACTTTGGAGGAATGCAAAGATGAATAAAACGATGACATGTGACATGGGGGAGTTTTAAGACCAGAAGAAGCAAAGTCAAAACCAGATCTAAACGAAAACAGAACCTTACGTACCAGGCACTTAATTGACTGCAACCTCAACTACATTGTAACAGAAAAGAATATTACCTTCCTGTAATAAAATCATACAACTAATTTATTCACCCCAATTTCCCCTCTCCTCATTACCTAGGGTATACCCCTCAAGAAACCATACAATTAACAGCTATATTATCAACAGTAACATAATTAATACCAGTGAAGCACTCTGAGGCAATGAAGTGGCGTAGGAAATCAAAATGGTATCTGTGTAATATTCATATTCAATTTAATAACTATTTAAATATTTATAAATTATCTGGCATTTTATATTTGCAAAATGCTTCACAACCACTTTTTATTAATTATTAGCTACCACTTATCCCTTGGCACTCAAGTTTCCAGATGCAGCACTGCTGATTTTTTTTATTAAAGAAACATTTAGCTTTATCAAGTGTTTCTCTAAGTTCTCATATCTAAAGCATTGGGCCACAAGGAAAAATAAAAGAAATCACAACAGAGATAGACATGATCTTTGCAGCATCTAATACCATTGTTTTAGAACTCAGAAAAGTGAAATGACTCATCCAAGGTCACAAGCTAGACCTATTAGTGGCTTGGCATGTAGAAGTCCTGGATTAGCCTAAGCCCTGGGGTTTAATTCTTGAATATATGGAAAAGTCGAAAAACTGTGACTGTGCTAACTGGATTAGTTATAACTGTAATCTGGTGACCAAATCTGAGCAGCATGCTTGCATTTTCCCAGGGGCTGTATAAGTCAGTTCTGTGTGATTAGAGTAGTGCCTAAAGCTGTTGAAGGCCAGGTTCCCCTAAAGCCATGAACATTTTCATACTAAATGCACTTCCCGGCATAAGTCGTGATGCCTTGAAATCAGTCTCATTCATGACTTTTCCCTCTACTGCCTGTGTTTTCAAAGGCCTTCGCTCCTGCTCGTTAGAATATGTGTTATATCATCTCCCCACACCAGACTCTGAACTCACCAAGAAAACTGGGATGTCTGACTACTACACTTTATATTTCCCTTCCACCTGGGCAGTGCCTGGCTTGTAGAAGGCACTCAACTATGTTCTTTGCACTCAGTTGATTGGAGGCCATCCCAGGATGGCAGGGCCTTGTTGACTCATCTTTGCCTTTAGAGTAGAGCCTAGCACAGTGGCGCCTTTTCAGTAAGGCTCAATGGGTATTTACTTTATGAACAAAAGGAAACATAGGCAGACATTTATTTATTTGTCATGATACATATAAGTGTCAGGTTTATAATCTGATAAAAATCAAGATTATCAGGTTGATAATCTGGTAAAAATCAAGAAAACAAGGATGAAGAGCTAAGTAACACCCCCCCACACACACCCACTATGTAGAGATCAAGCTGGAAGCCATCAGAAGCAGGTTCCAATTTGCCTTTTACATGTCTGAATTAATTTTTTATTGTGGTGAAACACACAAAAACAAAATTTACTAATTTAACCATATTAAAGTATACAATTCAGTGGCATCAGGTACATCCACAGTGTTGTGCAACCATCCCCACTATCTGGTTCCAGCATAGCACAATGTTTTTGTAGTTTGTAACACAGCTGTTTTATTACATCCAGTGGCTGAGGAATCAAGTGTACTATAAATACAATTCAGAGCTTAAGAAATATAACGGAATTAAGTCACAAAACTCTTCACTAAATTTGAAAAAGACTACTCCTTTCACTCTATCCTCATATTAAATTGTAGACTGATGAGACCTGTTGGCAAAAAAGAGGATAGTATAGGGAAAAATAATACAGGGTAGGAAACCATTCTCTTAAGATGCTGCTGACTTACTCTACCTGCTTGATTGTCAGGGCCTGGAATACAGCTGGTAACTGGGACGTAAATGGCCCACTTACCTTCACCAGGAACATTTAAAGGGGTCTCTAAATACAGACTTTAGGAAGGTGACAAAAAGGATTGTGGATTCCGATAATCCACACTAGAATAAGAACTATGTACATTTAGTAAACATTTAACTTCAGCATAATTAATTATGCACAGCAAATACAAAAAATACAGTGTGGCTCTGGAATTAACTGCTGAGCTTCATCATTAGGAACAGGTGAAAATTTTACCCAGGGGTGCTCAAGGGCAGTGCCTGAACACTATAACTGTCTGTGTCCCTTACCAGGTGATGAAAGACTGAGAGCTTTCATGTCTTTAATTTTTCATTTTTTGTGGTGAGGAAGATTGTACCTAAGCTAACATCTGTGACAATCTTCCTCTATTTTCTATGTGGGACACTGCCACAGCATGGCTTGATGAGTCGTGTGTAGGCCTGTCCCTGGGATCAGAACCATAAACCCTTGGCCGCCAAAGCGGAGCACACAGACTTAACCACTATGCCACTGGGCTGGCCCCACGTGCCTTTAATTTTAAGCTAAGATCAGCCAGTATTTGATCAAAGATTCTATTTCAATAGAAAGTATCTCCATTAACTATTCTCAAGAAAGTTGTATTTCAGTATAGTCAGCAAAAATCTAGTCCCAGTCTCTTTTTGAGTGGCAAGTTAGCTCTGTCTCTGTATTTCTTTCGTTTCTCTCCTGAACACTGATCCAGCAATGGGAATAAGCTTTGGACCAGAAAAAAGACTTTTAGATTGAATCTGATATTAAAAACAACCACCCTCGTCTATTGTTCTGGTGATAGAAGTTATAACGCTTTCTGTGAAGCAACATTAAACTTTCCCTCTTTGCAGCAGCTGCTGTTCGGGATTTTACTGTGTAACAGTTTCATTGCCACTGTTGTGCAGGTGCTCAAATTTCAGCTTGCATGTGAAGCACCTCACCCAAGGAAACTTGCTGAAAATGCAGATTCTTAGGTGTTTCCCCTAGAGCTTCTGCTTCAGTAAGTCTGGGCTAGAACCTTCGAATCTGTGTGTTCCCAGTTCCCCCAGATAATTTTAATACAAGTGGTCTAAGGACTGCAGTTTGAGAAGCAACATATTGGGTTTGTTGCGAACAGTGCCAGGCCTTTCAACGCTACCTCAACCTTACATAACAGAGTTATATGAACTCAACTGTGAGTGTTTGTTTCTTTATTCCTGGCATCTTAGAACTTTTCCATATTAATAGTTTAAGTTAGATAAAATTGTCTCCTGTAAAATGGGGTGTAAAACCCACTTCACAGGGTTTTTATAAAGACGATTGGATAATTTAAGGGATCAGTCAAGTGCCTAGCATTTGGTAAGCACTCAATAAATAGTTTTAAAATGTTTTTCAAGAAAAGATCTTATCACCATCATCATTAGCAGCAATAGCACATCAGCATGAAATCACTAAAATATGTTTAGGAAACTGTCTCCATCCAGATTTTCCATTCCCTTTACCCTCATGGGGAGTTAAGGTTAATCTGAGTTCAAATTAAAGGTCATTAATCCTGGCTTCCACTCCATAAAAGACATGCCATTTGATTCTGTGAAAATTACTCAGGGGCCTCTGGTTTCTTACATCCAAGATGGAGATTAGACGTGACCCAAATATTTAAAAAGGATGAATTAAGAAACGTGATTTTAGTTGTAGGAGTCTGGCGAGAATGTTGGGGGTGGCCTTCTGGAGCACAGAAAAATTTCTTACACACTGATGCATCAACAAACCCTAAAGTCTTATTCTAGCCTTGCCTTTAATTTTTATTATTTTATTCTAAAGTTGTTGATAACTTCTCATTACTTTTTCCCCCTTGCTGCAATTTATGGTATGTTGTAGAGTAACTGAGTGCAAAGGCAGATGTTAACCTTCCAAGATCGTGACCACCCTTCCTTTGGGGTCACTTTGGAAATCCTCTTGACAACCTGATACCCTTCTTGTAGAGGCTGCTCGTTATCAGTGCTCCAAAGGTAGTAATTGTAGAGACAAAAGAGATGTAGATGGAGAATAACCATTTATCTTTGTATAGTTTGCAGCTTTGTAAGTGTCATTACATACGTTAATCTTTTATGAAGGGAACTGAAATTTAACAGTCTGACATATGAAGGTGCTTTATGTGCCCCCCGCTGCCATACATAACACGGTCATCGACAGAGATACCACAGATTTTCCAAAAGTGGTTTTATAAAAAAGCAAATTTTTTTTGCATCTAAGTTTTGAACCTACTAACCTCAAAACAACCCAAATTAACTCCTTCCTTCTTTCTTGGAAAAAAGTACAAAACACAAATGTACAGCTCTAAGATTTATATCAATGAAAACACCCAGTAGCTGTAACTCAGGAAAAGAAATAGAGCATTTCCAGCAGCCGAGATCCCCGTCCTCAGTACCTAAAGTGGCTCTGCCAATCGCCATCCCCTCCCTCCCTGCCCGCCACAGTTGCCCACAGGCTTGCCTCTCATGGGAACTATGTTTTGCTTTTCTTTATGGTTTTAACACCTAAGCAGGCATCCTTGCCGCCAACAAAAAGGTTAGTTTTCCTGAGTTTTGAATTTTGCATAAATGGAATTATAAATATATAATATTCTTTTTTTCCGCTGAAGATTGTTTTTTAGATTATTCATATTGTTTTGTGAAGCTATAGTTGATTTGTTTTTATTTTATAGTATTTCATTATTTGAACATACCACAGCTTATTTCTCAATTCTACTCTTGATGGACATTTCCTTTCTGTACTTTTTCATGTGTTTATTTGCTGTTTGGATATTCTTATTGTGAAGTGCCTGTACTAAAATTAAAAGAAAAAAAACCCCTCCATTTTCCCTCACAGTATGTCACTAAGTTATTTGTGATCTATACTCTGGTCGTTGGTTACTGTTCCTATTAACCAGGCATGGAGCTCTCCTGTAGTTAGTTCTAGTTATCTAAGATGTCACTTTAAAAATTCCTGGCAGGGGCCGGCCCGTGGCTGAGTGGTTGAGTTTGTGCACTCCACTTCGGCAGCCCAGGGTTTCAGCAGTTTGGATCCTGGGCAGAGACATGGCACCGCTCCTCAGGCCATGTTGAGGTGGTGCCTCACATGCCACAACTAGAAGGACCCACAACTAAAATATACAGCTATGTACTGGGGTGATTTGGGGAAAAAAAGCAAAAAAAAAAAAAAACTTCCTGGCAACTAATGGGTATCTCAAATCAATCTAATCCCTTAAATGCTCAATGAGAAAAAGTTCCATGAACACTATCCTTGGGAAGCATCATCTAAAGTACTCATGTCTTAGACATTCACAACAAGCATTTATAATAATAAAAGTTCTAAAGATCAGTGGAGTAAAGGAACCTACTCAATGTTATTTAATCCAACTTTTCTGAAATGTGTTTGAATTCAGAACATCTAATAACGTCTTATGGAGCACATTTCAGGAAAGCTTGGTCTAGAAGAGTCCCCTCTTGGTGGATTTTGACATCATAGGTCAGCATGTGGAGAATCAGGATAAAAAAGCTTCAAAGAGGATGTAATTATCTCAGAAATGAATTTACAAAGGATTGAAATGGAAAATTGGTTCATTTAGATCGGTTTTCTGTAGTTACTTTAAATATATGAGTGATTAAAAAACTAATAACTAATACTAAAGAATTTGATATAGAAATGATTATAAAGGTCAGGTTTGCACATCAGAAAGCTGACAATGCAATTATATTTCCATAATCTATTAATAGCTCAATTATTTCATAGATCAGATAATTAAGTGTTGTTCATTAATGATAATTTGTGTGTGTATCTCTGTGTGTGTAATGGAAAAATCACAGCTTTTTAATATTTAAAGGCAATGACTTATGATGAAATAGAGTTGAATGTATTTTTTGTTTTAACTTTTGTTGTGTGGATTTTTCAGTTTGGATATGTAGTCTAATTTCGCTTTTCCAAATTTCTCACTTGTAAATAACATTTCCAAAAGTACAAAAGTTAGCACTCAGAAAATCCTCACCTTCTTCTTTACTCTTAAGGAAAAAAAACTGAGAAAGACTAACTGCTTGTGAATGTCATTATTAAAGAAAACTGTCAATAAAATGGAAGCAGACCTTTACTTCGTAATCACTAATTTGCTCTTATTATGCAGAAATTTGCCACTCTACTAATAAAGTAGGTTACTTTTTACTGTTAGATTATTTGATGCTATTTCGATATAACAGCAAAATAAATGAAGTCACTAAATTTGCCATCACTTTATAGATGCTAGGTCCCTATAATGTATCTATTATGTCCCAACAATGCATCTGTGCAATTACACATGCCAATTGGCCCCTGATAGAGAAAGCATTAGAATAACCGCGGGAGGAATCCTTTTTGGCTGAGTATGTGATTGGAGATCACATTCACTGATCTCTTTTAGCCTCAAGGCTCTTGACTTTCTTTGCTGTCACTCAGGGCAATGGTTAGTTACTGTCAGAATGCAGCTATGATTGAGAAAGGCACTCGCTAAATACAGAAGTTTGAGGGAGGTGAGAATTCATATGAAGCTTAGCGAGTCTGGGAAGTTTTCCAGTTCTCCAGTGCTGTACTCAAGCACGAAGGCAAATTGAATTTTATTACTTAAAAGTAACAGGTGACATCAAACCATATTTTTTCATGGAGGCTCATTAGCAACATCCTTCTTAAGAAACTCATTGCAATAAAACTTTTTTCACCCAAGCTGGTCTTAAAGATTGCATTCATTTTGAAGTCCCTTCCATTTAAATTCCTTACTTTTTCACAGAAAATTTTAACAAAATAATAAGTCCATATTATTATTAAGAGGAACAGTTTTGTGATATAAATATTCTACAACCATCTGGACAAATAAATGCAAAATTAGAAAGTGTAACTAAACTGAATGTTGTTAATGATATTAGTTACTAAAATTGACGGGCCCGTGCTCTCAGGTTTGAAAACTCAAGTGTTTTTCTTCCTAACTTGGGGGACAATTTGAACTTTGGAGGCTAAGATTTATGATGGACAGTTAATCACAAACGACTGTCGTCCCTACGTCCCAATCCCACTGTAGAACTTTAATTTATGCAGGATGGTTTTAGGCATTTTTTTCTAGCTGTATAGAAAATTAAATCAAGGGTCCTCTACTTCATTTATCAAGATTATTTATTTCTTCCAGATAAAATATTTGGGAAAATTATTTTATGTCCAATTATTTTTCTTTTCAAAATATTTTGCATTAGGACTCACGGCGGTGTGGGGAATGAGAATCATACATGCTCCTCCTTTCCCCTCTTTAAGCAATTCATCTCCCTCTTTCTTTTTGGATTAAATTTTTATATGAAAATGTCCTGTGTCAGGGAAATGGGAGAATTCCCCCTGCCGCTTTTCCTTAAGGTTCTTACGTCTGGTCAAATAATTAAAAAGGCAGGTTAGCAGGAGAAAATCAAACAAAGTTTAATAGCATGTATATGGAGAAACCCAGGAGAAACTGAGTAACACAGCCAACTGGCTGAGTCTGCCTGTTTAAATATCTTCAGCCACGGACAAGGAGGACGGACAAGGAGGATATTTGGGGTAGTGACTTGGGGCTTCAAAGGGGAGGAAGGCAACTCACATGGAAATGGAAAAGCAAATGTTTGGTAAAGAGAACTTTGATAAAATAGGCTTAGCAAGGATCCTCCCAGTCTACAAAACCCAGAGTTATCTATGGTGATGGGCTGTCCGGGGGACATGCCTTTATTTTACATTTCTTTTGGGCAGTTAGGGGGGAAAGGTCGAATGTTCTTCCTGAGTCTGAGCCTTTATTGTCATCAGCACGAAATAATCCACATACCAGAGTGGTGCATCTTGGTGTGGCTTGCCCTGAACCCCATCAGTTCCCTTCTCTGAAACTTCCCTGGAAGTTTCACATATAAAAAGCTATAGAGAGAAAAACTGAGTTAGTAGCCAAGTGGTAAGAAATCTGCAAAGAGAGAAAAGAACATAGATTAGGAAGAAGATAAACAAGCAGAAAACAACAAACTGTCGCACATTTCCCCACATTCCATTAAAACAGTTCCTCCAGTCCTGGAAATAAGTCAGTCCAATAAAATGTGTGAGCTTCATTTATCTGATCGAAAATGTCAATCCTCTCTTTTAATAGATGTAAGTTAGATACTACTTTCCCAGTTTGATTTACATAAAAGCAACGTTTTTCACCAATGATTGCACAGGCTCCTTCTTGCTGGGCAGTCGGTGTATCCAGAGCACGTTGACTTTGGGGTACCACAGAGGCTAGGCTGTTCATCTCTGACTGGAGTACTTTCAAAGCTCACATGGTGGTGTTGAACTCTTGTCCCGTTACCATGGAGAGATTTAAGATCGCCTTTTCCAACTCGTAATCTCCAAAGCTGGGGAATAAGACTCTCAATGCTGAAAAGAACTTGGAGTTGTGATACACAAGCGGATTCTCCATGATTTCCCGACTGGCACGTTTATGTGGCACAATCTTATGAACAAAGGAACCTGGGTTTGTAATTTGGCTGGTGTTTCGGGTGGAGTATTTAGTGACAGAAGGGGCCAGGTATCCAGGTCCACAGTGTCTTGACCAACTAGATGGGAATCCTTTATATACTTTGTTGCCACATGAAATAAAAAGACCAGTGTGGTTCATAGACAAAGTTGGAACTGAATCTATAGTTCCGGTGGTCTAGAGAATTCCATGACCTATGCCACTTGTACTGTTAGTGCCTAAACATCTCCATTTTCCATGTGCTCCTGTCAATCTGTGTTAGAGTCATTTATAACTCCTGACAAATAGAAGTGGCAAGCAATAGGATATATTGGAGAATATGAGGAAGCCATTTGGTGTAAACCTAATTGGGTCTGACCTTGTTTTTCCAAAAGGGCCTGACCGTGGCTGCTGAGCATGCATTGTATATTTGCTTTAGACATTCCGTATGGTAAGAACAAATGCCCTTGAGATAAAGGTACAACTTCCCTCCCCCTTTCAACGTTGGCATTTCCTTAAAGATTAAGCATGTTTCCTTAGGCTAGGAACTGATTGCTGCGCTCACCTGTGACCACCCAGCTCAAGACAAAAGACTTGCTTCCTGCTACACCCTCTGAGATAGCAGACCCCCTACCTGCTGTGTCCTTCAAGTGCTGTGCCGACAGGGCAATCTTGTGACTATTGTAAGAGGGACATTTCAATCATATGTGAAACATCCTCTTTGAGGGTATATAACCACCCTGTATACCCCTGCTTCTTTGGAGTGCTCCATTCCTTTGTGGAAGGAATCTCCCGGGCCATGGTCCTCACATTTTAATTCAGAATAAACTCTCCCAAATTTTCATTTATGGGTTGGTTATGGATTATTTTCATCGACATTCCCTTTAGAGGTCTGTGATGCCACCTGTGGAATCGAACCACAGAGTTTGATTACAATGTCATCCCAGTATGTCACCCAAGAAAGGTCCAGTGTCATGTTTATTTTCAGTGCAGAGGGAAAAACTTTCACCTATTGTCTTTATCTGGGCAAGGGAGAGTCCTGGAGCTTCTATAGAGTCTTTCTGGGGCCCAGATGACTCACCAGAAGAAGAGGCAGAGTGAAGTTTTCTGTGTCGTGCATATCATACCTGTTGTTCATCCATCTTCCATACTTAGTCCACCAGGTGTTCACTTCATCAGGAACAAAGACCAGTTCAGGTTCTTTGTGCTACCTAGCTGTTGAGATAACCAGCAGTCAGATTGATTAGTTAGTGTGGCCAGAACTTGGTAAACTGGCATAAAGGAGTGTTTGCTCTGTGCTCGACTTGGTAAAAAAGAGAGGTGTTAGGCCACAAGCCCAGCTGGGCTAGGGCAGCAGGATATCTTGCCTAGAGACTGAAGAAATGACCCAGAGACTGTGGACAAGACATATAGGTTTATCGGGCCCTACTTATGGGAAACCGTTCAGTGGTGGCTGGCTGGATCGAAATGTGTACCTGCAACCGCCCCCCAAGAGAAGCTTGTTTAAGTAGGCAGAGGGTAAAAGGCTGCATGCTTGCCAAAGGGCTGTCCTTTATATGACCAGCATTCCCAGAATAGTAGCTCACATGGAGGGGTTCTGTGTTCCTATAAGACACGATGTTCTTCTCGTGGAATAAGGGAGGGTCCGGGCTGGCCAGGCCCAGATCGTTACAGATCCCGGTAGCTGGGTTGCCTGCCCATCAGGGAGCCAAAAGGACACATGGTTGCAATGGGCCTGGGGCCTTTTGCTCAGCAAGCAAGGCCTAGGCACTACAAGCGGGTTAGTAAAAGCAAGACACAGGTTGGAAAAAAGCCCATAGTGGAGAGTTGGAGAGGGGAAATAAGGTAGATAGAGACCAGCACTCTCCAGCCAGCTTTTTAATAAATGACTAAAGGAATATATATATTTGCTAATAGTTTGTGTGTGTGTGTGTGTGTGTGTAGGGAGCTTTTAAATGCGAAGTGGAGAAAACAGGTGAAAGCAAGTTTTCTTGATCCATGATCTTGGGAAAAGCTGTCTGCTTCATGATGTCGGCTGCTTCTGAGGCCTGGGAATTGGCCCCGGAAATCCTTAATTTAAGGTCGCCTGTGGGGACTGTCTCCCAGGTGTCTTGAGAGCAATATCCTGGATCTATTTTGGTGTGGCTTAGATGGATCCAGCAAGATTTTTCCTTTATTTTGATGGCAGTATGGGTGGTCAGTAGGACTTCATAAGGTCCTTGCAAGTGAGGTGACAGTGCATTTTTTTCTTTTAAAGACCTTGATGTACACCCAATCTTCTGGTCGAAAGGAATGGCTAGGTTTGTCAGAAGATGGGGGCCAGACCTCCTTTACCTATTGATGATATGCTTCAAGAATGCTAGTTAATTTCCATATACACAATTAACTGTATATAGCTAGTCATAGTATCAAATTGTTCACTTAAGTTCTCATAATATTCACTTAATCCATGAATCAAAGGTTTAGAGATGCCAGTAGGCATCAAGTGTCCAAAAACTATTTCAAAAGGAGTCAATCCATGTCTCCTATTTGGAGTATTTCCATCTTTATAAGGGCCAAGGGCAGAGCTTCCGGCCATTTAAGTCCAGTTTCTTGACAGACATTTCCTAAAGTCCGTTTTATATCTAGATTCTTATGTTCCAGTTGCCCTGATAACTGAGGGTGATCTGGGGTATGAATTTTACTGAGTACCACAGAGATTTTGCAAGCAAGTGGTTTATCTCTTCTGTAAAATGAGTTCCTTGGTCTGATTCAATCCATAAAGGAATGCCCAAACAAGGCATAACTTCAGTTATTAATTTCCTTACCAGTGTTGTGGTGTCGATATGTTTAGTCAGATAGCATTCAGTCCATCTACTAAACATGTGGGAGGTAACCAAACAGTAAGAGCTGGGGGCTGGGAGCAAGTCTATAAAGTCCATTTGGAGTGCAGCCTCTAGTTGCGCCACTTCCTGGTCATTTGCAGGAGGGACTGGGAGAGGGTCTGGCCATCTATTTCCCCTGTGAGGGAGGTTTTCTCCAGGGGGTCGTCTGGCCTGTCTGATAACTACTGTGTAATCTTGGGCTGGAAGAACGCCCCTTAGCAGCCAGTCAAAATCTGTGTGTGTGTCGGGGGGGGGGGGGGGAGCGGTTATGAATAGCTACTAATCTTTCTAATTCCTCTCTAGACTTGGTAGGATCTTCTGACAATGGAGGCAGGAGAGTTTTATGACTCGATAAGTCAGCTGCTGTCCAGGGGACATGAATTCTTTGCAGTGGATGTCCAGGATACATCTGCAGTGGACATTGCATAGGAACCCCTGAGGCTGGCAGAGCCTGATTACAGAGCCCTGGAAAGCAGGAGGAGTTGTAAGGGACAGCCAAGTGAACCTTTCTGCTTTTTATGGCCGCTTCCACTAAATTCACTTCCTGGCTTTGAGCATTTACACAAGTAACCTGTATGTCTCTCACTTGGAGGTCAGGCCTGAGTGCCCCCTATAAGTCTTCTAGAGAAAGAGAAGTTAAAACAGGCAGCTGAATGCCCCTTTGAGAAGTTGGCATTCTAGGATCTAGGGGAGCTGGCTGAGGAGCTGGCTGAGGAGCTAAGTCCTGAGGGGGAGAGCCTGAACCAGGGGCCCAGAGATCCAAAATATCTTCTGGGGAATCAGGGACAGGGAGCTGGGGATATAGGGGATCATAGGAGGGAGGGGAAGGAGAATTTTCATTGAATTTACTTTTTAATCTTTGCTCTAAGTCTGACTTCTGATCTTCAATTTATTAAGAGATTCCTTAAGGCTAGCCATTATATTTGCGGGGTTTTCTTTTCAATTTGATCTTCCCATAAATACCAGTAAGGTAGCTGCTTGTTACAAGAGCTGTCTAAAATAGTTTTCAAACATAGTTTTTCCAATTCAAAAGATCGGTCGTCCAGCCATTGACAAGTAGGATCTCCATTTGTATATGCATTCCAACAGTGACTTAACCCAATAAGACTTTTTAAGGAAAGACTTGGAGGTAACCTTTCAGGCCTAGAGTAAATCTTTACTGTGGACAAAAGAGGTGTCCCTGGAGAGGGCGCAGATGATGTAGCCCCCATGATCCAAAAGTTCACTCCCAGAACTAGTCAGAGGAAGGAAAGACCTTCGTTGCACAGGTGGTAAGGATGGTGTCATGAAAATGGTGTATCCAGTCTCCCATGAGAGCATGGGATGCCCCCAGTCATAGACCCGCTAATCTGTGACACCAGGCAGGCACTACTGAAATGGGATTTTTCCAGCACTATCAAGCAACACAAGTTGAGACAACAAAGGCCCTTATGGACTGGGCTGTTTATGACAAACTCCCCTGAGAGCTTGACACAGCTGGACAAAGAGAGAGCTCAGAACCCCAGTCTGTTTGACTGGCCACCAAGGTGAAACCTGGTAAGTGCACCTTCTGTATGGTGGAGACCAAGGAGAATATTCTCACTGGTCAAGAAGCCAAATTCTCAAGATACGGAACAAGATGGAAGGAAAAACCTCATCCGGTTTTTTTCTTATATGCACAATGACAGCTTTAGCTAAGCCTTGGGTCTCTTGGAGCCAGAATAATACCTAGGAGGGAGGTGCCGCGGGGTTGGGGATCATGTGAGCTTTACAGAGTACCTCGTCGTTGCACAGATATTTTCTTGAAGTTGGTGGGGGACCTGTGTCATCTACCCCATTCTGTGACCAACTTATCCTTCCACGGGAGACTTTTTGAGGTGGTGAGCATCCTAATGGCTCTTAACTGCTCAACCCCTGCTCACCAAATTTGCAGCCTATTTGGCTTCCAAGATGCCCTTAGCAACAGCTTTCACTTCATGTGCACATTAACCCACAGCAAAGTTTGTCTAGTTAGACACCAGTTTGGTGAGAGCACCAAACCCGCTAGGCCTGTGGGGCCGGCCAAGATAACAGGCTCTAGGGCCTATGCCTGTGTCCTACCCCATGGTATTTCCTTCTTATGACACATGACACAAAAGACAGAGAGGAAAGAAAACACATAGTAGCTATCTCTGGGAGGAAAAGGAGCAATAAAGCCAAGCGTACTCTACCAGATTTACCGGAGTCACACAAGAAACTAGTTTCCAAAATGTTTTCTCCTGCTAACCTAAATTTAGAAAGAGAAAAAAATTCTCACCACTTGCTTCCACTGGACCCCTCAGATAGAGATTCCGGGAGGCTGGGGTGGTAAGAAATCTTACCTTTTGCTGACTTCCATCAGGCGACCCGGGATCTCCTCATCTGCAGTGGTCCCAGGCAGGAAGCAGTTCTTCCTGCCAGAGAAGCCAACTTGCCAGCCAGTGGGGATCCCGCTGCCACACCAAAACTGTCAGGGAAATGGGAGAATTCCCCCCACCCATTTTCCTTAAGGTTCTTATGTCTGGTCAAATAATTAAAAAGGCAGGTTAGCAGGAGAAAATCAAACAAAGTTTAATAGCATGTATACATGGAGAAACCCAGGAGAAACTGAGTAACTCAGCCAACTGGCCGAGGCTGCCTGTTTAAATATCTTCAGCCACAGACAAGGAGGACATTTATGGTAGTGACTTGGGGCTTCAAAGGGGAGGAAGGCAACTCACATGGAAGTGGAAAAGCAAATGTTTGGTAAAGAGAACTTTGATAAAATGGGCTTAACAAGGATCCTCCCAGTCTGCAAAACCCAGAGTTATCTATGGTGATGGGCTGTCTGGGGAACAGACCTTTATCTTACATTTCTTTTAGGCAGTTATGGGGGAAAGGTCGAATGTTCTTCCTGAGTCTGAGCCTTTATTGTCATCAGCAAGAAATAATCCACATGCCAGAGTGGTGCATTTTGGGGCAGCCTGCCCTGAACCCCATCAGCCACTTATCTCAGTCTCTTCCTAACAACAATTTACTCTGTCCTCAGCCCCACAAACCATGTTTGTAATGTCACACATTTTTAAATGATTTTAAAATCACTGTTTTGGGGACATTATTTTTGAAGGCAAATTTAAATATAACGTCTTTATCATTAATGGCTTATACCCAAGACCTTCTAGAATGACAACTTTCACTATCTCCTAGGTCCTGATGGAGGGGCGGGGATATCATTTATGGGGGAGCATTCCCTGGAGCTTCTGTCTGCTCTCTTCCTCTCTCCCTCTCCCTTTCTCCCTCCACCTGTCTTCCCTTCCTTCCATCCAGTCTCCCTCCCGGTCTATCTCTCCCTCCCTCCCTGCCTTCCTTTCTTTTTCTCTTTCTTTCTTAAATAAAACTGGCTCGCCCTATACTGAGTAAAACCAAAAGCCACAATCTACACTATGAATAGAGCTGAAATTACCAATTATGATGTGACTTGAGTATCTCTGATTTTTTGACAATTCAGAGACATCTTTACATTAATATCCAAATATATTAACAAATAATAAAAGTAGTTTAATCCACCATCCTGTTTAACTGTAAAAATTAGACCTCCCCCCTGATTTTCTAAAGATCCTCAGAGAATGCATATAGTTCACTGGCCCTTGCTTCTTACCTTCATTCCTTATTGTTCCCTTGGCTGCTTCTGGGGTTTCCTGGAGAAGATGCTGCCACGACCACAAAGGCCTCAGAGAAGGGGTCAGGGCAGGTAGTCCTCCCCTCTCTGTCTACTCCATAGACATAGCAAACCTTAAAAAAAGACAAAACTTACTTTTGAAAAAGTTTTAGATTTACAGAAGAGTTACAAAGATAATAAATCAAGTTTCTGTATATTCTTTATCCTGCTTCCCCTAATTTAACATCTTACATAAGGTTTCCTGGATTTGATGTGAATAATTTCATGTATTAATCAAACAAATAGTTATTAAGCAGCTCTCTGCTAGGCTTTAGGGGCACGGTGATCTGCAAGTTAGAGTTCCTGCCTCAGGGAGTTTGCAGTTTCACCTCCTGCATCTCGAAGTGAGTAACTTTTTTTTTAAGCTAATTGTGTTTATTGAGTCAATTTATCACTGCTAGCCTTCCAAAAAGTGTCATTTTTCTTTGAATTTTACTCCCACTATTGCTAGAAGTTATGCATGTTATTTCGTAATGAATATCTTATTTCTTCAGTTTCTATTTTTTTGTTATGTCTTACTTTTTTGTGAATGATTGAAATATATTAAGCCGAGTCTAGATTGTGGAAAGTTTAGAATGTTTGTTACCTAATTCATATGACAAGATCGTTCAGCTGCTTATCCCAAATCAAAGCTTATCCTGAGTGACATAGCAAAGGCAGACTTTTTAGAGTCAAAATTAGAAATTTGTGTATTATGAATATATATCCCTTTTTGATTAATATTTCTGCTTTTCTGGTGCAAATATTATTGATAGAACTGTGACATATCAACAGCTACTGGAACCCATTCTACAGATTATCTCTTCCAATGCCTTTTGGTTTTGTTTTAAGTTTCAAATATCTATGGCTATATGTCAATTCTTTGGCCGATTTCATTATACCAGTATTAAAATGTGAAGTGTTAAGGAAATGACTCCTTTCCATGTCTCACGAAACACATGGAGTTAAGTGAGACTTCAAAATGAAAATTTCAGATTTCTGAAGCAAGTAGTAATTAGAACCTCTGTGGGGGACTGGAATTGGCCACCCCAAGATATGTCTCTTTGGCATGAGGATTATTTGGGGCTGGTTACTTTAAAAAACTGCAGACAGGAAAGAAATTCTGAAAAGCAGAGTTTGCTTACCCTTTCTTAGGAGACATTTACATTGTAAAGGAAACCTCCACCTGTAAAGGTGTCTCCCTCTCTGTACCAGGAGAAAGGGGATGACCTTATCTCTAGAAACTCTTATCAATGTGGAAGGCAAGGACTCAAGTCTGCATAATAACCTGACTCTTGTTTACTGTACTTGTGTGGTAATCTCCCATGATCGACTCCCCCCACCCTCAACATTCTCCTTTGTCTTTAGCTAAGGATGATATTTAAGGTGGTGGCTTCAGCCATTTTGGTGAGTTGCTCAGCTTGCCTGAGCCTCTCCCATGTGTACATGTTATAAAGCTTTGTTTAATTTTCTCCTGTTATTCTGTCTCATGTGAATTTAATTTGTTCCCTGGCCAGAAGGACCCAGAGCAGGTAGAGGAAATGTCTTCCTCTCCTACACCTTCAACCTCAGAAGTTACTTAAATTATTTTATTTTTATTAGCATAAAATTTGATTAAAAGAATATGTTTATTCAGTGCAAATAAGATATACTCAAGTTATCCTCTTGGTAATTTAGATCTCATTGCTTTGCCTTAAACATTTTTTTTGAATTTATGTATATATAAAATTATTTATATACATATACATCAAATTATCTCACTAATTTACATTATAAACTGTGAGACATAATTATGAACATGATTTCTTTGAGTAGTTTCTGGTAAGAGGTGAAATCAGATATGATTAGAAACTTTCTCAAATACTTCCAGTAAATTATTCTAATAGCAGAGAGGACTAGTACCTCAAGGATCGTTATTACCCCGTGAAAAGTAGAGTTGGTCTAAGATGATAATGCACTTTGGGTTGGAAAATTCACTCTCATTGTTGTCATAGATGAGCAGACATCTTTCCAACCAAGGAAAGTCACAGTAGCTTTGGCAGAAGACTCTTTTATCTTTTAACAATGTCCTGATTGCAGTCCTTGTAGTCTTACCTCAGTTCCTTGCTCTCTGAAGGATTATTGCCATTTTTTGATCATCATTCTCCCCCTGTATGCATCAAAGTAGGACAGAGAAATCCAAGTGAGGAAGAGTATAGCTGCATGCAAAATAAGGCAGAGGAGAACGTTTGGGTTTCACATGAGATCAGAAAACAAATGTTCAAGGGTATAAAAATATAACCAGAGCATGCAGCCCACTATGGGAGATATTTTGTATTCTTTGGTCAAGCATGTGCATTCAGTTCTTGCAAACTTTCAAGAAGACAACACCATCAGGCCTGCCCAGTGACACAGTAGTGAAGTTCACAGATTCTGCTTGGGTGGCTGGGGTTCACCAGTTTGATCCCAGGTGGGGAACTACACACCACTTGTCAAGCCATGCTGTGGCAGGCGTCCCACATATAAAGTAGAGGAAAGATGGGCACAGCTGTTAACTCAGGGCTAATCTTCCTCAAAAAAAAAAAAAAAGACAACAAATTGGGTAGGGCAAAGACTTGGCTCATCAGATCACAGTCTTAAATCTCTGTGATGACATTCCCAGGATCTGCAATTCTCTGAATGTATAATTCATTTGTGTAAATACTCAATAAACTTGCTAGTAGACATTCAGATTTCCTAAGTTACTGAAGTTCTTTCTTGGCCTATTAGAACCTCTTTGTTCTTTTCACAATAATTTCTTCTGAAGGAATTTTTTTCTTTATTTTGATATATGTCTTGTTGCACTGGGGCTTGCAAATTGCAAATTGTTTTGGTGGTACCAGAAGTAACTGTAGACTGGCAGGCCATTGGAAGAAAAGTGTGTTTTCTCCTCTCCATAGCAGTAATGGAGACAGATTTAGGGTCCAGGGCATATATTTAACAAAAGTGGGGTAGAGTGGGGATGGAAGATGGGGTCTGGATGTGACAGAGGAGAGAGAGAGAGATTTTTTGAGCATAAGAAACAGTGAATGTGAAATGCAATAAAGATCACTGGAATTCATCTGTCTTTAAAGTTTATCATTAAAAGAATGGATGTAACCATTTTTTTGAAATCTTAAATTCAGACCAGTCTGATGTAGAGCATTGCCTAAAACCTCTACTTTTTGATTATCCTTTTTGGCTTGCAAATTTCCTCTTTTTAATTTTTAATTTCTAAAAACTGCAACAGGGATGATGCATAATCTTTTTTTTTTTCAAAGATTGGCACCTGGGCTAACATCCGTTACCAATCTTTTTGTTTTCTTCTTCTTCTCCCCAAAGCCCCCAGTGCATAGTTGTATACTCTAGTTGTAGGTCCTTCTGGTTGTGGCATGTAGGACACCGCCTCAGCATGGCCTGATGAGCAGTGCCATGTCTGTGCCTAGGATCCAAACCGGTGGAACCCTGGGCCACTGAAGCAGAGCACACGAACTTAACCACTTGGCCACAGGAAGGCCCCTGTAAATTTCTTAAACTTATGAACATCTCAAAAATAAATATTAATTTAAAAATCCATTCAGTGAAGTAACGTCTAAAGTTTCAGGGAAATCTCAGTGACAAGAAGAGAGCTAAACTCAGAATCTGGCTCCCGAGCCAGCACAGAAGATGCTGTGACCCCGAGGCCTCTCACCACCGGGAGCCACTCAAACCAACACACCTGGCCCACACAGCCCTTCCCTTTGCTCTCATCTGCACAGGGTCCCACGCATTTAAACAGCTGGAACTTTGAATTCATACCAACGTTGTCATCTCTGTTCCCGCAAATTTCATAAATACGTGATTTAATTGCAATTTTCTGTTTTCTAAAAGAACTATTCATGATGATAAGTGAACTAGGGCATTAATTAAAAAAAGAGAGACAGGAAATGAAAATCTTTAATTCTTCTTGCAAAGCCACCGACCCAAACAGCAGGGAACGTGTAGACTGAAACTTAAAGACTAAAGAAAGAAAAGATGCACGAGTCAAGCTGTCTTCCCAGCTGGCTGCAACGTTTCCCTGTGGGGCCAGCATGTTTGAACCAACAATTATTTGGGAAGAACAGGAATTATTAACAGGAAGAAATCAACGCTCTTAGATCTTATAGGACAGAAATAATAAAAAAATAATCAGCTCTCTGAAACATCTTTCGTTCATGGATCTCATGGTATTTTATCTAATATTACTTAATTAAAATTTATACTGCTTCTATATTTGAGAGAGAGAGAATTACTATATTTTATGGATTGAAAAATTGCTTTACAGAAAGATTGAGCTGGGGCCAGCCTGGTGGCATAGTGGTTAATTTTGTACACTCCGCTTGGGTGACCTGGGGTTTACCACTTCAGATCCCCAGCAGACCTGCTCACCGCTTATCAAGCCACTTTGTGGCAGGCATCCCACATATAAAATAGAGGACGATGGGCACAGATGTTAGCTCAGGGCTGATCTTCCTCAAAAAAAAAAAAAAATATGTATCAGAAAGATTGAGCATCTTGACCACCTTCAAGTTAAGATTATGAATTGACATAGCCAACATAGCCTTCTTCCTATTTCTAAATAAGGTTCATCAAATTAAGAAATTAAATATGAAGTGAAATATGCAATTTTTCCAGTCTAAATGACACACAATTACTAATGCTGGATTTGGGGAGGAAATTAATCCTCCTCCTTCACTGAATTGACTGGATGCTTTGGTGATATTTTTATGTAGCATAGATATCTTCCATTTATGTTTAGTTCTTCTGAAGACTGGAAAATATCAGAAAACCCTTTCACATTTCTGGGTTTGCTAAATATGTATCCAATCTTTGCTGTATCTTGGTTACTTTACAATTCACTCCTTGTCTGTTATGAGTCACTTATTTTATTTTGTTTTTTATGAAAGTGCTAATTGAATAGCACTAAAGATGCAGTGGAGTTGAAGGAAAAGAAAAATGTTAAAAAAGAAAATTAACCTTTAGGACATTAGTTTGTATTTGCTATAATCACTAGAAATTAGGATCATCCTATTTAATAAGAAAAACTTATCCAGTGTATGCTTAGTGAAGTCAGTTGTATATTAATATGTAACCTATCCCCCAATAATTTTTTTCTACATAGAAATAGATGGGAGTATTAATAATAATAATCATGGTAACATCAGTAACAGCAACAACAGTGATAATATTGGCAAATACTAGGTGAAATTTACAATGTTTACTTTGTGCCAAACCCTTTGCTAAGCACTTTAGAGTTCTCATCTTATTTTATTCTCACCTAGGCTCAGGCACTATTTCTAACAGGTAGGCTGCTTTTATTCAAATGCTAATTATACCACTTACCAGCTCTCACACCTGAGATGAGTTAGTTCAACTTCAGATGCCTCTGGTCCCTACTCTGCAAAACCAAGGTGATAAAAAGGTTATTGTTAGGATTAAATCATTAATACACAGGAGAGCCTAGAGGAGCTCCTGATACCCGGCAAAGGGCCCAATACGCGTTGATTGTGATAGAACTAAGGGCATCAAGTTCTGGGGGTTAGTTACTTGCCCACAGTGTAGTAAATGGAATAGCCACGATTTAAAATCACCTCTTTCCAACTCCAAATTCTGGGCTGTTAGCTACTATTCTTCTAATATCACATTTAATTGTAGTTGTCAGTAACCCGTGATAAAATTTGAGTTTCTTAAGAACAGGGAGTGTAACATATGTATCTTTATGTCCTAGGTCTCAGCACAGTACATAGCTCCTATGCTGTACTGCTAAATTAGATTTAAAATAGAAAATAAAGCTATGCTTACTATTTCACTGAGAAAGGACATACATGTCACCAAAAGAGCGTAGGTTGTATTTCATGGCTATTTTTCCAATATTCTGTTCCTCTGTCTGTAAGAGGTGTGGTTATTTACCTGGTGACTACTATATTAAATGCAAGTAGAGAGCTAGGAAGAGTTAATACCATTTCATCTCATTAGTTGTATACCATGTATCTTAATTCAGTGCAGGAAATTTTGTACTGATAATTATTAGCTAATTCTTCCATACAGAGACATTCAACACTATTTTTATATGATCCTGAAATCCTTTATCTTTTGTATAGATTATTTGAAAATAATATTGCACTATTCATTCTTGATAGCCATCTTGACATCTTTCTTCTTTCATCTGAAAACTGTTTTAGCACTGGCCAAAGAAAACAAAGGAGGTAGGAGTTCATGACAATATTGAGACATCTATTATTCTACTTCCATTCTAAGAGATACTTCAAGATATCAAGCTATTATCTTCTATCAGACAAGATTGCGTAGAAATCATCCTGGAGAGATAAGTACGCAATTGACTAATGGAGAAATTTCCACAAACTCCCTCAGACATTTGGTTTATCTCCAACTTTCAGAAAGTTATTATTTGGGTGTAACCTATAATTTCCATTCTCATGTTCCTTGGAAGGCAAATGAACGCTGCCTGAATCTTTTGGATTTAAACATTCATTAAAAACAGATCATTAACAGCAAAACATACTTCCTATCTGTATGCATCCTTTGAAGTATTTTGTTTTGGAACTGTGACGTTATTTTTATAAAATGTCTACAGTTTTTCAAGAGTTGAGAAAGAATCTGGCAAAACCAATAATGACAACAACAATAGACAGCAGTAGATAAACCGAAAAGGAAGGCAGCATAACTGGCCAATATATACATATTTTTCGTTTGAGTTTGATAATACTCCTTTAGTGCAATTCAAGTGAGCAAATTATTATTAATGCAGAAGAACATCAGCTGGGAAAAATGGAAGTGGCTGCAATTCCCCACAGAGAGACCAGTAATGCTGCGAGAGAATTGCTTCTAAAATGTGTCGTAATAATTGACCTGAAATCACTTCTCTAAGTTATGTGAGTTGAGTTGCCATTGCCATTTTGTTATTATTAGAAATTAAGATTTTGTGATATTTTCCAATCATAATACTCATTTTAAATGATTGTTCAAAAATTATTTTCTGACAGACACGCACATATTTTTAGCATGTTTTTTTGGCCTGATATAGAAATAAGTGGCTTTTAGTAGCCAACCTCAGGTTTCTGAGATTAGTTATCATGGTAGAAAGACTCAGGACATCTAGGTTTTGCCTCTAGCTCTGTCACCAACTGGTATTCTCAACATTTCTTTCATTCCTTTATTGTTATTTTTAAGCCTGATTTTTATCCACAAAATCATGGTGTTAGACTACATTACCTCTTCAATCCTTTCCAAAGATATTGTAATATGCATAGAAAGTAGTTCAAACTTGTTCAACCTTGTCCAATAAGATAAAACAAAACTCTTTTCTCTAGCTTCCAGTTTGTTAATGTCATTATGTGACATCACCACAAATGGAAAATCCTCATTCCTTGAATTTGTCCTCTAGTTTCTTTTTTTTAATTTTTTTTGAGTTGATAGGTTATAATCTTGTGAAATTTCAGTTGTACATTATTGTTTGTCAGTCGTGTTGTAGGTGCACCACTTCACCCTTTGTGCCCACCCCCACCCCACCTTTCCCCTGGTATCCACTAATCTGTTCTCTTTGTCCACATTTTTAAATTCCTCATATGAGTGGAGTCATACAGAGATTGTCCTTCTCTAACTTGCTTATTTCACTTAACATAATTCCCTCAAGTTCCATCGATGTTGTTGCAAATGGGACGATTTTGTTCTGTTTTACGGCTGAGTAATATTCCATTGTATATATACACCACATCTTCTTTATCCAATCATCTTTTGATGGGCACTTAGGTTGCTTCCATGTCTTGGCTATTGTAAATAATGCTGCAATGAACATTGGGGTGCATAGGACTTTTGGAATTGCTGACTTCAAGCTCTTTGGGTAGATACCCAGTAGTGGGATAGCTGGGTCGTATGGTAGTTCTATTTTTAATTTTTTGAGGAATCTCCATACTGTTTTCCATAGTGGCTGCACCAGTTTGCATTCCCACCAGCAGTGTATGAGGGTTCCTTTTTCTCCACAACCTCTCCAACATTTGTTACTATTCGTTTTAGATATTTATGTTATTCTAATGGGTGTAAGGTGATATCTTAGTGTAGTTTTGACTTGCATTTCCCTGATGATCGGCGATGATGAACATCTTTTCATGTACCTATTGACCATCCATATATCTTCTTTGGAGAAATGTCTGTTCATGTCTCCAGTCCACTTTTTGGTCAGGTCGCTTGATTTTTCGTTGTTGAGTTGTGTGAGTTCTTTGTATATTATGGATATTAAGCCTTTGTCAGATATATGACTTGCAAATATTTTTTCTCAGTTAGTGGGTTGTTTTTTTGTTTCAATCCTGTTTTAATTTGCCTTGAAGAAGCTCTTTAGTCTGATGAAGTCCCATTTGTTTATTCTTTGTATTGTTTCCCTTCTCTGAGAAGACATAGTGTCCGAAAAGATCCTTTTAATACTGATGTCAAAGAGTGTACTGCCTACGTTTTCTTCTAGGAGCCTTGTGGTTTCAGGTCTCACCTTTAGGTCTTTGATTCATTTGGAGTTTATTTTGGTGAATGGTGAGAAAGAATGGTCAATTTTCATTCTTTACATATGGCTTTCCAGTTTTACCAGCACCACTTGTTGAAAAGACTGTCTTTTCTCCATTGTATGCCCTCAGCTCCTTTGTCAATGATAAGCTGTCCATAGATGTGTGGTTTTATTTCTGGGCTTTCAATTCTGTTCCATTGATCTGTGCACCTGTTTTTGTACCAGTACCGTGCTGTTTTGATTGCTGTAGCTTTGTAGTATGTTTTGAAGTAAGGGATTGTGATGCTTCCCGTTTTGTTCTTTTTTCTCAGGATTGCTTTAGCAATTCGGGGTCTTTTGCTGCCCCATATGAATTTTAGGATTCTTTGTTCTAATTCTGTAAAGTATGTCATTGGGGTTCTGATTGGGATAACATTGAATCTGTAGATTGCTTTAGGTAGAATGGCCATTTTAACTATGTTTATTCTTCCAATCCATGTGCATGGAATGTCTTTCCTTCTCTTTATGTCGTCATCCAATTCTTTCAGAAAGGCCTTGTAATTTTCATTGTATAGGTCTTTCACTTCCTTAGTTAAATTCATCCCGAGATATTTTATTCTTTTTGTAGCGATTGTGAATCGTATTGTGTCCTTGAATTCTTTTTCTGTTAGTTCCTTATTAGAATATAGAAATGCTACTGATTTATGCAAATTGATTTTATACCCTGCAACTTTGCTGTAGTTGTTGATTACTTCTAACAGTTTTCTTTTTTTTTTTTTTTTAAAGATTTTATTTTTTCCTTTTTCTCCCCAAAGCCCCCCGGTACATAGTTGTGTATTCTTCGTTGTGGGTTCCTCTAGTTGTGGCATGTGGGACGCTGCCTCAGCGTGGTCTGACGAGCAGTGCCATGTCCGCGCCCAGGATTCGAACCGACGAAACACTGGGCTGCCTGCAGCGGAGCGCGCGAACTTAACCACTCAGCCACGGGGCCAGCCCAACTTCTAACAGTTTTCCAATGGATTCTTTGGGTTTTCTATATATAAGATCATGTCGTCTGCAACCAGCGAGAGTTTCACTTCTTCCCTCCCTATTTGGATTCCTTTTATTCCTTTTTCTTGCCTGATTGCTCTGGCCAGGACCTCCAGTACTATGTTAAATAAGAGTGGTGATAGAGGGCATCCTTGTCTCATTCCTGATTTCAAGGGGATGGCACTCAGTTTTTGCCCATTGAGTATGATGTTGGCTGTGGGTTTGTCATATATGGCCTTTATTATGTTGAGGTAGTTCCCTTCTATGCTCATTTTGTTCAGAGTTTTTATTATAAATGGCTGTTGGATCTTGTCAAATGCTTTCTCTGCATCTATTGAGATGATCATGTGGTTTTTATTCCTCAGTTTGTTGATGTGGTGTATCACGTTGATTGATTTGTGGATGTTGAACCATCACTGTGTCCCTGGTATGAATCCCACTTGATCATGATGTATGATCCTTTTGATGAATTGCTGAATTCTGGTTGCCAAAATTTTGTTTAGAATTTTTCATCTATGTTCATCAGCTATATTGGTCTGTAGTTCTCTTTTTTCATGGTGTCTTTGTCAGGCTTTGGTATCAGCGTGATGTTGGCCTCGTAGAATGTGTTAGGAAGTGTTCCATCCTCCCTAATTTTTTGGAATAGCTTGAAAAGGATAGGTATTAAATCCTCTCTGAAAGTTTGGTAAAATTCCCCAGGAAAACCATCTGGTCCTGGGGTTTTATTCTTTGGGATGTTTTTGATTGCTGTTTCAATCACTTTCCTTGTGATTGGTCTGTTCAAATTGTCTGCTTCTTCTTGAGTGAGCTTTGGGAGACTGTAGGAGTCCAGGAATTTATCCATTTCCTCTAGGTTATCCATTTTGTTGGCATATAATTTTTCATAGTATTCTCTTATAATCCATTGTATTTCTGCAGAGTTTTTTGTTCTTTCTCCTCTTTCATTTCTGATTTTGTTTATTTGAGCTTTTTCCCTTTTTTTCTTTGTAAGTCTGGCTAGGGGTTTGTCAGTTTTATTTATCTTCTCAAAGAACCAGCTCTTTGTTTCATTGATCCTTTCTACCACCTTTTTCGTTTCAATAGCATTTATTTCTGCTCTGATTTTTATTATTTCTCTCCTTCTGCTGACTTTGGGCTTTGTTTGTTCTTCTTTCTCTAATTTGGTTAGGTGTAGTTCAAGATTGCTTATTTGGGATTTTTCTTGTTTGTTAAGATGTGCCTGTATTGTGATGAATTTTCCTCTTAATACAGCTTTTGCTGTATCCCATATGAGTTGGTATGGCATGTTATCATTTTCATTTGTCTCCAGGTATTTTTTGATTTCTTCTTTAATTTCTTTAATGATCCATTGCTTGTTCAGTAGCGTATTGTTTAGTCTCCACATCCTTGTGCCTTTCTCCGCTTTTTTCTTGTAATTAATTTCTAGCCTTATAGCATTATGATCAGAGAAGATGCTTGTTAATATTTCAATTTTTTTAAATTTGTAGAGGCTTGCCATGTTTCCCAACATATGGTGTATCCTTGAGAATGTTCCATGTGCACTTGAGAAAAATGTGTATTCTGCTGTTTTAGGATGAAGTGATCTATACATGTCTATTAAGTCCAATTGTTTTAGTTTTTCATTTAGCTCCACTATTTCCATGTTGACTTTCTGTCTGGATGATCTGTCCATTGATGTGAGTGGGGTGTTGAGGTCTCCTACTATTATTGTATTGTTTTTAACATCTTCCTTTAGGTCAGTTAATAGTTGCTTTATGAACTTTGGTGCTCCTGTGTTGGGTGAAAAAATATTTATAAGCATTATTTCTTCTTGATGAAGTGTCCCTTTGATCATTATATATTGTCCTTCTGTGTCTCTCTTTACCTGCCTTATTTTGAAATCTGTTTTTTCTGATATAAGTATTGCAACACCTTCTTTCTTTTGCTTGCTATTAGCTTGAAGTATTGTCTTCCACCCCTTCACCCTCAGCCGTTGTTTGTCCTTTGGGCTGAGGTGTGTTTCCTGGAGGCAACAAATTGTTGGATCTTGTTCTTTAATCCATTTTGCCACTCTGTGTCTCTTTATTGGAGACTTCAAACCGTTTACATTGAGGGTGATTATTGATGCATGTGGGCTTAATGCTGTCATTCTCTCGCTCATTATCTGGTTTTTCTGCATTACCTTTGTCTCTCGTTCTGTGTGTTTTAGCCTAACCACTGACTTCGGCAATTTCTTATGCTGGGTTTCTTAGATTTTTCCTTCTTTATGTTTTGTGGCTCTGTTCTGTTTTTTAGTTTAGTGGCTACCCTGAAGTTTGTATTTAGAATCTCGTGTATAATATAGTCTATTCTCTGGCGGTCTCTTACTTGGCCTAGACTGATTTAGTCCCTTTCCTCCTCCCCTCCTAAATTATTATTTTCATCTCTTATTCCAACTCGTGTTATGAGTTTGTAGTTAGAGTGATAAGATAGTCTTTGCTTTAGTGGTTTCCTTACCTTTATCCTAATGCTATAGTTGAATATTTGCAATCCTATTCTGGTTCTATCTATCTGTCTCCCTACTGTGTTGTTTGTGATCCCTTTCTCCCTTTTTTTATTTTTTTCAGGTATGAGAGACTTCTTGAGGATTTCTTGTAGTGGAGGACTTTTTGTTACAAATTCCCTTAACTTTTGTTTGTCTGGAAAGGATTTAATTTCTCCCTCATATCTGAAGGGTATTTTTGCTGGATAGAGTATTCTTGGCTAAAGATTTTTATCTTTTAAAGTTTTGAATATGTCACTCCATTCTCTCCTAACTTGTAAGGTTTCTGGAGAGAAATCCACTGAAAGTCTGATAGAAGTTCCTTTGTAGGTTATTTTCTTCTGTCTTGCTGTCCTGAGTATTCTTTCTTTGTCTTTCATTTTTGCCATTTTTACTACTATATGCCTTGCAAGGTCTTGTTACATTGACAAATCTAGGAGATCTGAAAGCTTCCTCCACACACATTTTTCCCTCAATCCCTAGATTTGCGAAGTTCTCCTCTATAATTTCATTAAGCACACTTTCTGCTCCATTTTCCTTTTCCATGTTCTCAGGAATTCTGATGATTCTTAAATTCATTCTCCTCATTGAATCTGCTATTTCTCTGATATTTTCCTCATTCTTTTTAATCCTTAGTTCTCTTTCTTCCTCTGTCTGGAGCCATTCAGCCTGTCTATCTTCAATTATGCTAATTTTCTCCTCTATGGTGTCTACACAGGCATTCAGGGAATCCGTATTCTGTTTTATCTGGTCCATTGTATTTTTCATCTTTAGTATTTCTGATTGATTCTTCTCTATACTTTCAATCTCTTTTGTGAGGTAACTCCAGAACTCATTGACTTGTTTCTCTATCTTTCCCTCTACCTCATTGAGTTTTTTGATGATAGCTACTCTGAACTCATTTTCACTTAGTTTACCTATTTCCAAGTCCTCAGGACTTAATTCTGTGTTTTTATTGTTTTCCTTCTGGTCTGGAGCTTTCATAAAGTGCTGAATGGTGGAGGAGCAGTTTTTGTGCATGATGGTAGTATTCGGTTGCAGTTACAGCCTGTTGCCACTAGATGGGGGTCGAGAGTCACGCGTGCTGAGCTCTCTGCCTTCAGGCAAGATGGCGGCACCCAGCATGGGTTGGGGGTGGAGGGGCACTTTCTCTGGCACGCTGATCTGGATTCTGATCAGCTCTCGTTCTCTGGTCTCCTGGGGCCTTGGCTTGATGGGGTCCCCACACGTGGAAGCTTTCCCCTGTCAGAAGGTTTCCACTGCACTGGTGGCGGGAGTCCTGGATGATCCCCTGGTCGCCCGGCCCCTCCCCTGCTCCTTCCCTCACCCAAGGCAGCCATGCCAGTCTCTAGGGGAGGGAGCGAAGTTCTCTCTTACCCCATTCCAGCTCCTCTGAGGCTGGCTGCAGCCTCTCCATCCACTGTCATCTCGTTTCTGTAGTTTTCTTATGGTCTGGCTTTAGGGTTATTGCCTGAAATTCAGTTTTTCTGATTCTTTGGTTGTAGTTTGGAGGGGAGAGAGTCCCGGGTCAGCTCACCCTGCCATTTTGCTCCACCTCCCCTCCTCTACTTTATTTTTAAATGGCCTTGTTTATGCCATGCCCTCAACCTTAAAGAAGCTTTTCTTTGTGTTTCTCTGGAATTCATATTTATTATTCAAGATACAGGTCAAAAGTGCTCTCTTTAAACTCTAACATCAGAGCTTTTCTCTCTGTTTCTCTGGAATTCATATTTATTATTCAAGATACAGGTCAAAAGTGCTCTCTTTAAATTCTAACATCATATTTTTTCCATTTAACAAACTGTGACTGACCCATTTCAAAATGATTTTTGATGTGTGCCTTGGTATGCCCAGTAAAAATCTGGAGGACTTTAGGACCTAGAGACTCAAGCCAAACAGGAAGTTAGCATGCAACCAAAGCCCTTCAAAGCCTCACTAAAGGAAAGTCAGATGAATGTGGTGCCAACAATGATTTCTTTTGGCTTCACAGTAGCCACCAGAATGGAAGTCTAGCTATAGCTGTGGAAATTGATCTTTCTTCATTCCATCAACCATCATTTCATGGGAGTGAGATTTGCAAGGGGATTTAGAAGCACATCTGCACTGTGGAGTTGTTGCTGAACTTGTTACTGGGTAAAAGGAGATCTGCACAAAGGAACTAATATTGAAAAAAAAATCAATCCACTGCCATGATTATTATCTTAACTTCGTGAAAAGATGCAGGAGTGAGTAGAGTTGCCTGGAGCCATGTAGGAGTTAGGGGGGCAGTGTTAGCTTGTTTCTCTTTGTTTTACTTATTTGAAATGAATCTTACTAACCTTAGCCCATGCAAACATCTGAGAGTCTGAAACGTGCAAGGTGCCTTGCGCTATAAATCTGCATATATGTCCATGTCCTGTGTCTGCTACTGAACTCTATGCTTCAAAGTAAGGACTATTGTGTTCCCTAGGCTGTCCTGCATGTGCAAGGTAATTGTTAAATAAATAAATATTGGGGCCCCTCCCTGTCAAATATTAGAAGCTAAGGACAAGATACTCAAATAAATCATCTCATTCCTGTTTTCAGAGTTAAATTATTTTTAATATTATGTAATTATTATATAATAATTATTATTACATAATATAAATATCTATTACTACATAGTTCTTAGAGTTCTATGGGGTGGTGCATAACCTAAGCCACATGTAAGAATTACCTGAAGAACTTTAAAAAATGCTGATGTCTGGATCCCATCCCCAGAGATTCTGATTTAGTTGATCAGAGATTCTGATTTGGTTCAGGCTGAGCTCAGTTTTTTTGTTTGTTTTTTGAAAAGCTTTCCATATGAGTCTAATGTTCAGCCAAAGTTGACACCAATATGGAAGAGCAACAATGGCAAATAGTTCCAGAATAAATAACACAGAATTCAATCCTGTAAACTGTTTATGGTCAAAACCCTGTGGAGAACACAAAGGTAAGTAAAGTCTCAAAAAACTTATAATCTGGGACATGTATTGGTATTATCACCATCATCATCAGTACAAAGAATGTATTGTCTACTATCACTGCATTAGATCTCGAGTTAAAGAGATACAAAGACTTGGTCATTTTGCATCATTTAGTGACTATTTTAAGGCATTGGTTATCATCCACCATACCACACAAACATACAGTTTCTTCAAAGAAATGGAGGTTAGATAAACCAAAGTATTCACTGAATCCCCCACTAGTAAATTTATGTAAAAAGAGTCAGACAGCCAGCTCTCAGACTCAAAATGTCAAGCTTGTAAAAATAGTATTCTTGGGAGTTATATTTGATCATTTGTTAAATATGGGGATATAAAATATAGAAATCCATGTGTAATGCTTCAAATCCCCAATCTGGTTTAAAAGGTCAGTTAAAGCCTAAAAGGACTTGACATTTTGCCTTTAAAAGTCTGACTTTTGGACTTAAGACTTAACAACATTTCAGCCTAAATGACCCGAAGGATAAATACAAAGCTGGTTTCAATTGAACTATTTAGAAAGCAGGGGATCTTCTAATTTGTAAGATAGCATTCAGAGAGCTTTTTCCATTAAGAACTCAATCGACTGAAAAATGATTTCCTTGGGTATTCCACAATCTTTCAATGCTTGTGTAAATTTTACGCAGGAGGTGGGTGGTGTGCGAGGCTCAAGATATAAAACACCTTGGAACAAAGGAAGAAAACTACCTTTTGAGCCACAGAAAACTGGTGATCACCTGTAAGCAATGAGCATTGTCTCTATTTACCAGTTTCTCCCTCAGGGGAAACACAATTCCTATACTAGATACGAATTATAGTTTCATTTCTTGAAGTAAGTTCAATGGCTTTTTGAACCATCATTATCATCAATTAATATTTATTGAGTACTCACTGGGTACATATTATAGAAAGGCTGGTAGGGTATTATACAATAAATGTCTTACTGTAAACTATACCTTATGCATTTTTATTTGTTTTCACAAGACCAAGTGACTGTCTCTCTCTTTTGGATGGCTTGTGCTAAAATGTCACTCATCCGAAAGCAACCAACGATTAAAATTGGATTACTAGCAATGCTATTATGTGTTGTTTGCTTGTGTGTGTGTGCATGTGTGTGCATGTGTATGTAAAGCATAAAACTTAGGTCAAGATTTATTGGGACAATGTTAGTTTTGTTATATTATTTAAAAATGAACTCTACTTTTTACCTCATCAATAAAGTCAGCAAGTATTCTTTTAACATTTGAAAATGTAGAGAGAATGAACCAAATATGATGATGAACTATGTCATATGTTTGGAAAATTGCCTTTTGTAACATAAAAATGAAGTTCTTCTGTAGAGTTGAAATTTCTCTTATCTACAAAGGCCGTTTTCAATTGAGATTTCCATGAGAGTATTTCCAAGGATTATCCAAGTACTGACCAGACTTATTGACATATTTCTGTCTTCCTCCAGGATCGTCCTAGGCTAAATTCCCAAACTGAAGAAACGTTTCTTTCTTGTTACTTAACATTATGTCCCTGTTGGAAGAAGAGTCTCAAGTGATCAGGATCCCAGGTAGCTTGTCCAAATCTCATATAACGTAATAGAATTTTCATATTTTTGTGGACACAATTCTTTTAGTAATTCATCTGATGGCACTTTATTGAAAATATACTATATACAAGTCTCTAACTCTGTGGGAACACAAAGATTACTCAAACATCTGTCCTACCTTTAGTGTGGTTTCCTAAATTACTATGCTTTATAATGTCCACGTTATTTTTTTATGTTTAAACTCTATTAATCTGGCAGCCTTTTATATGAAAATACTTGTAGACGTCTATAATCTTCCAAATGTGGAAACTGCTAACTATTAATTTGTAGAAAAGACAAATTGTGGAGACTTGCACTAGCTGATATGAGCCTGTCCTAAGTTTTTGTGTTTAAATGTTACATTTTCAGCTGTACAGTACAATAGGGGTGAGAGTGAAGCTGAAGTGTATTGCACTTTCTCTAGACTCCCGAGAGACAACCAAGAATGGTGCTGTGGAACTCATGGTCCTTTCCATTACCTCATTCAATGGAAATTGAGCTAGACATCTAAGATTGAAGGAAATGCACAGGCTGGTGCCCTTAATGGAAAGCATCATGATTCTAGCTCTCCTTACTGTAACTCAGTAACATGCATAAAGGGACATTAAAGTTCAAATGCTGAGATGGGAGGAAGAGTAAAGATGTTTAGAGGTGCTGTGTTCTTATTTCATTCAAGGCTTTGAAGATGCGTGTTGAAGTGTTAAAGGGAAGCACAGGTTGGTAAATAAATCCCTAAGAAAGAAATTGGGCTATAGCACATCAAATTCTATTGTTTTTTAAGATTTTTTTTAACTTTTCCTTCTTCTCTCCAAAGCCCCTTGGTACATAGTTGTATATTTTTAGTTGTGGGTCCTTCTACTTGTGGCATGTGGGACACCACCTCAGCATGGCTTGATGAGTGGTCCTAGGTCTGTGCCCAGGATGTGAACTGGCAAAGCCCTGGACCACTGAAGCAGAGCATGCAAACTTAACCACTCAGCCATGGGGCTGGCCCCTCAAATTCTATTTTTAAGAATAATTATGTCAAAATCAGTCAATTGGTGTAACTGAAATAAAGTCATTTTAACAGAACATTATCACAGGATCAATGTCTCTCACTTTGAAAAAATAACCATTTCTCCTTCACTTTGACACTTATTTTTGATAAATGCCTCAGCTTCACCTCAGTATTAATTTCTCACCTAGGTACTATTATGCTGTGACAACCTTCTATTCCATTGTCATTGTGTCAGGCTATTGAAAAGGATAATAGGTAGATATATTTGGCTTTAGAATGTTAAGAAATAAATGGCATTCTTATTCCTTATTTATTTACAGTATTTCTCAATTTCAGTGTATAGTTCTAGTGATAATTACTAGATTTTTACATTGGTAGAAAACTGAAGCCTATGTTAATAATAGTACAATTTGATATTTATGAATTGTTTTCTTCTACAAATATAGAAATTTAGTAATCATCATTAAGATTACTGTATTAAAATCTGAAAACAACCCATTATCACTAAGTAATCTGGTTCATTATCTCTTAATTAAGTAATACAAAGAGATGTTAGGAGCTTGTCTTACAATCATACAGCAATCAGTCAATTTTTGTTATTTGTGGTCTATAGTGTCCATATAATAAAGTTCTCCCCTTCTATTTCTAACAATTTCAACAGAGAACAGTATCAAGACAGTATAAAACAACCCTCAAGTTACTATTTAGTCTGTATCTATAAATTGTTAAAATCAAGTAACTAAATAATTGAGAGATGTGACAACTGTTTTGATGCACAAATAGTTTTGGGGGTATTTTTCTCTTATGTAGCTGAGAAAAATGAGCAGGAATAGCTGTCATTTGAGCTATGCTGTCAAATCTATCCACCTTTTGTAACAACTTAATGAAAAAGAAGTCATACTCATTAGATTTGCAAAAATTTTAAAATTTAATAATAATAAATGATGGTGAAGATGTGGGGAAATATAAACTCAGATATACTGTTGTTTGGAATTTAAATTTGAGAAACATTTTGGAGAGTAATTTGGCAATGCATAATGTAATTGAAGATATGCCGATGATTGAATATTCTATAGAGGTTAAAATAAATTAACTACATTTACACATTTCAACATTAATATATTTCAAAATAACGTATAGAAAACACATTACCGAAGGATAACTACAATAAAAATGCAATTTAGTTAATTTTTTAAACATGCACAATAATACTATATGTTATTTGTGGATATATATTTTTGAAAACAGCTTGGAATGACGCATATCTGGAATGATACATCCTAATTTTGGAGTGATAGTTCTTAAGAAGAAGGAGATAATATGTTTGGTGAAGATTAAGAAATTTCAACACTATTTTAATGTTTACGTTTTTTTTAAAGGATGAGGCTCCAAGTGCCACATCCCAAGGAGGGGGTCCATAACTCTGCAGATCAGAAATATGTCTGCTTTTTTTTTTTTTTTGCCAGAAAAGATTTTCCCTGAGCTAACATCTGTCGCCAATCTTCCTCTCCTTTTTTTTCCCCCTCCCTAAAGCCCCAGTACATGGTTGGATATTATAGATGTAAGTCCTTCTAGTTCTTCTATGTGAGCTGCCACCACCACATGGCTACTGACAGACCAGTGGTGTGGTTCTGTGCCTGGGAACCAAACCGGGGCAATAGAAGCAGAGTGTGCTGAACTTTAACCTTTAGGCCATCAGGGTTGGCTCAATGTTTGTTCCTTAAAGACAAACAGTTCTCAAGGAAATAAGACAAAATATTAATACTTGCAATTCTTTGTTGTAAGTACATAGATGTTTGTTAAATTACTGTCTGTGTTTTCCTTTATGTTTTAAATATTTTTTTTACTAAAAAGTACCTTACTAGTGAAATGTGCAAGTTGTGTCTTTTTCTATACATCCACCTCCAGTATGTTCTCTAGGTTAAGTATTTTCATTTGTTCATTCTTTCACTAAACAAAAATTCATTGAAGAACTGTACTCCTCCAAGCACTGGGCTGTATTCTAGATATTCAGTAAAGTAAGATGACTTCAATGACCTTACTGTGTAGTTAATAAGCTATATAAAAATTCTTTACCAGTCTTTAGCATTTTCCTATGCCCAACAATAGTAGCTTCACTTATTTAGGAAATGTACTTTTACTAAAAATATTTTCCTTATTTTGTGTTCCTCTGCTAATTTAATTTGTTGAACTAGAGCTTCGCTAATGACTAGAAGTTGCACTAAAGCAAAGTTAGGCTCCATTGTGTCTATAGGGTGCATTTAGGACATTGCTGCCTCAGAACCCTGAATCAGTGGTCCCTAGGCTTCTTTCTGGGTTCATACATCAGAAAAAGTTTCTAAGAATGTTAGCCCCCTAAAAGAGGGTGGGGACCATATATTTTGCTCTAATAATATTACCACTTACGAACACTGTCATTTCATAAAAAAATATTTTAATATAAAAACTATAGCAATATGGTCCTTTAAATTAAATGCACTGAGCTTTTTGATAAATTTGCTACATGATTCTTATTTTTTACTCCTTACTGTGAGCCAGTATAAGTTTTATCATGGACTAGCCTTTGAAAACTGCTGCCCTAAATGATCTGCATGCTTCTGACCTTGTGTAACCATACTGAATGTGTGAAATATTGGAAAATAGACACATTTTCAAAAAACTTCTAGCTGGTTTGAAGGAAACTGTCTCTTCTAACCACCGATAAAATTGCTATAATGCTTGTATGTATGCTTATCAGTGAAGAGAGATGAATTTAAGGTGATCAATTATTTCAAAAGAATATATGCTTCACTAAAAAATTAACATTGATGCTGATAAAAGCACTTTGAATTTGTACCAGGCTTTCATTGTTTTTTTTGGCTGAGGAAGATTTGCCCTGAGCTAACATCCATGCCAATCTTCCTCTATTTTGTATGTGAGTCATCTCCACAACATGGCCGCCAAAGAGTGGCACAGGTCCGCATCCAGGAACCAAACCTGGACCGCCAAAGCAGAGTAAGCTGAACTTATCCACTCGGGCACGGGGCTGGCCCCAGGCTTTCATTATTTTCAAGATGCCTATACATTATCTCAGCCAGCCATGGTGGTCTAGTGGTTAAGATTCGGCACTCTCAACACTGCAGCCCAGGTTTGTTTCCTGGTCAGGGAGTCACACCACCTGTCTGTTGGTTGTTATAATGTGGCAGATGCATGTTACTGTGATGCTGAAAGCTGTGCACCAGTATTTCAAATACCAGCAGGGTCAACCATAGTGGACAGGTTTCAGCGGAGCTTCCAGACTAAGACAGATGAGGAATAAGAAGCTGGCCACCTACTTTTGAAAATTTGGCCATGGAAACCCTCTGAATAGCAGCATAGCATTGTCTGATGTAGCACCAGAAGGTGAGAGGATGGTGCAAAAAGACAAGCCAGGGTTTCGTTCTGCTGTACACAGGTTACTAGGAGTCAAAATTGACTCAACAGTGCTAACAACAATAATACATTCTCTCTCTTTAATGTACAGTGCTGATAATAAAGCCAAGGAGGAAAAGAGAAGAACAAGTGAAATCCTCATTAGGGGTGAGATTCCATGTGCCTAGTATCTGCACTGAGCTGTATTCAGAATCCAAGAACCAGAAGAAACTTAAAAAAATTATTCCAATATTTACTTACATCTGCTTAAAGTCATTATATATAATACATATCAAAATCATAGAAACATTTCTCAAAACTACCTTCTCTTCCTCCCCAATTCTCCTATATCTTGTAGCTGATCTTTGGTGTCACCTGGGAATCTCTTGTCAATTTCTCTCACACACCTTGCCATAGTTGTCTCTCTCCCTACACTAGCTCTTTCATATGTATGGCAACTTAGCTGCCCAGAATTCTTCAAAATTTCCTTTCTTCTTTCCAATGATCTAGATCCTTCTCAATGAGGAAAGTCAGGACCAGACCCAGCAATCTAGAATCCTTTCCCCTTTTCGTTTTTCTCTCTATTTTTCTATCTCTTTCCCCATTGTCATGATTCGGCATCACAAAATGCCTGAGAAGCTAATGTACAACATGGTGATTATAGTTAATAATACTGTATTATATTATATTCTATATAATTTGTATTATATATTTTTTAAAAACTCAAAAGCCTGAGAATCAGTCCCAAAATTCTCCTTAGAGAAAAGGGTAACCTGAGATGTTGAATAGCAGAAGACGAAATTTTCTGTAACTGGGATTGGGAAGGAGAAAAATTGGGGAAGGCTGACAGCATGTTAGTAAAGGTTGCTTAGATCATAAAAGAGAGGAGAGCAATAAAACAAAAGAAAACAAAAAAAAGACATCGGTAGTTTAGGGCGTATGGTTATCAAGGCAGAACATCAGCTCGCCCTGACAGGAGAGTGACTCTATTGCACCTGGATGGATGCTCCTCTGATACACGTGCATAAAATCCTTCAGTGTCATGGCCCAGTAGATAGGCTCATTCCCAGCAGAAAGATTTGGCCCATTGTAATCAAAGGATGGAAACATTCTCCCACCCCAATTGAATCAGACCTTCAGTTAGGAAAATTACAGCGCTCTCTTTGACATGTCACTGTTTGCATCTTATTCTACAGGTGATAAAAACACACATGGAAAGCTGTGGGCTGTGCATAATTAATACACAGAGCAACAATGCAGGTAGACTCTTTATTCTCAAGCTTATTGGGGTCATGGGTCCATTTAAAAGTCTGATGGAAGGCTGTGGAATTTCAGGGACATAACAGACCACAGATACAGGATAAGGATTTGTTTCAGAATCTCATTATTTCCAATCTGACAGAAAAGGCACATATTGCCAAGACTTTTATCCCTCCTAGGGTTCCACTGCCTCATACACACATGAGAAAGTGGGGCTGGTCCCTTCAAATACCAATGTTTAATGACTAGGAGCTTAACAGCTAGTTTTTTATTCTTCAAAATTAATATAACCACAAAGATGCAGATAAACGGAAATAACTCTAAAGCTAGTTATAATCCTAAATGCAAATGATGCAAACAATGTTAAGCAGAGGGAAAAGCATTTCAAAAACCTTTAGCGAAAAAGTGACAGAAATATAATATGTAAGATTTTTTTGGTCAAATGTCTTTGTAAAGCGCCTTGCACTAAAGCAGCCCCCCAAGTCTTCCCCCTGTTCCTTCTAGACGTGGTGGGTCGGGACGCCGTGAGGCGCCTCTTCCAGATGCATTGCGTTGTAAAGCACTTACTCTCAAGAACTTTTTGAAGTTCAGCTGGTACTACTTTACTCATTGACTCATGTTTAGATTAGAGTAACAAATGATCAAGCTGAAACTCATTCTGAAACAAAATTCCTTTCCCCCCACAATATAGTACATAAACTGAGCTGCAGCCTTTGCATTTTTCGCCATCTGGCCCACAGTGTGAGATGATATTAGTAGCATGTCAGGGAATTTTTTCCCCTTCTCCTTTCAAAAAAAAAGAGGCAAACGAAAAAAAATCCTAATCTATAGTATGAAGAGTATTAAATGAAACATCTGCCTCGCTGAATGAGGAGATGAACTTTGCAGACTGCAAGCTGCTGGCGTTTGTCAAGTACATGTTTACATTGCTGACTGCTGTAAATTTTCAAGATGGTGACATGAAATTGACTTACTAAAATATCTTATTCAAATCTCTTAAAACACGTTTCGTTTTATTTTTTTTTTTGTCTTTTTCTCCCTTTAATGTCTTTCTTCTTGATGAAAGACGTTGCTGATCGAGACAGTGAAAGGTTGCTGAGATTCTAGTCAAGCTGTAGGCACTGAGTAGTTAAAGAAAAATTACATAATAAAATTTACCAAGAGCTAGCATGAACCTCTGGTTAATGTAGAACTAGAATTCTAGACGCTCAAAGATACCAATAAAAGAGGCAGAGAATTTAGGCAAATACTATGACAAAAGAGCCAAGATGATGCTTCAAATATTTTTAAAGGAAAGATGGTTAAAAAAAATACTATCTGCTTGATGGATGACCATAAACTCCACTAAATTCAGTCCTAGTCCATGAATAAAGATCAAAGGGAGAATATTTCTCAAAATCTTCCTAAAGTATTATCACTTTGGACAAAATATTTCATAGTTAGGGATTTGAGCTTCATTGAGGAGAGGACGAAGTTTCAAGTTTCTTTCTTTCTTAAGTGTAAATACTCCATTTTCTCTGTCAACTCTAATGTCAACACACACCAGAAACAAAGTCTTTTTTCCAACTTGTGCAATATACACAACCCAGAAATGTTTATCCAGTTATCCCTCCAGAAAAGCCAGTGAACATACATTACTCTTGAAAAATGAGCTCTAGAGAAGAAATTTAAGGCAAAATTTTAATACCATAAATCGAAGTATATCCATACTCATTCCACTCTCTACCCCTGAATATAGAGACCTGCCAACTTATTTCCAATGAAATATAATTCTCTGCAGAAGAGTGTTTTTTTAAATCAGATGTACATTTATCCAGGATCCGCTGCTGCCATATTATTCCTGCATTGCCTTCTGGACAAGGAGGAGTGGGTCTCATTTCTACTGCCCCAAATTGTCTCCTTTCTTCTTTCCTTCTTTCCTGTCTTCCTTCCTTCTTTCACAAAACACAATCCTAGTCTGATACAGAGAAGTAAGCAGGCAAATACAATGCAGAGAAATATGGGCTGCAATGAGACAATTATAGGACACTGTGGGAGTCCATAGGAAGGGAATTTAATCTAGATATGAAGGTCAGAGAAGGCATCTAGGACTAAGCATATCTAAACAGGGACCTAAGAGACAAATGAGTTAGTCAGTAAAGGAGTGCAGTGGAAGAGCACAGGTTCCAGGAGAAGGTTTAATTTGAAGGAACAAAGTCCAGAAAGAGCATGGGTCATCAAGAGACCTGCAAGCAGTTCAGTGCAATTTCAGCATTTAGTATAAGCAGAAGAATTTCAAGAGATAAGTTTAGAAAGCCACCTAACGGTAGGTTGAGAGACCAAGACAAGCTGTGCCTTCTGGAGTTTGAGCTTGTCCTGAGGGCAGTTAAAAGCCATTAAAAGTTAACCTGGAGGATTTTCACTTTTGAAAATGCCCTTAAGTGGCTATTCCCAGGGGAGAATATATTAGGAAATAAGATGCAAGACCTAGAAGTGGTGAAAACATCCAGGATGCTATTTTAGTAGTTCAAATGGGAAGAGATGTGGACATAAAGTTGGAAGTGGTCTGGGTGGAGGGAGAGGGGCCAGATTTCAGCCACCTATAGGGACAACTTTTATAGGAATGATTTGATGATTGGTACATAAGGAAAATGGAGGAAACAAAGATTCTGAGACATTCTTGTCTTGTTGCTATTCCCATGTCATTGCTACTTACTTCTTCCTTGAGTAGTGAATAACCTCTTGATGCTTCTGAGGGGCACATCAGAAGCAAGATTTCACTTCCTGCAAAAGACTTCCGGCAATGAAACTGAAGGCTATGGCCAAACTCATTTAGACTAAAGTCCTAATAAACACCAAGCTCCAGGTACCCTTCCCACTTTCACTTCCCTTTCAGGTCCATATCAAATGCCATCCAGGATTCTGCCATTCAGAGCTGATCACTCTCTCAACCTCATCCCTATAATTTCTGGCCTGCACTTGGATTATTTATTTATATTTAATTTGGCTGTTGTGGCATGTCTGCATTTCCCACAAGATTGAGAAGCCTCTGAGAGCAGAGACACTGTCCTTATATCTCCAGTCTCTACCAAGCTCCTAGCACAGTGATTTGCACATGATGGGTACTCAGCACATGTTCCCTGAATCGAATTTTTCATTTCCCCTCAGACCACATTTCCACAGCTGTTTTCAGAAGCAGCTTGCTCTTTGCCTTGTTTTTCTATCCAGGAAGCTAAGAAGCAGAGAATTAAAATTCAGGACTCTGATGGATGTGATGTTGCCTAAGACAACAGCAGGAGCAGTGTAAATTGCAAATAAATTAAGGGATTTCATCCAAAGGTTTGATTTCTTATATTCTTGAAAAGTGATACTAGCAAACATGAATCTAGAAGCAATAAAAGAAATAAGAGGTACAAATTATTTCCCAATGATCACTATATGCTTTCCTTTTTAAGATTTTGGTTTGGTATTTATGTTTCTTCTGTTCCAAGAAAGAATAGGAAGCTGCTACTTAAAATAGTGGTTTAGTCTCTTCATATGTGTGTAAATGCATTAAAACACTGTGTCCCTCCAACAGAGGAGATCTAAGAGAGAGAGAGTGGCCAAGCAGATTGCTACACCTTTCAGTTAACCTGTTGCCAGCTCATAAAAAATATACGTTTTTCTTCACTTAACCAGTAACTCATAGAGCTAGAAAATACTTTAAAGGTAGCCAAAACATCCAGTGTTTTCCAGTAGTGTTCCACGGTGTCCTAGGGTTTCAAGAGAGTTGGCCCATGGGTCTTCAGAGGGAGGGGCGAGCTGCGATTGACAGGAAGACTGTGGGACCCCAACTCCCTCTTCAGCTAGAATATTAATCTTATTTCTCATTAATACTAATACTAAGCTTTACTATCTCATATTTTTGTTCCTTCAAAAAAGGAATTTTGGGGCCAGCCCTGATGGCCTAGAGGTTAAAGTTTGGCACTCTCACCGCTTTTGTGGCCTAGGTTTGTTTCCCAGTCACGGAAGCACACCATTCGTCTGTCTGTTGCGGCGCTGTGGCGGTGGATCACATAGCTGAACTAGGCCTTACAACTAGGATAAACAACTATGTGCTGGTGCTCTAGGGAGAAAAAGAAAGAGGAAGAACGGCAACAGATGTTAGCTCAGGGCGAAACTTTCTCTGCGAAAAAATAAAAACGGATTTGGAGACGATAAAATCCAGACCTAAACAGAAACCAACCCTCTCATTTATAGATGAGATGCTGAGGTATAGAGAGGATAATGCAGCTAAGCATCATGTTAAGAGTCTATAGCAGAAAGACCTGAATTCTAATCCCAGCGCTACTGCTTGCCAGGCAAGTGCTCTAGAAAAGTTAGTTCACATCTTGGAACTTTGGTTTCCTTATCTGTAAAATGGGTTTCTGAAACCCATTTTGATTTGATGAAGGAATTCAAAAGGAGCATTTACCATAGTGACTGGTATATGACAAATGTTCAGGAAATATATATATTGGTAGTAGTGGTAGTAGCAGCAGCAGAAACCTTCGCTAGAACTTTCTACATCTTTCTACTCTGCCCTCGTGTTTTTTTTCTATGTGCCTCAACAAACAGACAAACAAAATCCTCTGCATTATAGCTTATCCAAAGGAAAAATAAAGCTAAGAAGTTTATTTCAGGGAAAGTGATGCTTTTCATTTTCTTCTCAGGATATGTATGCATTTTAGAATAGGCAAAGAAAGGGGCTTGGCAGTGGGGACATAAAATATATGACAGCCCTCTAAGGAACAAATGTCTTGAAGTAATGTGCAGTGACGTGGGTGACAGATATAAATGCATTACTCTGAAAAAACTGCTAGCTTATATCACAGTTGTTATCGCAATGTTAATTTGTCTTTTAATAAGAACATATATTTTGGTCTCCAGGCAAACAGATTTTACAACATTAAATAAAATAAAACTTGTTAAAAAATGATTAAGGAAATACAGAGGGCCTTTGTTTGTCTTTAACTTGCTTCTTAAAGTAGTTCCATACAATTGGTTCATCACTGCACATTCTTCGCACAGGATTACAACTTCACTTAACATTTGGTGAAAATGAGTTTGGTTTTTAGGAAGAGGAATTTTAAAAGATTTAGAAACTCAAAGTTTATGCTTCATTCTCTTCGGGATAGTATGACTTCTGTTCACTTTAATAAGAAGTGCCTAATGTTACTTACAAAAGTGGATTGATTTTGTTATATAGGCATAGAATCCGTTAGCAATCTGATGGAGAAATATTTATTTTACTCCATCTTTTCAAGGCTTAGTTATATGTTTTGTATATTGTATTAAAAAAGAGAAAAGTTTAAACAAACTACTTTGATACTTTGAATGAATGAAATATATTTAATTTTTCATTCTCCCAAGGAGGAAAAAGATCCACAAATTTGTTGAGTTTATATACAGTTGTGAATAAAATTGGTATAATTAAGCTTTAATCATATAATTGAGTTTTAATTGGTATAATTAATTTGTTTTTACACAAATTTGAAAATTTTTTTATGAGGCACCAAAACTATATTTTAAGAGTATTGTTTTCAAAGGTTTTAATGGGGGCAATGCTTGCCATATAAAATTTATTACTCTCGGTAGAAATTCAAGGTGAAAAGTAAAGATAGACAGTTCCATGTTTCTTCACATGATCATTTGCTTTCTGACATTGTTTTGCCGCTTCTACAAACGATTCAAGGTGTCAATAAAACGAGGACCTGTTTTAATGTTAATTCTGAATTCAAGTGTGGCCTTCATTTCCTGACTTGGTCACTTCAGCTGCAAGATGGGATTATTGTCAAGTCTGATGATTTGAGTCATAAATAACAAAAACTTACTTTCAAAAGCTTAATCCAGCTCAACTATGATAACCACACATGATGAAATTTTGTGTTTGGTAGGAAATTTCAGGGAAAATTAAGCTGTTTTTATAAAATAATTATCAAATACAACATTTATGCATTCAACAAATATTTATCCAGGATCAAGTATGACAAAGTGCTGTTCAGCCTCTGTGGATATAGCAGTGGACTAAATAGACAAAGATTCTCAAACATTCTGGTGGCAGTAAGAGAAAGTGAATAATATAATAGCTGTCAGTGATAAGAACTCTGAGGAAAAATAAATCAGAGATAGAGAAGTGGCAAATCCTCAACTTGGGCCCAAAATGAATTCGAGATGAATAAAGCAATTATGTTTTGCAACTAAAGAACTGTAAAAGAAAACCTATAAAATCCAAGTAAATATTTTTTGATTTTTGAATGTGTAGCGTCTTTACAAGTACAAAAGCAAATAAAAAGCCCACAAGTGAAAAGATCAGCCCTACTAGACTACACAAACATTAACAACTTCTATCCACTAAGCAAATCAATAAAACTAAGAGGCAAATGGAGAAATGGGAAATATTTGCCACCATTATGAAAATTGATACGCCAGTATTAAAATATAAAAAACACAAATCAGTGAGAAAAATCTTCAATATAACATATAACAACTGAAGTAAATATGTGACAAAAACTAACTTCCTAATATTGAAGATATACAAGTTAAAATAACTTCAAATACAGAAAAAAATTTAAAAGTACACACTTCTGGCAAGGCTGCAGAGAGATTGGCACTTTTATACATGCTGGAAGTATATCAGTGTCTCAGTCTGATAAATAAAAGTGGTATATGTTAAGAAGCCCAAACAAGCTCATTCTCTTTGGCCCAGCAAGGCCACGTAAGGAGTGCTGGTGATATAAGAAGATCACCATGAAAATACAGGGAGAAACGAGCCAAAATATAGAAGTATTCATCCCTGGATTGTAGGATTCTTGGAAATTTTAATTATCTTCTTTATATCTTTTTGTTATTTTTCAATACTTCTTACAAAGAGCATTTTATTATCAGGAAGAACAATAAAAAAAGTAAGAAGGAAAAGCAAAAGAGGTGAAGGAAGAATAAAAGATAGTTACAAGGAGAATTTTCTTGACTGGTATTTGCTTTTACACTGAAACTGCTTTCATTTTCTTCACAAATCAGAGACAGACTCATTATGAGAAAAATAATAAAATTCCTGAAAAAAGTAAGACTCGGCCAAGAAATCATACTTTGAAAAGTAATTAACAGACCAAAGATCACAGCGATTTCCCTTGAGCTAACTTTGTAGATTACTCCCGAGAGCAGAGTTATACATCACAGAAGAGTCATTCTGAAGAAAGCTAATGAGGGAAATCTCTCTGTAGGATTTTAGCTCTGTGTTTCTTACTGTTTAGACTTGAAAGTGTTTGGAAAGATATTCAAGCAGCTCCCCTTGCATTCAGGTTCTAGAGACCTAGGAAAATCAGATATTTGTTAATGTATGTATGTGTTGTTGATGGTGATATGCTGATTTCTTATTCTGATTTTAAAAGACCCGACCTGAATTCTCGAGTGCTAGCCTTAGGACACTTGCTAGCACATCTTAGATCTTTTGTAGGGTGAGTGAGTGTTCTGGATTTCCTGACTGACACTTCATGTAAGCAGGCCAGCTGGCAGCAAAGCCCTTTGAATTGGTTCCTCTCAGGATTTTAGGGGATGGCGCGAAATGAAGAATGTTCTGCCTGTTTGATTGTTCTTCACCACGCGGAAGAGAGCTTTTTTTGTTTAGTTTGGCTACCACCACTCTGATAACACAGAAACACTCTGAATGTGCCAAGAATATATATAACTTTCAACTAAAGTATTGATTAGGTTTGTGTTGAGCTTAAACTACAATGCAAAAATGAATAAAGAGAAATTCTGATCTAACGTACTAATGTACTTAAATCAAGACTTCTGTTCTAACAGCTAAAAATTTTTTTAAAGGTTTAAATAGAGTATTGCCTTAATACTTATTAATATAATATACTTAGTGAAACATATTCTTGTACTATTAAACAATGAAACTTTTATGGAAATATATTCTGTACCACAAAACCTTTCAGCATGCTAAAATGTCTCCTTGTATGCAGAGAACTGAGGATCACTACTACATCATGTGTTTGATATTTTCAAGTCTATACTTGTGGTGCCTACACTGGAAAGGATCCCTAGTCATAGAAGAAGACTTTCCATTCCAACCTGGCCTCTAGTTGGAAGCTTCAGAGGAGGTCAAAGATGATGCGGGGTCTGCGAGCCGAAGAGTCGAAAGAAAGATTTCTTGGACGCTCAAGGTCTGGCAGTAGTGCTCTTTTATTTAGAGAATAGTATGGAATAGCATGGGGACAGGACCCATGGGCAGTAAAGAGCTGCTGCCGCTGCTGCATGGGGACAGGACCCATGGGCAGTCAGAGCTCCTGCTGCTGCCCTGAGTTGAGGGTTAGGGCTAAATTTATAAGGCATGGGTACATGACTTATTTTTACTGGAAAAAAGAAAAGATGATGTAAAAAGTCATTAAATGATTTCAGTGCAGATGGGGTCTGGTTATTGTGTGGTCGTATAACTTTAGATACGAATCTGGTCATATAGATCGGCATGTATGTGAGGATGCCCTGGGCTTCTCTCCCTGGGGCGGTCCTAATTCATACCATAAAAATCCACCAGGTCATATAGTTCGGCATGTAGGCCAGGTCACCTTGGGCTTCTCTAGCTGGGGCAGCCTTAATCCACATCAAAAGATACTGATCTGAATGCTATTTATTTAGAAACTCTTCCCATAACTAGTTTAACTATTGAGATTATTCTTATGATTGCCTTTGTGGGGGACTGGAATTGGCCACCCCAAGATATGTCTCTTTGGAGTGAGGATTATTTTGGGCTGGTTACTTTTAAAAACTGCAGATGGGAAGGAGGCTCAGGAGTAGAATTTACTTACCTTTTGTTAAGAAACATTTACATTGTAAAGGAAATCTCCATCTGTAAAAGTGTCTCCCTCTCTGTACCAGGAACGAGGGATGACCTTATCTCTAGAAATTCTTATCAATGTGGAAGACAAGGACTTAAATCTGCATAATAATACTCTTGTTTACTGTATTTGTCTGATAACCTCCTGTAACTGACTCCCCCCACCCCTAACATCCTCCTTTGTCGTTAGCTGAAGATGATATTTAAGGAGGTGGCTTCAGCCATTTTGGCGAGTTGCTCAGGTTGCCTGAGCCTCTCCTGTGTATATATGTTATAAAGCTTTGTTTGATTTTCTCCTCTTATTCTGTCTCATGTGAATTTGATTTGTTCTCTGGCCAGAAGAACCCAGAGCAGGTAGAGGAAATGTCTTCCTCCCCTACACCTTAGTTTAGGAAAAATTAAAATTTCAACTTCTGGATCCCCTTCAAGTTAATCAGGGAAATTAGTGATGAGGAGTAAACTGATCTACTGTGTGCAAACTTTTTAAATTAAGGATTTTGGATCAGACTTTCCTTTCGTCACTGCCACTTCATGCCCATTATTTCTTCTTTAGATCATTCACATTTCTAATTCAATTTTACTGATTTTCACAAGGTTCACAGCAGTAACTTCTAGTATTCGTCTGACACATGTTTGTTCTTCAAGGTAAAAGCTTTTGTCTGTTTTGCTCACAACTGAATTCTTAGCACCTAGAACAGTGAGTACCTGGAACATAGCCATACCTGTTGAATGAATGGGTAAAATATAACATAAGCATTGGAATTGTAGATAAAGGAATTCTCTCCTCCACACGATCTATAAAGAATTTCTAATTTCAATAAGAATAAATTGCACAATGTACAAATTATGTGGATTTTTTAAGAAAATAAATCAAAAGAAATATACCTAAGTATAGTTTTATAAACATTTGTGACTTTTCAAATATAGCATTCTTATTTAATTCTTAATATTAAAATAATAAATAAAAGATTAAATAATAGTAAAGCAATAGTGAGATAAAATAAAATAATAGTAAATAATAGATAATAAAATAACAATTCTTAATAGTAAAATAATAAAAATAGTATTTTACAATTAGATATTTTGGAAAATAATCTATACAATGGAACTAAAATTGGAATGTAATACTAAGTTGTTAAGGAAAAATGTTCAATTTTTTGAATCCCTCTGCCAGTCATTATACCCATCAAATTACTGGAGTTAGATAAAGCCCTTGATAGGTGCTCTTGGCAAACTTAATGCTTCTCCAGAAGCTTACACACATAATAGTAGATGGTAAATATTTCACTAAGGACATAGTTTTCTTAGCAAGCTCCAATCAAGTGGCTCCTGTTTTAATAGTTTTTCTAAAAGACGCATTATGAGAAACCTCATCCTTGTACAGGAATTTTTCTGCATTGGTTACATAGGTATCACAGAATGATGTGCTTGATACAAATTGTTTCAGTTGGAAAGAGCTCTGCCAAAGAAAACAGAAAGACAGCTGTTTGCATAGTGCATAAAATTTTTTTAGGTAAATATGAGTGCACCTGTGTAAACACAAACTTTATTTCCAAAAAGTACCCCTGCAGCTGCAAAATCTTTCAGATGTAGCCAGAGCAGCTATTTTTATTGTACCATGTAATGTATGTCATAGGTTTTGGTCAGTTGTCAGTCTCAAAAGTCAAATAAGAAGGTTCATTTATTTTACTATAGAATATATTTTATAGATATATTTATAGATTTCCTAATTATGCTTCATATTGACTTATTACTAAGGTTGAAATTAATGAGGGAACAATGTACCAGTCATGCAAAGTACATCAGAATGAGCAGTTTTTCTTCATTCATTCGTTTGTGGGGGACTGTAACTGGCCACCCCAAGATACATCTCTTTGGCATGAGGATTATTTTGGGCTGGTTACTTTTAAAAACTGCAGACAGGAACGAAATTCTGAAAAGTAGAATTTACTTACCCTTTGTTAAGAGACATTTACATTTGTAAAGGAAATCTCCATCTGTAAAGGTGTCTCCCTCTTTGTACCAGGAAGAAGGAGGGATGACCTTATCTCTAGAAACTCTTATCAGGCAAGGACTTAAATCTGCATAATAACCTTACTCTTGTATACTGTGCTTTTCTGGTAATCTCCCATAACTGGCTCCCCCTACCCCCAACATCCTCCTTTGCCTTTAGCAGAGGATGGTAGTTAAGGTGAGAGCTTCTTCCATTTTGGGGAGTTGCTCAGGTTGCCTGAGCCTCTCTCATGTATACATGTTATAAAGCTTTGTTTGATTTTCTCCTGTTATTCTGTCTCATGAATCTAATTCATTGTCTGGCCAGAAGGACCCAGAATGAGTAGAGGAAATGTCTTCCTCCCCTACAAATTCATTCTTCATTCCCTTGTACCTTTTTTCATTTTCCCCAAAGTATAGTCAAGAAATGCAATAATCTTATAAATAACTTATTTATGCAGATCTTATTACACTCTCAAAAATAATTTTTTATTATTGACGGAGGTAACAAAACTACATAACAGAATTATAAGCATGAGATGGTCCAGCAGAGGAGAGGACATTCCTTCTCCCATAGCACAGCTGAAGGCCCTCCCAGATCTTCCTAACACTGCATTCATATGCCATGAATCGTGCAACAATGCTAAATTATATTAAGATATTAGCTCATAACTCTAATTTTTAAGTTCACCATATTTACTTATTAAAACTAGTTTAAGTACCACCAATTTATTGTGTAAGTGATTTCATCCTTTATATGCTTTTACACTTCCCATAGTCACATTCAAAGAAATCAAAACTTAATCTTCTAGATCTTTAAGAGAATCAAGAAAAAAAAACCTTTTTTACATATTTACAATGAACTTTTGACATGGAAAGATTCAAAGCATTTATTTAGGGATTAAAAACATTCTGTAAGCAGTGCCTTCTGTCTTAGAGCCCAAGGTAGACATATGGCCTCTGTGGGCATTCCAGTAGATTCCCAACTTGCTTCTTGGGAAACAGACTGCTTCTCTCTCCCATGGAGTAAGGTGTGGATTGATGCTTCCAGCAATTTCATCGAGACCTCAAAAGATATCTATAAATCAATGGTTCTCAAAGTGTTGTCCAGGTACTCTTGGGGGGTCTACAAGGTCAGAACTATGTTCACAATAATGCAAAGATATTATCTACCTTTTTCATTCATTCTCTCATGAAGCTAAAGTGGAGTTTTCTAAAGGTTGTATTACGTGTAACGACATTTTAAAATAAAAAATGTTGGGGCTGGCCTGGTTGGGTAGTGGTTGAGTTCATGCGCTCCACTTCAGTGGCCTGGGGTTCATAGTTTTGGATCCCGGGAATGGACCTGCACACTGTTCATTGGGCCATGCTGTGGCGGTATCCCTCATACAAATTAGAGGAAGACTGGCACAGATGCTGGGTCAGGGACAATCTCCCTCAAGCAAAAAGAGGAAGATTGGCAGCAGATGTTAGCTCAGGGCCAATCTTCCACCAAAAAATTAATTAATTAATTAATTAATTAAAATAAAAGGTTAATATTTGAAAGTTAGTGTATTTTTCAAACTACAAAGCAGGATCTTAAAATGGTCTATGGGTTTAAAAAAGTGGTCATTCAAAGTACTAGAGAAACCAAAGAGGTTTAAAGTAACAGGATACCCAATAGCTCTTGAATCCGTTGATATGGTTTCACATTTCACATTACAAATAACCTCTAAGAAATTACCACTTGTTGAATTTCAGTATAGTACCAAAGAAGAATATCCACAATTTTCTGAAAGGACTATTAAAATATTTCTCCCTTTTCTAAATTCTGTATGAGGTAGGGTTCTATTCGTATGCTTGCACTAAATAACATAACACAACAGATGGATTGCAGACACAGATGTGAGAATCCAGTCGTCTTCTATTGTCAGGCATTAAAGAAAATGAAAATAATGTTAAAAATACCATTCTTCACAAATCTCTTTTTTTGTTTGCTTGTTTAGGAACATGTCATTTTGACTTGTACTGGACTTATTATTGTTCTTTTGAAATAAATTATTTAGTATATATTTTAAGAATTTAGCAATAATTATCAATAAATCTATCCACCTAGGAAAAATCTCATTGTTGTCCACAATCATTTTTTAAGAATGTAAAGTATTCTTGACAGCAAAAGAGTTTGATAATTGCTGCTATGGATCATGCCTTTATACTCCAAAGAAATACGAAATGAATACATGAAAAGATAGAACACTCAGTTGACTTATTTTTAGATGAAAAATAAGTGTAGAACCCATGAATACATGCTATAAACTGAATTGTAAAGAACGGTCTCATCTATATACCCCAACCTTTCCTCATTCTCCATAGGTTTTTCTCTTATGAAATTGTATAAGGGTGTGGCCACATGTGCATGACTTCATTCCCCCTGTGGATGCCTGCACATTCAGCAAACATATAGAAGTTAAGTTTTGCACCATCTCATTTCACACTGCTTTAGATAGTGCTTGAGTAAGCAATCATAATAGGTAACTATCTCTATGATAGAAGCATGAATGTTTCTAACATAACCCAGAAAATCATAGAGAATGCCTAATTCAAATCAACCCTCGTTTATCCTAACATCATTCAGTCCAACACTCCTGGATCCAAGCTCTGCATTAAGCCCAGTAATCACGTTGTGAATTATTCTCCCAAGGTTGGAGAGATATTTCCTTCTACTAACAAAGGCAACTGAGAATCATTTCCATAAAGACTTAGATGATATTTAACTGTACCTGCCAAAACAAACGTGCTTTGGTAGACCTAGAAGTTATTGTTAAAATGTTAATGTGTTTTATGTATTTACTCATATATTTCTTTGTAAGCAGAATTAACCACCTCATTCTCAGGTACAGAGACCAACAAGCAAACCCCTGAGAGGACAATACGTGGTCATCCATAAATGATTACTAGTGGAAGTGTACTCTTGGCTCCTGTGGATGGAAAGACCAAGGCTGGCTCTGGAGGATGCATTCTCTGTAATGTGTTGGCTTCACTCGTACACTCTAAAATCTGATTTCCCAGTAGGGAAGCTGTCTCAGACTGTGTAGGGGTCAATAAAAACCTTTCTATGATGAGAGTATACTCCATATGTTTAAGTGTTATACCCAACATCTTGCCTTGTGATGCTCACATTATTTCTTATGTTAGTCTTTTCCACATTGATTACAGTTTACCAGATATTCACACTCAGTAGTTTTTCATTCTTTCATTATCCTCTCTGTGATTATCTTTTCTCTTCATTTCCAAATGTTCTTTTCTTGCTTTAGTGTTTTCTGCTGGTTTTCATTTTCATGAACTTTCATTTCATTGCAGTAGAATATTTTAGAGACTTCCAAAATGGAGTGACTGCATTTCAGGAGAGTGTGCAAGATAACGCATTTAAAGTACAGAAGAAAATATAGTAGTACTGTTCAAATTTATTTTGGCTTCATCTTTTAAAAATTCATTTTAATACATCTATAATAATGGTCATAGTATACTAGTTCAGAAGTGCATTGTGTAATTTATAAATAAATATCCATATAAGTGCATATATGCCAGCACTTATTCTCAGCGGTGTATATCTCAAATATGTTTGAATATCACTGATTATATTTCATCTATTTTTCTTAAATCTCCATCCCATGATTTCTTGGAATCCTCAAACAAACTTCATTTTTATTCTTCCCACAAATTTGAAAGCTTCGATTAAGTAAACAAACACTCTAAACACCTAACATTTCTAATTGTATTTTGTTCAGTCCTTTAAATACTTTGATGCATTCCTCATGTTCAAAATAGATGATATATATTGAACATTATAGGTGTTTGGAATTCTAAGATGAATTTCAAAAAAGTTAAGTAAGAAAATGATCAGAAGTGCCCAAATTCTTGTAAGTGGTCACTACTTGCTTGTCACCTGTGTCACCAGTGGTAAATTACTGGTGTGGTTTTTTGTGTGGCCTGCAATGACTATCCATTCTTTGGCTTTAGCAATTACACAGAAATTGCTCACTACCTCTCTCCACTTGAAATGTAAATAGGATGACTGATCACATGCCTAGTACTATTTTTTCTTAGCTTTGATAATCTTTGTACCATGGGCAAGAAGAACCCTAAAATGTGTGCTTTTCTTAAGGGGATAAATATCTCCAGTATCATTGGAACTACAAGTGTGCTTCTTACTAAAAATACTTATACATAATATCAAAGTGCTCACCATACCCTAGTCCTGATTTATTATAATAAAATGGTAGAGTGAAATGCAACCTCAAAGTTGATCTAATGCCAACTCCTGATTTTACCAGTAGAGAAAATGTGCCTTTAATACTTTAAGAAACTTGCTAAAGTAATCATAGCTACTTAGCAGCAAGGCTAGAATCTGAACCCAACCTCTCAGTTCATAAGATAGCACACTTCCACTAAATCACGGCTGGGATTCAGAACATTTTGAGAATACAGTGTGAATATTACTTGGAAACATATTACATTTATAGTTTATTGAATTATTCCCTGAATTGTTCAGTTATATAATTTTTCTCTCTCCTGTACTGTTAGGGAGTAGATGGCATCTCTTTATCTTACTTTATAACATGGCCATTTAAAGCTCCATAATCAAATTAAGACCTTATAATATTGTTGAAGGGATGAATGTGACACATCATAATTAAGAAATTTTCCATTCTGAAATAGACCAATGATGTTTGCTATATTTTGGCTGCAAGTGAATCTACTTATTGTAAAGAAATTAGATAAAAATTGAAAATGCAGTTCTCTTCAAATTCACTGTCATTAGGTTCTACAGCCAAACAAGCCTAGAAGACAAGAACATTGGCATGGGACAGAAATATGTCAGTTCTTTCCCCCTGCGATGGGCATTTTGCAGCCGAGCTCCATAACAGTATTAAGTACTTGGTAGTAGTCTTGTTGGGTAGCCTGTGTGTGGAATAAAATGGCTTTTAATGGGTCCCCAGTCTTTTTTTTTTTTTAATAAATTTACTGGAAATTCAACTTATAGTAAATGCAGGTTCATTTCTTTTTATAGTTAAAAAAATACAAAGGTGTGTCACTGGGCTCACATTTCAGAAGTTTTAAATGACTCTTTGTATCTGATTTTTATTGCACTGTGGACATTACAGCAATTTTGGTTTCAATATATAAACTGGAGCCTATTTTACGCATAAAATCATGTAGCTCAATCTCCAAATACATTGCCCACCCATGCATGATAATTAATTTTTTATTGAACAAAGCCCTAAAATATAAAGCATTAGTTGATTATATGTAACCAAATGATGTTAGATGTCCAAGAGCAATTACTATAAAATATTAAAGCAATTTTATATCAATAAAAAGATGAAAATATACAGCCACGATCCAGTTACTTCAATTTTTTGCACATTAAAAATGTATTTAAAAGCTGCCAGCTCAGTTGCTTCGAATATGAAGTTACTTTAGTTTTGAGAAATTCCAAGATTGCTGAAGTGCATTTGAGACACTAGGAGTCCCAAAAAGTTGCTGCCATTAAGCCTCCTAGAAGCCAAGGCAAGCTCAGGATTCTTTCTTTAATAATACATTTAGAATCCTTATTAGAAAATGTGCCATAGTGTAGCACTCAGAGATAAACTATGTTGCAGTAGTTTCTCTTGAAAAAAAGGTAGAAATAAGTCACTTAATAAAGTCTAAATCATTCCTTAGGTTAGCTAACAGAGGCACCGTGGTTATAAAATTAATCAGTCCCTGCTATTACAGCAAATTGGTGAAGATTGTATTGACACATCTTCATCTGCATGTCTCATCAGAGGTGTCCGTGCCATTTAGCTACGAAACCCTGGAGGCTTTCTTCCGCGCAGAATCTTATAACACTTCAATTAAGGGACACCAAGCTGCCAACCAGACAGCGGCGCATTTATTTCTTGATGACTCCTTAAGTTGTGCCACAGGCCTATCATTAAGAGAATATTTTTCACAGCAGGTTGCAAAGATCCTCATGCCATTAAAAGGAATTGAAAAAGCATCAATTTGTTGTTTCCACCTAACACAGATATTTTTCATTGCTGGAACAGCCATTAAAAACAATCTGTTTTATTGCATTCTGAAAAGATCACATGAAGTACACATAATGATTTATTTTAAGGATGACAGTAGGATTAAAACCACTGTGAAAATGTAGTATTTGAAATAAATATTTAGGAAAACAAAGTCTCAAATATGTTTTTCTTTTTCATACCAAATTATTACTAGAAATTTATTGATACCTTGAATCAAAGGTTGAAAATGCTCCAGAAGAATGCCTTTTAGAAGATGAGGAAGTGTGTCTGGAGAGGTATGTCACAGGAGAATGGCATGCCCTAAATTTAAGTGTAAATTCTTTGGAAATTAGTAAACCAGAACAAAATGCTTTGAAAACAATGGAGTGAAAGCTTCTTTGGAGCAATTGTGTGCAGATTTTTTTTTTCCAAGGGGGGAGGGTGGGGCGCGGGAGTTGTATGCCGTTGCTACCTTGTAGAGTATTGACTTAACATACCATTTTCTGTCACCAGAGTGGGAGAAAACACCCAGTTCTGGTTATTTATTTATATATGGCAGCTGCTAACTATAAGAACCCACCTGGAATTGCAGTTTGACATAGTGACTTATTTTACAACTTCTTTTCTCAGTACCAGAGTCAGTCACTATTTGGCAGTCTGCATCAGCGATAACTTAAAACAAGGGAAGATTTCTGTCAAGGAGGCTCTTTAATGCTACTGCTCAGAAAATTTTAGAAGTTTTTCAGAAATTGTTTTTGACAAAACCAACTGGTTTCTGACAAAACCAAAGAAAAATAAATAAATCATTCAATCCAGTAAAGGTTATAGAGTATTTTGAATTCATCTTCTGAAGAAAAAGAACAACAAAACAATCTTATAAGGGAGGACTTTATTCTGTCTCTCTGCTTTAAGACGTTGATCACACTCTGGTGTTACCAAAGTTGGGGGGCCCTATGTTAAAGCTGACCTCGTTGAAACCTACCAAAACCTCAACATGATAAATGGGACAGGGTCTAAAATAAGAGTTGTAGTGGGCACTGCTGTGTACCGTCAGATCCCCAGTCAGGACTGAGACACTCGTTCCTCCTGATGTCAGGAGTGCTGGCAGCTGACAGGTCTCAGCTAAATCCCTTTCTGCGGATTGCCCGAACAGAAGGTAGGCTCTATGGCCAACGTCACTGGCTCCTGCGTAGGAAGAGCTCACATCCAATGACTGATCTATGGGGGAGGGGTGTTAAGGCACTGTCCCCTTGCTGCAGAGCCAGAAAACTCTGAGCACCATCTCAGCTCTAGAGCTCCCCCTGTGGGATAGGTGGAGGTCTTTATTGTAAGCACAGCACAGTTCAAATCTTCCCTCCGCCCAGCCCTACCTCCTTCGCTGCACTGCAGGTGTTGACCTCAGGAGCACGCCCCAGTCAACTTCCTACATACAAATCTCCATTCAAATTTGGTCTCAGAGGATCAACGTAAGACAATAGTGTTCCATGTTTAATCTATCGGATTTGATTAGTTGGTCTGAATAGGTTATGAACACAGGAGCGAAAAACAGAGAATTATGGAGGTACGGGGGCAGCTATTTAAAAACAAACAGCCTTAGTTACATTTGGAATGCCTGAGACATTCAGAACTCAGTTTTAGTAAAATCTATTTCTTGAATCCTCTTTCTTCTCCATTCTTACTGACACGACCTTCATAGTCTCTCCCTGCCTGCAGTTTTCCCCAATCCCAGCTCATTCATTCTCTTCGTGACTGACAGGGCTATCTTTCAAAAACTCAGATCTGATGCTGTAATTCTCCTGCTTAAAAACTTCTGCTGCTTACACTTTGTTACAGGATAAAACAGAGGGTTTTATGCCTTAAAACCCTTGTCCTAGCATTTATGTCACTTTGCTGCCTACAACATGCCTCCTATGGTGACCAACTCCAGGGTACCTACTACAACCCCAGTACCTAGGTTATAGATGCTTTGAATATTTCACTATTTCCAACAGATGGCATGATTTTCTGTGATTCAGTATGTACTTTTGAATCTGTTTATCCTTAATGCCTTTTCTCTACCCCCTTACGTTGTTGTAAACTTCTGTTGATCCTGCAAGACGCCTCAAATCTTCATTATTTGTTCAATTGTTCCCTGATTCTCCCACCAAAATAATAGCTCCACATTTTATTTCCCAACTTTATGCATTCATCTATCACAAAGCTTATGTTGTATTCTAATTTATCATGTTTATACTTTGTTTTTTTGTTTTATTTTGTTTTTGAGGAAGATTAGCCCTGAGCTAATATCTGCTGCCAATCCTCTTTTTGCAGAAGAAGACTGGCCCAGATCTAACATCTGTGCCCATCTTTCTCTACTTTATATGTGGGACATCTGCCACAGCATGGCTTGACAAGCAGTGTGTAGGTCCTCACCCAGGACCTGAACCAGCAAACCCTGGGCCACCCAAGCAGAACCTGAGCACTTAACCACTGTGCCACCAGGCCAGGCCCTGTTTATACTTCTTTGTACCCCACTAAACAGAGAATTTTTCAAGGGCAAAGGCATACCATTTAATTTGTACTCCAGTGCCCAGCTATGCCCATATTAAATACTTAAATAAACAAGCATGTCTTAATTAATGTTTCCCCAAATGCAGAGCCTCGAGTGCAAGTAATTTATTTGAGAAGTGAATTTAAGAAGCAAGAGTGAATGAGAAGATGGAATGAGACAAGGAAGGAGGGAAATTCAACAATGAATTGATTGGTTATTGAGGTGGCCACCTCTCTGGATAGGGGTCAGAACCTTTGGGAGCTTCCTAAGGCCAGAATGCAAAGCACCCCCAAATCATCCCTACCAAAGACAGGAAGATAGGGGCATTTATCCACTCACTCCATCACATGTGGGTTGATGGCTGCCCAGCAAAATTGATTCTACTTCCAGACTGTACTTGCCCTGGGGCTATGTGAGATCCTGGCCTTTGGAAAAGGTCTTGAGGGGAGAATTTAAGAAAGGAGACTGGCAATGTGTGCAGAACTCTCCACCACAGCTTCAGCTGAGTTCGCAGTGGGGCTTAGCAGACATGGCTCAGGGCACAAAAGCATATGCTACAGGGGATTATTGAGCTAAGGTTCTGAGATTATTAGTTTTGAGCAAGCAGTGTTTGATCTAATCAGGAACTTTGATGTAAAGTGGAAAATATAGTTTCAGTGCAACTAAAAATAAACTGAAGCTTTTTTTATGACATGGACTCTTATTCCCTTCAAATGAATTTTCCTTTGTTGCACATGGCTCTTTTTCTTTTGTTCTCTTCTTTGTTATCTCTTCTATGAGATAATGGAGCATGTATTAACTTGGCAGTTTAAACTCTCTGAGCCTCAGTTTTCTCATGGGTAATGAGAGAATAAGAATCTATTTCACAGAATCACTTTCCTGTCTATCCATTCATTCATTTATTCATTAAAATTCATTAAACAAATATCTATTGAATACCTACTATGTACCAGTCACCTCTGTACTTAGGCCTATGGATAAAATGAAAGTAAAAAGAAAACAAAACAAAAATTCAAACGAAGAAGAATTATTTGTTAGTTCTTGACTTAATGGTTCTGGTGAAAGACAGAAACTGAAAAAATAATCATACAAATAAATGTGATTAAAAAAAATTGGTCAATGCCAGAAAGGAAAAGTACAATTTACAATTTTCACAAGGGTGTATAACAGGAGTGTATAATTTAGACTGGTTTACCCAGTGACCTCAAGTTGTTTGTCTGAATGTCAAACCACAACCTGCCTGAAGAATGTTCAGGGGTTGGCAAGAGGAGGAGTTGGAGTGGCGGAGGCAGCACTATAGGTGAAGGCTGTGAGGTCGAGGGGGAAAGCATGACATATTCTAAAGAAGGTGAAGTTTCTCAGAATAAAGTGAAAGAGATGGGGGGATGTCAGATGGGGAAAGCCAGTGCAAAGTCAGGCTGGAAAGGTAAGCAGGGGCAAGAATATACGTGAGCATGTAGACCCTAGTAGTCACCATGAGTGGAAAGCAATAAGAAGCCTTTGAAAGACTTTAAGCTGAAGAGGTATGTGATGTGACATATTTGTGGAAGATTGCTCTTACTGCTGTGTCTGGATTGAATGAGCACTGGAATACAGGAAGTGTAAATAGGACCATAGTTCCATTGAAAGATACTGAATTCATAAAGCAACTCAGGTGCTGGGCTTATTTAGTACCTACAAGGAGTTGATAGAATTTGGTTGCATTCCCCTTTTCTTATCTTCTCCCATTTTCCTTTCTTCTTTTCTTCTTCTTTTAATTGTTTCCTTTATCATAATAACTCTTAGCATCTCGTAAGAGAACTTCATTAAGAGAATGAAGTTATTCATAACCAGTGGCCCATCATGACATTCTCTGTCATGCTCCTGGGTGATTTGTGATCCTGAAAAAGGTAGAAGAGGATACCGAGCCATTCTGCTTAGGATTTATGGAGCAAGGAGAAGGAATCATGGTCTTCATGGTGTTGTTAGGAGTGAAGGAGCAGAGGTCAGGAATCATTTGGCAGATGATATTATGTGTAAAGAGAGGTCAAGGGTGTTGAGTAAACTAGAAGAGATGATTAGAGATGGGAGTAACAGTGATTTATGGTAAAGATTTCTGGTTCTCCAAGAAGCAGGTGAGGAACTGAACACATTCAGTTCTAAAGAAGCATAATATAATCGTTTCATGATACAAAAAGGAAAACATAAAGAAATTTAGATAATAAATATCATGATAATTTTGATATATTAAACTGGAATATCTATGTAGGGGAGGAAGACATTTCTTCTACCTTCTCTGGGTTCGTCTGGCTGGAGAATGAATTAAATTCATATGAGACAGAATAGCAGGAGAAAATTAAACAAAGCTTTATGATAACCATGGCCCAGGGCCTTTCTTCCTTCAGCACCGAAGAAGTGGGGTACACAGAGTGGTTATATACCCCCAAACAGGCTGTTTCACATATGATTGAAATGTCCCTCCCACAATAGTCACAAGATTGCCCTGTCGGCACAGCTCTTGATGGACACAGCAGGTAGTGGGGCTGCTATCTCAGAGGGCGTAGCAGGAGGTAAGTCTATTGTCTCAAGCTGGATAGTCACAGGTGAGCGCAGCAATCAGTTCCTAGCCTAAGGAAAGATGCTTAATCCTTAAGGAAATGCCAATGCTGGGAGGGGGAGGGAAGTGGCACCTTTATCTCAAGGGCCTTTGTTCTTGCCATAGTAAATGTTTTAAAGCAGATATACAATGCATGCTCAATGGCCACAGTCAGGCCCTTTTGGAAAAAATAGCAAAGTCAGGCCGAATTAGGTTTACACCAAATGGCTTCCTCATGTACTCCAACACATCTCATTGCTTGCCATTTCTGTTCGTCAATGTATAGATGGGAGAGGCTCAGGCAAGCCTAGCAACTCGCCAAAATGGCCGAAACCACCACAGCTGAAATATCATATCCAGCTGAAGACAAAGGAGGATGTTGGAGGTGGGGAGAGTCAGTTACAGGAGGTTACCAGACAAGTACAGTAAACAAATGCAGATTTAAGTCCTTGCCTTCCCCATTGACTAAGAGTTTCTAGAGATGAGGTCAAAGAGACATATCTTGGGGTGGCCAATTCCAGGCCCCCACATCTATATGTACATGTATATTTAATATGAGTTTTAATTCTTATACAGAATTATAATGATAATGAAGTAGAAATAATTTGAATGCTCCCAAACAAAATCTGATAATAGTGAGTTATTTTTGGAAAGAAATAACACAGAATCAAGGAAATTCCTAAGTGCAATGTGTACAGGAATCACTATCCTGATTCTTCATGGAAAAATCAAAGAGCATCTTTCCTTTTGGATATTAAATCTGAGTTTAATAATAATAGTGATATCACTTTCTATTTTGTTTCTTTCAACTTTATTGAGGCACACTAAGTCACATATATCTGAAGTGTATATTTTGATGATTCTGACATACGTATACCTGTGAAATCATCACCAGAATCAAGGTAACATACAATTCCATCAGCCTCAGAAGTTTACTTGTGCCCCTTTTGTAATCCTTTCCTCCCTCCACTTGCATCCCCAGGCAAGCACAAATGTGCTTTCTGTCACTATACATTAATTTGCATTTCCTAGAATTTTATATAAATGGAATCATACAGTATGATTCTGGATTCTTCTACCCAGGATAATTATCTTGAGATTCATCATATTGTTGCATGTATTAGTTAATTCAATTTTATTGCTTAGTAGTAGTACACTGAATGAATATACCACAAATTGCACTTCAATTTGCCTATTAATGGACATTTGGGTTGTTTCCATGTTTTATCTTTTACCAGTAAAGCTCCAGTGAATATTAGTGTACAAGTCTTGGTATGGACATTTGGTTTTATCTCTCTTGGGTAAATACTTAGGAATGGAATGGCCAGAATATGGTAGGTATATATTTAACTTTAAATAAATTTCAAAAGTATTTCTCAAAATGATTGTACTATTTTACATTCCCGTCAGTAGTTTAACATAAAAATCACATAGGTTGGTATTGCCTTACACAAACTGAATAACAATACACCTGTAGGCTCAGTATTTATTTTCTCCATTACATAGAAGGAAACCGAAGTTCAGGGATGTCATATAAACTACTTGTGGTCACAAAGCAAGTGAATGGAAGAGTTGGAATTCAAACCTATATCTAACAGTGCTAGAATGCTTTTTCAGGATGCCTAAGGAAACTTTTTATAAACCAAGGATGAGCTCTTGCTTTAAATAGATATGATTCTCATCCACTGAGTTGCTAGCTCCTGCTTGACTTAGATAAATGGAAAGAATGGGAAATTGTTTTAGTCCAAGTAATGGCTTATTGGCCAGACGAGGTGGAGGTATAGCTATATACAGTTGACTGGAATTCAAACTTGTGACCTGTCATCAGTTGGAGAAGAGATATATAAGACCCTCTGATAAACCAACAATCTTCTTACTTTAAGAGAGCAGCTCCAATTCAGATGAAGTGCTACTTAAATCAGCAACCATAGCCAAGCTTTCACTGGTTTAATGGCTTTTTCTTTTTACTGTTGATTTTGTTTCAAAGAACAGATAAAGAGGCAAGGACTAGAAAGCAAAAAATCAAATGAGAAATACAAAACCAGCTGGGAAACAAAGAGAAGAGGATAAAGCAGCTGGAGGAGATTAATGGACGGAAGTACTTTCTCTTTGTTTCCATTTTTAATAAGACAAAGGCATTATGTAAAATTTAAAATGTGAGAACTGTACACAGATATGAAACGCAACCTACAAGAGGCTCTTGTGGTTTTTGATGCTGCTGTTGGCACTGTTTCTTCTAACTACTGACGGGCACTTTCATTTCTATAATGGTTACTCTCAATGCAAGCTTCTACCGTAACCTAATATCCAGGAGAGGCAAGGATGAAATAACTACTTCCGCCTTGGGGACATAACACTTTATACTGAGACTAAAACAAACAGAAGACTCTAATTCTTCTCTTTAGAGAAGAATTGGGTGTAAGGGCGGTCTGCATTTAGGAGGAGTTAGTGACTGAAGGCCCAAAGAGTCAATACCAGACTGACTATTTCTCAATGCCTTTCATTCCTCTCCATCTCTACTGTCATTAACTGCAATAGCTTCTTAACTAGACTTAGCAAATACAAATATAGGACAAAGAGTTAAATTTAATTTTCAGATAAAAAATAAATTTTTTAAGTATAAGAAAATCCCATGCAATATTTGGTATATACTTATGCTAAAAAAATTCATTGTTTATCTGAAATTCAAATTTAATTGAGTGTCCTGTGCTTTTATTCAGCAATCCTATTGCCAGCAGACTTCTCCTCCTCTTTCACTCAGACTTCCTTCATGGCAGTGTCAACAAAATCGAATATCAAAATTCACCAAAGAAGAAGTAGAACACCTAAATTTAACAGGAATCATTGAAGATGGAAACACTCCAGTGCATTCTTGCAAACTTTCAAAAACAGCCAATTACAGTGTCATCTATTCATACATCCAAAGCATCAATAGTTTGAATGATAATTTAAATAAATGCTGAAAACTCATTTTGTAAAATTCAACACACTCATTCTTGATAAATACTCTGAAACAATACAAATGAAAGGACAATAGTAAATAATATTTAATAACAAATGTTCTCAACCTCTTCTATATGTCAACTGCAGTAAGGGTATTAGTTTTCTTAATCCTCACAACAGTAAAAAACAAAGCCTTATTTATGAAGCAGAAATAATCATTATTATTCCAATTCTCTTTCTACAGGTGAGGAAACTGAAAAATAGAGAGGTTAAGCCATTTGCCCCAAAGCACACAGCTACTAATTTACGGAGCCAGGCAGTCCAACTTCAGAGCCCAAACACTAGAGCACTATACTATACTGCCATTTTTTTTCTTTTTCTCCCCAAAGCCCCCCAGTACATAGTTGTGTATATTTAGTTGTGGGTCCTTCTAGTTGTGGCATGTGGGATGCTGCCTCAGCATGGCTTGATGAGTGGTGCCACATTCATGCCCAGGATCCGAACCAGTGAAACCCTGGGCTGCCGAAGTGGGGTGTATGAACTTAACCACTTGGCCAAGGAGCCAGCCCCCCATACTGCCATTTTCCTAGCAACAGTAATAAACATGCATTGCTTAGGAAGAGTGCAAATAAAAGACATTCAGGAATTCTATTGAAAACAGTTGAGGGGCCAGCTCCGTGGCCAAGTGGTTGGGTTTGTGCGCACTCTGCTTTGGAGGCCCATGGTTTCGCCAGTTCAGATCCTCAGCACAGACCTGGTGCTGCTCATGGGGCCATACTGAGGCGGCATCCCATATGCCACAACTATAGGGACCCACAGCTAAAATATACAACTATGTACTGGGGGGCTTTGGGGAGTAGGAAAAATAAAATCTTAAAAAAAAACAAACAGTGAAATAGCTAGATATATGTTTCGAATGAAAGACAATGTTTATAACTTCTCAGTTTTTCCCAAATTAACATACAGCTAGAAAGAAATATCAGCCAAATCTCAAATCATATTTCTGAGGAAGTTGGCAAAGTTATTCTAGAGTTAATCTCAAAGGATGCATTAGCAAAATTATCTGACTGAAGGAGAATAAGTAGAGAGATGTTTGGTCTACAAATAGATGGGATAGGGAAAGCAAATATTGTAAACATATCAATTTTTCCCAAACTAATCTTTAAATTTAATACAATTCCAGTAAAATCCAAACAGGTTTGTGTGCATGTATATAACTTTATAAGCCTATTCTAAAATTATAAGACTGACATTAGTTAATGCAATTTTTTCACTTCTTCAGTAATATTTTACATGTCTAAAAGATAAGGGCTTACTTTTTTTTTTAAGTAACCACCATTACATCATCAGACATAAATACTTTAATATTGTCAAATACCCACTTAGTGTTCAAATTTCCAGTTGTTTCATAACAGTAATAATTATTTTACCATTCATTTTATCGATTCAGAATTCAAACAAGGACCATGCATTGCAACTGGGGGAAATATACTCCCTCATCCACTGTTTTTCTTTCTTGCAATTTATTTGTTGAAGGAGCTGGGTTATTTGTCCTGTAGAGTTTCTTACAGTCTAGACTTTGTTGATTGTATCCCGTGGTGCAGTTTAACATCTTCCTCTGCCCTCTGTATTTTCTGTAAATGGCTATTTGTATATGGAGACTTGATAATATTCAAGTACAATTTTTAGTTCATTTTTGGGCAAAACTACTTTCCAGGTGGGGTTCTTCCCTTCACAAGCACGTAATGCCTCTCTTTGAAATGTTAGCAGCCATTGGTGACCAATGACTAGATCCATTAATACAAAGGAGATTGCAAAACAGTGATACCCTAATGCTATAATAATAATTCTTCTACACTATTAGCTAAAATGCTTCTATAAAAAGCAAGATTTCTTCATCTACTATTTAATTATCCAGTGTATAGTTTAAATAGAAAAGGAAGGATGAATGCTTTATTATTTTAGTTAATATAAATTTCACAAATAATAAGAAGATGGAAAACTCATTTTCCTGGTTATTGAGACTCATTTTATTTAATTAATTTATTTATTTAAATTCAGTTAAAATTTTATTTTTTAACCATTATTTTTATTCATTGCCTTTTCTCATTTTTTAATAGTATCACATTTAGGAAACCAGCAATAAGAGTACTCTTTCTTTCTTTATTGTGGTAACACTGGTTCGTAACATTGTATAAGTTTCACATGTACATCATTATATTTTGATTCCTGTGTAGATTACATCATGTTCAGCACCCAAAGGCTAATTACAATCCACCACCACACACATGTGCCTAGTCACCCCTTTCGCCCTCCTCCATCGCTTTTTCCCCTCTGGTAACCACCAATCCAATCTCTGTCTATGTGTCTGTTTGTTGTTGTTGTTATCTTCTATTTATGAATGAGATCATACAGTATTTGACATTTTCCCTCTGACTTATTTTGCTTAGCATATACCCTCAAGGTCCATCCACGTTGTCACAAATGGTCAGATTTCATCCTTTTTTATGGTGGAGTAGTATTCCATTGTGAGTATATTCCACATCTTCTTTATCCATTCATCTCTTGATGAGCACCAATGCTTCCAAGTCTTGGCTATCATGAATAATACTGCAATGAATATAGGGGTGCATGATCTTTATGCATTCATGTTTTCGTGTTCTTTGGATAAATACCCAGAAGTGGAATACCTGGATCATGTTGTAGATCTAGTCTTAAATTTTTGAGGAATCTCCACGCTGTTTTCCATAGTGGCTGCACCAGTTTGCACTCCTACCAGCAGTGTAAGGAGGTTTCCCTTCTCTCCATATCCTCTCCAACACTTGTTGTTTCCTGTCTTGTTAATTATAGCCATTCTGATGGGCATGAGGTGGATGTCATTGATGTTTTGATTTGCATTTCCCTGATAATTAGTGGTGCGGAACATCCTTTCATGTGCCTATTGGCCATCTTTATATCTTTTTTGGAGAAATGATCTTCTGCCCACTTTTTAATTGGGTTGTTAGTTTTGTTGTTGTTGAGATGTATGAGTTCTTTATATATTTGGATATTAACCCCTTATCAGATATATGGTTTGCAAGTGTCTTCTCCCACTTGTTAGGTTGTCTTTTTGTTTTGCTGATGATTTCCTTTGCTGAGCAGAAGCTTTTTAGTTTGATGTAGTCCCGTTTATTTACTTTCTCTTTTGTTTCCCTTGCCCAGTCAGACTAGGGCACTTAAAAATATGCTGATAAGACCCATGTCAAAGGGCCTACTGCCTAGATTTTCCTCCAGAAGTTTCATGGTTTCAGGTCTTACATACAAATCTTCAATCAATTTTAAGTTAACTTTTGTGTATGGTGTAAGATAATGGTCTACTTTCATTCTTTTGTATATGGCTGACTAGTGTTCCCAACACCATTTACTGAAGAGATTTTCCTTTCTCCATTGCATGTTCTTGGCTCCCTTGTCAAAAATTAGCTGTCTATAGATGTGTGGGTTTATTTCTGGGCTCTAGGTTCTGTTCCATTGATCTGTATGTCTGTTTTTGTGCCAGTACCATGCTGTTTTGGTTACTATAGCTTTGTAGTATATTTTGAAATCAGAGAGTGTGATACCTCCAGCTCTGTTCTCTTTTCTCAAGATTCCTTTGGCTATTTGGGGTCTTTCATTGTTTCATATAAGTTTTAGGATTCTTTGTTCTATTTCTGTGAAAAATGTAATTAGAACTTTGATAGGGATTGCATTAAATCTGAAGAATGCTTTAGGAAGTATGGACATTTTAACTATGTTAATTCTTGATTCCAAGAACACAGAATGTCTTTTCATTTCTTTGTGTCTTCTTCAATTTCTTTCAACAATGTTTTAACGTTTTATAGTTTTCAGTGTACAGTTCTTTCACCTCTTTGGTTAAGTTTATTAGTAGGTATTTTATTTTTTATTTTTTTGATTTTGCTGAGGAAGATTGGCCCTGAGCTAACATCTGTTGCCAATCTTCCTCTTTTTGCTTGAGGAAGGCTGTTCCTGAGCTAACGTCTGTGCCAATCTTCCTCTATTTTCTATATGGGATGCTGCCACAGCACAGCTTGATGAGTGGTGTGTAGGTCCATGCCCAGAATATGAAACTGTGAACCCAAGGCTGCCAAGGCAGAGGGCACAAACTTAACCACTACACCACAGGGCCAGCCCCACTTTTATAGCTATTTTATTCTGTTTCTTGCAATTGTAAATGGGATTGTATTCTTAATTTCTCATTCTGCTACTTTGTTGTTAGTGTATAGAAACACAACTGATTTTTGTATGTTGATTTTGTATCCTGCAACTTTATCATATTCATTTATTATTTGTAAAAGTGTTTTGGTGGATTCTTTAGGGTTTTCTACATATAAAATCCTATCATCTGCTAATAGTGACAGTTTCACTTCTTCCTTTCCAATTTGGATCCCTTTTATATCTTTTTCTTTCCTAATTGCCCAGGCTAGGGCTTCCAATGCCTTGTTAAATAAGAGTGGTGAAAGTGGGCATCATTGTCTGCTTCCTGTTCTTAGAGGGGTACCATTCACTTTTTCTCCATTGAGAATGATATTAGCTGTGGGTTTGTCATATATGGTCTGTATTATGTTGAGGTAATTTCCTTCTATCCCCTTTTATTGAGAGTTCTTATCATAGACGGATGTGGTATCTTAAATGCTTTCTGTCCATCTATTGAGATGAGCATGTGATTTTTATTCTTCATTTTGTTAATGTGGTGTGTCACTTTGATTGATTTGCGGATATTGAACCATCCCTGCATCCCTTGAATAAATGCCACTCAATCATGGATGATGTTTTAAGTTGTTGTATTTGATTTGATAGTATTGTGTTGAGGATTTTTGCATGAATGTTCATCAGTGATATTGGCCTGTAATTTTTTTTTTTTCTGTTGTCTTTGTCTGGTTTTGGTATCAGGGTAATGTTGGCTTCATAGAATAAGTTAGGAAGCTTCCCCTCCTCTTCAATTGTTTGGAAGATTTTCAGAAGGATAGGTGTTAAGTAGTCTCTGAATGTTTGGTAGAATTCACCAGGGAAGCTGTCTGGTTCTGGACTTTTATCTTTTGGGAGATTTTTGATTACTATTTTGATCTCCTTACTGGTGATTGTTCTATTCAAATTCTCTATTTCCTCTTGATTCAGTTTTGGAAGGTTGTATGTTTCTAAGAATTTATGCATTTCTTCTGGATTATCCAATGTGTTGGCATATAAGCTTTCATAATATTCTCTTATAATCTTTTATATTTCTGAGGTGTCTGTTGTAAGTTCTCCTTTTTCATTTCTGATTTTATTTATTTGAGTCTTCTGTCTTTTTTTCTTGGTGAGTCTAGTTAAATGTTTTTCAATTTTGTTTATCTTTCCAAAGAACCAGATCTTGGTTTCATTGATATTTTTCTACCTTTTTTTAATTCTCTATTTCATTTATTTCTACTCTGATTTTTATTATTTCTTTCCTTCTCCTGATTTTGGGCTTTGTTCTTCTTTCCCAGTTCCTTTCGGCACACTGTTAGATTGTTTATTTGAGATTTTTCTTGTTTGTTGTGGTAGGCCTGTATTGCTATAAACTTCCCTTTTAGAATTACTTTTGCTGTATCCTATAAATCTTGGCACGTCTTATTTTCATTTTCATTTGCCTCCAGGAATTCTTTGATTTCTTCATTGACCCAATCATTGTACAGTAACATTTTGTTTAATCTTCACATATTTGCGGCTTTTCCTATTTCTTCCCGTAGTTGATTTCTCATTTAATACTGTTGTGGTCAGAAAAGATGACTGGTATTGTTTCAGTCTTCTTAAACTTATTGACACTTGTTTTGTGGCCTAATATGTGATCTATCCTGGAGAATGTTCCATGCTCTTGAAAAGAATGTGTATTCTGCAGTTTTTGGATGGTATGTTCTGTATATATCTACTAAGTCCATCTGGTCTACTGTGTCGTTTAAGGCCAATGTTTCCTTATTGATCTTCTGTTTGGATGATCTATCCATTGGTGTAAGTGGAATGTTAAAGTCCCCTACTATTATTGTGTTACTGTCTACGTCTCCTTTATGTCTGTTAATAATTGCTTTATCTATTTAGGTGCTCCTATTTTGGGTGCATAGATATTTACAAGTGTTATATCTTCTTGCTGAATTGTTCCCTTTATCACTATGTAGTGTCTTCCTGTCTCGTTACAATTTTTGTTTTAAAGTCTATTTTTGTCTGATATAAGTATTGCTACCCAAGCTTTCTTTTGTTTGCCATTTGCATAGAGTATCTTTTTCCATCCCTTCACTTTCAGTTTGTGAGTGTCTTTAGGTCTGAAGTGTGTCTTTTGTATGAAGCATATAAATGGGTCTTGTTTTTTTATCTAGTTGGCCATGCTGTGCCTTTTAATTGGAGCATTTAGTCCATTGATATTTAAAGTAGCTACTGATAAGTGCGCATTTATTGCCATTTTGTTACTTTTTTCTGGGTATTTTCTTCTCCCTTCTTTTCTTGTTCTTTTGCTCTCTTCCCTTCTGGTTGATGGCTTTCTTTAGTATCATGTCTGGGTTCCTTTCTCTTAAATTTTGTGTGTTTATTATAGGTTTCTGGTTTGTGATTACCATGAGATTCATATATAATAACCTCCATATATAGCAATCTATATTAAGTTGATGGTCTCTTTAGTCTGACCTCTTGCTAAAAGCTCTAGTCTTTTACTACCTATCTCTCACATGTTATGTTTTTGATATCATATCTAACCTCTTTTTTTGTGCATGTGTATCCATTTCTTATCATCGAAATAGCACATTTTAGTGCTTTTGTCTTTTGACATTTATATTAGCTTCATAGGTGATTGATATGCTACCTTTAATGTATATTTGCCTTTACCAGTGATTTTATTTATATTTATTTATTTATCTGATAATTTTCTTATTCCTATTTATTCTTCTCTTTTACACGTAAATAAGTCTGTTTTACATTTCTTGTAAGACTGGTTTTTTGGCGATAAACTACTTTAGATTTTGCTTGTTTGGGAAATTCTTTATCTCTCCTTCCATTCTGAATGATAACCTTGCCAGGTAGAGTGTTCTTGCCTGTTGGTGTTTTTCCTTTCAGCACTTTAAAAATATCATGCCTCTCCCGTCTAGCCTGTAAAGTTTCTGCTGAGAAGTCAGTTGATAGCCTTAGGGGGTTTCCTTTGTATGTAACTTTTTAGCTTTCTCTTGTAGCTTTTAGGATTCTTTCTTTATGTTTAATTTTAGACATTTTAATTATACTATGTCTTGGTGTGGGCCTCTTTGGGTTTATCTGGTTTGGTACTCTCTGTGCTTCCTGTACCTGTACGTCTGTTTCCTTCCTTAGATTAGGAAAGTTTTCAGCTATTATTTCTTCAAATAGATTCTCTGCCCCTTTGTCTCTCTCTTCTTCTTCTTGAACACCTATAATACAGATGCTATTGTGCTTGATGTTGTCCCAGAGGTCCCTTAGACTGTCCTCTTTCTTTTTAATTCTTTTTCCTTTTATCTGTTTAGCTTGGGTGATTTCCTCTAATCTTTCATCTAGCTCACTGATCTGTTCTTCTGTATCATTTACTTTGCTATTGTGTCCCACTGGTGAATTTTTCATTTCCAGTATTGTATTCTTCATTTCTGATTGATTCTTTTTCATATTTTCTAATTCTTTATTGAAATTCTCACTGGGTTCATCCATTCTTCTCTCAAGATCAGTGAGCATCCTTATGACTAGTAGTTTTTACTGTTTGTCAGGTAGATTGTTTATCTCTGTTTCATTTAGTTCTTTTTCTGGGGTTTTGTCCTGTTCCTTTACTTGGAATATATTCTTTTGTCTCCTCATTTTGCCTCTTTCTCTGTGCTTTTATCTATGTATTAGGTAGGTCAGCCATGTCTCCCAATCTTGGAGTGGTGGGCTTATATAAGAGATGCCTTTTGAGGCCCAGCTGTGTGCTTCCCTCTCATCACAAGTTCCAAATGTTCCAGGAGTGTCCCCTGTGTGGATTATGTGTGTTCTTCTGTTGTGGCAGAGTTGCTCTTGCTGCAGGTGCCTGGGGAGACTAGGCTGTCTCCATGGCCAGCTGGTTGTAATGCTCAGCTGCATGTGGCTGCTGTGGACCCTTCAGTCACTTTATCAGGCATAGGGAGATCCAACACAGCTGCTACAAGGTCTAATAGCACATTGTTCTTGAGGATTTCCTGTTATGTGAGTAGGCCCCCAGCATGGCTGGTTGCTAGGCTCAGGGGCTTACAATTGCTGTAGGTCTCCAGCTTGCAAAGCTGTCGTCAGCTATCTCAGAATTGCAGTGAAGTTTGGCTGGCCCTAGTCATAGGAGTACCCAATTGTTTCAGGTTTTGAAAGGTGGGGCTGATCCCCTAAGTGGCTGTTTCAGAAGCACAAGTCTGCTGCAGCTGACAAGCCCTACTGCCTACAGGGCCACTTACCCTGTCAACACAGTCTTGGCCTGACCCCACAAATATAACCCACTGAAGCAGGCCCAGTTGCCCCACTGGAGAGACCCCACACTCTCTGCCAATGCAGACCCACTCCTCACTCACACCTTGCTCCACAGAGGCAGACCCACTCACCCAACTACAGAGATTCCAGGCACCCCACCCATGTGGGCCCACAAGTTGCCTGAGGGCTTGCTGTTGGGGGGAGACAGTCCCTAGGGTGAGCTGCCTGCCTGGCTGAGCTGGAATAAATTGGCGCTTTAGGGGGTGAGACAGATCCCTGTACTGACTGGCCAGGGGAACAACTCCAGTGACATCCACCAATGTCTGTTTCAGCACACCTGCACTAGGTCTCAATAATGGCTGCTGCCACTGTCTCAGTCCCTGGGGAGGTGGTACCAGCCTGGGGAGGGTGGTTTTCACCTCTCACCAAGATGCACCCAGAGCCTATCAAGTTAGTCTCTTTTCACCAAAGGGCTATACACCTTTCTTTCTGGTGATTTTAGGTTGCTTTCTGAAACAGGTGAATTTGTGAATGGGCCCTTTAAATGCGGGCTTTTTCCCCCTCTTATATTAGATAGTTTTTCTGGGTATCTTCCCCATTGTTGTTAATAGCCAGAAAAGACAAATATTATGACACTCTTCTTGGTTGTGCTGAGTCCAATAGTTGCTTATAGTGGTAATGCTCCCCCACTCCTCCAGGGAAAGTTTTGTACCCTAAGATTGCTCCTGGCTGACCATGAAGCACTGCACCTAGAAAGTGACTTTTTTTCTCTCCAGAAAGGAACTTCTGGCTCTTCCGCCTCAGTCAGCACTGTCCTTTGTTGTGGGAGTTCTTTCTATCCAGTTTTCAGTTCTCTCTCAGGGATAATTGTTCCAAGAGTAGTTGTAAATTTCTTCTGTTCATGGAAAGAGGTGAGTTCAGCATCTGCTTATGCCACCATCTTGACATCATCCTAGAGACACACTTTAAAGTTTAGTAATTAATACAGTCTGGTATTCCAGACTGTATGTAGGGATAAAGCAATGGGATGAAATAAGAAGTCCACAACAAATATTTATTAAACCTTTGAATTTTTTTATTGAATTAATCAGCAAGCAGATAAAGAATCAGAACATTATCAGCAACCCAGAAACCACCTTCTTGGTTGCTTTTGGTCAATACTCTTTCCCAAGGGTGACAACTATTCTGATGTCTAAGAGCACATATTAGTTTTGCCTGTATTGTGCTTTTTATAAATGGAATAATATGGTAAGTACTCTTTAGTATTTGACTTCTTTTATTCAATATTATGTTTGTGAAATTCATTCATGTTGTTGCATGCAGTTATAGATTCTCTTTCTGTATAATATTCCATTTTGCTAAACACTGCTCTAATTACTGAATATAGAGCAGATAAAAAACGAGTCCTTGCTTTAATGGAGCTTATGTTCTAGCATATATAATATAGGAAAACAGGTACATATATATATATATATATATATATATATATGGAAGCTACATATATGCTGGTGTTGTTGTGCAATTGAATAATGATGCTAGGACAACTTGATATCCATTTGGAAAGCATATGAAAGTAGAACTCTATACCATACACACAAAAAATAATTCCAAAACATTTAAAATTCTAAATGTAAAAGGCAAAGCTTTAAAACTCTTTAGAAGAAATACTAATTTACTAATTATCAATATTTATTAAACATCTACTTGTACCACACACTCTTCTAGGTATTAGGGATACATCATTAAATTTAACATACAAAAACCCCTGCTCTTATGAACTGCACATTTAATGTGATGAGACAGACAACAAAAACATAAACAAGTAAATTATATAGTATACTAGAAAGTTATAAGAGTTTTTGAGAACAGTAAAGCCAGTGGAGGTAGAGAGGTAAAGAGCACTTAGAGAAGAGGGGATAGGGTTGCAATTTGAGGTAAGATGGTCAGGGAATATAGTAAAAAATTCTTTGTGACCTTAGAGCAGAGAAGGATTTCTAAAATAAGACAAAAAACACAAACCATAGGAAACTCCAGAATAATTTGACTAAATTAGAGCAGAAACTTTTGTACATCAAAAGACACTAGAAACAAACCAAAAAGGAAGTGAGAAGATATTTGTAATCCATATTATCCTCCAAGGATTCGTATCCAGAATATACAAAGAACTTCTACAAATGAATAAGAAAAATGCAAGCAACCAACAGAAAAAACATAGACAAAGGATATGAATATGCAGTTCACAGGAGAGGAAACCCAAATTATGACTAAACCTGTAGAAAAAAATGCTTATCATCACAAAATGCTTGATATCAAAGAATATATGAATTTAATCCACAATAAGTTTTTTATTATTCATTTATCTATGTTTTTATTTAATCAAATTAGTTAAGATTCATAAAAAAGAATCTTCCTGAGATGGGTCCACCCATGAATAGTTGTTGGGATCACAGAGGTACCACTATTGTGCATTTGACTGGCTGCTTTCCTACTCGCCTTCAGAATCATGACGTGTTTTGGGTTACAGTGGATCTAGGGAGCAACTGAATCCTGCCTCTCTCTTGTCTTTTTGAACATGCATAATATTAACCACGTCTCCCTAACTCCTACAGTAAATATAAACCTTTCCTCAAAGTTTTGAGGTCTTTAAAGATGACAAAGAGGGGAAAATGATATTCATGAACCAATGGAGCTTGAAATGCCACCAGCCAAATTGATGTATAGTTACTTAAGAAAAAGAAATTCAATTTGAGGATGACCCAGGACCCTTGTTTCCTGTTTTCCTTTCTGATACTCAATGAATGTCCATTTCAATTCAATGCTTATTGAATTCAAATTTGTCAAAAAATATTGCTTATGAAAGCTGATGTAAAGATGAACTATTCTGTGCCTGATGCCAAATTGAGCTTTCTAAAATGCAAATCTGATCACTAAGCTCTCATATGCACGCTGTATTCCAACCTTAATAAATTACTTGCTCTTCTGAAAACAGAAGATGCTTTTGTAACTAACAATCAGTTCCCTGTAATATTTTTATTCAACAAATATATATTGAGTACCTATGATGTGCCAGATACTGTTATAGGCACTGGGATTTACTTATGAATAAAAAATAAACTTTCTATTTTTATGGAGCTTATATTTAAGTAGGAGAAAGTAGACAATAACATGAAAAAATAAATATTTAATTTGTTAATATGTCTAGTATTCTGAGAGCAATGTTTTTTAAAAAAGGATAAGGGCAAATGGTGGTGGAGAAGTGCTATTTTAGGTATTTTGGTAAAAAGAAAAAAGATTTTTGTATAAGAAGAAATTTGAGTAAAGACTTGAAGGAAATGAGGGAGCAAGCCATACAGTTTTGAGAAAAGGAACACCGTTTTTGTCAATGATGTAATCAAAATAGGTTAGTGTTATGTTAGTTTTAGGTCTGAAATATGAGGGGCAAGTTCTAGCATCTGAATAAAAATATGATGTTTTAAATACTCACACTATATCAAAGAGTGTTTTTCTCTGAATTAACGAGAAAATAATACAGATTTTTGAAATTCTGCAAAGACTTCCTGCTGTTTGAATTATCAATTCTGTAAGCCTTAGACCACAGAAACATTTAACTTTTTTTTTTAAAGATTTTATTTTTTTCCTTTTTCTCCCCAAAGCCCCCCAGTACATAGTTGTATATTCTTTCATTGTGGGTCCTTCTAGTTGTGGCATGTGGTTTGATGAGCAGTGCCATGTCCGCGCCCAGGATTCGAACCAACGAAACACTGGGCCGCCTGCAGCGGAGCACGCGAACTTAACCACTCAGCCACGGGGCCAGCCCCCAGAAACATTTAACTTTTGAGATTCAATGCAGATATATTTTACTCTTATAGAAAATTTTCTATAGAAAAAGAAAAGGTCTGATGTTTGATTGAAGGCATCCATGTGATGCACCCATTTTTACCTAAAGTAGTTTTTGGATTCTCTGGTGTGCAGACATTGGTCCTCTTCTACATACTGTTTTCCCTGCTATCCTTTCCTCAAATCAAGATGCTGAGATCTGAAAAGGAATACCAAGAAACAACTGGACACTCTTGCAAAACTCTTTAAAAAGTTTTCCAACTGTGAATGGAATGAGAAAAATGTAGTAAGTGTATCTGAACTTTCCAGGAGATGTTTAAAATACAAGCAGTAATTTGAAAATTGGCCGTCACAATTTTCCAGGTGGCCCAACCAACCTTTCCGATAGCACTGCTTTCTCAGGGGCTCATCGCAGGCCAATCTAAGCTACAAGTGTAGCCATCACTCCAGGTAGTTGACAGCTATCTCTATGCCTCCTACCCAGCCACATAAACACACAATTTACTCTTCAATAACTCTGGTCTTCTAATTTCCTAAAATATACTGGATGTACTAGCACTGCGTGTTACTCATCATACCATGTCCTTCCTGCTGGGATATGTGGGCAAATGAAAGAGAACGGATTCCAAAGCACTTATTTCTGGTAAAACGAAAAATATGATTAAAAACAAGTGATAGAAGGAATTTTTAAAGACAACCTGATCACAAATTAAACATATAAAATAGTCATGGAGTACTGGGGAAATAAAATGGCAAATTGGCTATTTGGAGATCCATTCATTTTTTTCATTCATTCATTCATTCATACATTCATCCACCCATTCATTATTCATTCATTCAATAAGCATTTCTTGAACATTTACATTGACTTTATGATAGGATCTGGGGTTAAACAGTTGTTTCAAAATATAATCACTGTCCTTGAAGAGCTATTAGGTCACATAAACATATAAACTATTACAATACAGCTTGGTGAGTGCTCTCTTAAAGGTTTGTGCATCAAGTTAGAATGTGGAGAGAGAAGATCAAAGAAAGTTGCCTGGAAACATTTTTTAAAAAAAATTTGAATAATAATTCTAGTAATTTAGAGTGTCAAAGCCCAGAATATTCCCTCGCCATAAACACTGCAAAGATTAACAATTTCCCATTATTTGCACATGCTTATATGCCTTTCTTTTAACTATATCATCAGTTACATCACAACAATGGGGGTCACTACCTTTTCAGGCCATTCCCAGAAATGCTTACCTCCTCCTCCCCTCTCTTGGCCAGTGGTTTTTCCAGGAATAAATGACGACACGGTCTCAACTACTTAACAATATGTGAAACTGTGGAGCTGTTCCTGGAAATACTGCATTCAGGGATTGACATATGATCAGAAGCCTGAACAGGCAAAGATTTAACTTGTTCTGCTTGGACCTCCCAAAATTATCTTTCAAAGCAGAGACATTAGTCTCTGGTGGGAACTTGACCACATTTCCACAGTGAAGAAATATTTCCACTGGTTTATACGGTACTGTTGATTTCTGCAGTGATTTCCTCCTAAAGAGTAGATGAGCATCAATAAAGGCTCATTCAAGCTGAACTTTCAGTAATGGACTCATAAGGAACTTGAATGTAATTTGTTTTTATATAATGCAAGCTCATAAAATGCATCATTTTTCTTACCCAATTCATAGTTGAAGATTTATCATTAAGAGGTTTTATTCAAGGCCAGACCCTTAAAAAAAAAAAACTGAACATTTTTTTTCTCATGCTAGCAAAATCCTCCCGTTAAAGAACCGAAGTGCTTCAAACACCCTAGTAATGGTACAGTAAATTACATTTTCTCATTTGGAACATTGTAATAGATTTCTCTACAGAGTGATTTATCATGCAACAATTAGGAACCCAAGGGAATTAGATGACCATTTTAAATTTTATCAGCTTGTTTCAATAAACTGTTAATGTGACCCTAATGTTTGGGAAGCACTTTAATATAATCAGATTTTGGTTGTTCAATCTACTGACATTAATGGCTACCTCATTAATCATAGCATTCTCCCCAAGACCTTGGAGGCTGAGCTAAGTTCAGTGGACCAATTCTTACAATAATAAAAACAGGCAATTTTCGACAGGGAAATATTCTCACTTTAACTATAAACTGCGTTTTGTTATTTCTTAGGAATTGACAGAGGTAACTGGAAAGTCTAAAAGCTTACAAAATAATAATTAAAAACTCTTTAGACTTAATTCCCAAATTAGTCAATTAAATCAAGACCTCCTATAATCATTACCTGTAATATTTTTCTATTATTTAAAAGTATAAAGGTATACAGCAAGACCTAAAATAGGCCAGATGACAAATACATAATACATGTCTGTCTCCCAAGCCTGGGTAGCATCTGATGGTTTGCACAAATCCTGCAGAGCTGAAACACACCTTCAACTTTTCAAACCCTATAGTTAATTCCTCAGTGGTCTTTCAAGTCCTTTCACTACAGGACTACATGGTGATTTATAAGATTTCAGGAAATTGTGTGTAAATGTAGAGGTTGATTTTAGTACTTCTGATTTTTTTTCATTGTGATAACAGACACTTTCTCAGTCTCTTAAATGTCTGTATAACTGAAAGAAACAAGATTGTTTCCTGCTTGGGTTACCCTTATAAAATGCCTTTGTATTATATGTCATGACTGCAAAAAAGGACGTAGTACCATCTGTTTCTAAAGTTATGGTTTTGTTTTAATAATTTTTCTTGTTAAACTTAATAGAATATGATGTTATTGGAAATAGAATATATCAAGCCATATAGTTAGCAGGAAACAGAAAAATCAGATGTTTTTAAGTCAGGCTAAAATGTCCTGTGCTTTAAAAAAAATTGATTTTTGGTTTCAAGGAAATCTCATCATTAAGTGTATGGTTTGTAGTCTGGGTTTTATATTATCCTCAAAGTTTAAACTATAGAAAACACAGCCTTAAAAAATCAAATATAAAAACACAACCAAACCTATCTTCCCAAAGCAGAACATTTTTGGAAATGTAACATGACCAAATCACTGTTTATAACTTTTTTAGTTCTCAACTTTTTATTTATTTAAAATATATTATTTTGAATTAAGATTCTAGGCTAGAAATGTTTAAGCTTATTGTATTGGAGAAGAATAAGAACCCTCTGAAAATATTCTAGTGCAATATGCCTTCTCAAGGGGACTTGAATTTCATTGCACAGAATGCTGCCAGTTCACTCATTCAGTCACCAAATACTTGTTGAGCACCTTCTATTTTATAGGTGTTGTGTCTCCCAGACTATGGATTCTGAAATTTATTTGTGAAGTTAAGTGCATGTTCTGTGCATAATAGTACTTTAAAGATTGGAAAGAAACATATCTTCTTTGCTTGGCATTCAGTATGCACTTACTTCATTACTTCATGCTTGTTAAATGGATAACTATATTACTAGAATAACAATTTTTTTTTGAGGAAGATTATCCCTGAGCTAACGTCTGCTGCCAATCCTCCTCTTTTTGCTGGGGAAGATTGGCCCTGAACTAACATCTGTGCCCATCTTTCTCTATCTTATACGTGGGATGCCTGCCACAGCATGGCTTGCTAAGCGGTGTGTAGGTCCACACCCAGGATCCGAACTGGCAAATCCCAGGTGGCCCAAGCTGAGCACATGAACTTAATTGCTACACCACCTGGCTGGCTCCCTAGAATAACAAATTTTACAAACTATGAACTACCTAATTCTCCGTATAGTCAGGAGCCCTTCATTGGAAGACTCTCTTTTAGGACAAATTACTTGTAGGGAGAAATTATGCTGTGAAGCAAAGATAAAGATGAATTGTTTTTCAGATAGATTAAAAGGCATAGGTCAATTTACTGTCTGCCAGGTTAGAATTTTTAATAGTTCTTCAAAAACAAAGAGTTTCCCTGTATGGAAAATGTAGCCACCATGGAAATGCATTGCTCAGATCTCCTGCTGTGGGGAGCAGAGTTGACTGACAGATACCAGCTGCTGCCCCTAGAGATCTATAACCAGTGCTTGTCCAAGACCATGCTTCCCCCAGGGTGCTCCCAGCTGGGGTAATGTGCAGGTATTCACAGGAAACAGAATTCTCTGGAGGGATCTTTGGCTTAGGGACTCCATTGGCCTGCCGAAGATTTCTTAGGATGGTGATGCAGTCTGAGACTCTTTATACCCAAGCCTCCTTCCTTCAACCTCTTCTATCACAAGTGTCAGACCAGCCTTGTGGTCTGTAGACTCTCCCTTCCTAGGCCTGCTTCCTCCCCGCATCCTTCACAGGTTTCGCTCAGTCAGTCTCCTGGACATCAAATCTCATCTTGGCCTCTACTTCTCAGAGGACTCAAACATAGAAAATTTGTTCTGTCATCTTTGCAAGCTCTTTAACATATGTGATAGGAAATTGGGCACTTATTTTGTTTGAAAAGGCACTAACTGCTATTGGGAGGTTACAATCATAATTATTGCTCTCTCTCCAAACATGTTGAATAAAATAAATCTACCATTCACCTTACATTTTTGTATCCCACATTTATTAATGTGAGACATTTTTTCAGGAGAAACAATTTGAAGTGTTATAGACCAGTGTTGATAACTACAAGGCAAAAGAGGAATACCATTTTATGTGATGTCACAAGCTTTGACTCTGTTGCTTGGTTTCTAGTTATGGTTGGGTGATATGCATAGACGACATGTTACAAAACCTTGTGCACTTGCTCAGTCTATGGCCCAGATTATGCCTTAGATTTATCGTCTTGAAGAATACTATAAATAGATAAAAGTTTATTCTTATTAAACACTGCCTTAAAATAGAGGGCTGGAAAAGAATGAAAGAGAAGGATTGGGGGAGAGAAGAGGCAATAAGAGTCAGGCAAGACAGTGAGGGACAGAAGCCTGAGTTACATTTACAGAAGCCAAATTGTATAATATTCTCCACTAAAATTTCAGTTATATATCTATTATATATATATATGGTTCCCAATTTATGGAACATCAATTATTACTACCTATGCTTAGATGCTTTATCTAATTTATTTCTAATCCACATAATCCCATAATATACAGTATATTCTCACTTTAATGATAAAGATAAGTAAGACCGAGGCTCTCCATTTACATATTAATTCTGTCAGACAAATACTTCCTGACAATTTACTAGTTGACTCACACCATGTTAGATGCTGGGGCTATAGTAGAGAACACAGGACGTTGAAGTTTCTGGTCTCAGGGAGCATATATTTATCTGCTTTATGCTGTGAGGAAAGATTCAATTCTAGGTATATTTCTTTTTAAAAGAAAATACACTTTAATAGGACAAACTCTTCAAACAAGGCCACTCTTTAAGAAGCTAACAATCTTGGCTTTTCTACTTCTTCTTGTCTTATAATAGACCTAAGGTGGGTGGATAACCTACTGGAACTGCACACCTTACCATGTGTTATTGATTACTTCAGGCACCTTTTGTAGCTACTTACAGGACTTGGAACAGTGCTTTGAATTTAAAATGTCTTTTTCTGTGCTTGATGTGCCTAATTATGTCAGCACCAGCTGGAAGGAGATATTGACAAGAGAGTACAACACTGCTATGTTCCCTACATAATTTAAATTCAGTGGCAGGCTTCCACCTCCATCTCCCTTTCCACCTCCATCGGCATAGAGTGATCCTAGTGCTCCATGTTGAAATGCACAAAGAAAGTGCATGCAGAGACAGGTTTTGCTATGCTTTCAATACTTGAGTATCAAAGGTCTCTAATAACAAAATTATCATCAATAATTAAATCACTTAATAGCCATGGGAAGTGCATACTGTGTTAGGTTTCAAATGATGTTTTAATGCCTTATTAATTTACACTTCTGACAGATTTTGATCACTTTCCTTCTCCTTCTTGGGGTAAAACAGTGAAGTATCCCATCTGCTTTCATCAACTTTGGAGCATCATGACCTTATATGTTGTTGGGGAGGAAGACATTTCCTCTACCAACTGTGGATTCTTCTGGCCGGAGAATGAATTAAATTCACATGAGACAGAATAACAGGAGAAAATTAAACAAAGCTTTATAACATGTACACATGGGAGAGGCTCAGGCAACCTGAGCAACTCATCAAAATGGTTGAAGCCACCACCTTAAATATCATCCTCAGCTAAAGACAAAGGAGGAAGTTGGCAGTGGGCGGAGTCAGTTACAGGAAGTTATCAGACAAGTACAGTAAAAAAGATGCAGATTTAAGTCCTTGCCTTTGGCATTGGTAAGAGTTTCTAGAGATAAGGTCATCCCCCCTTCATCCTGGTACAGAGAGGGAGACACTTTACAGATGGAGATTTCCTTTACAATGTAAATGTCTCCTAACAAAGGGCGCGCAAGTTCCACCCCTCAGAGTTGCCTTCCTGTCTGCAGCTTATTAAAAGCAACCAGCCCCAAACAATCCTCATGCCAAAGAGACATATCTTGGGGTGGCCAATTCCAGGCCCCCACAATGTCCAATAGTGATTTAAACAGTCAATGGAGGCATTTAGTTTCTGCCATAGGTATCTAGGTAAACATATTATTTACAATCCTTTAAAAGGTAGTTTTATGTGCTTTATTTTTTACTTGTGTAATTTAACAAATATTTACTGAATGCCTAGTATGTTTCTGATGATGGGAATATAAGATACAGAAGGTACAGCTCTCTTTCAGAAGTTTATAATATAGTGAGGGACACTGACAAGCAAGCACATAAGTTAATTGAATAGATAGAAATTCACAGAATGCTTATGGGACCACTTTGGAGGACAACATAGTCTTATAGTGGGGTTTTTTTGCTAATTAAAAGTTGGTATTTAAAAATAAAATGTTTAAGGGCCGGCCTGGTGGCACAGCAGTTAAGTTCGCACGTTCCGCTTCGGCAGCCCCGGGTTCACCGGTTCAGATCCCGGGTGCGGACATGGCACTGCTTGGCAAAGCCATGCTGTGGTAGGCAACCCACATATAAAGTAGAGGAAGATGGGCATGGATGTTAGCTCAGGGCCAGCCTTCCTCAGCAAAAAGAGGAGGATTGCCAGCAGTTAGCTCAGGGCTAACCTTCCTCAAAAAAAAAAAAAATGTTTACATACATTCTATATAGGAAAACAAAGCATCAGCTATTCAAAGAGAATAATATCTAGAGAATAATTTTAAATAAATGAAAAAAAACTCAAATTATGACTGCCTAATGTAATTTGTCAAATATATATTTTGTAATAGCTGAGACAACTAATCACTTTTCTTATATATAAGTTAAAACACAATGAGTTTTTTAGAAATTCCATATCCTTAAACTTCCATAATATAAACCATGTAAATTGGAACATTATTTTAAAATAAGGCTATAATAATAATTATATATTGCTGTATGAAATTAGTATAAAATGGCTAATGCATTATATCCATATAAGTGCTTAAAATATGGACAGTTTATGGAAATAAACTCAGAGATCCCTTTATAGATTAGGCATGGAAAGCAAACAAAAAATCTCATTATGGAATGTAAAAGATTGTCCAGTATGAAAATAATAAATAATGTTTTTTGAACATAGGTACACTAATAAACTGCATTACTGTGGTACATATTTTAAGTTCCAAAGTTAATCCTTTTTTGTGTGTTATTTTGGTTCTTATGTAGGCAGTTTTGTTTGCAAGGAACAGAAATTCATTCAGTTCACCTCAGACAGGAAATTCTATAAAAATTAGGAAAACAGGAATCTTGACCAATCTTCAACGAAAGCAAGAAAAAAGCTGTTTTAAGCAAGAACAAGAAACTGAACAGCTAGGCCTTGTAGCAACCGGAATGCAGCCTTTGAGAGCAAATGCAACTATCAAGTTACCTCATTGCTTCCTCAGCTGCCTGGGCCCATCCCTCCTCGGTCAGTATCCCAATTTTAACCTGCCTGGGCTTCCTTTGGTGTATTTTCACTTCTACTTCCACCACCAATAAGGTACCTCTCTACGCGTCTCCCAGTCTAATCCTGCCTGGGAGGAAGATCTGATTAGTTCAGACATCAGTGTCATTGAGAGGTAAGACCCTGGATGCCCTGGCGTTAGGTGCCCACCCCAAAGAAATCACTGTAGTCAAGGTGGCAGGGTCAGGGCTTAGAGCACACGATCACCCAGGACAAAACTGCTGTCTGGAGTTGTCGCTGCGGGCCATTTATTAAATTACTAATACTGCGAACAATTCCAGTGTGTGACACAGCTTCTTTGTTGTATGCTGACATGAGTCCTCTTTATGCAATAAAAAGGTGGATTTTTCTCAAAAGGGCTTAAATTTTTTCAGGAAACACAAGCAGCATGTAGACAAAATTGAAACCAGAAGCAAGTACATTATCTTTTGCATCAAACAAATTTTTTTGTAAAATAGTAGTCAATACCTGGCATTATATGAAGTGGATGAAATAAAAATAGGACTTAAAGCTCTAGAGATTTACCAGGTGAAGCTTTATCTACAAAAGTAAAGCAATTAGTTGCCTCACTGAATTAACTAAAATAGGAGGTCAAGAACTATGCATTCAAATCAACATGTTGTTACTCGGTGTTTTCATCGTTACCTATGTGTTTTGGTGTTACACACCTATCACTCAGAATAGACGTGCTGTAAATGTGCAAAGCCATGTAAATTATTATTAATAATTTAAAATGTCAATAACCTGTTTGTTAACATTTATTGACTGCTTATTGTATGTTACATATTCTGCTAAGTTATTTTGATATGCTAACATTTAATATCCAAGCCTAATGAATTAGCAAATATTAATTAGCCCTATTTACAGATGAGGAAACTAAGTTGTAGAGAGGTTTAATTATTTGCTCAAGAGCAAGTTATAGCAGGTGAGAGTTGGGGCCAGGATTTTGTGAGAGGCACCCTGTCCAGAGCCCATTCTTTCCATCATCACTGTGCCATTCTAGCTCCTGGAAAGAAATGTTTAAAGGAATAGATTATCCTGACTTTGGAGGAAAATTTTGCTTCTCTGTGTAATCCTGATGAGGAAATAAAGTTTTCTCTCAACTTTTAAATATCAAAAAGGTGATCAAAAGTTCAGGAAGAAGAAAAGAAGCTTAAAAAAAAAAAGAGGCAAGAGGGGCTGGCCAGTGGCACAGCAGTTAAGTTGGCTCTCCGCTTTGGAGGCCCAGGTTCGCCAGTTGGATCCCGGACGTGGACATGGCACCACTCATCACGCCACGCTGAGGTGGCATCCCACATGGAAAGTAGAGGAATATGGGCATGGATGTCAGCTCAAGGCCAATCTTTCTCAACAAAAAGAGGAGGATTTGCAGCAGATGTTAGCTCAGGGCTAATCTTCCTCAAAAAAAAAAAAAAAAAAGAGGCAGGAGACACTTAGGGAAGTTGATCCTCAGGACTGATTTTTAGGAAGATTGAGTTGGTCTCCAATATTGAGATTCTTCCTAGTTTTCATACTCTAGACACATACACACATTACCTCGTCCCAAGTACTTTCCCTCCATTTTTGTTACTACCCAAGGGTCCACTAATTTTAATTGTTAAAAAGTCATCATTTGCCCATGTCAGTGCCTCCGTCCCATCTGGTCTTAGTACCGTGGGATTCTGTGTTCTCCAACTTGCAGAAGGAAAGTTGACTCTGGTTAAACTCATGCTAGGTTCATTCTGACGTGTAGCAATTGAGCAAGCAAGAGTGAGGAAGGCTGCACATGTAATTTGTGTGTGTGTGTGTGTGTGTGTGTGTGTGTAGGGAGGCTCTATGCAATGTTGGGACTCTTAAAACTGGCTGCTTAACTACAATGCCAGTGAGCCTTGATTCAAGAACTCTTCAGCTTACTTGGAAGGCAAGGATAAAAGAAACTGTCAAAGCTGTACATTTCACGTGATTCATTTTACTATTAAAAGCTGCCTTTCTTGTCTCTGGGGTAAAATAGCTCTTTAATGGTCAGAATATTTCCCCCACCACTGCTGGAATATTGGCTATTAGAAGAAACTCTCCAGCAAAACTATATCACACACAAATTAGACTCTAGCTACTTTGACAGTGTTTTTGTTCCAACACCTATCTGAAATCAGATGTTCTGAGGGACGATGTCTTTCTTCACTCATGGTTTCCATGATGAGGGATTTTTCCATAAATACATGCCAAGAAACAGAACTGGAAGGATGCAAAAATAGCATCATAGTTTGTGCCAAAATGTTTCCTTCATCAGATTTCTTTTTCTTTCTCCTCATTTCTGTCTCAAATTATCTTTAACCCAGGAAATGGACCTGGCTCATTGAGTTCAGAAGCAGTGTGGCTTCAACACACTTTTGTCAGTATTCCTAGAACCTAACCCACCTCCAAGGCACTCAAGTGTCTTCGAGATCTGTTCCCAGCCTACCTTTACTGCTAAGATTATGGCCAGCATATTCCGAACTTAGACAAAAAATGAAGCAAGTATCATAATACCCATGTATCTTTCATCAAAAATAAATGAGTCTTAACTTTCAGTGATGTTTCCTTCAGATTGTTTTTTTAAGGTAATAAGATCTTCATTCATTCAACAAATATTCTTTGGGCACCCACTGTGAGCCAGTCACTCTTCTGGGTGTTTAGATATATCAGTGAGCAAAACAGACTCCAATAGCTTTTAGCGGGCAACTTGCATTCTCTGTGGGTTATTTTTAAACCTTCTAGAGGAGAAAAGCTTACTGCCCACTCCTGCTGTTTCCTTCTATGTGGAGGTATCTCTCATTAGCACGGCAACACTGACGTCTCCAGCCTCTTGCCTCTCTTCTCAGGATGGGCCATGTATCTTGTTGGTGAGCCCGGGAGAAGAAGCTGGGTCTGGGCATTCAGCTCCTCCTCTTCAGACAGTAGAATCATAGTATCGTTCTCCAACAACACAACATTAATTTTACAGGAAGAAGCTCTGACTCTATAGGAATGGTCGGTATAAGTCCAGAGCCGCTCGTGACAGTTTGGAGAACTTCATCCAAGTATATTTTCAATATTAAGAAGCCTCTTTTGGTGCATTCCTATACCATGTCCCTCAACCTAGACTTGATTAAAATAGAGGAAATATTTTTCTCTCCAGTTGCCAATTTTTTTGTTTGTTTCTTTGTTACTCGGTCCTAAGGGTAAGTAAACGATAGTGTCAGTTACTGGGACCTCTCAAACACGCTGAATCCTATTCCTCTTCCACTCTCCCCAGAGCAATAGTTTCCTAATATTGGTGCATATTTTTATGGTCTATGGTTCTCTGTTTTGTTTTGTTTTTTTTTCACTACATTTATGTATAACCATGAAAAATTCTGTATTAGTTTATGTACTTTAAAACTCTACATAAACATTCCATATGATATATATTATTCTATAGCCTGTTTTCTTCACTGAATTTTGTTATTAAATTCTACCCATACTAATCTGTGTATACTTAGTCTATAATTATTGTATAATGTTATGTCATGTGACTATAACAAATTTTTTACCTATCCCCTCCGTGATGACACTTCCTTTGCTACCTTACGTCTTTGCTCTAGCTGTGCTGCAGTTAGCCTGATGCACAGTGTTCTCAGCTCTGGGCTCTGCACCTGCAGCTGCTTCTGCCAGGGATACCTGCCTCTGCTCAACACATCCACCACCCCCATCCCCAGTGCCCACTGCTTGAAACTCCAACAGTTAAGACTTGGCTCAGACATCTCTTCTTTCTCAAAGCTTTGTTAAATTCACATCATGCCTTGCCTTTCCTACATTGAAGGATCCTCATATCAAAAATAAGACCTGAATTTGAAAGTGTTTTGGAAACTGGATTGAGTTCTATATAAAAGTGAAATATTTGTGAGATAAACTTTGTAAATCTCTGTGGTAGATCTCAGGAAAACTAAACTTTGCTCTGTTGTTCAGTCTGTTTCTTCAAGACTAGATTAGAAAACTAGTTAGTAAGGAAGCCAAACGTGCATCTCATATTCTCTTTTTTACACATTGTGCTGAATAATTTCTGATTGGAATAGAAAAATGTCCACTGATTTAAAATCTCTCAGTGATATCAGTGGCAGAGGACACTGGAAAGCCAAGAAATTTGTCTTTTTTGAGTTAGCAAGTGGGCAGCATTTTGTTTTAAATAAGGGGCATTGCTTTGCAAAATATACTTTGTTCATTTATTGTGATGCCTGTATTCTAGTCTAAATTATTTATGATGAGACTTTATACTACATTTTATAGTCTGAGTAATATGAGTCTAAACTCTTTGCTAGTAAATCTTTGCTGAGAAGCGTTCAAGACCATTAGTTTTCAGTGAGGATTTCCAGAATTAGTAAAAGAATTAGTATGTTTTTAACATACATTATACATATTAAGTTCAGTTTCTGAGGAATATAAGTCTCTATGCAGAGCCAGAGGAAGTTTCGTTTTATTTTCTTAGTTTTTATTTGGGAAAGATGTCTTTGTTTCTGATGCACAAGGTGTTTTGTGGGTAACACTCATTAGGGTTAATGGGAGCAAGATGCAAAAATCTCTCCTGCTTTGTGAGAAGTACAGGCCCCATAATGTTTCCAAGGGGAATACTCTGAAACCTTCATAAAACATTTATATCAGTTAGATCGAAAAAAAAGAGGAAAAGAGAAACCTCCTTTAATAAAACATTTGCCCCTATTACACTATGTTGCTATTGGAAATTTATTTACTCAAGAATTGTATGCAATGAATTTGCATTACATGTACATTTTGCAAAGAATGAAAGCCTACCAATGCTCTTGTATTATATAAAGAAAGATAGCCTTCTGCAGGATGAAAGTGAGGATTTTGGTAACAACCTGCATGTTTCTCGGCTGTCCTGGGTTTATATGTATGCCATCCCTAGTTCGAGTTCTAAGATCTATCTTCAAGCTATCGCTCTCAAATTGGTGTAATAAGGAAGCAGAGAAAGCTTATCCTTATTTAACTTTCTCAGTGAGGGTTTAGCAAAAGTATAAAGCTAAAAATTTCTAATACAGAAAAATAAATAAAGTCCCCCAAAAAGCAAAAACATATTCACAGAATAACCACACACTAAATGTATTTTGCAGTATTATTTTACTTTGATTACATGTTAGATATCATAATCTAGCTGGAATTTTAGAAATATGCAGGAATTTGGGAAGAGAATTTTAAAATGATATAAAGTAATTTTTGAAAAGTCTCTAAATGAAAAATAAATTTAAAAATATCACAAAAGGAATAAAACTCTTTATATATTACTGCATATATATCTATGTATAAATTCTAACAAAATATTATTTCTGGTCAGCTTTTGATGGAGCGGTATACGGTTAATGTTTATACATCTTGAGCGGAACAGCCCACCCTTCTTGAGGAAGTGTTAAAATGTTGAACATCTATGTACACCACAAGTAACTAACACATTATATGGCTACATTATGACCAGATTATATCTATTAGTTACTGCTGTGCACCGTGTAAATCTCTAGATTCCCCTGGGAAATGAGAAAATCATTTCAGACTTCAATAACTAACAATCAGTTATTGCTCTGGGCGATAATAAAGCTGAATGCAATTACCTAAAGTGAAGTTAGCAGTGTAACAAATGAAATACAGATTTTTTCCCCCTCTCTTAAAATAAATGTAGCATCTCCTCATCCCACACTGCTGTGGATTATAATAGTTTTCTAAACAGTGTATCATCCGCATAGTGTATTTGAGATTTGAAATATATGTGATTAAAAGTTATAAAGTTACTTTTTATTGTATCACTTGGTTGGTACTCAAAATAGCAACAATTGCAAACAAACAAAAATCCAACAGTAAGATCCACAAAACTGTGAAACATAAACATTTATTTTATTTAAAAGATTTACAAGGCAGGGATGTGTCTTTCAAAATATTGACTTTTACCAATGAAAATGTTGAAACTTTTTCCTAGTCTTTGTTCATATAGCAAAATGACTAGACTGGGAAATGATAAAATCATTTTCGGAGTTAGTTATAATGGTCTTAGGTATATATCATTACTCTACATTGTTAAAGAGTTTATTGAAATGTATATTTACAAAAAAGAATTGGTTCACAATAACGGCTAATTTATAAGTTTTACACAGAATTTCCTTTTTCTATAACATTATTTATTAATCCAAAATTGATTTCTAACTCATTATTTGCGTATATTTCCTATTTGTCACAACAGAATGCAATTATACTGAAACAGATTTCCCAGTAGAAAGTTAATCCTGCTGTTTCACATTTTGTTTAACCATTTTTTATGTATAATTGTAGTCTGTGTTTTGGCATAGACCACTGCTGAAACAGTAGATTTTCTGGCAATTTGGCTGTTAGCATACATTTGATGGTGAATATAGCCTTTCATTAGCTCTGTATTCAAATAGCACTGCCATAGTATTTTTCATGTTCTTTACTCATTTCTGTTTATAATAAATCCTTGGAAGCTTGAAGCTGACATCTGTTTTCTGAAGTAATCCTTTCTCTTTCTTCTGTATGGGCACATACTGACTTACTATAGTAGGGTTGTTTATTAGAGTTGGGCTGGGGGCGGCTGGCAATTATTATTTAAGAAAAATGGATCGTTTTGGGGGGAAAACACATAGGAAAATGGCATGAATAATGTTACAAAAGGATATGTAAAAATTGGCACCCGCAAACACTAACAGCATCTGTTTAACTGAATATTTATATTCTGTAGTTTTATTATATGTTAAGTAATTTGAGGGGTGCTTCTATTTCATGGACCACAGACTATTTGAAAATCAATTCATGTACCAGAGTAAAATCTTTATTGAATTTGCTTGTCCAAAAATCCTATTTTAACTTCTCTATCTCATTCAAGTTGATTCCTCTTTCTCTTCCTCCCTTCCAATCTCCACACATACTGTCCTTCCTTCCATTAGCATATATTGACCACACACCCTCTTCCAGGCTCTGTCACTGACAAAGGCAGTGCAAAGGTCAGTATGACATGGTTCCTCACCACAAGAAGCTCACCTTCTAACAAGAAAGAGAGACACAAACAGACAATGACAATTATTTTTTAAGTTGGGTGAGGGTCAAACCTAATAGTCTAAGTGATTCTAAATAAGGCCTTATTGAACGCATGTGTGCTGTTTAATTAGAGATTTTCTGAAGATGGGATGTTGGGGAGACTGTACATTTTCCTCCTCTCTGACCACCATTGAGTGAACTTAAGTTCTTGCAGTGTAAAAGTCTTAGATATATTCTCTTAGTGTACCTGGGACAATTCTGAAGAGATTTAGCAAAGCCAATTTGAGTGATTCATTTTGTGTATGACATCAACTTTCTCAGACATTCCCTTCAGGTTCCCTTCACTCACACACACACAGACACACACAGACACACATACACACACACGAAGATCCATTGCTTCAGTGTTTTTCAAATTTAGCTTGCAGCAGAATCACCTCCAGGGTTGTGAAAATGCAGACTTCTGAGCCCCAACCTCCATTGTTTCTGATTCAATAGGTCTAGGGCGAGACCTGAAAATTTGCTTTTCTGACAAATTCTCAAGTGATGCTGATGCTGCTGATCCTGGTACTACACTTTGAGAACTGCTGTACTGTATCATTTAGGAATATTTTGTATCCTCTGATTGAAAGGGTTCAGTAAAGAAACCAAACCTACTGACAAAGTGCTAGTGAGTTCAAGATTTAAACAGGTGCATCATCTTGTTAAGAGATGGTAAGTTGCTGCTGCTTTATTGTCTGCTGTGGTATCAGTGTACAATTAATGGCAAGCTTGGAAAGATATCTGAATTTTGGTTTAAAGTCAAAGAATAGAAAAGCCAGAATTAAAGACCGGAAATGTTTTTAATAGTTTGTCCAATGCAGTTTTCCTTAAGCATTTCTGACGGTGACCAAATGGTGCACTGAATATTCACAACCACAACAAAGAATTTGCTCTCTCAAAACCACTGTGTCCACCTGCAACCACCACTCCTCCCTCTAGTTTATACATTCGTGAGATTTGGGCACATGGACTGAATCTGGCATACTCTGTGTTTTACCTGATTGCCAAGAAAGATATTTCAAACTGTGCATTTGGCTGGACTTAGAATGTTCTCTGGCACAAAGAAAAGTCAAATGGTAATCATTTTAATGCAAAGAGGAAAGTCAAAAAAATCTTTTCCCTTTTAACAAAATTCTTAGCTCAAGACTTATAAGAGTATGATTGATCTGTGCAATTTCAAGAGTCCAAATTTAGCCCATATTTCCTCCCACACATTTCTAGTTCCTATCTCATTCTCCTGTTTTTTTTTTTTTTAATTTCTTGCCTTCACAGTCCTGTGCTAGATATCTGCTTCATGCCCTCTCTAGATACTTTTCTCCAGCTTAGGAATATTTCCACCCCTCACCCCCCTCTCCACCATCCCCGTCTAGCCTCTGCGCTCAGTATTTGCGTATATCTGCTTCTGATATATTTGCAGTTTCAAGAAGAAAGATAGTGGGTAAGAGAGTGGGTTTTAGGTTTAGACTAAGTTTGAATCTCATTCTTGCCAAATAGTAGCTGTGTCACTTGGGTAGAGTTTCCTAACCTCTCTGGTTCTGTTGCTTCATCTGTAAAAGAGGGTTAATTCCCACCTCACAGTTCTGTGGCAAAGGTTCAATGATCAAATGTTTGTAAAGTGCAGCCTGGTGGGTGGCACATAGTAAACACTTAATTGATGTAAACACTTCCTCCTTCTCTTTTCTCCTCCCAACAAGTTGTGTTTCCACCAGAGCTACATTGCTAAGATCTCCACTTTCCCACCCCTTCTACCACTCCCGTAACCAGGGAGGGGAAGCTGAAAATGCTGATGTTGTTCCATTTTGTTCTTTTTATTTCTTAAAAAGAAATAAACCATTTTTAACCTAAAGCTTATCTTCAAGTTGCTGCTTTAAATGTTACCCACAAACACCATTAGCTTTTCTCATTTGCATCTTTCCTAGTTAAGGCATTATTATTTTTTTACTAGCAAGTTTCACAGTTAAAACAGTAAATCTGGTTGTAAACAGGTTTACATCCACTTCCACTTCTTTAGATTAGGCAGTACTGCCATTAGTTCTAGGCAAGAGGGACCTCTGTATTTAGAGGGGTCACCAGAAACACACACACAGTTTATTAAAGACCACATGGGCACTTATGATACTCAAAATCCTGCACTTGGCATTGGCTGAAAGTGACCACTAGCAAGAAATATCCAGGCTTGTAAGTACCACTGTCCGGGGCCGATGAAAGACTATGCCAAGATGTATTGTGGATTATGTCACAGCTGACATGCCTCAAAGCGCACAAGGAATTTGAGTGGCAAAAGCAGTAAGGTAAAAGAAAAGAAAGGTAAATCAAATTCGTCTTTTCAAGTAGTAAAAATGTAGGAGATATTTGTATAGTAAAATATTATTTTCTAAGAATTCAAGCACCCATTTTCTTCTCTTTTCATGTTCCAATTTGTGTTTCTAAACTTTTTCATGAATTAGTCCAGTATTTGCAATAGATGTACATGGTGGCTGAGAAATATTTTACAATATTAAACTATATTACTTTAAAATTGGTATTCATGTGGTTCTGTGGAATGTGACACTGACACTTACATGGGAAACAAAGTGGTAGTAAAACTATAATTGCAAAGGTTTTATTCTTCTAAGAATATTTAAATATTTAATGAGATTTAATTACATTTTCAAAGAGACATTTTAAATTCAGCTTTATTTAAATTGTTTTAATTTAAATGTTGATATGTGATAATTATAATTTGTACTTTTTAATTTTAGTTATTTTGAATATTTTAGAAAAATATCATTTTGAAAATATATTGAAATAATTTTTATGTCTTAGTTACTTTGCCATTACTTTGATTTAAATTTTATGCTTTGAATACAAATACATTCTTAAAAAGTTATTTAATATTGTCCAGATCATTGAGAATGAGCACAAGTCGAGAATATGCTAGAAATGAAAGTATAAAAATGAAGCTCAAGGGGCCAGCCTAGTGGCGCAGCAGTTGAGTTCGCACATTCCGCTTCTCGGTGGCCCAGGGTTCACTGGTTCGGATCCCAGGTGCAGACATGGCACCACTTAGCATGCCATGCTGTGGTAGGCATCCCACATATAAAGTGGAGGAAGATGGGCACGGATGTTAGCTCAGGGCCAGGCTTCTTCAGCAAAAAGAGAAGGACTGGCAGTAGTTAGCTCAGGGCTAATATTCCTCAAAAAAAAAAAAAAATGAAGCTGAAAAAAGAAAAAATATGGGGGAGATCTCATCAAGATGGCAGCATAAGCAGACTCTGAACTCATCTCCTCCCACAAACACAATCAGATTACAACTATTTTTGGAAAAATTACCCTGGATAGAAGACTGAAAACTGGATAAAAAGAACCCCCACAACAAGGGACAGTCCTGACTAAGGCAGAAGAGGCAGAAATTCCTGCTGGAGAGAAACAAGTCACCTTCAGGAGCAGTGGAGTTTCTCAGCAGGCCAGGGAGGAGTCACCCTAAGGTACGCAGCCCTCCCTGGAGGAGTGAATTCTGGAGAGGGGGCCAATACTGCTATAAGCATCCTTCAGACTCAGCACAAGTGAGATAAGGGTCTTACTATCTGGCTTCACTAGCTATTAACTGCAGCAGGGAATACCCCTAGAAAAACTATCAGATGACAGCTGAAAAGACCCAGGTCTTAAAGGGCCCACACACAAACTCACCCATCTCAGCAACCTAAAATCACCAAAGAGAAGGCTGATAGTCCTTTGATGAAAAGAGACTCACCTGGTGGGCTCTAGGGGCACCTCAGTGAGAGGAGGGACCTCTCTGGAGACTGAGACATTGGTGGGGGCCATTGTTCTGACCTGGTCTAGGTGTGCTAACACAGATCCTGGTGGATGGCAGACGCCATTGAGGTTCTCCCCCTGGCCTGTTAGCCCAGGGGTCTGCCACACCCACTAGAGTGCAGATTTAATCCAGTTCAGCTAGGGCAGGCAGCCTGCCCCAGGGACCCACCCTGCCCAACAGCAAGCCCTCAGGCTATTTGTCAGCCTGCATTGACTGGGTGCCTTGATCTTCTACAGGCAGGTGAGTGTGTCTGCCTCTGTGGGATAGGGCCTGTGTGAGGACCACATGAACTGTGGGGGGCATTGGTGGAGAAGTGGAGGCCTTTGCAGTGGGGCATTGGGGTATACTAGTTGGGCTTGGGAAGTGTGCACAGACCAGGACTGTGTTGATGGTGTGTGTGGTCCTATGGGGGGTGAAGCTTATCAGTGGCAAAAGACCTGTGCTTCACAAATACCCATAAAAAAGATCAGCCCCACCTTCCAAAGCCTGAAACAATTGAGTGTTCCATGCTGAGGGCCACCCCCACTCAGCTGCACTGCTAAGAGAACTGACAACAACCTTGTAGGTCTGAGGCCTATAGCAACTGTAAGCCCCTGAGACTAGCAACCAGCTACACTGGGTACCAACCCAATTAAGAGGAAAGCTGTGACAGGAGTGTGCTGCTAGACATCATAGCCAAAGGTGCTGAGGCTGCCCCAAACAGATTTACAAACAGCTGGCCAGGGAAGGAGAGACCAGACTCCCTGGGTCACTGCAGTGGGAGCAAGCCTGCCACAGCAGAAGGACAGAAGTAGCCCACAAAGGGTCACTCCTGGATCATTTGGACTGGTGAAGGAGAGAAGTAGCCCACAAAGGATCACTCCAGGATCATTTGGACTGGTGATGAGAGGGAAGCACACTGCTGGACCTCAAAAGGCATCTCTTACATATGGACACTTTTCCAAGATCAGGAGACATAGCTGACTCGCTTAATATATAGAAATAAGCACAGAGAAAGAGGCATAAAGAGGAGACAAAAGAATGCATTTCAAGCAAGGGAACAGGACAAAACCCCAGAAAAAGGACTAAATGAAACAGAAATAAGCAACCTACCCAACAATGAGTTCAAACAAAATCTCATAAGGATGCTCACAGATATTAGGAGAAGACTGGATGAACACAGTGAGCTCACCAACAAAGAACTGGAAAATATAAAAAAGAACCAATCGGAAATGAAGAATACAATACTGGAAATGAAAAATTCACTGGAAGGACTCAATAGCAGAATAGAGGATACAGAAGAACAGATCAGTGAGCTAGTTGAAAGACGAGAGGAAATCACCCAAGCTGAAAAGAAAAAAGAAAAAGGAATTAGACAGAATGAGAACACTCTAAGGGAACTCTGGGACAATATCAAGTGCATGAACATTCATATTATAGGTGTCCCAGAAGGAGAAGAGAGAGACAAAGGGGCAGAAAATTTACTTGAAGAAATAACAGATGAAAATTTTCCTAATCTAAGGAAGGAAACAGACATCCAAGTACAGGAGGCACAGAGAGGTCCAAACAAGATAAGCCTGAAGAGGCCCACATCAAGACACACTATAATTGAAATGTCCAAAATTAAAGATAAAGAGAGAATCCTAAAAGTGGCAAGAAAAAGGCAACAAGTGACATACAAAGGAAAGCCCATAAGGCTGTCAGCGGACTTCTCAGCCAAAACCCTACAGGTGAGAAGAGAATAGCATGGCTTATTTAAAGTGCTAAAAGGAAAAAATCTATACCCAAGAATACTCTATCCATCAAGCTTGTCATTCAGAATGGAAGGAGAGATAAAGAGCTTCCCAGACAAGCAAAAATTAAAGGAGCTTATCGCCAAGAAACCAGTTCTACAAGAAATGCTAAAAGTACTTATTTAAGTGGGAATGTGAGGACCACAAATAGGGATAAAAAATTATCAAACACCCCTCCCCCCCCAAAACCAGGCAATAAAATTCCTGGTAAAGGTAAAAATATAGTAAAGGTAGAAGATCAACCACTTGTGAAGATAATATGAAGGTTAAAAGAAAAAAGTACTAAAATTACCTATTTCAATGATAAGAGGGTTATAGACAGACACACACAAAACAAGACATTAGATATGATTTCAAAAATATAAAATGTGGGATGAGGGGAGTGAAAAAGTAGAGCTTTTAGAAAGAGGTTAAGCTAAAGAGTCTATCAACTCAATATGGACTGTTATATACATAGAATATTATATAGGTTCCTCATGGTAATCACAAATCAGAAACCTATAATAAGTAAACAAATAAGTAAAACAAAAGAAATCAAACATATTACCAAAGAAAGCCATCAAACCACAAGGGAAGAAAGCAGGAGAAAAAGAAAGGAACAGATACGAACTACTAAAACACCAAGAAAAAAAGTAACAAAGTGGCAATAAATACATATTTATCAATAGCTACTTTCAATGTCAATGGACTAAATGCTCCAATCAAAAGACATAGGGTGGCCATCTGGATAAAAAAGAAGACCCATATATATGCTGCATACAAGAGGCACACTTCAGACCTAAAGACACTCACAAACTGAAAGTGAAAGGATGGAAAAAGGTATTCCATGCAAATGGCAAAGAAAAGAAAGCTTGGGTAGCAATACTTCTATCAGACAAAATAGACTTTAAAACAAAAACTATAACAAGAGACAAAGAAGGGCACTACATAATGATAAAGGGAACAATCCAACAAGAAGATATAACAGTTGTAAATACCTATGCACCCAAAAAAGGAAACCTAAATAGATAAAACCATTATTAACAGACATAAAAAGAGAAATAGTAACACAATAACAGTAGGGGACTTTAAGACTCCACTTACAACAATACATAGATCATCCAAACAGAAGATCAAAGATCAATAAGGAAACACTGGCCTTAAACAACACATTTGACCAGATGGACTTAGTGGATATATATAGAACATTCCATCCAAAAACCAGAGAATATATGTTTTTTCAAATGCACGTGGAACATTCTCCAGGATTGATCATATATTAGGCCACAAAACAAGTCTTAATAAATTTAAGAAGATTGAAATAATACCAATATCTTTTCTGACCACAAAGGTATGAAACAAGAAATCAATTATAGGAAGAAAACCAGAAAAGCCACAAAAATGTGGAGATTAAACAAAATGCTACTGAACAACGATTGGGTCAATGAAGAAATCAAAAAACTCCTGGAGACAAATGAAAAGGAAGGGACGACATGCCAAAATCTATGGGATACAGCAAAAGCAGTTCTAAGAGGGAAGTTTATAGTAATTCAGGCCTAGCTCAACAAAGAAGAAAAATCCCAAATAAACAATGTAACAGTGCATCTAAGGATACTGGAAAAAGAAGAACAAACAAATCACAAAATCAGCAGAAGGAAGGAAATAAAAAATCAGAGGAGAAATAAATGAAATAGAGACTAAAAAGCAATAGAAAAAATCAATGAAACCAAGACCTGGTTCTTTGAAAAGGTAAACAAAATTGACAAACCCTTAGCTAGACTCACTAAGAAAAACAGAGAGAAGGCTCAAATAAATTAAATCAGAAATGAAAAAGGAGAAATTACAACGGACACCTCAGAAATACAAAAGGTAATACTAGAATGCTATGAAAAGCTATATGCCAACAAATTGGATAATCCAGAAGAAATGGATAAATTCTTAGAAACATACAACCTTCCAAAACTGGACCAAGACCACATAGACAATTTGAATAGACAAATCACCAGTCAGGAGATCAAAACAGCAATCAAAAACCTCCCCAAAAATAAAAGTCCAGAACCAGATGGCTTCCCTGGTGCATTCTACCAAACATTCAAAGAAGACTTAATACCTATCCTTCTCAAACTCATCCAACAAATTCAAGAGGAGGGGAGGCTTCCTAACTCATTCTACGAAGCCAACATCATCCTGATACCAAAACCAGGCAAGGACAACAGAAAAAAAGAAAATTACAGGCCAACATCACTGATGAACATCGATGCAAAAATCCTCAACAAAATACTAGCAAACCGAATAATGACAATACATTAAAAGGATCATATGTCATGATCAAAGGGTTTCATTCCAGGGATGCAACAATGGTCCAACATTCACAAATCAATCAACGTGATACACCACATTAACAAAATGAAGAATAAAAATCACAGGATCAACTCAATAGATGCAGAGAAAGCATTTGACAAGCTACAGTAACCATTTATGATAAAAACTCTAAATAAAATGGGTATAGAAGGAAAATACCTCAACATAATAAAGGCCATATATGACAAACCCACAGCAAATATCATTCCCAATGGAGAAAAACTGAAAGATATCCCTCTAAGAACAGGAACCAGACAAGGATGCGCACTGTCACCACTCTTATTTTACATAGTATTGGAAGTCCTAGCCAGAGCAATCAGTCAAGAAAAAGAAATAAAAGGGATCCATATCGGAAAAGAAGAAGTGAAACTGTCACTCTTTGTAGACGACATGATTTTATATCTAGAAAACCCTAAAGAATCCACTAAAAAACTTTTAGAAATAATAAATAAATACAGTCAAGTCCCAGGATACAAAATCAACATTCAAAAATCAGTTGCGTTTCTATACACTAACAACAAAGTAGCAGAAAGAGAAATTAAGAATGCAAGTCCATTTACAACTGCAACAAAAAGAATAACATACCTAGGAGTAAACTTAACCAAAGAGGTGAAAGATCTATACATGGAAAACTATAAAACATTGTTGAAAGAAATCGAAGAAGACACAAAGAAATGGAAAGATATTCCATATTCTTGGATTGGAAGAATTAACATCATTAAAATGTCCATACTTCTTCAAGCAATCTACAGATTCAATGCAATCCCTATCAAAGTTCCAACAACATTTTTCACAAAAATAGAACAAAGAATCCTAAAATTTATATGAAACAACAAAAGACCCTGAATAGTCAAAGCATTCCTGAGAAAAAAGAACAAAGCTGGAGGTATCACACTCCCTGATTTCAAAATATACTACAAAGCTATACTAACCAAAACAGCATGGTACTGGCACAAAAACAGACACACAGATCAATGGAACAGAATCGAGAGCCCAGTAATAAACCCACACATTTAGGGACAGCTAATATTCGACAAGGGAACCAAGAGCATATGATGGAGAAAGGAGAGTCTCTTCAATAAATGGTGTTGGGAAAATTGGACAGCCACATGCAAAAGAATGAAAATAGACCATTACCTTACACCATGCACAAAAATCAACTCAAAATGGATTAAAGACTTGAATGTAAGACCCGAAACCACGAAACTTCTATAAGAAAACATAGGCAGTATGCTCTTTGAGATTGGTCTGAGCAGCATATTTTCAAGTCCCATGTCTGACCAGGCAAGGGAAACAAAAGAAAAAATGAACAAATGGGACTACATCAAACTAAAAAGCTTCTGCCCAGCAAAGGAAACCATCAAGAAAATGAAAAGACAAACTAACAATTTGGAGAAGATATTTGCAAACCACGTATAAGATAAAGGGTTAATATCCGAAGTATACAAATAACTCATACATCTCAACAACAAAGAAACCAACAACCCAATTGAAAAATGGGCAAACATCTGAACAGAGATTTCTCCAAAGAAGATATATGTATGGCCAACAGGCATATGAAAAGATGCTCAATATCATTAGCTATCAGGGAAATGCAAGTCAAAACTACAATGAGGTATCACCTTACTCTGGTCAGAATGGCTATAATTAACAAGACAGGAAAGAAGTGTTGGAGAGGATGTGGAGAGAAGGGAACCCTCGTACACTGCTGGTGGGAGCGCAAACTGGTGCAGCCACTATGGAAAGTGGTATGGAGTATCCTTGGAAAAAGAAAAATAGATCTAGCATATGATCCAGTTATTCCACTGCTGAGTATTTATCCAAAGCACTTGAAAACAAAAATTCATAAAGATACATGCACCCCTATGTTCATTGCAGCATTATTCACAATAGCCAAGACTTGGAGCAACATAGGTGCCCATCAAGGGATGAATGGATAAAGAAGATGTGGTATATATACACAATGGAATGCTACTCAGCCATAAGAAATGATGAAATCCGGCCATTTGTGACAACATGGATGGACTTTGAGGGTATTATGCTAAGTGAATTAAGTCAGAGGGAGAAAGTCAAATATTGTATGCTCTCACTCATAAGTAGAAGATAAAAACGACAAACAAACACATAGCAATGGAGATTGGATTGGTGGTTACCATAGGGGAAGCGGGGATGGGCGAGGGGAAAATGGGTGATTAGGGTCACATGTGAGGTGATGGACTATAATTAATTTTTGTGTGGTGAACGTGGTGTAATCTACACAGAATTCAAAATATATTACGATGTACATCTGAAAGCTATATAATGTTATAATCCAATGTTACTGCAATAAAATAAAAAATAAATAAATAAAAGTTAAAAAATATGAAAAAATAGAAAATCTGCAAAGAAGAGATTTGAAGTCTTTAAAAACTGAAAATAGGGGCTGGCCCCGTGCCCGAGTGGTTAAGTTCCCGTGCTCCGCTGCAGGCGGCCCAGTGTTTCGTTGGTTCGAATCCTGGGCGGGGACATGGCACTGCTCATCAAGCCACGCTGAGGCAGCATGCCGCATGCCACAACTAGAAGGACCCACAACCAAGTATATACAACTATATACTGGGGGCTTTGGAGAGAAAAAGCAAAAAATAAAATCTTTAAAAAAAAAAACTGAAAATAATGAAGTTAAGTAGATTTTTGTCACATGTGACACAACAAATTCACACATAAGGCACTACATAGTTTTTATTTAATGGAGATGTAGTTACTGCTCAAAACAATGAAAAGGAGAACGGCAATTATTTTCGTCAAATCTGCAGCTTGAATTGACGAGATGAAACCTCTGCAAACTCATATTCCTTATTACAGGAAGGTTTAAATGTTCATCAACAACAAGAATACAAAATTACTTATATCAAATTCATAACTCTGAAGCAACAATTCCAATTCTGGCCTGCCCTTTAGCAGATGAAGAAAGTTACATTAACAAAGTCAACAAACTGGGTGAGAACAATGAGATGTCTGGAGCTCCACTTCTTGTATTTGATGATGATCTTGGAGTATGGCCATCAAGGCCTTCTGACTTAAACTGTTTCTACCAAAATATGATCCAGTTCAAGCTAGTGATTACAATATTCCATTGGATAAATGTTTACCAAATTCCTTTAAAATTGAGAAAGAAACTAAATAGTTTATATACATATATGTTCAGACACTAAGTATTTTATAACTTCTAAGTTTTAAATCTAACAGTCAACTCTGTCTTTGGCCAATAGAACAAAATACTCAGGGTTTCAATTTTTTTAAAAAATAACTGTGTTATTTGAACACAAAAAAGCAAATCACTACTAGAACTATAACAAAGGTTTGATAAACAGCAATAGCTAGTATTCAACAAAGACAAGTAAACAACACTGTAGATCATTGGCATCATGGTCTTCAAAGAATAATTTGATAGACTTGCTTAAATATAGCCATGTACAACAATGCTTCCTGACACTAATAACACAATACTTACAAAAAACAATGATGCACTTTTAGATTTAGTAAAAACGATTTCAAAGTTTGGTGCTAGATTAGACAAACATGCAAGACAGATAAATAATGAAAAAATTATCACTATTTAGAATGAAAAATTCACCATGAGATTACTAATTTAAAAGAAAAACCAATAATACATGAAATTTTAAAAGCTAAAGATTGCTCAATTCAACTAGATTGTGCCAAAGACACAAGTCAAATTTAACAAATAACCTTTATTATATGTATCATTGAATTACCAGAAGAACACAAATAATTCAAAACTAATGATTATTTCATTAGTTTCACACTTATTACAAAACACACTTGTTTTCACTCATGAAGAACTGAGAGATAAGTGATTTTCAATTTTAGACAAAGACTGTGGAACCTATGATAGTAACTCTGACATGGTTGATAAAAAAGCAGAATTTGGCCAAAAATAGAGGATTTATGCCATATATGGCACATTCTTTGAATTTATTACTGGGAAACATGGTCTCAACTATGCTTAAGGTGGTGATATTCTTTGGAACAATTCAAAAATTATATTTGATATTGTCTTGGTTTGCTACATCTTGGAAATATTTCAAATTTGACTGTACAACCACTCTTGAACACTGGAGTGAAATACCTACTAAATGCTGTCAAGGCAATTATATTTGTTTATTCAGCATTTCAGATGCCCTAGAAGAACATGATCTGGCTCATATTTGTCTTTTCTCTCTTTTTCTCACACACACAGACACTTTATTAAGTGTTACCAAACTCTTTGTAAATACTAGCTTGTAGCTCCCTGAAGCTGGAGACAATGTCTGGCCTGTTCTTCACTGTCTATTGTGGAAACTAGTAAAAGAAACCTTAACTAAATTGGAGTCAGGAAGGCCTGTAGGGGGAGCTCTTATGCTCTATCATACATCGTCAATTACTCAAACAAGAAGAGGCCTACACTTGAATCTTCAACAGGAAGTAAAGCTGCTTTACTACTGCCTGAATATTTCTCTCCCCACCTGTCAGCAGCCCTGCCAATGAGAAACACTGCAGCTCAGCCAATGAGAACCCGTTGCCGCCATAAACTGTTACTTTCCCTCAGTGGACTTTCCTTTAGAACAACCTCTCCCTACTCCCCCTTTTTCTCTATAAAAGCAGCTCCCTTCCTTTCTTTTCTGGATTTGCCAGTGCACACACATCTTGAATTGTAATTCTTTTGGCTATTCCCAAACAAACTCATTTTGAGATAAACTAACAGGTGAATTTGCTTTTAAGTTGACACTATCTGGCACTTTGGATGCCTGGAACATAGAAGGCACTAAATAAAATAGTCATTTGTACTGGGATGAACCATGCTCTCTCATGCCTTAACAATTTTGAATGTGATAGTCCTGCAAGTCCACATCCTTCTGCCAAAGACATAGTCCCTTTTCTATCTGAGAGATTTTTCTAATGGTCTCTGGAGACATTTTTATAAATCTTTCCCTAAACTCTGAGACATTCTTTCTTCACTACTCCCAGTGCCCCTTCATTTTCACCTATTAAGACACATTAAGCTGTCTTGGAAATGTTGATTTACTTGTCCGACTTTGCCACTGAAGTATGAGTACCTTAAAGTTGTCATTTCATTTTTGTAGCCTCAGGCCTAAAATAGTAAGAGAGTAGGGCCTGTATAACTTTCTTTTGAAATGAGTGAAAACTAATGAAATTACTACTTTCTTTGAATTTGAGATATCAATAATAAATTTTTTCTCAAAATGCTATTGTAATTATATACTTACCTATAACCCACCTTATGTTCTACATAAAAAACTCATCCTTTTCACAAAGTGGAGGAATTCGGTTTTTATCATGGTAGTTCTCAAGCATCTTGAAAGAGTCGTTGATGAGCTATAAAATATAGAAGTTTAAAAAGTATGGATGTAATTTAATTTTCTGCCTTTTTACTGTGCTAACACTAATCCCTTAGAAATTTCCCAATCTCTTTCAGTAAGCTTCTCTATTATCAAACAGTCTTGTCTTCCAAATTGTCATCTTAAACTGAATATAAATCTTCACACTGAAGTTTACATCTAGTTCCCTTTCTTTCTGTATTTTTATTATAACACTAGAAATTAATAGAAAGAATTAAAATAAATATGGAAAGAGAATTAAAATATATCAATATTAAGTAGGCTAAATATTTAATATTTGATTACATAATATAATCATTAATCATTCATTTATCCTAAAACACTTATTGAGGGATTATTAAGGGTCAAGTACTGTGTTGGGGGCTCTATATGATTTAAAATATTAGTAAATTAAAGTTACTGTTTATTGAAGTTTTAGCAGAAAAAGTTTTAGCCTTGGGCCTGACTGAGCATTTTTATTTTTTTATTTGCATTGATAATTGCTCTTGGTTCTCATACTAATTATATATACATATGCATATATACATCTGATTTATTTAAACGTTTAGAAAATTAATACTGTAATTGTCTGGATTAATGAGTGTTATAACATTTCTAGATTTCAGTTTATTTTATATTTGTAAGTATTGTCTTATTGTTGGAAATCTCTTCATGCTCTTTCTTGGTTTATCAGAGCTAGAAAGATGTTCAGAGATCAAATTCAAATTCTCTACATTTATAGATAAGAAAACTGAGGCCAAAAGGTCAGAACTAAACCCAGTTCCTCGATTCTGCATTATTCTTTTCTTTATTAATTCATCCTCTCACTCATTCATGCATTGATTGATTAAGTGAGTGATTCACGCAACAAATGTATATCAAAGTCTACTATATGTAGGTGCCAAGATATCAGTGCCTTTTCCACAGTGTCCTCTCATCAGCTTACTAGCACTTACAACACCAAGGAAATATTCTCCAATATTTCAAAAGTCTAAGAGTGAATCACAAATATCAAGTCTCAGTACTGATGACTATAGATTCAAGGATAGAAATTGAGATGCAGTTAAGACAACATAACATAGTTCACTTAAAAAAATAACAAATTTGGAACCTAGATATGCAGAGTCCTCTATCCTTCTGAGGTTGATAGAGTTAGAGCAGCCCTATCTTTTAATATGCAAATAATATGTCCCAAAATCCCATCACATGTATCGTGGAAATTCCAGCAAGATCCATAATATTTTTGAGAATTTCCCAGAGAACTTATTTCTTTGTTACTTTGCACAATCTGAATTCCCAGAGTTTGTTTATTGTTTTGGGTGCCATTGCCTCACTTCCTGTGGACTTCCTTTCTCAGTTCCTCTCAGCTCAATCATTCTTTAATGCATTACTTGCAAAACGTGTTATTTGTAACATATTTTACTGAAGGTTTGTAGGAAATGGAGGGAATTACACCATAGCACTGAAAGAGAAACAATGTATACTTGACTATTGGTCATCCTAAAATTATCTAATCATCCTCAACACAAAGAACTTCCCAGTGGACACCAATGTTCATAGACCCCATTCTGTATCCAGACTGATTATCTGCTCCTGCCTCTACTGAGGTGATTCTCCCATTTCTCCATTTCTTCCACCAATACTCTTTCTCTTGCTAGTTAAGGATTTCTTTTAATTTATTTTGAAGAATAATTTAGCTCTCAATATCCACTCTAGTCTTAATTCTAGGTCAATCTATGCAAATTGACAAAAGCTCCTTATTAAGCTTCCTAAAAAAGAAAGAGCAGTCGATTCGAGGCCCAAACTTTGTGACTTTAGTGATTTAAAAAAAGTAGAAACTTCCCAGAATTTAGAAGGGCTCACAATATCACTTATTTTATTATTTACCATGTAACTACAATCTTATACTAATAAATGACCAGTAGTGAGATGATTCAGAGAAGAACAAATCACAATTCTTGATCTCAAGGTGATAACAGTCTCTGAGTTCCTGTCACCTCCTTTGTGAACCATTTTCTTATCAATGATTCACCCCATATACAAGTAGCTACTTGCTCTTTAATGCCCAACATTACTCCTTACATATTACAATTATAGAAGCTATAGACACCACACACAATTTTGCTTACAAGTGTGTCTTGACTTCTGATTCAAGGCAGTACACTAAACACATGAATTTACCTTCCCAAATTTATTGAAATAACAAAAACATATAAAATAAAAATGCCATAAGAACATTAGAAAACAATAAAGGATACAATCAACTGACCAGAAATTTTAAAGAATTTCAGGAGAATAGAAAAGAGAATAGAAGGATAAGGTCTAGTGTGGTACATGCTGAAGCTGGGGAAGTAGACAGCACCTAGACCATGCAAACCTTGCAGACCATGGAAAAGAGTTCAGATCTAACTTCAGGTGCAATGGAAAGTCATTGAAGAATTTTAATCAAGGAAGTGACATGATCTGATTTACACTGTTATAAGCTCACTCATGGAGATTCTTGGAAAGTGGCACTTTGAACTCAAGCCAAGACACTCACATCTCCAATTTCCTATCAACTCTATCTCCTCTGAAATGCAGGAAACTGGGCAGGTAGCTTGACAAAGGTGGAACAATGTGTAACTGTTCAAGGGCTTTGCAAAATATTTGGAGAAGAAAACATACAGAATATGTTATCTTGGTGGTGGGGAGAAGAAGTGCTGGAATTCAGGATCTTCCAGGACCCAGAAGAACTGCAAGGAAAGCCACACAGAAGGACAAAGATAATTCTGATGCCCAAGACTGGGAAAGCATTAAAACTTTTAACTGGAGAGAACATAGGTCAGAGTGCCTCAACAGAGACCTGATATGTGATAGGTTACACATCACTTGCTCACAGGAAGCCAATCTATGTACCTTCTATTACTTGTAAATTTCCTATCACGTGAGTAATCCAGGAAACCTGACCTAGCCACTAGGGTTGAATGAAGACTTGATGAGGTGAGGGAATATATCAGTACTCCCAAAGAACCTAAGAAGAACTTTTAGAATAGATGGCTCCTATGAACCAGAATTGCAAGATGTACACATGACAATGTTTGCCAACTTCAACCGAAAGAGTAATAAGCCCTTTTAAGTAGAATACATTGTGACATATAAATGACTTCCTGGGGCAAATGTAAATGATTTTAAAATTAAAAAGAATAGTAGCTGAACTGAGGCAAGATGGTCACTATTGAGAATTGAATCAATGATGTGAAAGATTAAGGGGAACACTACCACAAAACAGAGCAAAAAATTCAAAAACCCAGAAACAATAGAGGAAAAGATAAAAGACTCATAAAATAAACCCAGGGGACCTAACCTAAAGTGAAAGGAGAAAATGGAAAGAACACAGGAAAAAATTTCTGTTTTAACAAGGGTTTTATCCTGCAGATTGAAAGGGCTCACCAAATACCAGGCAGGCAGGGTGAATGGAAAAAAATACACCTATCCTGATAAGATTCCTGAATTCCTATGAAAGAGGAAAATGTAGAAGCTCCCAATCAGAATAAATGGGTTGAAAACAAAGGAAGAAATGTTAGACTGACATGGGACTTCTTATCCACAATACTGGAAGCAAAGAAACATTGGAATAACATACATTAAGACAATAGGAAAAAGAAATTATAATGGAAAATAAACAGAACTCTAGAATTAAAGTTATAATCTGTCCAACTAAGGAGTTTGGTGGTAGCAACAGCGAAAATTAGCAGCATTCTAGGGGATTTACTTTATCAGGGCATGCAGGAGTGGGGCAGTGAGTAAATAGAGAGCCGTGGTATGATGACAGAGATAGGAGTATCCTATTGGATGTAGTACAAGAGAAAGGTATTTTGATTGAGTGTTGAGAATAGGACAGACAAGAAGAACTATTAGGACTTCTAAATTAACAAAGACAAAGAAAGGAATAAAAATGATCTAGACAAAAACAAGAAAAAAGAAAAAGAAGCAACAAAGTAAAATAAATAGTAAACATAAATTAAAATGGAAAGAGTAAAAGTAAATATATCAGTTGTTTCTTTAAATGTGAATGGGATGAATTCCCCCTCTTAAAGGTAGGAGTCATCAGCCAGGGAGGAAGAACCTCTTTTGTGATTATTTTTTATGAAACACAATTGAAACAAAGAGATTTTAAAAAGGCGAAAACAAGGAGTGAGCAAATCGATGCCAGAGATATAGAGACAAGAATAGAGCAGTGATGTCTACAAGAGACTCACTTGATATCCAAAGACACAAATAGTTTGAAAGTGAAAGGATGGAAAAAACCTTATTGCGCTAAAAACTCTTTAATATTAATAAAAAGACGATAAAACCAAAAAAAATTCCTTGTGAGTTAAAAAAATAAAAAGAAAAAAATTGTAGGAAAACGGAATTAGAAAATTATAGGCTGAGATTGATAAAATTAAAAAGAATATACTGCAGGTTATTTGGAAAGACCAATAAAATAGTTAGATCCCCAAATGGGTCTAATTGAAGACAAAATTATGAGAGCAAAAATAAATATGATTTGAATAAGATTAGAAACCTAATCAGAGGTATGTGAACAACAAAAGATTTATAAAAGAAAAAATTTGCAACTTTTGGCAATAAATTTGAAAAATTGGAGGAAATGGATGTTTTTCTAACAAAATTTAAGTTAATAAGATCAACCAAAGAGGTAGAAAGCATGAGTAGATCAATGATCATAAAACAGATTGGAAAGTATATTTAATATCAACAATTAAAAAAAGCATCATGCTCAAATGAACTTAGATATGCTGTGTAATCTCTCTGTGCTTAAGTTTTCTCATCTGTAAAATGTGGATAATAATATCTACCTCATAGAGTTGCTGTGCTGATTAAGTTAATATACACAAAGTGCTTAGAACAGTCTAATATATTAAGCTTCATATAAATGTTAGTTATTCTTGTATTGAAGAAGATAGAATCCCAATGCTATTTAAATGATTCGGGTCATAGAAAAAAGGTGGAAAATTTCTTATTGAAATAATTCTTAAATTTGATTATGTAAGACGAAATAGAAAATTGTAGACTGATTTTACTTATGAATAAAGTTGTAAAGCTCTAAGCATAATATCTGCAAATTGAATCTAACATATTAAAAATAATCACATTATTACAAAATATGGAAGGCTAGAAAGGCTAGGATGAGTTTATATCCATAAACATAATTAATCTTATCAATAAATTAAAGGAGGAAATCCTTATGAATATATAAATAAATGCTTAAAAGAATTTTACCAAATTTAGCTACCATTCTTAATTTTTAAAAACTGAAATTGAAAGAAACTAATTAAATATAAAAAAGGATGATTTCACAGCAACAAACAACACTCATTTTAAACAGTGCGACTGTATTCTGTGAAATTAGGAATAAGACAGGGGTTCTTCCTGTAACCATTATTTTCAGCCCATCTGCAACATTGCCGGTGATCCCAATAGATAGAGCATAAACTGTATAACATCCTGTATATTTTGCTCATTTTTCTGGTTTATTGTGTGTGTCATATCGACTTGCAGAATGTAAAGTCCTTTAGGATAGAGTTTTTGTCTGTTTTGTTCTCTGCTATATCCTCAGAGCCTTCAACAGGGCCTGGCATAAAAATTATATAAGCAGAAGAATTAAACAAATTAAGAATTAAGTAATTTATTCCATTTTACTTTTGAGTTAAGTAATACAATAAGATAAGAAAATCAGGTTAGGAAAGACAAAATCGCTTCTCTGTTCTGATGATTGCATATATTAAGAAAACCTAAGGAGTCAAATTAAAAATTAAAAAACTACTAGAACTAATGAGCTATTTGGTAGGCATTGGATTCTTTCTTGCAGGAATTTAAATCTGGGCGGAATTTAAACCTCCATGGTGATGGCCACCAGTGGAGTGGAGTCACTCTGTTAATAGTAACTAAAAAGTTTTTCATGGGCCTTTGCTCCTGAGACCCCTAGAGCTCCTCTAATTCATGTTTCTCAATTTTATGACCCAGCAATAAATTTAATTTTTTCTGGTTTAAGTTAATCAAAGTCAGCTTTTGTCACTTTATACCAACACATCCTACCTGTTGTAATAAGTAAAAATTGATTTTTGTGGTTTTCTTTAATTTAAAAACCTATTAATATAGTCAGATCTTTGGCAAATCTGACCAAAAATATACAGAGAAAGTACAAAGAGAAGTCATAAGAGAAATCATAGGAAATAAAACAAAAGCATCACAGCAAAAATAGCATCAATATAATCAATCAATATAGCGTCAATATAATCATAATTGATTGGAATTCTTAGAGAAGCAAACGTTCTGATTAATTTAATTTTCTTATTAATTGACAAATAAAAAAGAAATTCTAATACTGGAGAAAATTTTTATAAAATGTATTTCTTGATTTCTGTCATTTTAATAAGCAATGTAAAGAGCACAATGTATGGTTTCTTTGGTGATCCTAGCATTGTGTTTCAATCTTACCACATTCTGATCAATATTGAATATTGTTATACCAATATTCTATTTTTTAGTTTATGCTTTTATGGATTTCTCTTTTATGGCCTTTGTTTTTGAGGTATTTGTACTTTTTAAAAATCAGTTATTACAATTCTTTATAAAAGTCATTAATACTTGTGGCAATCTTCCTGTTATTTGATGTTAGCCTTTTAAATCTCTAATTTTTTTTTTAACAAACAAGAGATTTAAAAAAAAACACACATCTCTTATGTAGTCAGATGAGTCTATGGTTTCTTCACTTACTTTTATGCTTAAATTGTCCTGATTATCCAGATACTCTGCCATATTTTATTCTAGATAGTCAAAATTTCTTCTATGCTTTAGCTTAACTTTTGATTCTCCTGGAATTTATTTTTATTTTTGGTATGAATTGTAGCACTAATTGATTATTTTAAAATAGAAACATATTTTATAGACTAATCCTTCCATTCCTGACATATAATTTTATCTTTATCACAAATTAAATTCTCATGGCTAAAGAGTTTCTTTATGAATTGTCTGTTTGCTTTCATTGATTTGTCCATATATTTTTGCATCTGTAATGCCTACTTTTCTTAGCTCTTCCTGTTCATTACTTTTCCAAATAAAATTTAGAATATTTTTTGTATGTCCACTGCCAAAAGTGAATAAATCACTGCTGTATTTTGGTTGAAATGGGACAAAAATTACAAATTGGGAAAAAGGGTAGATATTTTATAATATTCACTTCAACATGTATTCATCACACAGTGCTCCAAGGTTTAAGGAGTTGAATAAGATATAATCCTTGATTTTGAGAAACTTATGGTCAAATAAAATTTGCTAAGTGTTCAGACAGTAGTATCTTTTGGTGTAATGAGAACACAGAGAACTAATACATGGGCGAAACTGGGGATCTTGGGAAGCCTCTGGGAATAGATAGTGTTTTCGTTGACTGACTTATTAAGTGTAAAAATTACCCAAGTAAATGTTGGGGACTAAGCAGGACAGAGACAATCTGAAATAGAATAATTTTAGATCAGTTAAATACTGAACAAATGATAACACTTGAAAATAAAATTCACTTATGTTTTCTACTATGAAAGTAAAATATAAATGTACCCTATCAATCAATCTAGTCCTCTTTTTGACTTAAATGCCAGAAAAGGTGGCATGGAATTTAAGCACGCATGTACAAACACACATACTTTTTTTCTTCTCTTTTTCCTTTTGTGACAATAAGAAGAATAAAAATAAAAAGAATATGAATTCACCTTTTGGGATATGATAATATTAGAAAATATAAATAAGCATGAGACAAAATAAAAATCACCATGTGTTATCCAAAGATAATATTGAGAACCACATGCCATATCTACATCTGTGTCTATGTCTGTATCTATCTATCTGTATCAATATTTAGATCATAGTAAATATACTGTTTATTAGCTTGACTTTTCATTTGAGAAGCCATCTCCATGTTTCTAAATACTCTTCAAAAACAAAATTTTAATAGGCATGTAGGATCCTAGAATATGAACTCATTGTGAAGTTCTCTGCATTAAAATTAGTACAGGTAATTTTTCTAATCATTGTTTTCATATAATTATGATTTTCATTTATTTTGATGAATCATATATTTACCTGCTATAATTTTGATTATTATTAACTATGCCAAGCAATTACTTCTAGTGCTTCTCTAGACTGCTGGTATTCAAAGGTAAGAATAGTACCCATTCATTCTATGTTTGTGTTAATTATGTAGGAGAAGCCCAAATACTTATCATGTAAAACCAAATGACATATACACAATATAAGCCTATATATTAAATAATTCTTTATAGAGTTTTCATTCTCTGGAGGATAACTAATTCTTCTTTTCACTAAGTTTTGAGGAATTGAATAAATTCTTTGGAGAATCTAAAAAGCATATGATATCTGTTTATAATTTTATATTTATAGAGCCCTCCCTTGAAAACATCAGTCGTTGTACTACAAAGTAAAGGTAGGAGTGAATTGTCTTGTAGAACGTTATCAAAGTAAGCTAGAGGCTTCAAGAGGCCTATGTGATGATATTGTCTTTTTGAATTTGTAATATTTCATCCTCTTGCAACTAAAAACATCACTCTTTTTAGTGGTCCAGATTTGATTAGTCTCGGGAAGGTTGACTCATGTTATCTTAAATTTCAACCAATGGAAAGTTCTGAAAGACAATTCATATTTCAAAATTACAATGAGAAAAATAACTTTTTAGTAGACCAGTCCATTCTCTCCTGATAGACATGTATCTAGGGAAACAAGTCTGCTAATGGGGTAGCTTGTCATATGTCATATCCTGATTTGTAATTTGACTTTCAAGTGTAATTTTATTTCTTTTAATTTCAAATTATTGCAGGACAACATCCTAACTATAATTCTTAGATGCCACCCAGTTATTTCCTTTCATGGATATATAAGTCTGTGCATGTCCACACCCAGCCTCCGATTTCTATATTTGGTGAAGAATCATTATAGAACAAAATCTTTGGCTTCTATAGCAAAAATACTCATACAAATACCATTACCTGATTTATGACAAAGTGTCCACTGTAATTCAGTGTGGAAAGAATGGTCATCTACCAGGAGAGAATGGAAAAGAAAGAAAAGGAGATAGCATGGTACTATTCCACCTAACTCCTAAAAGCAATTCATTAATAGTTTGAAAAATTACAACAAACAAATCTTATTCCTGCTCTTTCCCTCAGCCATGTATAAAATAGGAAAGTAGAACTAGGTAGGAGGTGGAGCCCCGAGAAATGATTTCAACTAAGAGTAACTGGAAAAACTTCTAGTCCTCACAGCTTCTATAGTTCTAGAATTCCTTAAGGAGTTGTGGGGCTCACAGAGAATGAGTCAGAAAAGTGTACTCTAACTAAGTCTGAGTAAAATTCTCATGTTAAATTAGGTTGTGATTTTTAATAGTTAATGATTCATCAAGAAAGATTTCTGCCTATTTCCATAAACTATTCCTGTTTATTTCTATAAATGTAGTTGCTAATTTTACTAATATGGGTTCAACCATTTTCCCAAGTAGTTGTCTCTTGATTATAGAAGAAAAATCTTTAAATCAAAAGGTTTTAATGTAGATTTCAGACACAGCATATGTCTGATAGAGCTATAAAACCATATGAAGCAAGATAATTATTGCAGTAGATACTTGGGAAAATAGTGTAGTGCCTTTCAAGAACTTGCAAAAAAGGTTTTCCTGGTAAGTTATAGTATATAATATATAGTATACATAAACATATATTTGATTCTCAGCCTAATGTTATTGTACATTCAAATCAATCGACTAGCACTAGTTGTTAGATTGAAGGCCACAAGCCCTTTCCAGTAATTTGACTTTGCACATAACTCAGATATAGGCAAAAAACGTGCTAGGCAAATAAAGAAAAGCATCTGGCACTCTTAATTTAAATTGCTCATTGTAAGGAACATCGAATTGTTATTAACTTCGGTAAACTGACAAATCAAGGATCTTAGCCTGTAATTATGAAGGGTATGAATCTGGATTATGCTAACAGTGACATTATGTGGCCTCTTACTGGCCAGAGCCTGGGCATGGAATGTGTAATACAGTTCCTTAAGAACAATAACAACAAAAAACTCATTTTGCAAACATTTTCCTCAGTTAACAAACATGTTTTGGACAAGTTTGTCTGACTTTTGTGTGGGTGTGTGAGGAAGATTGGCCCTGAGCTAACATCTGTTGCCAATCTTTCTCTTTTGCTTGAGGAAGATTATCGCTGAGCTAACATCTGTGCCAGTCTTCCTCTATTTTGTATGTGGGATGCCTCCACAGCATGGCTTGATGAGCAGTGGGTAGATCCACACCCAGGATCCGAATCCGTGAACCCCAGGCTGCCAAAGCAGAACATGTGAACTTAACCACTACGCCACTGGGTCAGCCCCAAGTTTGTCTGACTTTTTGTGAGAGAGAGAGCTGGGGAAACTTTGGAGGACTTTACAATGTCAGACACAGGCAAACAGTAAATACATGAGATTAAATGTTAGCCTTTGGGTTCCTACAGCAAATGACAACTGAAAATATAGTGAAGTCAAATTTCCTCTAATGTCTCTAAATTAAGCTATCTCCCAGTTTTTTTGTACCAAGAGTAGATAGGTTCTGATTTCACCTACCACCTAGTGTATGATGGGAGTTATTAGGAAATCAAAAAGTGGAAGAAGAAATAGGGGGTGGAGTCTAGAAGCCATGGAGTAGTCATGAAGAATGGAGATTTCAAGGTCACTAGCGAAATTTGCAATGAGCATTTATTGTACAGAGATTCCCTCTTTTTCACATATACAAACACACACTCTTCAATTCACATTAAAGCAAAAAAAGCTATGTGTTCAAGAAATGATCTCATACAAGTTTGGAGAACAGTAACGGTCATTCAAAATCAGTCACAGTGTCAGTTGACTTTGAAAAAGAAAGCTAAAATGAAACAAATACATAGTAGTATCTGACTTGAGTCTAGGAAAAAAATTATGATAATGAATTTATCAACCTTTGGACATATGATAAGTAGAGAGAAATTTGTCATGGGAAGAACTTGGCAGAAGTTCTAATTTATTCTTACATGTAATTTAGCTCACTTAAAGATAACAAGTGCTGCATTATACATAATAGTTTAACATTCTTTTTGTGGTTTCCAGATTTTATGGGATAATAGTCAAGAAACTTGTGGAAAAATAATGAAGAAAATGTAGGGAAAATGGAAGTAAGAGAGGAGAGAGAAAAGAAATAATCATTTTTCAGCCTGCCTAAAAATTATAACTTGGACCTTCATGGAACTGGCACATCTTCCAATTTGCATGAAAAACTATTTGATCTTAAGTTTCCATTTAGATGATTAAGGACAGGATTGTGAATGTTAAGTAATTAATGTTTTATTGCAAAAGAAATACATTTTGGAAGGTAGACTAATGTCTACAACAGAATAAAAGGGGAGCTAAAGAATTGTTCCTCTTTTCAGTTTTTTGATGAAGAGTTAGCTTAAGACCCTGTACATAGGTTTCTTTTTAATTCCCATATATAATATAATGTTGATGATCACTTGAATTCTCCACTTTTCAAACCTCTGCCCAACTCAACTTTTAAAAACTCCTTTCTCCCTTTACTTCATCCAAATCTTTGTCTTCCAAATCCTTGGCTCATATGGAATGGTAGGATCCTGTCCCCTGTGATGACTATATTATTTTTTATGTAGTAGCTTATATGAATCCTGTAAGGAAGTGTTAACTAAACATAGATTCCAGCTGCATAATACATGTGAAATTCAAATATACATCTGACATTTAAACAGCATGATTTGCACAAGGATGCTAATGGACTTGATGAAGACAGGGCAGAGTGGTAGTGGAATGCCAGGTCATTATTATAGCAATTGTTCACCCATCTTTTCATTAGTGAAGATAATGCCTCACGCCTCCTAATTTATAAACACATTTTCGTGTATTATCTCAATTTAACTTTCCATTTCTGTGATTTAGATAGACATGTTTTAGGTAACTGAAATTTGGCAAAGTCTAGTGACTTGAACTTTATAAAGAGCTAGGCATAAGAATCCAGCACTGAACTAAGATCTACTGAGCTGAACTGATAGCAAACTATTCTTAAACTATTCTTGTGTTTGTTTTTCAGTTTAAGAAGAGATGTTTATTTTGAAGACCACAAGAAAGGAGCATGAAAAAACTTAGATGATGAAACCATAAAGAAAATTTAGTAGACTCCCTGCCCTTATTCTGGTATATGACCAAATGACATCTGTCCCAGAAACAATGCTATATGTTTATCAAACTATTTTTTCCACCCTGGGCACACAGATTATATCTCCAAGCCTCTCCTCTCTTGTAGGTGGGGCCATGTGACTAAGTTCTGGCCAATGTAATATGAAATATTTGGAAATGTACATACTGCTTCTATGCATGGTTCCTAAAAACACACCTATGCGACTCTCTATTCTTACTCTCTTTTATTTCTCCTGCTTACCAGATGCAATAGATTCACATGAGATTTTGGAGATCCTAGGAATAGTGGAACGTCTAGATGAAAGAAGCCTCACTTCCTGACTGACTTTATGGAGCAGAAGCCTCACTGCCTTCCTGTGTCAACTGCAAAGTCAGCAAGAAATAAACATTTACTATGTTAAACCACTGAAATTTGGCACTTGTTTCTTATAGCAGTTAACCTACTCTGTGCATATAAACAATTGCAAAATAGTTTGTCTTGACTTGAGCTGAAGTTAACTGCTCTCTCCTCCTGTCTGCCTTTACTTTGTGTCTGCTGTGGCATTATTTCCAAAAGAACTATCTGATGAGATTCGTAGTGTCTGGTATATAGATAGCAACCTGCTCTTCTCTTTAATCTAGTACTTGTAGAGTAAATAAAAGTAATTTAGAGTGATTTAAATTTTAAAACTATATCATTGGGGCCAGACCTGTGGCTGAGTGGTTAAATTCGCATGCTCCACTTTGGTGGCCTGAGGTTTGCCAGTTCAGATCCTGGGCACAGACCTATGTACCACTCATCAGGCCATGCTGTGGTGGCATCTCACATAGAAGAAATAGAATGACTTACAACTAGGGTATACAGCTATGTGCTGGGGCTTTGGGGAGAAAAAAGAAAGGAAGATTGGCAACAGATGTTAGCTCAGGGCCAATCTTCCTCACCAAAAAGAAGCAAAAACAAAAACAAAATATGATTTATACCGTGGGCCTCACTGTATTTTTAACTTTTCAGCCATTATCTTACATAATTCTCACAGCAGCACCACGAACTGGATATTATATCTAAAGTAGAGACATTAAATAACTTGATGAATTTATCACATATAGATCGGATAGATCTAGCATTTAAATTCAATCCTGAAGGGCTCCAAAGCTCTTTAAAATGGGTTGTAGTGGAGTCCACCTTTCTCTTAACACTTCCTTTAGGCACTACACTCCCAACCTAGAAGGAGGAAGAGTCTCAATATCACATCACATTTTCATCCTACCTCTGGATTTATAACGTGACCCCATTCAGGAGGCATAACAGAAGACAGCTGGCTGCATAAGAAAGAGAATATAACAGCTCTCATTGATATTGTGGGGCATCTGCTTCTACAGGAACACTTAAAAGACCAACATATCATTAATCTACTCAATAACTTAGAAATATAAAAATTATTTCTCTCAAATTTTTGCATTAGTTCTGGTAGATGTTCCAGCATGATACAATTGCCTAGAAAGCAGTCAATCATGATCTTTCTCTTCTTCTGGAAATTTCCCACCACTGAACAACATATGGTTCATTCAATGAGTGTCAGGTTGCTGAAAGTATTTTTTCTTGCCCGCCATCCATGCATTTAGCTGATTGACAAAACACTTTATTAGGTTTGCAGAGTACAGTTATAGTTTAATATTCCATAAGAAATGTATTATATATAAAATCCTGATTTCCAATGAAATTCAGGGACTATACTGCTAAAATTAATAGCAGGCCAATTGTCTAATTTTTCTGTTTTTAAGTCTAATAGAACCTCAAAATTATGTTTTCCATAGAAAAATAACCAGGTAAGGTAATATTGCCAATGATGAAATTGTTAATTTAGCAGATTTCAAGTAAAAGTATATAAAAGAGAAGCCAAATTTCCAAAATTAATAATGTCCTTTTACTACCTATTGCTAATTTTAAATGTTTTTATCTCCATTTATTTATTTTTCTGAGATTCTTAGGAAAACAGAAAACCTTATTTACTTATTTCTGGATAACTTGAAAGACTAGTAACATGTATGTTCAAGAACACAGTATTACAAAGGCATCTAAACATCAATAATGAATATCAGTGAAATATCCACCAAAATGCCAATGAGATTTTTGTGGAACTTGAAAAATTGATTACAAAATATATATGAAAGTTCAGAGTTCCATTCTAGTGATATTATTGAGCCTAAATATCCAGATTGACCTGTGGATTTCTTTGTGCTGAGAACATGAGCTAGTAAGGTGAAAGTATTTTTCAACCACGAATATAAGAGAAGGTGTGGCAAATCATATTTTCCAAAGATGGCAATAATAATTTCTGCCATCTGACAGGTCTTCTGCAATGTGATTTTAACATGCTGTGAGAATTCCAAGCCACAGTGAGAGGCTATAAATAGGTTCTCCTGTCAACAGTCCCAGCTAAGTGCAATCCAGTTTTCAAAACATCCTAACCCAGGTACCAGACATTTGTGTAGAGGAGCTTAGAGATGATTCCAACTGCCAGCCATCTGAGTCATTCCCCAGCAGTTCAGGTTGCCAGCTGAGACTCCAGCCACTGGGGAACAGACAAGCACTTCCTGTTGAGTTCTGTCTAAATTCTTGACCCATAGGATTTTGATCACGATAAAATTATCGTTGTTTTATGCTACTAGATTCGTGGTGGTGTATTACATAGTAATAGTTCATTGAAACAGCTGTATTTCAGCAAGTAGCAAGAATACTGAAACTGCTTTTGCCCTAAAAGTGTATGTCAAAGCTGGAAACTTCAGTGGTTTTCACAGCTTTTAGGAGTCAGGGTCCACCCAAATTGGGAAATCTAATAAGAAACTCTCAAACATTGAGTTTGGAACCCCAATGTAAGGATGAAGCAAAAACAAATATACTCATGTCTCTACCCTCAAAGGACTATGTTTGTTCTGCCTCTGAGCAGAGAAAGAAAAAAAATCTCTAAGAAGTTGTACCTATAAAGTAGACTTTGCATATATGTGCAGTCAAAATTTGAGGTTCTTATGCTTTAAGTATACATTCTTACTGTCCTAACGTGCTTACAGTGGCAATACAAATCCTTTCTGGAAGATTGCCTCTTCTTCATACACCCAAAAAATCTGATAAATAATTTTCAAATAAAATTGAGCAGCTTAAATATCTGTTCCCAGCTATGATTAAGTAATAGAGATCAGATCAAACTTTCAGCTGAAACAACTAAACAATTGGATAACATCTCAAACAACGTTTTTGCAACATTGGACATTAGGCAGCACAGAACACTGATCCCCAAGGGAGGGAAAAAAAAATAAGGAGGGACCGTGAATCCTCCAGCTTATAGCCTGGTCAGAGTACCCAGGCCACAGTTCAGGAAGAGGAGATGGAGGTGGAGCCTGGTGGTGTCCCTCAGTTGAGATGATGGAGTTGAAAACTGGCAAGGCCAAGCCAGCTACAGTTCACAGAGATGAATATCATACAGGAGAGTACTCCAGAGTGAGAGTGCTGCATAGATGTGGAGTTTTACCTCTTGAAATTTCAACTGAGTGCTGATCAGTGAATGAACGTGAGGAAAGAACCTGAGTTTGAGAAAAGAACCAGCTTGAAGAAGCAAAGAGAACAATCCATGTGCCTAACAAAGGTCAAGAATAGTTTGTGTTCTCACTAACCAAAATGGAAATACATCATAATTCAAAGGTTATTGGTTAGAATAAACGCAAGTGTATTAGGTTAGTAGTGGGGAAACATTAATAGACTAAAAGGCTGCTCTGCTCCTGCCTACCAGAGCTCAAAACAAGCCTGAAAAGGATTAAATTGTTTCTAAGTAACAACTCCCTTGCAGACGAAAGCTCAAGAATATTTTAGGAACACAAAAACATCTAGCATCCAAAAAGGTAAAGTCCAAAATGCCTGGAATTCAATTAAAAAAATTGCCAGGCATGCAAAGAAATAGGAAAATATGACCCATATGATAAAAAAAATCAACCAATAGTAACAGACACAGAAAGTGACACAGATGATAGAATTAGTAGATAAAGATGATAAAATAATTATTATAATTATCTCCAAATGTTCAAGAAGGTAGAGGGAAGGATGAATATAGTAAGGAAAGAAATGAATGATGTGGAAAATGTATCAAATTGAGTTGTAGATATAGAAAACAAATGTCCGATATGAAAAATACACTGGATGGAATTAACAGCAGAAAATACAAATTAACTCAAAATATAAAGCAATGGAGCAATAAAAACTATCCAAAATTATACAGAGATAAAAATAAAGAAAAATATGAACAGAACAAGTAGTCTAATGTATGTTTTTAGAGTCCTGGAAGGAGACAAAACAGTAGGGGGATAGAAAAAAATACTTGAAGCAATAATGACCAAAGATTTACAAATTTGATGAAAATTATAAACCTATAGATCCAGGAAGCTCAACAAACCTGTAACACAAGAACCATGAAGAAATCTACATCAGGACATACAATCAAATTGCTTAAGGTGACTGATAAAAGGAAAATCTTAAAAGCAGCCACAGAAGAAAGACTCATTACTTACAGAAGAACAAATATAAGATGATAGCAGAAAGCAGACTTCTTGTTAGTAATAACGCAAGGCAGAAGAAAGTGGGGGTATTTAAAAATACTGAAATGAAAACTGCCAACCTGGAATTCTATACCCAGCAAGAATATCTTTCAAAAATTAAGGAAAAATACTTATTCAGGCATACAAAAGGTGAAGAATTCATCACTAGCAGGAATACACCATCAGAAATGTTCAAGTCCCTCAAGCAGAAAGAAAATAATACCAGATGGAAACATGCATCTACACAAAGGAATAAAGAACACTACAAATGATAAGTATGTAGGTGAATATAAAAGACCTTTCATATTTTAAAAATCTTTCAAAAGGAAAATTGAATTGTTAAAAGAAAATAAATAGCAAGTATTGTTGGGTTCATAACATATGTAGACGTAAAATGCATGCCAACAATAGCACAAAGGCGAGAGAAATGGAAGCATACTATTTTATGTGTTTTTTACTATATGTATACTGTGTATATCTCCTCTGCTCACGTGTGTGCTCCATTTTCCAATTAGGCTGCCTTTGCAAAAGACAAAGTTCAAAGATAAAATTATTAAAAATTTCATGATGGTAACAGTAGAGCAGTAATGAAACATGGGGCCCTTCTGAGCATGGGGTCCTGTGTACCTACAAAGTTCTCAGGCCATGAAGCTGGCCCCGAATGATACTATGCTGGAGCTCAGTAAAGATTGGGTGGACATTTTGGTTTCTGTTAAGGCCTCAGTGCTGGTTATCCTTCCACTTAGTGGGATTGGCCTCATCCACTCTCTCAGTTCACTTCCCTGTCTCCTTGGCCCAGGTACAAAAGATAGTGTTGTCACTCTCCTGGTTGGGGTCATGCCATGTGGCATGATGCCAGAGGATGTAGAAAGTTTCTGGTGCCCAAAGACCCACTGAAGCCCTGTGTTCTGGCAGCTGTTCACCTTGGCCAACAGTCAGGGTTTCAACTGCGCCTGGTAGGATGGTGGGGGAGCCCCTAAAATTAACTTTAACATTGAAAATTATTAATCTAAGTCATCACGCCAATAAGAAAAGTTGAAAAACATTATGATCATTTCAAAATATGACGAAAAATATTTGATAAAGCCAATATCCACTTATGAATTATTAAAAAACAATCTTTGAAAACTACATACAAAAGGAGACTTCCTTAATCTAGTAGAGAATATCAACCAAAAATTCATGGCCAACACATACTTACTGATAAAATGTTTAAAGTTTCCCTTTGAGAATACAGAAAAGATAAGAATGCCTTCCATCATTACTTCTATTTAACATTGTAGCATGAAAAAAATAAATATTGAAAAGGAAAAACAAAATAGCTATTATTTACAGATGATGTGATTATGTAGAAAATAAAATACTCCAGATAATTTAAAGAGAAGTTTAGCAGAATTGCAAGATACAAAATAAAAATTCAAATATCAATGTGGACTCGTGCTTCATGCCATAACAGAGTGGTTAGTACCAGACTAGCCCTTCTACTTAAACAACTGGACAAGATATATGAAGCAATGCTTTTTAGGTATCAGGCAAGAGTCAGCACATGACTGTGATCCCTTAAAGAAAGGAAACACTTGACATGAGCCCCGTGTTCCCTGTAGCTCTCTGTCAGGGGCCAATTTTCTGATAATAGCAAAAGGAGTTGTGGCATAAGCAAAGCACATCAGTTCCACTGATCTGTAAAGGCAGATTTAAGTTTGTGGGGTCAAAACAGCTGGAATTTTCAGGGAAAGATACTGGAGAGAAGAAAGAGGCACATAAGAAAGAATCCAAAAGTCCATTTGGGGGTTCCGTACAAGTTTTTGGCCAAGGATTAGGCTGTGCATATACAATGACAGACTTTGCAAGGCTTATAAAAGACTAGTTGCCATGAGAGTGGGAGAGGAATAAATAATAAATAATAAGAGGTTGACCAGAGCTGGGAGATGAAATTCCAGCCCAAGTAGAGTGAATAAACCTCAGAAACACTTCAGGGATAAAACTGAGACACCAGAAAAGCCACCTCAGGTGCAAGGATTATGCCCTAAAGTAAGGCCGACTTTAGATCTACACTAACAAAGCTTAAAATCAAGCCTGCACAAGAACAGGAGTTTGAAAGTTGAGGATAGTCAACGTAGGGGGTCTTGGGAAACATCTTGGAATTTCCACTAATCCACCTTAACAGAGTATAAAACCAAGTATACAAGAATGCAAAGTGATTGGATATAATTGAATTTACTGCTAGGAAAAAAACCCCAACACTTTTCAGAGGAATATAACATAATCCAGAGTCCCTACAGCATATCATCCACAATGTCCAGTATACAATAAAAGCTTACCAAATATGTAAAGAAACAGGACAATATGACCAATGGCAAAAACCCCAAAAAACCAAAAAACCAAAAACATTCAATAGACACTGATCTTGAAAAGGCCTAGATGTTTTACTTACTGGGTGAAGTGTTTAAAACAACTATTATAAACATGTTCAAGGACTTAAAAGGAAATATGGCCTTCATGTGGGAAGAGAAGGAATCTCAGTAGAGAAATAGAAATATAACAAACATTTAAATGGAAATTCTAGAAATTCTACAGTAATTGAATTGAAAAATTTACTGAGTAAACTTAAGGGCAGATTAAAGACAGCTGAAGTGGGCATCTAATCTGAAGAACAGAGAATAAATGCTTGAAAATTAACAGAGCCTTAGTAATCTGGGTGATACAATTTCCACTCATGTAACTGGAATCCCAGGATGAAAGAAGAATTATGATGGCCCAGAAAAGTTATTGAAAAAACTGTGGTCAGGGGCCGGCCCCATGGCCGAGTGGTTAAGTTCTCGCACTCTGCTGTGGCGGTCCAGGGTTTTGCTGGTTTGGATCCTGGGTGCAGACATGTCACTGCTTGTCAGGCCATGCTAAGGTGGCATCCCACACGCCACAACTAGAAGGACCCACAACTGAAAATACACAACTATGTACTGGGGGGCTTTGGGGAGAAAAAGCAGACAGAAAAAAAAAGAAGATTGGCAACAGTTGTTAGCTCAAGTGCCAATCTTTAAAAAAAAAAAGAGAAGAAACTGTGGTCAAAAACTTCCTAAGTTATGTAAAGTATTGGCTTATAAATTCAAGAACTTCAGCAAAATCAAAGTAAGATAAATACAAAGAGAAGCACACCTACACACCTGGTGGTCACACCACTGAAAACCAAAGGTAACATCTTGAAAGCAGTCAGGGGTGTAGGAAAAAAACACATTGCAAACAGAAACAGTAAGGTAAATAATGGCTAACCTCACTTCAGAAACATGGAGGTAAAAAAACAATTGAACGACATATTTAAAATGCTCAGACAAAAATGACTTTCAACCCAGAATTCTATGTAAACCTCATAAAAGAGAAGAGAGACAGACATTTTCAGACAAATAAAAGCTGAGAGAAAATATCACCAACATACCTGGAGTATAAGAAAATACTAATTCTGGATACTGTTTTTTGAAGAGACTATCCTTTCCCCATTGTATATTCTTGGCTTTTTTATTGGAAGTTAATTGACCATATATGTGTGGGTCTTTTTCTGGGCTTTTTATTCTGTTCCATTGATCTATTCGTCTGTTTTTGTGCCAATACTACACTGTTTTAATTACTATAGCTTTGTAACATAGTTTGATATCAAGGAGTGTGATGCCTCCAGCTTTGTTCTTCTTTCTCAAGATTGCTTTGGCTAAATGTAAATTGGTGCAGCCACTGTGGAAAACAGTATGGAGGTTCCTCAGAAAATTAAAAATAAAACTACCATATGATCCAGCAATTTCACTTCTGATTATTTAGCCAAAGAAAACAAAAACACCAACTTGAAAAGATATATGGACCTCAAATTCATTGCAGCATTACTTACAATCTTACAATAGCCAAGACATGGAAACAACCTAAGTGTCCATCGATAAATGAATGGATAAAGAAAATGTATATATATATATATACAATGGAATATTCTTCAGCCATAAAAAGGAATGAAATCCTGCCATTTGAAACAATATGGATGGACCTCGAGGGCATTATGCTAAGTGAATAAGTCAGACAGTGAAAGGCAAATACCATATAATCTCTCTTATGTGTGGAATCTAAAAAAAGAAAAAAACTACCAAGCTCACAGATACAGAGAACAGATTGCTGGTTGCCCAAGGAGAGGTTTGGGGAGTGGAAGAAATTTTTAGAAAAGCAATCTAACTATATTTTTTGATCTATCATGTATAGAATATGTGGGTATATATCTATATCTGTATCTGTATCTTCATCTGTATCTATGTCTATATCTGTATCTACATCTATATCAGCTATATAAATCCTGAATTCATTCTTTTGTTTATTCAATATAATTTTTGAAGATCTACCTAAGAGGTTCCCAGCAGTGAGCTAAGCACTATACAGTATTGAAGGAGAATGAATAAGGTTGAATCTTATAGTAAGATTCAGGGAAGATACATGCTAATTAAAAAACAAAAAGGGGCATGGTAAGCTTTCATGGCTTTTTAAAGTACTTGTTAAAAATGTAATCTTGGGACTGGCCTGGCTGTATAGTGGTTAAGTTTGTATGCTCCACTTTGGCGGCCCAGGGTTCACAGGTTCGGATCCTGGGTGCAGACTTACACACTGCTCATCAAGCCATGCTGTGACAGCATCCCACATACAAAATAGAGGAAGATTGGTACAGATGTTAGCTCAGTGACAATCTTCCTCACCAAAAACAAAAAACAATGTAATCTCCCTGAGCCTCAATTTCCTTATTTCTGACGGTAACATGGGATAGTAAATATAATTTCAGATAAATGTTGCAAGAAATAAATGAAATGTGTGGACATATTTTGTTGAGTCCAAAGAAAATGTTCAAAGGTAAAGTTGTGTGTGGATTTGTATCTATTTTTATTTGAAATAAATATACACACAAATATGTACACAAACACAAAATCATTTATAATCTCATAATTTATGGTGAAAGAAAACTTGAGAGAAAGTTGAAGAAGATAGGAAGGAAATACTAATTCTTCAATACAAAGGGAATTGATACCATTGGAAATGTAGGAAAGAACAAGAAGCACCAGAAATGGTAAATATATGAGTAAATACAGAAGATAATTCTAATTTCCTTAAAAAAGCTGACCAATTGGGTCAAAAGTAATTACAATTTAAACTGAGGTTTTATAATGCATTTAAAAGAAACATATAGGACAACAATAATACAAAAGATGGGGTGGGGCAGATAAATGGAATTATACCGTTCTAGGGTTCTTACATTTGGGCAGTGTGGTGTATGAAGGGGAAATGAGAAGTGCTGTGTTTGAGATGTGAAACTCTGTGAACTCCAGCTCTGGAATGCTGGGGTTGGGGAGAAAATTGGGAGTAGGGCGAAGAAGGAGCATAGGGGCATCGCTCTTAACTATGTAATACTACATGGATATAATATTGATGAATCTTAGCAATAAATTAATAATATATACTATTACTTCTAGAATTACAGAACACTACAGCCAACAATTGCAGAAGATACATTCTTTTTAAGTATACCGGGAACAATCATCAAGATAAGCCATATGTTAGGCTATAAAATGTCTCTATAAGTTTCAAAAGTTTGAAATCTTACAAAGTATGCTCTATAACAACAATGGCATTAAATTAAATGTCAATAACAATAAGATATTTAGGACCCCCCCCAAATACTTGGAAAATAAACAACACAATTCCAAATAAGTAATCCAATGATTTAAGAAAAACTCACAGAAAGGGAAATTAAAAAATATTTCCAAATGAATGCTAATTAAAGCAAAACATATCAAGATTTATGGGATATCAATAAAGCAATCATTAGAGGTAATTTTCTAGCTTTGTTTGCTTATATCATTAAAGAATAAAAGTTTAAATAAATTATCTTAGTTTCTACCTTAAGGACATAGAAAAATAAGAAAATTAAGTAAGTAGAAAAAAGAAATAATAAAGATAAGAGAAGAAATCAATGAAACAAAATAAACATTAGAGAAAGCTAACAAAGTCAAAACTTGGTTTTCTGAAAAGATCAATACATTTGAATCTCACGAGGAACTTCTCTTAGGAGGGCAAAATAGTACAACACCTTGTGAAAACAATTTTGTATTATATTTTCATTTAGAATGTGCACATGCTTTACAAATCTGTTATTGTACTCCTAATTATAAACCGAATAGAAATTATTGCAAATCTACAGCAGAAAACTCATATAAGAATATTTATAATACTCTGTTTGTGATAGAACAAACCTAGAAATAGCCCCAAAACCCTACAACAGGATACCAGATGTAAGAATTGTGGCATATTCATTCACTAGAATATTATAAGAAATTTAAACAACTGAATCACAATTATGCACAATGACTAATTTAATGCAAAATATTTCTTGAGTGCCCATTGGGTGCTAGGCACTGATCTTGGCATTGGAGATAGATCAGTTAATAAAACCGACAGCCATCTCTACCCTCAAGCAATTACATTCCTGAGGAGGAGAAAGATAATAAACAATACATATAATAAACAAGTAAATTATGCATGAAGTACACTAAAAAGTGATGAATGACTATGAACAAAAGAAGTGAAGCATTGATAAGGGGGCTCTGGAATACTTGAGTTGGAGAAACTGCAGGAGGTAATACACAGGGGGAGGGGAGCGTAGGAAGATTGCTTTTATCAATGTGGTACTAAATGGATACAATATTGATGAATCTTATCAATAATGAGTGACAAACACACATCCAGATGTTGCACCTCAATTCTGCTCTGCAGCAGTGAAAACTCTTAGGAAATCCTGCAGATGCTCTTTTCCTCTGATGTGAGGAATAATGCAGAGGACTGGTTTTGAGAGGGAAGAGGCAGAAGATCAAAGCAGCTTGGATCACTGAGTCACCACCTGGATATAAGGAGGCCATCAACCGAAAAAGCCATTATTAGTATATGTACCCCTAAGAAGGGGAAAAATGCTGTCACTGAATTACTTGTAAGCTGAATCCTGATTTCAGAAACACTTTAGAGTCACTGACATTTTGGATGAAATTTTCAATAAAATGAAAAAAAAGTAAATGTGAACATTTTCAATGGGCTACAAGATATACTTTTTATCTACATGTCATTTGCCAGTTGGAGAAACAGCTGGTAGTTATACATTTGAAATTATTTCCTCAAAACATTTGTAATATGTAACCTTTCTTTCTTCCATGTACATGAAATAATTCTCCCATATATGTTCTGATATCATCTGAAGGATATTTTGAGACGAATATTTTTTTCGAGATTTCAGAGACAATCTTGCATTCTATTATTCAACAAACAAACTTTGAAATATATACTTAATAACATAGGTCAGTTCCTTCCACGGAATTCATTCTATATATGTGCTATATAACTATAATTTCAAATATTGTACAGATCAATGACAAATATTTTTAAGGGTTATTAATTTTCTGAGTTTTGAAAAGGAAGTTTTTCTTTAAGAAAAGCCTACTTATTTCTCAGGCTTTATTAAGTGATTTAATTATAGTACTATAGGGTAAAAACTAAGGCTTTCAAGCACAGACTTTGGGGATCACAGGGATTTCTTAAAGGAATTCACATGAAACATAATGTCTTCCTGATGTTGTTCTAAGATGATTGCACAGAAATAGTAGCATGTGTATTTGACCAATTAGGCAACCAATTCCAGCCACTAAGAGAAGTAAATCTGATAATTCAGCTTTTAAAATTTAAGGCAAAGGATTGCTGAACCAGATTAAGTAATTTGATATTATATCACATATTTTATTATATTCAATGAATTTCATAAATTTTTGACAGAATCATAATTTCTGCAAATGATTCAAATTGCTTCCCCCAAATTTCAAGATATATGCATATTAATCTGTACCAATGGTGTTAGCACATGTAATTATTAGATTCTAGTTTATATTTCAGCTGACCACAAATTTAACTACATAACATGTCTGTCATATGGTAAAGAAATAAGCATATTCATAACATACATCTGAATGTTTTAATTTTACATTAAACCTTTTACTTCTTGTTCAATGTCCCTAAGATACATTGTATTTTGTATTTGATTAGTTTGTTCTTCATAATTTCTTCTAGTATACATTGTGCCTTAGGGGAAATTTCAAATTATGTATGTTGCAAGTATTGAAGGAGAAGCACAAGTTGAAAAATAAATAATTGAGGTGTGGATCCAAAAGTGGAGAGTATTAGAAGTTAATTTGAAACATTGCTTTTTGGAGTTTAATTATTTTGAAAGACACTTGCAAGACTACTTTGCAATAGTCATATTCATATAGGGTAATATGGCTAGTGCCCATTTTATAGATCAGTAAACTGCTTGCAGAACAACTTGCTAGGACAAGTTATCTGTAAGGATAGGTTCAAGATAAGAAACTCAGTGGTGGAGACTTATTAGTCATTGTTCTAACCTTATTTCCTCACTGTGGATACAGTTTGAGAATGTATTCCTATGCATATGTAGCACAATATTTTCCACTGGATGTTTAACTAGATACCAAGGTGTAGAGTTCCAGAAATTTGAATGTATGCCTCAAACATGTGGAGCTATACATAAGGGGAATAAACAGCTGTGTTTATTTCAATGATTACAGATTTACATGCATACAATACGTTTATTTAAATGTATAATCTGTTATATATGTGAGATATTCAAACAAATGCATTTGCTGTACTTATTGGAATATGCAATTGAAAAAGGATTCAAATAAATAATTCACTACTTTCATTTAAATCTAACAGTATTTATAGAATGTACTTATTAATATACAATCATAGCTCTTCCTTTTTAGTCTAAAATCAAATATTTTTAAAAGATTAAAGAAACATAATGGGATCACGAGTCATATACATCAAGAAATTTTTGTACAGTGGTATTCATAGTTAGCTTTCAGAAGAATTTGGAAATTCAGCAGGACAAGAGGATAAAATAATTTACACTTGGAACGTTTCTTTTATTCCAACAATTTTATCATAGAATGGTGGACATTTTAATTGAATTTCAAAGCACTTGTCCAGAGATAGTGTGTTCTTTTTTTTTCTTTCTTACTACTACCACATCTGACAAGATAAACATTTCTGAGTATTGGTTTAATATAAAAGGAAAAAACAGGGCCAGCCCGGTGGCGCAGTGGTTAAGTTTGCACGTTCTGCTTCTCAGAGGCCCGGGGTTTGCTGGTTCGGATCCCTGGTGCAGATCCCAGGTGCGGACGTGGCACTGCTTGGCAAGCCATGCTGTGGTAGGCGTCCCACGTATAAAAGAGAGGAAGATGGGCATGGATGTTAGCTCAGGGCCAGTCTTCCTCAGCAAAAAGAGGAGGATTGGCAGTAGTTAGCTCAGGGCTAATCTTCCTCAAAAGAAAAATAAATAAATAAAAAGAAAAAGCGTTTCACTATTTTAAAGCCATACACACAAAAATCTGGTTAAGAGTATTAAGACAATCTCATTTAACTCTACCTTTATTTCTGGGAGAGAAACTGGAGACCGGCAAATGATTTAGGAAGACAGAAAAGAAAATTACATTTTGGATTCAATTTCTGGCCCTGATATCCTGAGAGATTTCAGAGAACCTCCTAGTTAGTCTTTTTATATTGCCTCAGTTCTTTTGTATGCTATTTCCTTTCTCAAGGTTTTTTTTTTTTTTTTTAAAGTTTTGATGGGCTAGATTAGAAGAAAATGACATACTTGAACAAAAGAAAAATTAAATTGAAAGTCGCATGCATTTTGAAAGAATTTTAAATTCAATTTACCACAGTATAAAAATAATGACTGTAGGCACGTTTTCATTCATTGAATGATGGAATAAATGTAACCTCTCTGAGCCTCATTTTCATCGTCCATAGGCTGTGGATAATAACATCTCTCAATGGGTGTTGTCAGGATTATATCAGTACAAGGTACAAATCATTCAATTGTCAAATGCTTTCCAAATAATAACTAATAACTTACTATTTCGCTCCCATTTTGTGGATGTGTTCGTCATGTTTCAGGAATCATCTTTCCTAAATTGATTAATCTCCTGTTAAAAGCTTGCATCTGCAAACAACCTAGTTTTCAGAGACAGTTCATACTTCCCTTTAGGGATGCTCCCCAGAGAGTGTGATGGGGAGTACATGAGTGTATTTAGATGGGGAGGGTTCAATGATCAAAATAACGTGTTTTTGTGTTTTATATTTATAAAACGAGTCCTTATTTTTAATTTCTACAGTCACTGTGAGTCAGGTATTAGAGCCTGGGACTCACGACAAAAGAAAGGAAAAGCCGCAGGGCCCGCGCATTTGGGCCCAGGAACAGCGCAGAGGCGGGAGAGAGACCGACCAATTGGAGCGCAGACTGAGGACTGGTCACGCCCCTTTCCGTCGAGATCCGCCTCTTTTTCCGTACCGCCCTTTAGGAGCAGGGATGTGCAGCTTGCTAGTCCCGCCCCTGACCTTGAGTGACAGGACCGCGGACGGCAACATTTCCAGCCGGACACGAAGTTTGTCGGCCCTTGTCTTGGCTGAGCTGAGGTGTGTGTGTGTGTGTGTGTGTCCCGCGACGGCGAGGGGCTTGGGGAAGCCCTGCCTGCCCGGGAAGCTAGGGGTCCGGGTCTGAAAGCGGACCCACCTCCTTAGCGAGCCCCCAAAGCTTTTAGGAGACGATCGTTCCGCCCCTGAGAGCGGCACTTGGGCGGGCTGGGCGGAGGGAGGCTGTGGAAGAGGAGGCACTCGGAGGCCGGGAAACCCTGTAGGTACCGTAATACCTTAAGAACCTCTTCCTGGCGAGCCAGGCGCTGGCAGTGGGGGTGGGGATGGTGGGCAAGGGGCTTCGGTGGTGGGTGGGCGTGGCCCCCTCGGTTGCTAAGGAACGCGCAGTTCCCGCCCCGCCAGCGTGTCAAGCGCTGGCAGCTGGGTCCTGGAAACCTTAGCCCCACCCACCTCTGAAGCCTTTCACTTGCCTAGGGATTGGCTCCCTTATGCTGTCAGTTAATTCGCGTCCGTTTATTTCACTGTCCAGCTCTCTGGGTCTTCCCTCTCTGATAGTAGTCCTCTCCACACTTTTCCCTGCCTCTCTTTTTTAGTGAATGAGTATCTGCAGACCAAAACATTTGTAGAGAAGAGCTTCAGGCAGGATGAGGTGCCTTTATTGGTGTTTGTGTGGGGTGGTCTTTTCCTGGTGCTTGGTGAATCCCTGAACCCACACGGTGTTGGTGTCCACGTGGACGGCTAGGAAAAGGGGTTTGGAGATGTGGTTTCTTCTACCTGGAATTCTTTTTCTCGCCGCTATCTGAGCGCAGTGAGCTTCCCAGGAAGTTGAGGCAATTTATTATTGGACAGGCCCCAGTATATGATCTCCTTTTCAGTCCCTACTGTGGAGGGATGATACTAAGCCTATAAAACCCTTTTTTGCTTCATTGCCCCATATTTAATGATTAACTATGAGGTGGTAAGTACAGATAACCATTTCAACTCTCTTCTTTGCTCATATCAGCTGGCGCCAAATGATTCAGCAGAACAAACATTCCAGAGAGAAAACACAAAGGAGCTAGGAGTCTGCTTTTACTTCCTTCTGCTAAGTTTACTGTATAAATCTCCAAGAAGGAAGCTTGTACTGCTTCTTAACACTGGGAAGAATCTTGGCGTAGAAGTCAGGAAACTGGCAGGGTTAAGAAATGTTTGTCCTTGGACAATAACCCTCATAACTGTTTTCTCATCTGTAAAGTGGAGCTACTTATGTTCCTAAAAAGTAAGGAGGAATAATTGATTGTGAAAGTATTAATGATCTACACAGATGTAAAGTGTTATTGAGTACACTTTAAGTCTATCCTTTTTTCTATATGATCTGAATTTGTAAACACATGTAAGTATGATCATTCACCTTAAAGTATTTCCAAACTTCCCTGGTGATTTCTTCTTTTATTTTTGGGTTATTTAGAAATGGGAAGAAACCCGTTCATCTATCTTTTATTGATTTTGTATTAGTTCTGGTTAGATAGCATGTGAAATGTCTTGCGTGACACTGTTTTTCCCCTTGACATCACAAGGTTTTTTTCAAGAATATACATAGCCTGAAAGGCGTGGGAAACATTACCTTCTAATCTAATGATGAATGACCTTTTTGGTGTCATATACCACTTTTAGAAGTCAAGGAAAGCTGTTGACTCTCCCCGTAGAAAAAAAACACAATTTGAAGCATAAATAGGCCCTGGATTAAGGACACCTGTTTTCAATCAACTTCTTGAGGGCTAAGGGAATTACTCTCCCTCTTTGCCTCACCTTAAAGAGAGACTGAGTAACATATCCAAAGCTACAGAGCTTGGAGAAGAGTTAGGTCTTTTGCCTTTTTTCCACGATGCATCTTACCATGGCTTACCTTAGTTCAGGATCTTCAGCCAATCTTTTTTTTTTTTTTAGCGTTTAACAAACAAGAACTACCAATGCTCAATTAATTGTTGCTGCCTTTGAAACCATGTAAGCTGTATTTCATTCCATATGCCCTTTGATCATTCTCTTATAGAATATTCTTATATTTAAGCAGGTGAAAATAGAAATTATTTTCAAATATTTGGGGAAAATGTTAAATCGTATTTTTGAGATAAGCATTAAGTACATAAACTTTCTCTTCTACCAAAGTCCATTTTGGACAAAGAAAAGCTGATTACATTTGGTATATGCCACTAGAATATCATTACCTGACTCTTAGAACTTTTTTCTTAAACTTAAGTGAATGATCTTTTATAGCATTTTAATTTTCCCTGGCTAAAAATCATTGTGGCTGATTCCACTGTGGCTCTTTTCCTGATTTCTATATTAAAGTTAAAGGCTGTAAATAGAATTATTTTCTTTGATAAATTTCCTTTATCTGGCTTTATCAATAAAAATAGCCATCAGTAGTAAATATCATTAGATAAGGAAAACATTGAAAAGGGAAAAATATATTGTTTTTGTAATAAACATAAGAGTATATAGGAGCACCTATTGTTTCTTTAGCACACAATTTTATTTGAACTGTTTAGTATTTGCCTATTGCTTTCTTTACTCATTTCATTTCTGGTGGAGGAGCTGGAATAAAGGCATTATTAGAAAGAGCATTCTAATAGAATTGCAGTTTTTAGGAGCTCAATAAATAACAGCTCTTTCTTTCTCTTGGGCTTTAAACAGTCAGGTAGAGTTTGCAATATTGCTTTGTTACCAAAGAGCTGATTGGGAATAGTGCTTTAGATGGGAGACCAAAAATGAGTACTAGTAATTCTTGTCCCCTTCTACCTCCCCTCCCTTTCTCAGAACCTAGACTTTAGTCCAGCTGGGAGAAAATTTCAGTTTGCAGAACAGATACGCTTACCCAGTATTACTCTGCGTCATCCGGGGTGGAGAGGGAAGTAAGAGAAAGTAAATCTTTAGTGTTTACAGTGTTTGTCTCTACCCATTGGAGTAATGGGGACCAATGAATTTCAGCTGCTGATCAATTAACTCTCCTGTTAAAAGCTGTGAGTAAGGGGTGGGATCTGAAGCCAGGACTGTCAATATGGTGCTCTGGTTTTCTATTCTGGGTGATTCCTCTGGGCCATTTGAAATATGTGGGGGTGTCTTTAAATTTTTACAGTGTCTTTAAAGGAGATGCTACTGGCTTTTGGGACCCTGAAGTTTAGGGATGCTAAATATCGTGTAAATGTAGAGGTCTGCCAACTCTAGAAAGAAATGAAGAATTTCTTTTCCCTGTTCCAATGCCAAAGCATCTCCACTGATAACCACCGCTTCAGTGGAAGTTCCTCCATGTAGACACATAAGGCTAGGCCGGATTTTTCTCATAGTTTTTGTTCATATGTATCTACATACGTATTACATTCATTTAATCTTTTCTTATGTGATAGAAATGTTGTGTCTTTGCAATAATAGAGTGAGAGGGGTATATGTTTTCATGAAGAATGTGCTTGAGTATTATAATACATTCTCACTACTCACAGTGATTCCATGTAGCACCAGATCTCTCTGGGCAGCAGCAAATGAGATTTTTTTCAGGATGGGAAGTTACACTTTTAAAAAGAACCTCCCAGTTTCTGATTCCATTTTGTCTGTTTCCCAGAGGTCTATTTTCTGTCTCTTCTCCTCTTCTCAATATCTCCTCTCCCCATACATACACACATTTGGAAAACACTGGACTATGAAGAAATGATCTATACAGTCTCTTTTAATGCTAAAATGTTATGGATAAATTCAACATTTGAAATGAATGAAGTGGAACAAAAAAATCTCGCAAAACCAAGCAAAAGGAAATCAGAAGATTCAGAGCCATACCTGTGAAAATCTAAGATGAATTTTCAATTAAGGAAGAATATTTGAAGAAATTCTTTGACATCTAATGCATGCAAGAATACATGGCCTCTTTGGAGAGGAGAACTCCCTATAAAAAGAATAGACAATGATTAAGTGATAGTAGGAAGATAGGTAGAACAAAAAGATGACAAAGAAACTGAAAATATGAGAACCATTAGATTTTTATTCCTGCTATAAAAAACTACCACAAATTTAGTGATTTAAAGCGACATAAAATCATTATCCTAGAGTTTATAGTTCAGAAGTCTGACATAGGTCTTCTTGGGTTGAAATCAGTGCAGGGCTGCATTTCTTTCTGGAAGCCCTGGGAGAGAATCTGCTTCCTTGCCTTTTCCAGCTTCTGGAGGCTGCCCACATTCCTTCATTTGACTCCTTCCTCCATCTTCAAAGCCAGCAACATTGTATCTCTTTCACTGTTCTTCTGTAGTCTGACCCCTTCTGACACAGCTAGGAAAAGTTGTCCACTTTTAAAGACCCACATGGATAATCCAGGATGATCTTGCCATTTCCACATTCGTCATTTAATCACATTTACAAAGTTACTTTTACCACGTAAGGTTACATATTCACAGCTTCTGGGAATTAATATTTGAACATCTTTGGGGGGGCATTATTCTGCTTACCACAGTAACATATTAAAAATTCATATTTGAGGCAGTAAAGAGCAGAATTAATATTACTGTAGAAAACTTAATCAATGTGAAGAATAGACTTGAAAAGTTCTCCCAGCTGAAATATTGAATTCATGAAAAGAAGATGATATATAGAGGAAAAAGAATGAAATCCACTATGTGAATATTTAGAGTTTCTGAAGAAGAGACTAGAACATAGATCATTGTTTCTAAAGAAGAGAACAGAGCATTTGAAAAAACTAATAAAGAATTAACAGGAAATTCCACTTAGCTGAGAAAAACCTATGAATGCAGAAAGGATTTTTCTTATGTAAGACGTGACAACTCAGAGACACAATATCAAAAAATTTTCAAATTACAATGATAAAAAATCTTTATTTAGAAAGAGAGAAAAACTAGCATATTACTATCAGGAAATAAAAATTAGGCTGGTCTCAGACTTCTTTTCTGTAGCATTAAATACCAGAAGGCAATAGAGCAACATTTTTAGAATTTTTAGAAGAAATTTCCATGCAGTTTGTCTTTCTTGTGTGATGGCAGTAGAAAACCATTCCTAAGAGTGTAAGGCATTCTAAACTACATGTGTTTGCTTTTGGGAGGGGGGGAACTAAGACGTACAACAGTTTATTAGAAGATGTTACAATATAAAACAAAAGCTGAGTTAATATCCAAAAACAAAAGAACTGATGGTATATTTTAAAGTCCTTGAATATGGAGGTGGCTCTAAATAATTATGCTAAACCTAGTTAAAAATTGATTGCAAATGTAAAAAACTGCTTCTATGAGAAGATGTAGAATGTAAAAATTAATTCAATTCAGTAACAACACTCGATTTAAGTAAAATTTTTTCATCTTCTGATTTGTTTATGCTAGAGATGAAATCTGGTAATTCACAAGTAAGAACCGGGGCTGGCCCTGTGGCCAGTGGTTACATTCCTGAGCTCGACTGCAGGGGCCCAGGGTTTCACAAGTTCAGATCCTGGGCACAGACATGGCACTGCTCATCAGGCCATGCTGAGGCAGCATCCCACATGCCACACCCAGAGGCACTCACAACCAGAATATACATGAATGTACTTGGGGGTGCTTTGGGGAGAAGGAAAAAAAAAAACATTGGCAACAGTGGTTAGCTCAGGTGCCAATCTTTTAAAAAAAAAAAAGTAAGAACATATTTAAACCCATACCTGAATCATTAATTGGCAAACTATGACCCATGGCCCACTCAAATATGCCTCACTGCCTGTTTTGGAATGACCAATGAACAAAATACGTTTTACATTTTTAAATGGTTGAAAACAATCAAAACAATAATAGTTTGTGACATAAAAATTATATGAAATTCAAATTTTATTGTTTATAAATAAAGTTTTATTGGAACACAGCTACATACACTCATTTGTTTACATATGCCTATGGCTGCTTTTGCACTGCAACAGCAGTGCGGAGTAGTTGCAGCAGAGATGCAATGTGATGCTGTCTGTACTGCTTCTCACAGTGCTACAAATCACAGTGACATGGTTACAACTTAATTTTGCCTCTTGACCTGCAAAACCTAAAATATTTATGGTCTGGCCCTTGACAGAAAAAGTTTACAACTTCTGACTAAACTGAAAACTTTAGTGTATAAGGCTGAACTTTCTTTTTTCTATTCAATGAACCCACATTTACTTAGTTATTGCCCTTCAATGTTCTACTTACCCCAGTATCTCTTTGGTCTTATATAGACTGGGGTTAAAACCAAGAATCTATTATTCTTTACATTCAATAATACACATTTTCTCTTTTCCATCTCTGTGCCTTAAATGAAACAAAAATCATGTAAGGATTTTAGAATTGCGTTTCCAAAGACAAAAATTAGTCAGTTCATACTGCAATATTGTAAGAAATGATGAGTACTTTACTATTGTATTTCAAAATTCTATGTACTTTTAGAGGTAAGCATGTACAATATTTAATAAACGAGTTATATGTCAATCAGTTAATCAGCAAAGATTTATTTGGCAGCTATAGGTGAATTATACAGAGGAAGTGGCATTGAAAGGAGGCCTTGAAGGATGCCTGTGACTTCAAGGTAGATGACGCTGGGGCTAAGGTAACATCAAGATAAGGAGAAGATTTGTAAAGCCACTACGCTGTCAATAGGATCATGTGGTTGGGAAAGGAAGTTCACCGGCTGGAGTTGAAGCAATAAAGAGCCCAGGGTGAGAAGGCTGTTGTATGCCATGCAAAGCAATCTTCATCCTGTAGGCAGAGGTCCCATTTTAAGTTTTTAAACAGTAGAGCAACGTGATCAGATTCGTATTTTACAATAAGGATTCTTAAAGTTTTTCAAATATAGCACACTCTAAAATTATTATTATTTTCTTTTTCGAGGAAGATTAGCCCTGAGCCAGCTGCTGCCAATCCTCTTTTTGCTGAGGAAGACTGGCCCTGAGCTAACATCCTTGCCCATCTTCCTCTACTTTATACGTGGGACGCCTACCACAGTGTGGCTTGCCAAGTGGTGCCATGTCCACACCCGGGATCTGAACTGGCAAACCCTGGGCTGCTGAGAAGCGGAACGTGCAAACTTAACTACTGTGCCACTGGGCCGGCCCTAAAATTCTTAAATGCTATGACTATACTTTGAGAGAACAAAAGTTGTCTTGGGGTATACCCACTTATGTCCTATTTATAACAGGTTTTTCCTTGAGGGAAGATGTATAAACAAAACTCTGCTTACCCTAGAAACTTATGTAAGCAGTGTATTAAATAAACTGAAATAATTTTAAATTTTGAAAAGATTAGGGAAGCTACCTATAAGGTAAAAAAGTAATCTGTCTGGCTTCTGGGTCCATAGAACTGCGTTAAGACCAAACATAATGTATATGTTTGCACGCTACGCCACTTTTATATATGGCTTACAAAAGCTTTATGAAAACTTGAGATGGTAAAAGTTTAGTTGTGGACCTCTTGAACATATTTAGATTCTCTTCGACATTTAAAAAACAATGTTTAAATTAGTGCTTAGCATTTCTTCTAATAAAATTAACATCTTTGTTTTCAATGCCTGTATGGACTTTGACTGAAACCATATCTCATTTTAAACCTTGGTTTAGATATACAGTGAAAATAATTTTCCAGATAATATTGTCTCACATTTATATAGACCTTTATATTCAACACATTATTTTCATAAAAATGATCTCCTTTCATCCTTAAAATAATCTCTGTGATAAATTTAAAAGGATTCTTTTCTCCATTTTACAGATGTCAAGTCTATAGCTTGGCTGGGCGATCTGAACACACTCTTACCTGTAGAGGAAAGAGAGCAAGCTCTGTGATTGGATAGATTTGAGTTCAAATCACTGCCCTTTTTCCTTGTTGATTGTGCATACTTGGAGAAGTCACTTAATTATTAGGAAACTCAGTTTTCGCAGTTGGGGTTAGTTGTAGATGGGACATATTACCTTTCTATAATCTAAAAACTTCCAAGACATATCTTGGCCCAAACATTATGGGTAAAGACTGTAGACCTATATTATTTTGACTCTTTTATTTTAATAATGGCTTTATTGAGATATAATTCACAACTTTAAAAGTTATTACCTTAAAGAGTACAATTCGGTGGTTTTTAGCATATTCACAGTTGTGCAATCATTACCACTATTTACTTTTAGAATATTTGTATAATCTCAGAAAGAAACTCTGCATCCATTATCAGTTACTCCCTGTCTCTTCTGCTCCCACCTTCAGCCTTAAGCAACCACTAATCTATTTTCTCTCTCTCTAGATTTTCCCATCATGGACATTTCATATAAAAGAAACAGTATTAATTGAATTTTTGTGACTGGCTTCTTTCACTTAGCATGATGTTTTCAATGTTCATCAACGTTGTAATGTATATCAATATAAATTCCTTTTTATGGCTGAATAATAGTCAATTGTATGGATATACCACATTTTGTTAGTCTATTATTATGGATTATTTCCACTTTTTGGCTCTAAGAATACTTCTGTTATGAAGATTTGAGTACAAGTTTTTTGTGGACATGTGTTTCCATTTCTCTTGGGTATATACCTATGAGTGGAAACAAACCCAGGCCGCCGAGGTGGAGCGCACCGAAATTTAACCACTAGGCCATCGGGGCTGGTGCTGCAACACCGTTTTTTGAAAGATACTATGCTTTCATATTATGATGCTTGACCTGGATGATTATCCCTATTTAAAAATAGCTTATTTTAAAAATCCGTATTTTTAATCATGTGATTAGAATTAATAAAACTGTGTTCTCAGATACTTGGGGTTAAGTTTTGAGTTCGTGTTATTATTATTAGTTAGTGTTTGGAACCATTTAAATCTGATACTCTTGTCTATATAAGAGCAATTGCAGTGTAAAACTAGAGTTAAATTTAGTACTTGACACATAATATATATTCAGTAAATATTCATTGAACAAAAATGAATAAATCATACCATTATTTGATTGTTTTCCTTGTTGCTTTTTTAATGGGCATTTAGTTTAGAAGGTAACATATACTTAAAAGTTTATGGTTGAATAAATGCAGTTATTCTTATGGGTCATCTCTGTACAAATTGCAATAACAGAAAATAAATTCAAATCCACCTGTTTACATTCACATTCAATTCTAAAAAGCATCTCTCACTACTTTTCAGATAATTGCTATAGAATGAAGCATTCTTAAAGTGTGATCTGTGAAAATAATGTTACTCTTTATTACAGTAGAAAGAGGGTCTTAAATAAATTTGGGACACATTGGGTCAAGTAAAGTAAAATGGACTTCTCTATTAAAGGACTTCTCAGAGCCCTTTTGTTTTGTTTTTTTGGTGAGGAAGATTGTCCCTGAGCTAACATCTGTGCCAGTCTTCCTCTATTTTGTATGTGGGATGCTGCCACAGCATGGCTTGATGAGCGGTGTGTAGGTCTGTGCCCAGGATCCAACCCACAAATCCCAGACTGCAGAAATGGAGCACGTGAACTTAACCACTACACCACTAGGCCAGCGCCTTTATGAAAGTGTGCCTTGTGGAAAAGGGGCATAGTATGCAACATTTTCCAAGTATATTTGGCCATAGAAACTTACTTTGATTGAACATAATGACAGAGTTAGCAAACCAAGAAATACCTTTTAGAAAATGCTGCTGTGGTAATTTTATTTTGTGGACAATGAGGGAACTGGAAATCATCCATTTAATATTTGAATATACTCTATTTTGAATTTCAGTAAGAAAAAGCAGCCAAGAATATTATTATTGGTATCTGGAGTTGAATTTGCCAGGAATGTGAGCAACCGCTTCCTCGGTAAAGATCTTGCTTTTGGAAACATCTTACCCCTTGGCAGCTCTTCAGAGTTCAGACTTGGCAGCATCAAGAACACAATACAAGGTGTGTTTATTTGATTTAACATTTGCCAAAAGGTATTTTGATTTCTGATTTGTTTTCTTTTGCTTCGTTTTTCTTGTTTTGGTTTGTTTGCTTTTGGCAATGAACTTGCATTCAGAATGTAGTTTTTTCTTATGAAAGGCAGTATTACAATGGGAAAATTTTTTTGCTTGTATTTATTTTGTGGTATTTGGGCAAATACAAGTAAATGAAGCAAGATCCATAGAGCTATAAATCTGCATCTGATTTATTTGTTAAGCCGTTTAGTATTATTAATTGTCTAGTAGGATTTGTTGCTACATTAAATACTTGATCTCTCTTGATATTTGATACACTATGATACTTGGTACATTACTATGTTTTGGTAATCGTATATAGGTTATAATCAATGTCCTTGCATAGTAAAGTAATAAACAGATTAAGATCATCATAAAATGTCAGTTATTCAATACTAGTTTTAATTTTTCTTGGTTAATTGGTACACCCTCTTTTCACATGTAAACATGTATTGTGGGGAGAGGAAATATGTCATAAAATGAAAGAACATGGGCCCCCATTATATCTCTGACCTTATCTTCCACTATCCTTTTCCACCACTCAGTCTGTGTAGAATTCTTCAATGGCTCCCTGTTTTACTCAAGATAAAAGCTAAAGCTCTTAACCTAGCCTATACATCTCTGCAAGACCTGGCCCCTTGTTATTACCTCTCTAATCTCATCTCTAGCCACTCATTTGCTGAGTCTCCCTGGCTCCCTTGTTGTTCTGTGAACATGCCAGGTGTGTTACCATCTCAGGGTTTGTGCACTCTTCTCTCTGTTTAGTTGCTCTTCCCTCAGATATCTGCATGGACGATTTACTTACTTTCCTTTGGGTTTTTATTAAAAGTTTGCCTTCTAAATAAGGTCTTCCCTGGTCACCATCCAAATATTCCTTCTCTATATTTTCTACTTAGCATTTATCATTATCTAATAAACTGTGTATTTTAAATTTGTCTTGCTTATTGTCATTATCCTTCACAAGAATATTAGCTCCTATGAGGGCAGGAGTTTTTGTTTCCTCTGATTTTACTCTGTCTCTAGTAACTAGAGCAGTCCCTGGCCTTTGATGAATGAATGAATAAACAGTTAATTTAGCAAACATTTTTTTAAGCACTTACCATACGCTAGATGCTTTGCTAAGTGGTGAGGATACAGGGATGAAATACACAGTTCCTGCACTCAGAAGTACAGTTTGAAGGGAGATGGATAATTACAGCAGCCATCTTACTACAGTGTTGTGTTATGATAAGAGTATGAATAGAATACTGTCATCACTTGGAGAAGCAGCATTTGGATCAGATTGTGTTGGGTTCATGAAAGGCTTCCTGAAAAAGGTAACCCTTTGTATCAGTCAAAATAGCCTAGGTTATGCTGTGGGAACAAACAAGCCCAAATTTCAGTGTGAACACAACAAATGTTTATTTCCCACACAGGCTACATGTCCAAAATGGGTTGGTAGGAAAGCTCAGAGACTCAAGACATCAAAGACTTCATCAGACTTCATCAGTGTACTTCCATGATCACTGCAGCAGTGGGAAGAGAGAGTGGCAAATTATGCACTGGCATTTAGAGTTTCATTGGTCAAAGCAAATTGCTTAATTGCAAATGGGGAACTTTGAAGAGCAGTGTTGCCCTCTACCAAGAGAGAAAGGAGAATTGGAAGATATGTGAGTAGAATTAATGACCGCCATACCTTTCTACTGTGTTAAAGGAGTATAAAATATCCAGGCAAAGAAGTATTTGAAAGCATTTTCAGAGAAAAGAAAAGCATGGGCAAAGGCAATAAGCTTATGTAGTATGATAATTTCAGGGATTGTATGTAATTCAAAGTAGTTGGAGCACAGTGTATGTGTGGGATAAAGACAGATAAAGAAATTGGAGGGAAAACAGAGGCTAGATTACACCAAACTGTGCAATTAGAACTCTATTCTAAAGGACATAAGGAAACATTGGATGATATAATATACTTCAGGGGAACTTTTTGATTAGGTTTTATTTGATTATTCTAGAATATTATTCTAGATTATTATTCTAGATTATTCTAGAAGTAGTGTGGGGGATGGATTTGAGGGGAAGAAGACTGGAGACAGTAAGACCAATAATACTACTAATGTAATAAGGCTGGTAACACCCCAGATGAAGGCAGTGACAGAGGAGATGAGGATGAGGAGAACAAAGGTAAAAGGGCGAGGAAAGTATATAGAGGGTGGGCTCCAGAGCACAGAGGACGTGTTGGCAAGAGACAGGACACCTCTTACACTGTAATCAAAGTAGAAGTACTGACGTGGCCAGTCTTCATGCCTGAGTATGTGTGTGTAGATTAGTTTGTATTTGGTGTGTGTGTAAATATGTGTGTTGATGTTTGTAAGAGAGTGAGTTAGAACAAACTTGGAAAGTGAGCGATTCTTACCTAATGATGTGTATTTTTGTTATGACTTGGGAAACAAGCTCATGTACCCAGACTAAAATGAAGGTAGGCGGAGGACTTCGGGAGAACCCTGCAAACTGGAATTGCTACTGAGTCAAATGGGAGATGAGGCCGACTTGGGTCAGAGAGATTATTGGCTACTGTTATATACTTGCAGAAAATCAGATTGCACGTTTCACTGCAAAAATTGTTTTGGGAATCTCTGTTCCTTTTTTCTTCAAATTATTTAGAGTTCAGCAATAATTTAAAAATTTACACTTTAAAAGAATTTTGTGTATGCTGTTTCTATGAGAGGGGCTCATGAGATATAATCTAGCCCCTGCCCCCAAATTTTGGTTAATGTGATAATAAAGACTCAATCATTTCATAACAGGAAGATCTTCTAAATCTAGGGAGGCAGTTATCCAGTACTTTTTTTTTTTTTGTGAGGAAGACTAGCCCTGAGGTAACATCTGCTGCCAATCCTCCTCTTTTTCCTTAGGAAAACTGGCCCTGAGCTAACATCTGTGCCCATCTTCCTCTACTTTATATGTGGGATGCCTACCACAGCATGGCTTGCCAAGCGGTGCCATGTCTGCACCCGGGCCACCGAAGCAGAACGTGTGCACTTAACCCTTGCGTCGCTGGGCCAGCCCCTCTCCAGTGCTTTTATAAAATCATTTTTTTTGTAGACTTTTAAATAAAGTAGTGTAATGTTACAGTGTAGTTTAATTTTTAAAAAGAAAATAGAAAAGTGATTGGAATACTTTGGATATTTTTCTTAAATATTTTAGGAAAACATCGTTTGGGGTGTACTATAATTTAAAGGATATTCTAAAATTGTGTTTCTTGTTGGCAAATGTGTATTAGACCCATGATTATTTTAAATATTTAGAATGCTAAATTTATTATTGCAAATGAAAGTTTTGAGGCCTAGGTGACAGAACCAGTTTATCTAATGTCAGATTACTGCTCATTGGAAAGAACCATACTGACCTGCTCAGTGCATGTGGTGGATATATAAGAGAAATTGTGACATATGGACTTAGTAGAAATAACACCAGGAGCTTACAACTTTTGAGGAGAGAATAACAAAGAATTGGTGGAAGTGTTCCCTTAGGAGGTTCTTTACTTAGACTGGAGGATAATTTGGGACTTCTGACAAAGATTAGCAATTCATTTGTCAGTTTTTAAAAATGAGTACTAGCATTTAAACTTTTTTTTTTTGTTCAGAAGCCTCTCATTTATGAAAGTATGTGTTTTTTGGGGGGGGAAGATTAGCTCTGAACTAACATCTGCCGGCAATCCTCCTCTTTTGCTGAGGAAGATTGGCCCTGAGCTAACATCTGTGCCCATCTTCCTCTATTTTATATGTGAGATGTGCCTGCCACAGCATGGCTTGATAAGCAGTTCTTAGGTCCATGCCTGGGATCTGAACCAGCGAACCCTGTGCCACTGAAGTGGAATGTGTGAACTTAACCACTGTGCCACCAGGCCGGCCTCTTAAAGTACGTATTTTTGAGTACTGATTACATACACACATTTTAAGCATGTAAGTGATACTCTATTAATGCAGAGTTTCCAACTTATTAACTATAAGTTAGCATATGCAATTTGGCATCTTAAAAGTTATCCAAAGATACTTTTGTGGAAGCCACTTAGCTGATGATGGAAGATGGTTAGGAGACCAAATAGTAGCAGAAAGTGTAGAATTTATATGTAATTAAGTTATTACAGGCTTAGTATATTATGAGACCATTCTTATACTCTGAGAACCTTAAATATAAGGGAGCCCATTGACTTTTTAAATGAATGTGAAGTCATCAACTTCAGCTTGCTTTTAGTCTAAAAAAATTATTTGGATTGTGTGGTGCCTCAACAGTGAGTAACTGATTAAACCAGCATGGTGTAATGATATTAATAACATTTGTTGAGTGCTTACTATGTGAGAAGCACTGTGTTAGTTACTTTATATGAATTAGCCGTTTAATTTAACACTTGCAACAGCCGTTTGGGATAGGTATTCTTACTGTACCCATTTTAAAAATGGTGAATGAGTGTATCTTGGTAAACAGCTAAAAAGTGACAGAACCAGAAAGGAAACAAGTTAAAGTAGGGAGGAGTTAACCCACCCTTTATCAGGCTCATATTCTTATAAAAGATTGAGAGCTGATATTAATATTTTCAAACTCAAAGAATTTTTAATTATTTATGACAAGCATAAAATGTAGATGTTTTAAGTTAACATAACTGTCCTCTGGAAAATATTTACTGAAAAATAAGTATTGAGAGTCCACTGTGTGCCACATTGTTCTCACTGTTTGGGATTCTTTTCTGTACAAAACAAAGATCCCTGCTCTTGTGGTACCACATTCTGGTGGAGGGAAGTCAGAAAATAAACAGTAGACTAAATTTAAAATGAAAAAAGCATTTCAGTATTTTTAAACTAATAGTTGATAGGTCTAAGGTAAAATAACTTCTCTGTTGCAAAGCTAATAATCTAATAGCTCATATCATTTTGTAGTGCCTACATCAACTCATGAAAAGGATGAAATATTGATTGCTGTAAAATGATTGTTTATTTTAAATAATTAATTTGAGACTAAATTTTATGACCATTACTTTAATCTCTCCCTCTCCTTCCTCCTTACACACTGAAGATGCAGCATTCCAAGAAGGCAATGAAATGTCATTTGTCATTTGTAGAACAACTTCGTCTTTTAAAATTACAGATTAGGTGGTCAATGGCTAAAACAGAATGAAAGCAAATAAACAAAAGGCTTAGGACATATTTTTCCTATGAAGGATACATTTAAGTACAGTCTTAGCACTGTAAAATAACTGCAAATGCTCATGATGGAAAATTCAATTTTGTTCTTTTTGTTTGCAATATATAGGTGTGTGTATGCAATAAAGATGTGTGTATGAGAAAACGAGGAAGGGAGAGAATAAATATGAGAATGAATTGTGCTGGAGTTCCCTAGGTACCTTTGTTTCAGTAGCTTTTCAGAGTCCTACCACTGTAATCCAAGGAACTGACTCCATATTTACATATATTGTTAAAATAGAGGGTGCCATTTTCCTCTGTTTCTTCTACTTTCTCTCAAGCGATCTCAGTATTACTATACTGGATATTCCTTTGTGTGGGCGTATCTAGTATACCCCTCTGAACTGCTCTATTTGGTAGGCCACCTTGCATTAATTCTTTCCTGTGAATGCTTTAAGGAGTTAAATATTGGATACGGTTTATGGACTTCATTAGTGAAGTAATAGTGATGTGGGACAGTGAAAAATTAAAATGCTCAATTACAAGGTCGTTAACAAAGAATGAAAAATAATTAAGGGCAAAAGAAGAAAGAAGGTTTTTAGATAAAATCGAAACTCAAATATAAAAAGACCACTGTTTTGAGAGAGGCATAGGAAAGATTTTTGCAGAGGATAGAATCAGTATTAAAAGTCCTGTTCTATTAGTAACTAGATTTTTGTACTGAAAGAGATAACATGAAAGTCTTTGGAATAAGCTCTAAAAAAGTTTTGAAAAAAGTAGAGGTAACAAAAGTGACTCATGTAGTTAAAAAATAAACAGTAGGGAGTATGATGCATTAAGGAGAAATATGGTCCAATCAGAGATTGTGGTTATGACCAATAATGTGAACAAGTTGGAAAACAACATTCTTTTGTTTCTTTATTAATTACTGCAGGCAGTTTATACATGGAATAAGAGTTGTTTACTTTCATGAAATCCCATTTTCTGATCTGAGCTAAGCAGGCCGAGTTTAAAGGCAGGGGCTCAGAGCAGTTCATAACCTTTTCACTACATTCATTTTTAAATGCCTTATTGGAAAGAGAATGTCCTGGTTTATGATTTTCATATTTCTTTCCCGTTTAGAAAGAGGCAGATGGTATGAAAACTGGACTCCCTTATTTAAAGGGGATGATGTTGGTATTTATAACCAAGCTTATCTCCAGCAAGATTTGTTTTTTGCAGCTGTTCCAGGTTGGAAAAAAATATTATATTAAAGCCCTGGCTTGTTTTTCTTTCCATATTTGGGGGCTAAAGGAGGAATCTTCAGAATGTGAAAAAGTGATGTTTGATTTTAAACATGAATGCGATGTAAACTGTGAGTTTTTGCTTCTATATGTGAATTTTTTGTTTGTATGGTGTGAGGTGTGATGATATTCTTTTTGTTTCACTGATCTGTTTCCTAGAAGAATCACACTTGAGAAATAATTTACTCATCATTTTCATATCATAAAATTATTCTGGGAAGTGGAGTAGATTTTCGTTAAGAGTTAGCCTATGTTATTAAACAAACCGATTTCTAATTTTCCATTTTGATATTTTAGTCATTTACTTTCTGCCCAGAGCATCTGGTTCACTGGGAAATTAACTTTTTCTGTTCTTTTTTATAATTATACTATTTACTATAAGATATATTTTCTCTTTTTGTTTTCTGTTCTATGCTTCTATTTTCAATTATAAATGCTGCTGGTTTTCTCTGGACATACTTTAGAAACTAATTTAACTGAAAATTAACTGTATTTTATACTGTAAACTTCATACACGGAGCTGTCTCTGGGCGCATGATGGCACTAGAATGAATATCGAGGCCTGGACACACACCATCTTTGTGCGTACATGTTCTGGATGCACCTACACATACACAATTTTCCATAAAGAAGAATGTTTTATAATAAATATATTGATTTATTGTGAATAACTGTGATTGTTGATTTATGTAGAGATAACTTATACAGCTTGCTTGTCAAATTAAAGCAAACCCCACTATTTATGTAGAGATTACCTTCCTGAATATGAAATATTATGCAAATTATGATTGTCAGACTTGTATATTTTTTCCTTTTTAATAATTGAAGGCAAAACTTTTATTTAAAAGTTTTTATTCCCTTTCTCTCAGCACTCACGTTGTGAAGACCAGCATATTGCTTAAATCTATGAAAAAGAACCATTACTAGTAGCAAACAATTTAGTTATCTCCAGAGAGTTTCTGGCTGTTTTCTGAATAAACCCTTTAAACTCCAATCTTCAGTTCACAAAATAATCACTCTCTCTCTCTTTAATCACATTGAACATGAGTACCTTTAGTAGATTTTTTATCAGTTCAGTTCATTCCACATCTTTTTCTATTCTTTCTTTATTCTTTATAATGATATTTACAGTTAAAAGCGTTAAGTGAAGAATATGGAAACTGTTGGTGTATCACCTGTCTCTATCTTTTTATAAGGAATGCTTTTCACTCTATTATATTAGTTCATTGCACAATGCCATCCTTTCCTTGCATGAGTGTTTGCCTAAGGTTTAGTAAAAATTTAAATGGAATTCTCAAAATTGAGGAACAAGTTGACATGGAACACTTAGTGAAAGCTGCCAGCATTCTACTACTCTGTACTCTCACCATGTAACAAAGCAAGTGATTCTAAAAAGGTATGAAACTGTGCAAATAAAAATCTTGCGCCCATCATTCCTGGTTTTGTTGTTATTTGCTGCATGTTTCCAATGGATTACCTATATGAGTGAGCATTTAAGGACCATGTGACCTGGGGTTGTCTATTTTCATTTTTTACTTCTTCAGCTAGAAGATCTAAAGTTATGTTTCACAAATTCTTTGAGAATCATAAAGATGAAAGGTTATTCTTTCAATCAGTCCTTCATATATCTGAGTGATGTGTAAGGTCAGATACAAAGAGCTAGGGCAGAAATAAAATACATTCTTTTATTGTGTGACATGGCTGAAGGAGATGCTGTGTTTAGTCATATACATAACATATGACTGTGTACCAGTGTAAAAAAGAAAGTAAAATAAAATATATTTAAAAACTATATTAAAGTAATTGAATTTTTAAATTCAGAAAGTATGTATTTCCTGTGCTTGTGACCTTTCATATGAACATCAATGATCATTATTCTATTGGTTTAAGGGGCAAATAGCAAACTGCTGACCATAATCATCCTCTTTTGCAAATATGCTTCTAGAGAACCTGATTCACAGGTAAAATGTTAGCTTATCTGAAGGAGGATTTGATCAATACTGTTGAAAACTGACCAGTGGAAAAGAGAAAACTTGCAGAGTACTAATGCCATTTTATAGTAGAATAAATATTGATTCTAAAATAGAAACCATTAAGACATATGTTAAAAGAGTATAATGACATTTTAATTTTTTAATAAGAATGTAGTTTAGGAAAGGATCTAACAAACTTTACACATTCTTTTGTCTTTAAAAATAATTGCTAAGAGGCTGGCCCAGTGGCATAGTGGTTTAGTTCACGCACTCTGCTTTGGCGGCCCAGAGTTTGCAGGTTCAGATCCCAGGCACACACCTACACACCACTTATCAAGCCATGCTGTGGTGGCATCTCACATACAAAAGAGAGGAAGATTGACACAGATGTTAGCTTCCTCACCCCCCCCCCCAAAAAATTACTAATAATAACCTTCATGACTGTATTTAACTGATGCAATAATCTAGATATTAGATGGCTTATTTCCAGGTATGTATTACTTTTCCATTGCTGCGTAGCAAATTACCATAAACTTAGTGGCTTAAAACAAAAACCATTTATTCACTCACAACAATTTTGTAGATCAGAAGTCCAGCATGGCCTGATTGGGATCTCTGAAATCAAATATCAACCAGGCTATGCAAGGTTCTGTGGAAGAGTCCACTTCTAAGATCATATCGGTTGTTGGCCAAATTTAGTTTGTTGTGGTTGTAGGGCTGAAGTTCTCATTTCCTCCTTGGGTGACTGGCTTCCTTCAGGCCACCCATATTTCTTGCCACATGGCCCCATCCAGTAGTGGAGAATTTCTCATACATCAAATCCCTTTCACTTTGAATCTCTCTGACTTCTCTGACTTTGACCTCTAGACCGAGATTTAAAGTGCTCATATGATCAGATTAGTCCCACTTGGATAATATCCCTTTTTTAAAGTCAACTGATATGGCACATTAATTAGATCTGGGAAACCCCTTTTGCTATTTAATATATTGTAATCACAGGAGTTACATCATATTCACAGATATTATGATCAATCACAATATCAATATCATTAATATCAATATGATCAATCACATCATATTCACAGATTCCACCCACACTCAAGGGGGGAGATATACAAGGATGAGGGTATTGGAGATGATCTTAGAATTCTGCCAACTACATTTGATTTGGTTATTACTTATCAATATAAGCATATGGATAACTTTTAATTGACTGTGTACTCCAGGATCACCTCATTTATTTTTGTAGTTAATACCATGTCTTTCTTACTTTACCCACTCAACATTTTTGTATTTACATTTGACATTCCACTTCCTACATCTCTGTGGCTATTATCGTAGTTTTCTTCTTATCTGGGTTTAGAGCAGGGCAGACATAGGGAATTCACAGCTTGAGACTTCTATTTTAAAGAAGAAGCTTATGAATTCCTAGGGAGAGTTATTTTGGATCTCCATTGGATATTCAAAACTGTTTTTGAAAAACTACAGAGTACCTCAGTTAATTGTAAAAAGCTGTGATATATTTAGGAATTGATGGGACAGAAATAGAGTAATGAATTATCTTATCACAGGTTTTCCAGACAACAGAGTCTGAGGCACAGCTTATGCCTGGGTGCAATACGAGGACAAGAATGAATGAAAATGGAAGAAAAAAAAACAGTATATGAGAAAAAAGAAACACAAGGTAGTTACTAAGCTGACCACAGCTGCATGACAAAAATAGACTTTTGTTTAGTCATGTGGGATTCCTCCTGCCAAGCTGTATAGAACCAATTAGTTGAATTGAGGAAGAGAAAGAAATTTATCTGCCAACATCTTCCTATCTCTTATTTCTCACTGGTGAAAGCTCACCTCATGGTATGTTATTGTCCCTGTACCTTTCAGATTGTTGTTGGGGAAGTCAGATCTCACACTCTGTGCTATGGGTCTTCATCGGAATCTGGAAGTGGTGGGAAGGCCAAGCTTCTATGGGTCTAGGTGCAGATATTGCTGTGGCTGTGGGGGTGGTGATAGAAGCTGTCTTCACCTTCACTCGTAGAGGAAGCCAAGTCAGCCAGTGGTATTAGAAGATAAGTTGAAGGTAAAGGCTGGTGCTGTTCGTTGGGCAAGTGACTGAGGATCCAGTAGGCAGTGAATCTGGAGAAGTACATACATTGGGTCTAACATAGGATAATACATAGTGATTGCATCTGGCTTAACTTCTTTAAAGATTCTCTATCATATGTAAATGTGCCTTTGATTGTACCCACACCACAGTTAGAACTCATTAAAGGTTTGTTATGTTTAATTTTTAGTTAATGTAGTCTCTTTGGTTCTTAGAGTCTTTTCAAAATTTACATAGTGTTTTTTTTTTCCTTTTATGATGGAGAAGTGAATCAAGCATAATTAATATGAGAAACAATAAATATCATTCCTTTGGATATCCTTTGTTAGTTGAGTCCTAGAGTTATACTAAAAGGCATCGATCTTGTGAATGTGTTGCTTTTCAAATATGAGTTTTCAACCAGGTCAGTATTTATTCATGTAGACAAAAGCCAATTGTCTAATTTTCACGCAATTACTATAACAGCAAAATTCAAATTAATATGTACATGGTCTTCTTATATAAAAATTTTGTTATTTTTTTTGTCATTGTTAGCAAGATGAGGGTAGGGTGAACCCAGGTTCTTTAATAAGGCTTGTTGGACTGTCCAAGGGGTAAAGGTTAAGAACAAATAGACTTATTAATCTCTAGGTTTTTTCTGATTATGTGATTCTGTCATTCTAAATAAACTTGTTGTACTGACCAATTATATTCAGATCCTTCCTTTTATATCTCTAAGGTAAGTTCCTTGGCTTTAACAGGACCATTCTTATTCCCAGGTTCAGGTATATTTGTATCTATTTTAGCTAAGTTCCATAGTTTTAACTGCTACCTAATAGTCCCAGATTTTTCTCCTGCAAACTAACCTCAAAGGTTGATCTCTGGGACTATATTTTAATTGACTTTTGGAAAACTCTTAACTATGAAGAAAATAAATAATAGCTGTCTAATGAATAAACAAACCAAAGTTTACATAGATCAAGTAAATTTTCATCATCAATTGTACATAAAAAGCATGTTATTTGTTTTGTAATGAAATATTTCATTATCAAATGAAGTGTAATAAAATAATATTATAAACATCTATGTCTCACACCAAAGATTAAGAAATAAAATTGCAAATTGAAGACTTTCTCTTCTGGCCATGATGGATTAATAAAGGCTAGACTTTGCCCACTGTAAACAGCTAACAAAAATAAACTGGTATATTTCAACAGTTTTCAAACACTGGACAATAGACAGCATAGAATTGTGATTCCTGAGAGAAGGGAAACAAACAAGGTAAGCACTGGCTTTCTTCTTGGAATTAACTTCCTGATTATGAATATGGAGAAGAGGAACCTAAACAGAGCCCAGCAAACTCACTGAGTTTAGGTGATAGAGATTGGAATTTGGAGAAGCTGAGGCAGCTGTTCTGGGGCAGAGTTCTGGAGGGAGCTATGCAGCCAAAACACATCAGAAATCTGCATAGGGATTCCCTTGAGTCTTTTTTGTATTCTGTATTCTGGGCCATGCATGTGTAGTGTAAAACTCCATATGGAAGGGCATAGCATGGGACGGAAGTTTTAAACTGAACATTTCTGAGAGCTTGCATAGAATAGTGAGATATTAGAACTTTGGTCAGTCAGAATGGTGTGACCTCATGATCAACCAGGGCATTTAGTGGAGAGCCTAATGTCTTAGAAGTAGGGCTGATCTATCCCTGGAGTGAAGGCTGTTCCAGACCCAACGCAGAAAAACTTAAATAAAACATGGTCAAACTGGATCTGCAAGTAACTTAACTGCCTCCCATTCCTCCCAACAAAAAATCCAAAATGTTTCAAAGGAAGAAAATGATATCCAGACAGTCAACAATGTAACATTTATAATGTCCATCATCCAATAAAAAATTATTAGACATGTGCAAGGAGCAGGAAAATGTGCTCCATAACCAAGAGAAAAAATAATCAATAGAAATAGATTCATAAGTGATGGATTTGGTATAACTAATAGCAAGAAATTTAATCAGTTATAAATATTTAAAAATTTTTGAAGGAAAACATGAACATAGGAGAGAAATGAAAGCTTTAGAAAGAGAGAAAATTCTAGTGCTGAAAAATACAATTTCTGAATTAAAAATTTCACTGGATAATATTATTAGCAGATTAGACACTACAGAAGACAAGATCAATGAACTTGAAAGTATTATAATAAAATTTCCTCCAAAAGGAAAGACAGAAAATAATTACTAAAAAATTTAAAAAGAGCCTCAGTGACTGATGAAACTATATGAAGCGTCTAGTATATATGTTGTTGAAGTCCCAGAAAGGGGGAGGCAGAAAAAATATTTGAAGAAATCCTGGCAGAAAATTTTCCAAATTTGATGAAAACTTTAAGCTCACAGATGTAAGAACTCAAGGAACCTTAATCAGGATAAAAACAAACAGACAACCAAACAGACAACAAAGCACATCAAAGTTAAATTGCTGAAAACAGTGATAAAAATTTTTTTTCTAAAGTAGCCAGAGCAAGGGAGGAATATGAAATAAAGAAAAAAGATAAATTTGAAGAGTGTTCATTAAAGCTGTGCCAACCAGAAGAGAAAGGAGTGACATCTTTCAAGTACTAAAAGAAAATAGTTGTGACCATAGAATTCTATACCTGACGAAAATATTCTTCAAAAATGAAAGACAAAATAAATACTTTTGTATCTTAAAAGAAGCTGAATTTTTTCTCCCAAATACTTACACTACAAGGAATGTTAAAGAAAGTTCTTCAGGAGAAAGGAAAATGAAACATCAATCTATACAAGAATAAGGAGTACTGGAAATAGTAAATATAGTACTAAAGATAAAAGATATTTTTCTCATTTTTAAAATTTTTAAAAAGATACGTGATTGTTTAAAGAAAATGTATTAGCAATGACTTATAATATATATAGATGTGAAGTGTTTGACAACAGTAGCCCAAAGAGTAGGGGACAGGAATGGAAGTTTACTGTTGTAAGGCCTAATATAATATGTAAAGTGGTAGAATATTATTTGAAGATAGACTATGTTATTTATGTATATTATAAATTCTAGAGTAACTGCTAAAAATGCAAAACAGAGGAATAACTAATAAAAGCAAAGATAGAATAGAATTTTAAAAATGTTCAATTAATCCAAAAGAGGCAGGTAAAGAACAAGGAACAGAACAGGTGGGATAAATAGAAAATAAATTGCATGATAATGGATATAAACATGAAGATATCATAATTCCATTAAATACAATGATCTTAACACTCCATTTAAAACCGATGTTTTCAGACTGGGTTAAAAAGTAAGACCCAACTATATGCTGTCAACAAATCCAATTAAATACTTCTGTACAAGCTATCTAAATGTTATCTTCCTTCCTTGTTCCCACCAGATAACTAAAGAATTTGGTGTTTTATCATTAGGATGAATGAATATGTGTATATAATCTAAATAAGTAATTTTTCCCTAAATAATATCAGCTATTGATTTTAATGTTTTAAAATGTTATATAAATATATCAAAACATGTATCTTTGGTGACACATTTTAACTGCTTTATATTTCATTGATGAATAAATTGTGATGTACATAAAGGGTTTTGATTTTTATCCAAAATTTATTTTAAGTTATTAAAAATGTTGCAGTGAACATTCTTGCTAGTGTTTTTGTGTACATATAGGATTGTTTCTCTAATTCCTATAACAAGCAGTGGCATTTATGGTTCTGATATACATATCTTAAATTTTACTTGATATTGCTGCATTGCTTCCCAAAATACTCATTAATTACTGCTCTTATTTTATTGCAATAGTCTATTCTCCTAAAAAATTTTCATAAGTGGTCTCGCATATACTTTTTAGAGGTACTCGTAATATTTATAGGTATTTTATAGATTTTACTGCTATAGTATATTATGATTTTTGTGTATAGTAGACTTCATACATAGTAAACTTGCTGAACTCTTGTAAAGGATGTTGTACAGATTCTAATAATTTACCTGTAGCTTTTCTCACCCACCTCCCAGGTCATATTATTTGAGAATAATAACTTGGTGTTTTCCTTGCCAATCCCTAAGTCCGTTTCCTCTTGCCTCACTAAATTACCTAGATGTCTCAGTGCAATGATTATCTTTGTCTCCTTTATGATTTTCGCTATTAAATATAATCTTTTCTTTATCTGTTTGCCTACCTATCAACAGAGTAAGAAATTTCTTTTCTATTCCTATTTCCTTCCTTCCTTCCTCCATTCCTACCTCCCTTCCTCATTCCCTTTCTCCCTTTCTTCTCCTCTTCCTCCCTTCTTTTCTATTCTCTCTCTCTCTGTTGAAGAATCAATGGGCATTTAGTGTGACTTTTTTCTCCCTGTATCTATTGAGGACTTGCAGCATTTTCCCTCTAATCAGCCATCATGGAGAATATCATTAATGTGTTATATAATGTTAAACTGTTCTTGCATTTTGTTATTAGTCCAGCTTAATCGTGTTAAATTTTGTTATTATGATTGTATGTACTGGATTTGGTTTCTAATATTATGTTTAGGATTTCTATCTCTCTCTCCATAAGTGAGATTATGAGATTTCATTCTCATAATGTCCTTGCCTTGTTTTCATTTCAAGGTTTTGTTAGCCTAATGAAATGAGTTGAGCAGTATTGTGCCTATTCAATTTTTCAAAATAGCTTTTTAAAAAATATACATCTGATATAGCTTGTTATAAGGATTATCTATTCCTGGAATGTTAATAGAACTTACCTCTAATACTATCTAGTCTTGCCTGTTTTGTTTTATGTGTATCTTTTCTTTTTAAGGGTAGATTTTTAAACACTAATTGACTTTATTTGATGATTATAGTTCCATTCAATTTTACTCTACCTCTACCTTCTTGAACTAGTATTGGTAAGTCTGTTTTCTAAAAAATGTATGTTTTATTTTAATTTTCAAATTTATTGACAAGGAGTTTTCCATGGTGTCCGCTTGTTATGTAAAATTTCTGCTGAATATTTAGCCATGCTCCCTTTTTCATTTCTAATATGTTTGTACCTTTTTTCTTGTTTGTATCTTTTTTCTTGTTCTATCATGACAAGAGTTTGTTCCATGTGATTGTTTTTAAAAAGATTAGCTTTTGTTTATGTTGATCATCTCATCTCTTTTGCATCTTTATTTTCCATTTCAGTATTTATTGCTCTTAATTTATTTATCACTCCTTGTAATTTGGGGAACTTTACTCTTTATTTTAGTGTTTTCTTTGTAGTTCTTTTTTTTCAATCTTTTGTCTATTCTAGTTTCTTTCTTCTAAGTATTGTGTTAGCTGAATCCTATATTTTTCTGTAACTTTTCATTGAAGTATAATACATGCAGCAACATGCGCATAACACAAGTGTAGATGGTGCATTTTCACACAATGAAAACTCATGTAGCCAGAACACTAATTTACAGTTGAAGTGTTTTAATGTCTGTAGTCCATGGCATTAATGGAATTTGAAGTCTTTCATTGCTTTTTGACTATTTCAAATCTATATTTTCTATATTTTTGTTCATTAGCTTTTCTTTAGTTATTTCTTCTTTGTGAAACTGAATGTTCTTCAAAAGGTCACCTATCAAACAGTACTTTGACATGAAATGCCTTATACATTTGATAGAATAGGAATTAGTGAATAGGAGATGGGAGATAGAACCTGGTACAAAATAGAATGTATGGTTTTCTCATTTGTGTTTTGGTTCATATCTGGGATATCCTTTTCTCCGTCAATCCATTGTTATGGAAACATTTAATATACTTTTTAATATTGTACTTTTTTCCTCCATTTTTATTTGTTTCTACAGAGTAGAGTTGTATTAATTAATAATCCCGTGCTCCTCCCCATTAACCTTTTTGCATGTTGTTTTCTCAAGTTTTTAAATTCAATACAGGCATACTTGTGTTATTGCGCTTTGCTTTATTGTCCTTCAGTGATACTGCATTTTTCACAAAGTGAAGGTTTGTGGCAACCCTGCTTACAGCAAGTCTATTGGCGCCATTTCCAACAGCTTTTGCTCATTTGGTGTCTCTGTGTCACATTTTGGTTATTCTTGCAACATTTCAAACTCTTTCATTATTATTATATTTGTTAAGGTGCTCTGTGATCCGTGATATTTAATGTTACTATTGTAATTGTTTTGGGGCACCGTGAACTACACCCATATAACATGGCAAACTTAATCGATAAATATGTGTGTTCTGACTGCTCCACTGACTTGCCGTCCTGCCTCTCTCCCACTCCTTGGTCATCCCTATTCCCTGAGACACAATAATATTAAAATTAGGTCAGTTAATAACCCTACAGTGGCCTCTAAGTGTTCAAGTGAAAGGAAGAGTCGCACATCTCTCATTCTAAGTCAAAAGTTAGAAAAGATTAAGCTCAATAAGGAAGGCATATCAAAAGCCGAGAAGGGCCAAAAGCTAGGTGTCTTGCACCAGTTAACGAAATTGTGCATGCAAAGGAAAAGTTCTTGAAGGAAATTAAAAGTGCTACCCTAGTGAACACATGAATGATAAGAAAGCAAAAGAGGCTTGTTGCTGATATGGAGAAAGTTTTAGTGGTCTGAATAGAAGATTAAACCAGCTACAACATTCCCTTACGCCAAAACCTAGTCCAAACCAAGGCCCTAACTCTCGTCAATTCTGTGAAGGCTGAGAGAGGTGAAGAAGCTGCAGAAGAAAAGGTTGAAGCTAGCAGAGGTTGGTTCATGAGGTTTAAGGAAAGAAGCCGATTCCATAACATAAAAGTGCAAGGTGAAGCAGCAAGAGCTGATGTAGAAGCTGCAAGTTATCCAGAAAACCTAGCTAAGATAACTAATGAAGGAGACTGCATTAAACAACAGATTTTTCAATGTAGACAAAACAGCCTTATATGGAAAGAAGATGCAATCTAGGACTTTCATAGGTAGAGGGGAGAAGTCAATGCCTGGTTTCAAAGCTTCAAAGGACATACTAACTCTCCTGTTAGGGGATAATGCAGCTGGTGACTTTAAGTTGAAGCCACTGCTCATTTACCATTCCAAAAATCTTAGGACCTTTAAGAATTATGCTAAATCTGCTCTCCCCATGCTCTGTAAATGGAACAGCAAAGCCTGGATGACAGAACATTTGTTTCCAACATAGTTCACAGTAACCAACAGCAAACTGTTGAGACCTACTGCTGAGAAAAAAAGATTCCTTTCAAAATATTTGTACTCATTGACAATGCACCTGGTCACCCAAGAGCTCTGATGAAGATGTACAGTGAGATTAATGTTGTTTTCAGGCCTGCTAACACAACATCGATTCTGCAGCCCATGAATCAAGAAGTAATTTTGACTTTCAAGTCTTATTATTTAAGAAATACACTTTATAAGGATATAGCTGCCACAGATAGTGATTCCTGTGATGGATCTGAACAAAGTAAACTGAAAACCTTCTGGAAAAGATCCACCATTCCAGAGGCCATTCAGAACATTCATGATTCAAGGAAAAAGGTCAAAATATCAACATTAACAGGAATTTGGAAGAAGTTGATTTCAACCCTCATTAAGTGAAGGAAGTAGCTGCAGATCTGGTTAGAAATATCAAGAGAACTAGAATTAGAAGTAGAGCCTGAAGATGTGATGGAACTGCTGTAATCTCATGATAAAACTTTAGTGGATGAGGTGTTGCTTCTAATGGATGAGCAAAGAAAGTGTTTCTTGAGATGGAATCTACTCTTAGTGAAGATGCTGTGAAGATTGTTGACATGACAACAAAGATTTAGAATATTACATAAACTTAGCTGATAAAGCATCAGCAGGCTTTGACAGGATTGACTCCAATTTTGAAAGAAGTTCTACTGTGGGTAAAATGTTGTGGGTAAAACAGCATCACATGCTACAGAGAAATCGTCCATGAAAAGAAGAGTCAATTGATGCAGCAAACTTTATTGTAGTCTTATTTTAAGAAATTGCCACAGCCACCCCAGCCTTCAGTACACACCACCCTGATCAGTCAGCAGCCATCAACATTGAGGCAAGACCCTTCACCAGCAAACAGATTATAATTCATGAAGCCTCAGGTGATGGGTAACATTTTTTAGCAAAAAAGTATTTTTTAATTAAGATATGTACATTAGCTTCTTAAACATAATACTTTTGCACACTTAATAAACTACAGTAAAGTGTAAACATAATTTTATATGCATTGGGAAACAAAAGAAAATTTGTGTGACTTTCTTTGTTGTGATGTTTGCTTTTTTGTGGTTATGTGGAACTGAACCTGCAATATCTCTGCAGTTTGCCTTTACTCTTTATGGTATTTCTCTGGTAGTATGAATTGGTGGTTTTATAAATGTGTAATTTGCATTATTGTTTGTAAATATAGGTTTTAATAACACAATCTGTTTGAAAACTACCAGTCAGAGAAATTCCTATATTAGTAAAGTGGTGATATAATCACATGGGACTCCAATATAATAAGCGCATTTAATGCAACTCTATGAAATTTGATGTCTACTAGTTGTTTTTATACTTTTGACATCTATTTATTAATAAAGCTGTTTTTAGTACGTCATACAGAATTGTGAAACCACTATAAGCAAAATAACTATAAAGAGTATTCTGATGGTTTCTTTGAGCTGTTTATTTCCCCTTATATACTCACATTAAGCTTAACTCAGTAAACATATCTTTCACTGGTTTTAAAAGATTATGTTTAAAAAGTATGTAGTATTATTATTGGACCTATCTTAATATACAAAGATGTGTTTCTATGCATGGAAACAATTATCCTTAACCTGATACGTATGCTCATGTATACTAAAATTTTTTCCCTTTTTTGATGAGGAAGATTGGCCCAGAGCTAATATCTGTTGCCAATCTTCCTCTTTTTGCTTGAGGAGCATTGTCCCTGAGCTAACATCTGTGCCAGTCTTCCTCTATTTTTGACGTGGGATGCCACCACAGCATGGCTTGATGAGTGGTACGTAGGTCCGCACCTGGGATTCAAACCCATGAACCCCAGGCCACTGAAGCAGAGCGTATGAACTTAACCACTATGCAACCAGGCTGGCCCCTACTAGGTTTTTAAGTTTGAAAGAAATTAAAGAATCATGTAAGAAAGGAAACCGAATGACTTTGTCAAGGTCATCCAGTCTTTTATTGAAAAGACAAGGTTACGCTAAGGTTTTGTGTCTTCTGGTCTTGTACATTTCCCTGCTATACTTGTATTTGGTCAATTGAATGTTAACATGGATGTTTCTTAGAAACTATCCATGTGCCAAACTAGAACTTTCTTTTTCAGTTCACTATTCCTGAAGTAGTTAGCCAAAGAGAGAGAGAGTGCGAGAGAAAGGAAGACAAATATATGGTATTTATTGCTTTTCTAGGTGGACTTAAGTGACTTGTCCCAGTTTGTTTTTGTTGAATTTGGAAACCTGATTGCTTACAATAGATAATACACATTGAAATGACTAATACTTAGCATAAGTGATGCTTGCCATTAAACTAGATCAGGGAAGTTCAGTGAGTTATCTATATATTTTACAGTTGGAAAAAGTGTGAGAATCATTGTTTTTAAATCTTAGATTAAGCGATGAATCAATATACATGCACATAGTTCATAATATAGATCTGGAATGTTAGCAATTTGATATATTCATTTTATTTTTTTAATGTATGTTTACTTATATGTACATAGTATGTGGCAACACAATGAAATGACACTTTTAGTTGCCTTTTTAGAATCCCGTAAATCTTCAGAGAATCTTGTTTTTATTCTATCTACCCCTCCCATGTATAACCATGTGCTTAAGGGGAACAGACCCCTTGGCCAGCTTTAGGGGTAGGCCTCGTTGGTTTAAGAGCAGTCTCATTTTCCTTGTCATAGAGTGGAGCAGATGTCTGTAAGATATAAAATAACGTGATAAGCATCTGTGGGGTATTAATATTTGTTTTCACTGTTATCCTCAAGTTGGCCTACATCAGCACAGGTTAGTTATTTGTTATGTCTATTGTTTCATAGATGATCTGTAAGTTAAAAATCTTAGGTATTAACTTTTTTCTTTTTTTTTTTGCTGAGAAAGATTCACCCTGAGCTAACATCTATTGCCAATCTTCCTCTCTTTGTTTCCTCCCCAAAGCCCCCATACATAGTTGTATACTCTAGTTGTAAGTCCTTCTAGTTCTTCTATGTGAGATGCCACCACAGCATGGCTACTGACAGACAAGTGGTATTGTTCTGTGCCTGGGAACTGAACCTGGGCTACGGAAACAGAGCATGCTGAACTTTAACCACTAGGTCATCAGTGCTGGCCCAGTATTAACTTTTTATTAGTAAATATTATATAAAAAATTAAATATGACAAATTTACATTGATAACAATGTCTGACAGGTTTCTCACTGTCAGAGAAGAAAATTACACATATAAATGTGGAAAAGACAAAACTACAATGAGTTGTGTGGCATTGGATTGGCAATTGGAAGTATTGAATTCACACCAATACATATATTCCCTAGTTCGGTCCACCAAGAAGGCTTGGGAACAGTATCATGCCAGTAGCAATAAGCATATCTTATCCTCAGATCTTGATTTCTAAATACCATTCCTCATTGAAGGGAACTGGGCTCCTGGGCTAAATGTGAGATTCCGGGCCAATAGCAGGGCAAGTATAAGATGAACCTCAAATATTTTATTGTTCTAAAAAATAAGGAGGTGCTTAAAAAAATGATGATAATATGTCAAAAGGACACAAACCACTTGAAGGACCTTTCACTGGCTAATTTAGGACAACTTGAGCATCAAAATGAACAAATGATATAAATAGATTCTAACCCATTGAACAAAGCAGTAAGTTATGAGTACATACTGCTATAAACACAAAAATGAATAAATAGGGGCCGACCCTGTGGCTGAGTGGTTGAGTCGGCGTGCTCCGCTTCCGTGGCCCAGGGTTTTGCCAGTTTGGATCCTGGGTGCGGACATGGCACTGGTCATCAAGCCATGCTGAGGCGGTGTCCCACATAGCACAACCAGAAGGGCCTACAACTAGAATGTACAACTATGTACTGGGGTGCTTTGGGGAGAAGAAGAAGAAAAAAAAGAGAAGACTGGCAACAGATGTTAGCTCAGGTGCCAATCTTTAAAAAAATCATCTTTTGGCAACTGTCTGAGTATAATTAATTCAGCACGAAACATCAATAAATGCTAAACCAGTAGTTGCAAATGTAATGAAGAACAAGGTATTTACATAGTTTCACAGTACCTCCATACCAAATACTTATTAATTACAAAGGGGAGAAGACTAATTCACAGTGGAGAAATCAGGCAGATATCACCTTAATCAAGTGATCAAAGTCAACACTACCAGTTGAGGAAATCATGCAATGAGAAGAACACAACATTACTTCTGTGATATTCCTGTGGCTTTAGTTCAAAAATAAATGAGGTAGAAAATGGGAAAAACAAGCCAGTCTTAGGGAGAAATGAGAAATTTAGGTTGGTCATGCTCAGAATGATGTTGGATGTGTGACTAAAGAAGTCAGGGCTAGAGATTTAGGTCCTCGGTATGTATGTATTTGAGGGAATGAGGCATCCAGGGAGAGCATATATGGAATGGGGAACTATGGTGAGCACCAGAGTTAACAGGCAGCCCAAAGAAGAATGCTTATGAAGGCAATCAAGAAGAAATTAAAATGGAGGAGAATTGGGAGAATGCTGGCTTGGAAACCAAGGGCTTAGAGATTCAGGACCAAGTACTCAGTAGTGCCATGTGTCACAGAGAGATTTCATAAATAAGGACAGTTTGTCCCATAGCACAACCTGATCTTGTTTAATTCTCATTATCTGAGCAAGTTTTATCTAAAATAATCATCTATTTCCTGTAAGTATTCTAGAAAAATGTAAGTATTCTACACAGGACAATGTGTATTCTAGAAAATGTCAGTATTCTAGAAAAAGACTTGCCATTCTTTCCTTGTACTGCAATTTATGAATGACAAAAGTAGTTGCGCTGCAGTGTGTTGTGAATTGGCCTTATATTCTTTAAAGTTGGGGCAAGAGTATATCCCACTTGGCTCAGGACAGTCCTGGTTTACACTTGTTGTTCTGGTGTCATAGGGCCCCCTTTCATTCGCAAAAGCTCCCTGGTTTGGATGGTAAATTGTGTGGTCCCCCCATTCTAGGTCTCTGTTGACAGAATATTCCTTTTATATCTAAAGCTGGGGAACTGATTGATAAGCAAGTCTTTTAGCCAGTTCTTCATATCTTTTATTCATTAACCAGAGGCTTATTCTCTTCCCTTATAACCCTTCTAAATCAGCTTTCCAGTAACCCCTCTAGTTCCCCAAATTTTACATGAACCAGAGGCTTCGTGGGATGATAATGTGCAAACTTTGAAAAGTTGGACAAGTAGCATTGGAGACACGACATACTCAAGTCCTTTCTTAGAGATTGACCAGGCACATGTAGAGACTCAGAAAAGCTTTTCAGTAGACTTCCCAAACTTGTTAATACGTTGTCCTAAAACTACCATGTTTTGGTTCATGTTTGCTTCAGTGTAAATTATGTGTAAATTAAGAAAAATAAAAATTTTAACTTTGAATAAGCCAACTTGGTTATAAAAAGTGATTTTGATAGATTTAGAATATTTCATATACACTGAACACAGATATATTATTTAGAAGATTCACTCAAATGTATTTAACATTTGGGCTAAACTTAAAAAATGTATTGTTTGCTAATAAACTTTTTGTCATGGTTCACTTATTGAAAGCCCTGAATTACAAGAATTCACTAATATTACTTTAAAACCAAGAAAAGGCAGTTCATATTGAAGAATTATGATAAAATAGATATTTATCTGTTTCCTTAGGAATTGTGGAGATAAGAATAGATGCCACCTGAAATGTATGCATCTAGAGCTTATTGTTTGCCCTCATTCTTTAGCCACAAGTTTTTGGAACCATCTGGATGGAATAAAGTTTTTTATTATTGATTTGATAATTGAAATGATCTTGGGTTTCATATAATTCCTTTAAAATAATGCAGTTTAAAAGGATTATAAGTATTGAAGTCTCAAGGTGTGTGACCTTTAGATATATAACCCTATTTTCAATTACTCTTCGTCTCATCAGGAAAAACAGTCTGAAGGTATGTTAGTTAAAGTAGATACGAAACTGCTCTTTTTCTACCTCAGAATCCCTGAAGCCAAACAAACCCTTGCTGCTTCTCATTCCTCTTGACTCGCGAAGCTCCTAGCCTACGTTACTGCCTTTATGCTAGAATTGTAGATGTCTTTGCTCTTTTAACAGGGTCTGCAGTTTTATTTATTTTGTACCGTAGTATTGTAACCTTTAGAAACTTTTAGAAAGTACAGCTTAAATAAAAAAATAACCTTAATTTAAAAAATAGTGTAATTTATGTCATTAATGTCTTTCTTATTGATTATTAAAAGTTATATCATAGCCAATTCTAGTTTAACTAACCTACCTCGTTTTGCAAATATAGTACAAAAAATTAATTGAGGTACATTTACCATTTTGCTGAATTTAAACCCTGGTAAGTCATAATGATCATTTTTCTGCTTAGGAAAATGGTCACTTACTCAATAGAAATTCTCTCTCTCCCAGATTTGAAGTGCTTATTACTTTGATATTCATGCAAAGTTCAGAATTTTGAAAAGTAATTCCTTGGGACCCAGCTAATGCAGCACCTCCCTCCCCCAATGATGAGCATTGTTGATGGTACATGCAAGGTGGGTTTTTGTCTATTCTGGGCAGTATTAATTTAATGTGTTGTTTTCAAGTATGTCATGTGTCCAGATGCCACAACAATCTGTGCATTTAAAAGGCACTGAAATAAAAGTAAGTAAAATATTTGTGGGTACTTTTTGGTGAGGGCCAGGGAATTTGTGATACAATTATGTTTGAATCAACTAATTCTATTAGGTTTCAGGAAAAACAAAAGTGCATTGTTTTCTTACAGTAATTATAAACATTTTATAACGTAGATTCATAGTACTCCTCTATCCTCACCACCTATTCCATTCCTGCTTCTCCTTCTATATTCCCTATTACTGTTAATGACATTACCATCTGTCTAATTCAGCATTTTGCCAAGTATGATCCATGAACCACCTGAGTTTGAAAACCTTGGCAGGGAGTTGGTACTTGTTTAAAATGCAGCTTCCTTGGCCCCTCCCTAAGCTTACTGACTGTATAGCTCAGATGAATGAAGCCTGGGACTTTGTATTTTAATTATCACTCAAGTTTAAAACCACCATTCTCTTTACCTTTTCCTCTGTCTCATGTCCTGTATCCAGGCTGTTCCCAGATTCTAAAAAGTCAAGCACCAAATGTCACTTCCTTTCTGCTTGCTTGCTGCATTGCTCCCTTACTGGATTGCCTTTGGAATGTAGCTAGATTTTTTTTTTAGCTTATTAATTATTTTCAAACCTCCCAGTTTTTCTAATCTTATTAAAAAGTGTCTGATTTGGTTACCTCACTGCACAATACCCTTTTATGGTTTCCTGTTGAATTCAGAAAAAATCTAAAGTTTCAGCCTATCATTAAAAGCTGCCACAATTTAGTCATTGCCCCATTCAAGCCTCCACCAAGGAGGCTAAAGGATCTCACAGTCTGTGGTGCTCAGCTCTCATGTCTACTTCCAGCAGTTTCTCAAATGCTAGCGCCCAGAAGAATTACCTATGAGTGGTTAAAAAGAAAAGTATTTGTTCTCAAACTTTAATGGCCCCTCCAAAACAAAACAAAACCTCAAACTGGAAATTCATCGACTTTAGCCCAAGAACTTCTGATTCAGTAGGACCGTGATGGGGCCGAGGAATATGCATTTTAATGAGCATCCCAGGCAACTCTGATGCTGGTGATGGTTGGACCACACCTTGACAAATGCTAACCTAGAGCCTCTAGCTGCTCCTGGTGAATCGTTGTGCCTAACTAGACCTTAGCCTTTCCTGTGAGATACTCAATTCCAGCCAGCTGATCTTTCCCAGAGGGACTGGGATTTCCCCACTTTACCAGTACCACAGAGTCTGTGGTACTCAATGCAGTTTTGAGATTAGGTAATTCAAGATACTACACATTCCTGTTATCTTTATTCACTGTCCAAGATGACCCATTTGGCCATTTCTCCTCCCCTGAACACTTAAGCCCATATTAATCTATGGTTTTATTTATTTTTTTACAGCCTGAACTCTTGTTATTCCCGTCCTTGCCTATATTTTTCTTTATATCCCTCCTGAACCCCATCTTTCCTCAAGCACTTCGTTGATTCTTACTTTTACCTCTTGACATTAATTAAAACCTGATTCTTCTCATAGACACCATCTTCCTGATGCCTTCTTAAGTGGAGACTGTTGTTTTTTTAACTTACCACATATCTGTGGATCAAGAGGCTGGTTGTTATTTTATTTTCTTATTGCCACTTCCAGATCATTTACTTTTCCATGCGTGTGAAAGCAAATAAGACAAATGAAACAAAAAACCCCCAGCTCCTTTGTGGTTCATTCCATTTGACTCTAGTGCCCTCTGCCTCACTTTTTTGCTATTATCTATGGACATCCAGGTCACTCCTCTATCTTCCTTTCCACTCTAGCCAAAATCCTGGCACCGTTCTGGGTGTCTTCACTATTCACATCTGTGATGTATATATTATCCCGGTCTCTCATTTCCTTAACTTTATCTGGCATAATGTTTTCCTATCTCTTTAGTCATCCTGAATCATAACCTGCTCCATTTCAATAATATCAGTCACCTCACACTTTCAATGAATAATCTTTAGTTCTTCTCTAGTAAAAGAATGATTAGTTGACTTAATCCAAATCTTTAAGTCCAAAAATTGATCTACTTTCTGCTTAACTCTAAACTCCCTGCTGTCTTTGCTACCTTCTCCAGCTTTAGACTCCATGGTACCTCATTTCGCTCACTTTATATAGTATCCTAAACTTGTTTGCCCTACTGCCCTTCAGTCATGCCTGTCTGGGAAAACCTAAACTTTCCTTAATCCAGCTGTATATCCCTTCGCTATGCCAGCACTGAGCAGCTGAGCACTCAGAAAGACATACATTATTTGCAATCATGTAATTCGCTGCTACCAGAGATTCATGGTTACCAAATTCATTTGATCTCTTAGTGTTTCTCATTAATCCTGCTTTCCCTAGACAACCCTTTCCATTTCTCCATAGCATAAATTCTGGCCTCTGCACTCTCAAATCTCCAAACTTTCCATCATCCATTTTACTCTTAGGAGATAATCTTGTCTCCTATTTCATAGTGAACTACCAGATAGAGCTCCCTCTATGTTGGGCTACCAAACCTCAAACCTTGTGTGTATTTTTACCCATCAATTTTTCCTCTTTCCTGTTCAAGTGAAAGAGGTAGTCTGCTATGATTATTCCTGCAAGTGTACACTGAATTCTATCCCTTGCTATCTACATGGCAACCTCCAACATGTTTTCCTTTTTTTTCTATATCTTCACCCCTCACTGTCTACTGCCTCCTTCCACTTATTAAGACCAACTTGAATTTCCATCTTTATTCAAAAACAAGCCCTCAAGAGTAAAGCAAAACAAAGCATAACAAAAAATCTCCATTAACCTCGGTGCCTCTCTACAGATTGTTCTGTCTCTTTCCTTCATTTTACTTATTTTGTAAGAGATTTGTTTAGACTTTCCATCTCTGTTGTATCATTCTTACTTATTCCTTAGCTGATAGGAAGTTAGTGTTTCAATGCGTGCATCAGGGAAGGAGCAGGGATCTCCATTGTTAAATGATGTTACAAGGACGTAAAACTGATGAATGCCCATTTGATTTAGGTCCAAAGGAGCTATTCCTTCTTTCATTTAGCATAGTATTTTCGACACTTAATCTCCATTGTTGCATATTATCAGTAGATTTTTGCTGGGTAGTATTACACGGTATGAATAAACCACAGTTTATCAGTTCTTCTGTTGATCAACATTGGGGCTACTTCCAATTTTTGGCTGTTATGAATAAAGCTGTTTTGAACAATTTTGTACAAAGTTTTTTTGTGATCATATATATTTATCTCTCTTAGATAAATACCTAGGAGTAGAATTGCTGGTAGTTAACTTTGTAAGAAATTGCCAAATGATTTTCCAGAGTGGTGGTATGATTTTACACTCCCACCAGCAATATATGAGAGTTTCAGTTGCTCCACGTCCTCCCAATATTTTGTATAAGAAATCTTTATTTGAAACATTCTTGTGGATGTGTAGTGATATTTCAATTCTAATTTTAATTTGCATTTTGCTGGTTACTAATGGTTGTTGAGAGCTTTTTCATGTGCTTATTTGTCAGTTGTATGTCTTCTTTGGTGAAGTTCCTGTTCAAGTCTTTTACCCATTTTTTTATTGGGTTGTATGTCTTATCTTATTGAGTACTTCTTTATACATTCTGGATGCAAGTTCTTTTGTCAGATATAGGTATTATGGATATTTACTTCCTGTCTATAACTCTCCTATTTATTTTCACACTGGAATTGTTTGATGAGCAAAAACTAATTTGGTGAAAGACAGTACATCCTTTCTTTGCTTTTATGGTCTACGCTATCTGTGTTGTCTCTAAGAGATATTTGCCTACCCCGAGGTCATGAACATAATCTCTTTTTCTTTTCCCAGTAGCTTTATTGTTTTAGCTCTTTTATTTAGGTCTATGATCCATCCTCAATTGATTTTTGTGTGTGGTGTGAGACAGAGGTCCAGTTTTATTTTGTTTTTTCTCCCATAAGGATATACAGTTGTTCCAGGACTATTTGTTGATACTGCATTCTTTTTAGTTCCATAGTATGGCTGAAGGGTGAGTCCCAATGACTGAGATTCATTTCCTGGAACATGACATTTTGGAACTATCATGGAACTGATAACTGTTGTGGGGACCTGAAATTGGCCACCCCAAGATATGTCTCTTTGGCATCAGGATTATTTGAGGCTGATTGCTTTTAATAAACTGGGACAGGGAAGGAGGCTCTGAGGAAGGGAACTTGCCCTTTGTTAGGACACATTTACATTTGTAAGGTAAATCTCTATCTGTAAAAGGTGCCTCCCTCTCTGTACCAGGAAGAAGAAAGGAGATGACCTTCTCTCTAGAAACTCTTAATCAATGCCAAAGGCAAAGACTTAAATCTGCATTTTATTGTGGTAGTCTGGTAACCTCCTGTAACTGACTTCCCTCCCCCTTCCAACTTTGGCATTTCTTAAGGATTAAGCATCTTTCCTTAGGCTAGGAACTGATTGCTGTGCTCACCTGTGATCGCCCAGCTCCCACAATAGACTTGCCTCCTGCTATGCCCACCGAGATAGCAGACCATTACCTGCTGTGTCCATCAAGCATTGTGCCAACAGGGCAATCTTGTGACTATTGTGGGAGGGACATTTCAATCACATGTGAAACACCCTGTTTGGGGGTAGATAACCACTATGTGTACCCCACTTCTTCGGTGCCCTTTCTTCCTTCGGGAAGAAAGGCCCCGGGCCATGGTTCCTCATAATGCTTTGTTTAATTTTCTCTTGCTATTCTGTCTCATGTGAATTTAATTCGTTCTCCGGCCAGACGAACCCCCATTTGGGAAGAGGAAATGTCTTCCTCCCCTACAACTTGTTAAAATTATGGAACTGAAAGCTGAATTTGATAGTGCACGAGTAGGGAAAAATGACAAAATTAGGTTATTAATAGTTCTTTATACTAAAGATTTTTGCTTTATCTAGGAAATGGGCCATCATTTGATGACTTAACGTATGTTAATTACATAATCAGCTTTGAATTTTTAAAACATTAGTCTGGAAACAATAAATGCACCATAAGATCAGGGACAAGTGTCTTCTCTATTCACTACTTTATTAATCCCAGCATCTAGCAAATAATTGTGTTTTCATGATTGACTCTCAATTCTGATGGAGCCATAACCAAACATCTTTTTTGCCCATTTATAACTTCGTACTTAAGTAAGACTTTTCTTAACTGAGCGTCTATCTTTTAGACGTAAAAACTGCGCTGATTATTTTTTCTGTGGTCATGGGTTGAATTTTTTAATAACCTGTGTTTTTATCCATATTTAAATGTCACAGTCTGGATTGAATGCTTTTTCTGGAAGCAGAGACATATGTGAAAGCTTCAGGTTTTTTATTTCTTTACTTGTTCTTTTTGGATTTCATAAAAAGGGTATAAATGAGCAATAAAATAACTTGGTTAGAATGTGATTGCATACAAGACTGCCTTTGTTTTTAAAGGTCATATGTTATGCTTAAAAATACGTGTGGCAAAATCACTGTGCAAAATTGAGGTTAAATAAGCATGCTAAAAACAAAAACACTATCTTCAATCTTAAAAGTCCTAAAGAGTATAAAGTTTTGATTAAATAAAAAATTAATTATGAATTATTTTAATACGCAATTTAGGTATTAAATAAAATTAGCATTTTTTTCTCTTAAATATGTGTTATCAAGTTTCAAGAACGTTAAAAACGTCTCTGATGATTTAATCTGAAATCATTCCTACAGCAAAATTCATAAATAATAAATATTATCTTATTAATCCATATTTTAGTGTAGCTGGGTCTCAGAGCAAGTTAGTTCCTCAGGGAATGCAGTGTTCTTTATAAAAGAAGGCGATGAGACGTAATCTCCAAGGAATTAAACTGTGAAAACAATCTTAGTATTGTACATGCTAATATAAATCTGTTATTCCCTTTCCACATCTATCACAACACATTTTAAATTGTGGCTGATCTCAAATGCAAATAGCTGTCTTATTAGAAATTGCGGCTGTATGTGCTAATGTCTCCCTGGATTTCTTGGGAGTTTGCTATCTACTCATCAAAACAATAGAAATGAATGATGATTACTGCAAGGCTTTGAACAAGGAGGAAAAGTCAGGACATTTTAGAGGTTCTAGATGTCTGAGGCATTGACAGTTTGTATCACACACATGAATGGCTATCTCTTTAGATCATGTAAAGTAGCCTCAATGTATTTATTAGGAAAGTAAAATATTTTTCAACTTCTTGTGTTTGTTGCAGCTAATAAAATATGAGTCATTTGAGTCTGTGTGTTTTATAGGCAGTTTTTGTTTCAACATTTGGTAAAATGTTATTTTGCTTAAAGAATAGAATATGATAATTTCAAAGACATGAATAAAGTTTAAATTTTGATTAAGGATTAACAGTCGCTAAAATAATTGGGAATGAAAATTTAAAACCAGTCCATTTGTAATGTCTCTCCTTGGTTGAAATTGTTTTGAAGTTTTTATATTCACATGTTATTATACAGATAAAATGTGTGTGTTTATAGAATATATAGGCCCTTATAAAAGTTTAGATTCTTTAGTTTTTTTGTTATAATTTTGTTTATTTAAAGTATATTTTTAAAATAAGTAAAATCCAATTTACTTTGGTGAAAAGATATCATCTGTGAATCCCTTACTTTTCTGTTTACTACAGGTAGTGAATGAATAAAATACTGACCGCTAAACTGTTATCTTTCCTGGGCTGTTGGTTTAAGTGTCCAGGAAGAAATTGGAAGATGCATAGAGGATGACCATTTTGATAGAGAGCCTTAGTAATTTGCTTTTAAAAAAATTAAGGTTATTCCATAAAAGCAAAGAACAAAACTAAATTGAAGAGGGGATAATGTCTTGTGTGTTATTCATTTAAATTAACTTCTCTCCTAAAATGGAATGGTATCTTTTCAAGCTACACACAATCAAGATTAAAATAACTTGACTCCTCTTTACAATTAAAATGTGCATAAAAACATTATGCAAATAATATTGCTATACAAATAATTATAATATATCTATTGCCTTTTTTAATGGTACTTGTATTAACAGAGTTATTTTTAATGTTCTGATTTATAACAAGTGAGAATATAGGATTAGGTGTTGTCTTGGTTTCATTTAGGAAATTTTAAGGTTTTAGGAAATTTTAAGGATCTTAGATGTAATTATATGGTTTATGAGAGGTGAAGATTTAATTTATTTGACTTTCTGCCTTACTTTATACATTCCTAGATAGTATTATAATTTTAAATCTGAAGATTATTATGAATAGAAAAATAGATTTTTAGCTGAATTTATGATTTTCTTAACATAAGTAGAAATTATTAATTTGGGGATGCCTTTTACTGTATTAGGTAGGATCATTATTAGCATTGCCCTATCTGTGTCACAATATATATAGACAAACAATACAGTTCTGAATGGATTTCAAATGCATTTGGCATTTGAGAACCTTAATAATGCTCATTAGGAAAATTACAGTTTGATAATTATATCAGTTTATATGGAGACATCTATACATATTTGTTTTAGTTAGGGTGATACTACTTACTATAACAAATAGATGCAAAAATGTATAGAAGCGCAAATGCTACAATTTTATTCCTTGTACTCACAGTCATATGAAGAGGATAACAAGTTGGTTAAATAGCTTTCCTCCAAGCGGTCATTCAGAATCCAAGCAGTCATAGGCTCTGCCATCTTCATTACATTATTTTCTTCTTCACTCTGGAGGTCATGTCCATTTCAGCCAGATGAATGAGGACATATGAAAAGTTTTAATAGGTTAGTTCTAGAAGTAGCAAATATTAAAATACTCACATTCTCTTGGCTGAAACTCAGTCACATGCCCACAACTAGCTTCAAAGAAGGCTGGAAAATGTACTCAGCTGTGCCTAGGAAAAAAAGGAGAACATGTATTTTAGTGAGCAGCCAATACTTTTGTCTATAGTCTACCTTTCTGGCCATGAAATAGCCATGCACATCCTTTTCCTGCCTTCCATGTGAGGAGATCCCAACGTTGCCTATTTATTGGATCCAACACAAAATCAAGGATCTTAAGCCAATGCAAGTCCTCTCTCTCAGGTTGGAATGTGATTCCTTGGGTTTTACAGGCTATGAAATTTAACTGTTCTTCCCTAGTCTCACCAAGCCGCAAATAAATGGTGAAGCAGAGGCTATCTGCTTCATTCAGAGAATATCTGCTATAATCATTCCCATTTAGAAAGGGAAGGATAGGAAGAATGCAAACACACATGAGTCATTGGTCCATTGTGATGATGAAACCTGTTGTGCTGGAGACCACTCAGAAGTCCCATTGTACTGACAGTAGAAGTTTCTTGCTTAGATTTTAATTATGATCTTTATAGAGAAACCACCTTGTCTGTTGATCTCCATGGCTCTGCCTTCTGGATAGTTCTCCTTCCTGGTCACATCTGAAGTGGATGTTACAAATCTACAGTTTGCTGCCTTTAGGAGCTACATTCTGCTGATTTAAGTTTAGAGGCCCAAGGATTGGTTTTCATTCACAGACATTTTTAGGCAAAGTTTCTTGTTTTCTTGTATGTATAGTTCCCTCAGATGTTAGTAACCTTCTTACCATTTCTAGTTAGTTCCATGTGCCAGTAATCACACTGCAATTTCTTTCCTAGTCATACTTCTCACATCTGCTTTCTTTCTATACTTCAGAACTCCTTGCTTCCCTCTTTCTACCCAAAGGTGGCTGCCTCCAGGTGATCTGAAACAATAGGCTCAGGTGAGAGAGGAACATCCTTAATCTGTTCTTTGTCTCTCTCTTTCTCGTTTTTTAACTAAGTCGTCTTGATGGGCCTTTGTTCTTTAAAGCCTTTTTCATTTTTATTTCCTGCTGTTTGACTTTTAGAAGAAGTTGGCTTTTAGAAGTAGTTAGCTTTTCCAACCTTGTTAGTCTCCAAATTACGTGACTCTTTATTCCCTTATAGTTTTGCTTGTGAACTTGTCAGTTCTTGCCTGATCTCATCTTTATCTTATAGCTCCTTAATAGAAGCATTGAGGAGCAACTTCCAGGCATCACTCTGGGGAACACTTAAGTCTAATAAATAGACCCCACCAATGTATAATGACTCAATCACAGTAGAATTTCTTCCTTTTTCAGTAGAGTACTAGCATAGTAAACAAATTAGAGAGTACCCTTCTACACCCCAGGCTACTCAAGGTTTTGTGTTCCTACAAATGTACCCTTAGGGTTTGTCAGGGGGTCATTTCTATTCTAGCCAACTGGAAGAGGAAAGAGAGGTCAGGATTCTACGTGGGAGATTTTTAATGCTCAGGTCTGGAAGTGACACACATCACCGCCTTTCGTATTCTATTGACAAGAACTCAATTACATGTTTCAACTGAGGCTAGGAAGTATACTCTAGGTCTTTGCCAGGAAGAAAGGAGAATATGAATTTTGACAAGTAAGTTGTGGTCTCTGCCACAATATTTTATAAATTCAATAAAAATAATAAGATTTGATTTGGGGCTGGCCCCGTAGCACAGTGGTTAAGTTCGCACGGTCCACTTCTCGGTGGCCTGGGGTTCACTGGTTTGGATCCCAGGTGCCGACATGGCACTGCTTGGCAAAAGCCATGCTGTGGTAGGCGTCCCATGTATAAAGTAGAGGAAGATGGACGTGGATGTTAGCTCAGGGCCAGTCTTCCTCAGCAAAAAGAGGAGGATTGGCTGTAGTTATCTCAGGGCTAGTCTTCCTCAAAAAAAAAAAAAGGATTTGAAAGATATGTTGTCAATTAAATCAGTGCATGTAATGTAGTGAGCATGAATATTAGTAAATGATAATAGTTTTTTATACTGTTTACAGGAAGACAGGCATAGCTAGAATTCAAATTCATGTACTTTTGTTACTTATGTCATGCTTTTTTAAACAAAATTCAAACTACCTGAGAATACACACTTTAGTCTTTTTGTGTAACACATTAGGTAATTGGAAAGAAACATACTGCTACGAGCACGCATTAGGTAATTGGAAAGAAACATACTGCTACGAGCACGCCTACAGCCCCAACCCATCTGAATAAATAGTACATGATTTTCACATTTATAGATAGTGCTTTCTAACAGTGTGGTTTAATTCAGCAGTGATAGTACTTGATAAAATGAATGTTACCAAAAACAAATGATTGGGAAATTTAATTATAGGCAATTGTATACTTGATACTTTATTTGAAAGAATTTTGTGTTCCTTACTTATATCCAATGGGAATAAGTCAAAGATATTTTTACCCATTGCTTTAAAAATGAATTTTATGGAATAAATTATTCCTGAAGTTTGTAGACAGTCTTTTTGGTTTTTTTAGGACTTCATCATAATTATTTTCTTTCTTTGCAGCAGGCATTTTGGAGATCAAAGATGGGTAGAAAAGATGCCTCCACTATAAAACTTCCTGTTGATCAGTACAGAAAGCAAATTGGTAAGCAATGAATTCCTTGTGACACATTACTGTGAATGAAGATAAAGAAAAAAGCAGTTATGTGTGATATTAAGAAAATAACTCTTCCCTAACACATGTGATACATAGAATATGAAGAATGAAGGACTATATAGAGTTTTTAAGGAACTAAAGATAAGTACAGCTTTATCTACCAATGAAGAAATGAGTTTGTGCACTTGTGATTTTTTCAAAGCTCTTAAAATTTTTATTAATTTAATAAAAGCAAAAATCAATTTTATTATTATTATTATTAAGGCTTTTATATAATCAGTATTTTTTTTCTTTTATTGAGTTATTGATAGGTTACAATCTTGTGAAATTTCAATTGTACATTAATGTTTGTCAGTCATGTTGTAGGTGCACCACTTCACCCTTTGTGCCCACCCCCCACCCCACCTTTCCCCTGGTATCCACTAAACTATTCTTGGTCCATAGTTTTAAATTCCTCATATGAGTGGAGTCATACACAGATTATCTTTCTCTCGCTGGCTTATTTCACTTAACATAATTCTCTCAAGGTTCATCCATGTTATTGCAAATGGAATGATTTTGTTCTGTTTTGCAGCTGAGTAGTATTCCATTGTATATATGTACCACATCTTCTTTATCCATTCGTCTGTTGATGGGCACTTAGGTTGCTTCCACGTCTTGGCTATTGTAAACAGTGCTGCAATAAACATTGGGGTGCACAGGACTTTTGGGATTGCTGACTTCAGGCTCTTTGGATAAATACCCAGTAGTGGGATAGCTGGATCGTATGGTAGTTCTATTTTTAGTTTTTTGAGGAATCTCCATACTGTTTTCCATAGTGGCTGCACCAGTTTGCATTCCCACCAGCAGTGTATGAGGGTTCCCTTTTCTTCGAACCTCTCCAACATTTGTTGCTATTAGTTTTAGATATTTTTGTCATTCTAACGGGTGTAAGGTGATATCTTAGTGTAGTTTTGATTTGCATTTCCCTGATGATCAGCGATGATGAGCATCTTTTCATGTGCCTATTGGCCATCAGTATATCTTCTTTGGAGAAATGTCTGTTCATGTCTCCAGCCCATTTTTTCATTGAGTTGTTTGATGTTTTGTGGTTGAGTTGCGAGAGTTCTTTATATATTAAGGATATTAAGCCTATGTCAGATATATGACTTGCAAATATTTTTTCCCAGTTAGTGGGTTGTTTTTTTGTTTCAATCCTGTTTTCATTTGCCTTGAAGAAGCTCTTTAATCTGATGAGGTCCCATTTGTTTATTCTTTCTGTTGTTTCCCTTCTCTGAGAAGGCATGGTATCAGAAAAGATCCTTTTAACACTGATGTCAAAGAGTGTACTGCCTACGTTTTCTTCCAGAAGCCTTATGGTTTCAGGTCTCACCTTTAGGTCTTTGATCCATTTTGAGTTTATTTTGGTGAATGGTGAAAAAGAATGGTCAATTTTCATTCTTTTACATGTGGCCTTCCAGTTTTCCCAGCACCATTTGTTGAAAAGACTTTCTTTTCTCCATTGCATGCCCTCAGCTCCTTTGTCAAAGATAAGCTGTCCATAGATGTGTGGTTTTATTTCTGGGCTTTCAATTCTGTTCCTTTGATCTGTCCACCTGTTTTTGTACCAGTAGCATGCTGTTTTGATTACTGTAGCTTTGTAGTATGTTTTTAAGTCAGGGATTGTGATGCCTCCTGTTTTATTCTTTTTTCTCAGGATTGCTTTAGCAATTTGGGGTCTTTTGTTGCCCCATATGAATTGTAGGATTCTTTGTTCTAATTCTGTAAAGAATGTCATTGGGATTCTGATTGGGATGGCGTTGAATCTCTAGATTGCTTTAGGTAGAATGGACATTTTAACTATGTTTATTCTTCCAATCCATGTACATGGAATGTCTTTCCATCTCCTTATGTCGTCATCCAATTCTCTCAGAAAGGCCTTGTAATTTTCATTATATAGGTCCTTCACTTCCTTAGTTAAATTTACCCCAAGGTATTTTATTCTTTTTGTTGCGATTGTGAATGGTATTGTATTCTTGAGTTCTTTTTCTGTTGGTTCATTACTGGAGTATAGAAATGCTACTGATTTATGCAAATTTATTTTATACCCTGCAACTTTGCTGTAGTTGTTGATTACTTCTAACAGTTTTCCAATGGATTCTTTGGGGTTTTCTATATATAAGATCATGTCGTCTGCAAACAGCGAGAGTTTCACTTCTTCCCTCCCTATTTGGATTCCTTTTATTCCTTTTTCTTGCCTGATTGCTCTGGCCCGGACCTCCAGTACTATGTTAAATAAGAGTGCTGATAGAGGGCATCCTTGTCTCATTCCTGTTTTCAGGGGGATGGGGTTCAGTTTTTGCCCATTGAGTATGATGTTGGCTATGGGTTTGTCATATATGGCCTTTATTATGTTGAGGTAGTTTCCTTCTGTGCCCATTTTGTTCAGAGTTTTTATCATAAATGGCTGTTGGATCTTGTCAAATGCCTTCTCTGCATCTATTGAGATGGTCATGTGGTTTTTATTCCTCAGTTTGTTGATGTGGTGTATCACGTTGATTGATTTGCAGGTGTTGAACCATCCCTGTGTCCCTGGTATGAATCCCACCTGATCCTGATGTATGATTCTTTTGATGAATTGCTGAATTCTGGTTGCCAGAATTTTGTTTAGAATTTTTGCATCTATGTTCATCAGTGATATTGGCCTGTAGTTCTCTTTTTTCGTGGTGTCCTTGTCAGGTTTTGGTATCAGCGTGATGTTGGCCTCACAGAATGTGTTAGGAAGTGTTCCATCTTCCCTAATTTTTTGGAATAGCTTGAAAAGGATGGGTATTAAATCCTCTCTGAAAGTTTGGTAGAATTCCCCAGGAAAGCCATCTGGTCCTGGGGTTTTATTCTTTGGGATGTTTTTGATTGCTGTTTCAATCTCTTTCCTTGTGATTGGTCTGTTCAAATTGTCTGCCTCTTCTTGAGTGAGCTTTGGGAGACTGTAGGAGTCCAAGAATTTATCCATTTCCTCTAGGTTATCCATTCTGTTGGCATATAGTTTTTTGTAGTATTCTCTTATAATCTGTTGTATTTCTGCAGAGTCTGTTGTTATTTCTCCTCGCTCATTTCTGATTTTGTTTATTTGACTTTCTCCCTTTTTTCTTTGTAAGTCTGGCTAGTGGTTTGTCAATTTTATTTATCTTCTCAAAACACCAGCTCTTTGTCTCATTGATCCTTTCTACTGCCTTTTTCGTTTCAATAGTATTTATTTCTGCTCTGATTTTTATTATTTCTCTCCTTCTGCTGACCTTGGGCTTCATTTGTTCTTTTTTCTCTAGTTCAGTTAGGTGTGCTTTAAGGTTGCTTATTTGGGATTTTTCTTGTTTGTTAAGATGTGCCTGTATTGCGATGAATTTTCCTCTTAATACAGCTTTTGCTGTATCCCATATGAGTTGGTATGGCATGCTATCATTTTCATTTGTTTCCAGGTATTTTTTTATTTCTTTTTCAATTTCTTCAATGATCCATTGCTTGTTCAGTAGTGTGTTGTTTAGTCTCCACATCTTTGTGCCTTTCTCAACTTTTTTCTTGTAATTAATTTCTAGCCTTATAGCACTATGATCTGAGAAGATGCTTGTTATTATTTCAATTTTTTTAAATTTGTAGAGGCTTGCCTTGTTTCCCAACATATGGTCTATCCTAGAGAATGTTCCCTGTGCACTTGAGAAGAATGTGTATTCAGCTCCTTCAGGGTGGAGTGATCTATATATGTCTATTAAGTCCAATTGTTTTAGTTTTTCATTCAGCTCCACTATTTCCTTGTTGATTTTCTGTCTGGATGATCTGTCCATTGATGTGAGTGGGGTGTTGAGGTCCCCTACTATTATTGTGTTGTTTTTAACATCTTCCTTTAGGTCTGTTAATAGTTGCTTTATGAATCTTGGTGCTCCTGTGTTGGGTGCATAGATATTTATAAGCGTTATTTCTTCTTGATGAAGTGTCCCTTTGATCATTATATATTGTCCCTCTGTGTCTCTCTTTACCTGTCTTATTTTGAAATCCACTTGGTCTGATATGAGAATTTCAACACCGGCCTTTTTTTCCTTGCTATTTGCTTGAAGTATTTTCCTCCACCCCTTCACCCTGAGTCTGTGTTTGTCCTTGGGGCTGAGGTGTGTTTCCTGGAGGCAACAAATTGTTGGATCTTGTTCTTTAATCCATTTTGCCACTCTGTGTCTTTTTATTGGAGAGTTCAATCCATTCACATTGAGAGTGATTATTGATGCATGTGGACTTAATGCTGTCAATCTGTTGCTCATTATCTTGTTTTCCTGTGTTTCTTTTCCTGTGTGCTTTATACTATCCATTTAATACTGCAATTTCTTATGCTGGGTTTCTTAGATTTTTCCTTATCTATGATTTGTGACTCTGTTCTGTACTTTATTTTAGTGTCTACCTTGAAGTTTGTATTTAGAATCTCATGTATAATATAGTCTCTTCTCTGGTGGTCTCTTACTTACTCGACCAATACTGATTTAGACCCTTTGCTCTTCCCCTCCTAAATAATTATTTTCATTTTTTATTCCAACTCGTCTTATTAATTTGTAGTTAGAGTGCTAAGATCGTCCTAGTTTTGGTAGTTTCCTTATTTTTACCCTAATGCTATAGTTGAATATTTGCTATCCTGTTCTGGTTCTATCCATCGGTCTCCCTAGTCTGTGGCTTGTGTCCCCTTTCTCCCTTTTTTCTTTTTTCAAGTATGAAAGCCTTCTTGAGGATTTCTTGTAATGGAGGGCTTTTAGTTACAAATTCCCTTAACTTTTGTTTGTCTGGAAAAGATTTAATTTCTCCCTCATATCTGAAGGAAATTCTTGCTGGATAGAGTATTCTTGGCTGAAGGTTTTTATCCTTTAAAGCTTTGAATATATATAATAATATTATCATCTATTAAATCATTTCTTTTTATTCATATACAAACTTTTAATTCTGTTGACTCTTAATGGCAATAATTTGATAACCTCAAAATTCTCCTTTAAAATGTTACCTTAATAAAATGGTGGACTAGAGAAAAGTCCACTTATCAGCATAGAAGATAACAGAAAGCTTATCTGTTTTAGACTAGGAACTAGGTAAAGATTTTCTACCCATTCTTTTCAAGGATGCATGGAGTTTTTCTAAAAAGTTACCCACATACTAGGTGATAAACCAAGTCCCCTCAATTTTAAAGAATCAGTATCCTACAACCATGACTTTGAAATAATGTAGTAAATTAGAAATCAGTTAGAAGCAAAAAAGGTAACTTCCCCTTCCCCAGCCCCTACCCTCTCATTTTACATGTTCCTTCTCATTCTTACCCAGTCCCACTCCTTTCGAAATTAAAAAAATTAATTGATTTTAAATAACTCTTCTAAATAACTGACGGGTAAACAAAGAAGTTACAATAGAAGTCAGAAAATAAGTAGAAATAATTGCTACCAAGAGTATATTCCTATTTCATAAATATGATACATAAGGTGCACTACATAAAAGGAAAGATATTTCTGCAAATGACATTCAAAGTGAAAAGATATTTAGAATACATACAATCAATTAAAAATTTATATTTAGAAAAATAAAGTTCTGCTATAAATGAATAAAATAGTCTAGAAACCCCATAGTAAAACGTGGCAAATAATATTCATTCATTCATAAAAGAGGAAACTAAATAGACAAACATGAAAACAAAACAAACAAGTACTACAATAAAAAAATGAAATCAAAAGAGGCAAATGAAAAGATCTAACTCACCTGATAGTCAGATAAATGCAAATTTAAAAATAGTACTTCTGACTGGATTAATTTCTTGAGGGAAGGTTAATATTTGATTTCTTTTGTATATCCTTCCTTCACTTATGAATAAATAGTGGGTTATGTTATTTATGATTTAAACAAAAGGACTGATTTACCACATTGAAGTCTCTGGTCAAATGGGATGTGCTGACCACATAAATAAAGAATAACCATATTGCAGATCAATCCATAATACAACTCTTAAATGTATAATTCTTAGAATTTTGACAAGAGTTATATACCCATGTAACCACATATGCTAATCAAAATATAGAACATTTCTATCTTCTCTGATAGTTGCTCATGTCTGCTTCCAGTCAGTCTCTACCCACCCCCTGTATGCAACCACTATTCTGATTTCTATCATCAGAGAAGAGTTTTTTCCTACAAAAAAAAGGCCTGCTAAGATTTTTATTGAAGTTGAATTTTATTAATAATAAATTTGGGAGAATAGACATGTTAAATATCCAAAGTCTTCTGTTCTACAAACATGGCATATCTTTCTTTTTATTTAGTTCTGTTCATATTTCTTAGAGCCAAGGAAGAATACGACAGAGAAAGTAATATAATTGTGAAGCCTCAGCCGTCTTCTTATGCTAAATTGTTCTGAAGGGGACCATGATATGCCTTATGTTCCCATACAAAGTTCTCTTTCCTCTTTTAGTTCCTTTTGAAAATGTAAGCAGGCACAAGATCTACCTGTCTCACAGGGCCTTGTGAGATCCGCGAGAAGTGTCAGAGCACTTGGGAAACAAGAGTGTTACATGGACATGACTTATCCTGTGTGTACTTTGCAAATATAGTAATCATAATCAAATTATATTAAAATAGTGAGGGCATACTTTTGTTTACTCTTTTTATGGATAATGCACTGCAGTCTTAAGATTCTCATACATTCTATAGAATGTTATATATAAGGTTTTTGCAAAAGCAGAGAAAGAAATGAAATGGAAAAGATGTTAGTTAATTAATAAAAATTAATTAATTAAGATATTAACTAATTCAAGGATTTTCTCAAGGAAGGATTTTCTGATTTTCTGTGTCAGAGTCAGAAAGTCCAACAAGCCTGAACACATGCTAATGATGACAGATCTTCTGTCATTGACAGTGTCTCCCTTAAATGGAGCCCTATGCAGATGTTGCCCACATATGATCCAAAATGTAATGAGAGAATAAAGCTACTAGAATTATTTTGGGGAGATACTTCAGTATTGGCAGTAAAAAAGAAGTACAAATAACAAATGAACTGGGTGTTGTAGTGTTTTTTGCAAATGTTTACCTCATTAGTAAGCTAATTCAGATTGCTAATAAACTTTCATAAAGAATAATAGCATTATATTTGTGCAATATCCCTTTGTTACTAAATCTCACTTATTTATGCAATTTTTGTATGGTCAGTAACTATGTTTAGAAAAACCAGTGCCATTTTTTGAATGATGAATTTGATATCACCGTTTGATATTTATCTTTGGCTAAAAGTTTTACCTTTTCAACTATGTACTAAATGACAATGATTAATGGCTTTCACAAAAGCCTCTTTTACAATGTTCTTTGCTCAGGTGAGAATCAAATGGGCTGACACTTTGACTGGAAACACCTTGTAGATTTAGAATCTTTACGTTAAATGAACATTTTTCATTAATGTAGTATGATCTTGAAATGTGTAGTGAACTGAGATGAAATACCTTTTCACTTTGAAGGCAATAAGCTAAGAAAAACTGAATGTTCTGAAATATTACTGACTGTAAGGTGAAATAAATTTGTTTGGGCCTCATCATTTCTTCAGAAATAGTATGTTAAAAATAGATGGTGTGAGATTGGCTAATATTATATGTATTGTTTTAGACATAAATTATTTCAAAATCAGATAAGAGAATTAAAAAATTGTTTTAACATAATTAAGATATTTTATAAATAGATGTTCTTAAATATATCAGGCCAAATAATATTTACATGTGCTAGGTAAATCATGTAAAAATAAAACTAATTTACTCGTAAATCTCTATTTTCTTACATGATAGAAGTAGCTAACAATTATTAGGCATCTTGTGCCGGGAACATCTTATTTTATCCTCGCAGTAGTCCCAACTATTACTATCTCCATTATTACAGATCAGGAAAACTTGACACAGATGAGTTAAAGAATTTTCCTAAGCTTCTTCAGTTGGTAAGAGGTAGAGCCAGTGCTCAATTCCAAGAAATTGACCAGAGAATCCCTTCACTATACTGCCTCCCTGGGGCCAAAGACTATGTTAGGTACTGACAGATGCAAAGATGGTGAAGTCACAGGATGTGAGTCATGGACTTGACAGTATAATAGCACTATGGCTATGAGAGTCTGAGGTACCTCTGCTCCTAATTTAGAAACACAAAGGCCAAAATATGATTCTTGTATTTCTTAATTCTCTCTATATTTTTAAAACTCTTAAGACATTATTATTATGATTTATTCAGTCAAAATTCATACACAAATGTATACATGTTTATCACTTCCTTTGTTCCTAATTCTCTTTTACATCCTAGACCTTCTATCTGAAATCATTTTCTTTGTCCCTAATGGAAATTTTTTGGAAGTTTCTAGAATGTATGCCTGCTTGGGGCAAATTCTGTTTCTTTTATGATATTAACATATCATAATTTTTGAAATATGTTTTTTCTAGTTATAGAATTCTCATTTGGCAGGTTTTGTTTTTATTTCATTGTGTGTTCTTTCAACACAGGAACATATGCCATTGCATTTTGGCTATTATTTTTGCTCTGGGAAGTCACTCTAAATGTTGCTTCATCAGTCTTTTCTTTTGTACCTTCTTTTAAGATTTTCTGTGTCTTTGGATTTCTGATTTTCACTATGATGAGTCTAAGTATAGATTTGTCTTCATTTATCCTACTTGAGATTTGCTGGGCTTGCTGTTTTTGTTTTGCTAGAAAATTTGTGGCCTTAGTCTCCTCAAAATATTAGCCCAGTTTCTTTTTTATTTTCTCCTTGTGGGCAAATACCAGAAACTCTGTTGCTGCATAATAGGATATGTGTATTTTCAGCTTTACCAAATGTTGCTAAGTTGCTCTCCAAAGTAGTTGTGCTATTTTACAGTCCTACAAACAGTGTAAAAGTTTGTCTATTTCTCCATATCTTTTTGTTGCCTTTACACTTAAAACTTTTGCCAATCTCATTCTCATGAAATTGTATTCATTCTTATTTTAGTTTTCGTTTTATTGCTTACTGAGGTTAATCTTCTCATATTTATTGACCTTTTGATTTCTCTCTTTTGTGAATTTATCACTGCCCATTTTTCTATTTTTATTTTTGAGTAGACTTTTAACTACTATTTCTTTCTTTTTTTCATCTATTAGTAGATCTATATTTTCTTGAACAAATTTGGATAACATATTATGTGAAAAAGTTGAATGAAATCTATTAAGTTGTTTTTCTCTCATTCCATTGTTTGAGTTCTTTATATATACTGATACTAACCCTCTGTTACTTTATTCCTTTATCCAACTTGCTTATTGCTGTGGAAATACCTTACTTGTTTAATTACTATAGCTTTGTAATGAGTCTTTACTTATTACTACATATGGTAGGGCAAATACTCTCCGCTCTTTGTACTTTTAAAACTTGTCTCAGGGGCTGGCCCCATGGTGGAATGGTTAAGTTCTTTTGCTCCACTGCAGTGGCCCAGGGTTCCCTGGTTTGGATCCTGGGCACAGACCTACACGCCGCTCATCAAGCCATGCTGTGGTGACATCCCACATAGAAGAACTAGAATGATCTACAAGTAGGATATACAACTATGTACTGGGGCTTTGGGGAATAAAAAAAAAAAAGAAGAGGAAGATTGGCAACAGAAGTTAGCTCAGAGCCAATCTCAGGAAAAATAAAATAAAATAAAATAAAATTTTTGTCAGCTACTTTTGGACCTCTACCCTATCATATGAACTTTAAAATTAACTTTATATAGTCATGAAAAAGGCCATTGGTAGTCAAACTGGAATTCCACTGGATTTATAGATTACTTTGGAGAGACTTTATCTTTATATATGAAAGTCATATCAATTTTGTCTTTTGAAGTGATTGTGTTTGGTATATTAAAATTTTACTTTTTTCTTTATAAAGTTATTGAGTGTTTTTGAGTTAAACAGAAGTGATACATACCTTAAGTTTTTTGTTATTATTGTGAATAGATATTATAAAGTTATATTTTGTAATTGATTGTTGCTGCTATATAAATATACTACTGAATTTTAATTATTAGTCATATATTAAGCAACCTAACTACATTTCCTTATTAGTTGAAACAATTTGTAATTTTTCTTTGATTTTCTGTACAGATGGTTTTATAATAGATATAATATTATTTAATTTTTAATCTTTATATTTCATCTTTCATATCTTGTTATACTCTATTTTTAAAGTGGAAATAGTGAATATTTGTATCCTATTTCTGACTTTAAAGAAAATGCTTAATCATTTTGCCATTAAGTATGATGTTAGCTCTAGATTTTTGGCATATACTTCTTGTTGGGCTAGAGAAATTCCCCTTTGTTATTATTTTGCTAAGTCTTTTTTTCTTTTTTAAAATAATAAAGTACATTGAATTTTATTAGACACTTTTTTCTGTGTCTTTGAAGGACATTATTTGCTGTTTTGGCAAACTATATTAATATATTTTCTAAGGTTAAACTATCTTTGCTTTATGGTTATAAATCCCACTTTGCCTTGATGTTTTTTTAATGCATAGCTGAGTTCAGTTTGCTAATATTTTATTTAAGATTTTTATATCTTCCTTCATGAATGAAATTGGCATATATCTTTCCATTCTCTTACCATCTTTGTTTGGTTTTAGTTTCAAAGTCATGCAAGATTTCTATAGTGAAGCAGAGAAATGTCCTTATTTTTATATGCTCTAGGATAGGTTATATAAATTTGGAAATATAACTTTCTGGAATGTTTATAAAACTCCCTAACAAAACCCCTGTCTGATGCTTTTTTTGTGTGTGTAGATTTATAACTACTTTTTGTCTTTTTTTTCATTGGTTAATAGATCTATATTTTCTTGAGCCAATTTGGCTACCTTATATTTAGTGGTAACCTTGAAGGAAAAAATTTCAAATGTATTCATAAACAGTTGTGCATAAAATTCTCTTAATCATTTAAAAAATATTACTGTAATTTCTCTTTTTATTTGATGTCATTTAATTTTACTATATCTCTTTTTCTTCAGTATTAATTGAGACTTGTCTAATTCTTTAGACATTTTAAAGAATTACTTTTTTGACTATAGATTCTGTTGTTTCCTTTTCCATAATTCTACTCTTATGTTTATGATTTCCTTCACTGTAATTCTCTAACTTTTCCCTTTTTTTTTGTAATTATTTGAGCTAAATGCTTTGCTATTTGTTTTCCAAACTTTTTTTACTGATGTATTCATTTAAGATGTGTCAGTTTTCTTCATTATATTATTGGCACCCTTACATTATTTATAGTTTTTGGGTTTTTTTTACTGGGAAGGATTTGCCCTGAGCTAATATCTCTTGCCTATCTTCCTCTTTTTTTTCCCCTCTCCCAAAGCCCCAGCACATAGTCATATATTCTAATTGTAAGTCCTTCTAGTTCTTCTATGTGAGCCAGCACCACAGCATGCCTACTGACAGATAAGTGCTGTGTGGTTCCACAACCAGGAACTGAACCAGGGCCACCAAAACAATGATAATGCTGAACTTTAACCACTAGGCCATCAGGGCTGGTGCTCTCTCTCTATTTTTTTAAGCTTATTGTCTTTTTGTTCAGGTAATGTTCAGTATGATGTCAGTTTTTCTTATTAAGCTTTCCTCTATCACTTCGTATGTAGTCAATTTTGTTAATATTCTGTGCTTGAAAGGAATAGGTATTCTCTGACATTGAGATGCAGTACTGCTTATGTTTATTACGATATTCAAATCTATTTTGTACTTTATATGAATGTTTGTGAGAAAGGAGAATTAAAATTTTCTTGCTAACACTATGAAGCTGTCAGTTCTTGTAATTCTATCAGTTTTTGCTTTATATATTTTGAGGCTGTGTTTTTGTTGCCTAGCATTTCTAACTTGGTATATATTTCTGATAATTCCCCTTTTATATTAAATAATGGCCTTTTTATTTATAAAATGCTATTATGTTTTTTCTTAGAGTCCTTTTTATGTTACATTAATAGTGGTAAATACCTTTCTTTTGTTTAGTATTCTGATATCTTTTTCCTATTCCTTTACTTTCATCTAGACTTTAACATTATACTTTATGTTTTTGATATAGCCTAAGAATCTTTGTTTGTGAGCAGGAAAATTTAATTCTATATCATTTACTGTGAATGAAAAATCTGGATATATTTCTACAGTTTTATTTTGTATTTTTTCTTTGTGGTGATTTTTCCTTGCTAAACTCTACTCTAACCTTCTTTCTAGAAAAATTTGGACTTTCTTTTATTCTTCAAAATTTTAGAGTTTTGCATTCTATTTTTTCTCTCTCTTTTTTCTTTTTCTTGTTCTGAATTGAACATATTTGACATATAACATTGTGTGAATTTAAGGTGTACACCATCTTACTTTAATACATAGATGTATTTAATATGATTGCCATTATAGCGATATTTATCATATTACATAGTTATAGTACAATATTGTTGTCTATATTCATTATACTGTGCATTAGACCACTATGGCTTGTTTAATACTTGTTGCAAGTGTGTACCTTTAAGCAACATCAATTTTATGCCCCACCCCCATCCACTTGTAGCCACCATTTTACTCTCTATTCTTTTTGAGATTGACTCTTAGATTCCAATATATAGTACTGGACTTATACAGTACTTCTCTTTCTCTGTCTGACTTATCTCACTTAACATAATGTGCTCAAGATCCATCCATGTTATTGCAAATGGCAGGATATCCTTCTTTCTCATGGAAGAAGCTCCTTGATATTGGTCTTGGCAATGATTTTTTGGACATGACCCCAAAAGCACAAAATTAAAAGCAAAAGTCAACAAATGGTACTACATCAAACTCAAAAGTTTCTGCACAGCAAAATATAGACAATTAAAATGAAAATACAACCTACAAAATGGGAAAAATTTTTGCAAACTATATAATGGATAAGGGGTTAATATCTGAAATAAATAAAGAACTCATACAACTTAACAACAACAAGAAGAAGTAATCCAATTTAAAATGGGCAGAAGAACTAAGTAGACATTTTTCCAAAGAGTTCATCAAAATGGCCCAATAGGCACATGAAAAGACGCTCAACATTGCTAATCATCAAGGAAATGCAAATCAAAACCACAATGAGATCTAACTACCTGTTAGAATGGCTGACAGCAGCTGCTGGAGAGGATGTAGAGAAAAGGGAACCCTTATATACCATTGGTGGGAATGTAAATTGGTCTAACCACTATAAAAAACAGTATGGAGGTTCCTCAAAAAATTAAAAATAGATCTGCCATACAATCTAGCAATTCCACTACTGGTTATATACCCAAGGGAAATGAAAACAGTAATTTGAAGAGATATGTGTACTCCATGTTTATTGCAGCATTATTCACAATTGCCAAGTTATGGATACAACCTAAATGTCCATCAGAAGATCAATGGATAAAAAGATGTGATATATATACACAATGGAATATTATTCTTTTCCTTTTTTTGATTCCCTCAAATTTTATCTGGTATATTTGACTTAGTTAAATCTAAAGTGTATCAATATCTTTATTTATCCTAAACAATATAAAGATTTTTAACTCTTTAAATCTGATTACTCTTTGCTATTTTTCATGGTGGTGTTGTGTATTACTTTACCTCTCTTGTTTTTAACACCACAAACTCAGTTATTACAATTATTATTCTTAAGTTTTTAACCACTAATAATTGCTTAGATCTAACTTCATGTTTACTGTTTTTACTAACTTCTACCTCTTGTATTTCACATCTTCCTTCTGGTGAAGTTTTCTTGTTCCTTTTGCCTTCATGTGGGTATCTATTAGTGGCAAAATTTCTCAGTCTCTGCTTATAAGACCGTATTCTTATATTGTTCTCAGATTTGAATTATAATTTAGCTGGAGAAATAATTCTAGGTTGACATTTGTATCCACTCAGAACTTTGAAAGTATTGTTATGTTTGTTTTCCGTTTCTGACATTCTGAAGAGAAGTCTTCCATTCATCTTCATTGTCATTTCTTTTAGTGATTATTTTTCTTTCCCGTTTTTAAGATTTTTACTTTCATCTTAAGTATTTTTCAGCTCTAACTTAATGCAAATATTTATTTTTATTTAGTAAAAAGAAAACAAAAGGCTTGGGACTTGGTGTGCTTCTTTATCCTGATGATTGTTTTCTTTTTTAAGTTCTGGAAGGATTTCAATCTCTGATTTTTTCTTTTGAATAATGACTTCTCCCCTTCTGTCTAGTCTCTCCTTATGGAATTCCTATTATATGTAAATGGAGTCCTCACATTACAACATCCATAGCTCTTAAAATTACTTTTATTATTTTTCTATATTTATATCTCTGCCATATTCTGTGTGTATTATTTCTCAGACCTATCTTCCCTTTGATTATAGTTCACAAATTCTTCATCTTTTTTTTTGCTCTCTCTCTCTCAGTTATTTATTGCTATGTCTAATGTGCACCCATGAATATATAATTTTAATGATTTTTTTTGTCATGTGTAAAAGGTCTATTTGATCATTTAAAAATCATTGTTTTTTATTCTTTCCTTTTTTCTTCTCTTTGATTATTTTAAACACCAATTATATATATTCTTTCAAATTCTCCCGGTATTCCTTCTTCTTATGGGTAGCAACTTTTCCATTTCTTGTATTAGCTTATTTTACCTCATGCTATTTTCTTATTTTTCTTTTTTCAATCCCTTTGTGCTTTATAGTTCTGAGTGTGTGTGCATGTGTGTGTGTGTGTGTGTGTGTGTGTGTTCAACTTCAGTAGAAGTTCATTTGTTTTTGTTTCTATTTTCTCTCTCTGTGAGAGTCCCAGCAGTCTGAATTGTGAAATATTTTTAGAGAACAATGTTCTGTTTACTTATCAACAGTAGGGATGTTATAGATTTTGGACCATTATTCTGGGCTTATTTCCTGGCCTAGGATTTCTGTAGAGTAATTTGGACCTCACATCTTGTTTTGTGTCTAACAGGCTTAAGATTTGTATTTCTCACAGGAGACGCATCTTTCCTCCACACCCAGAGCTTAGAGGAAGCAGAAAGATTTCTTGCTCTTTCTCCAAATAAGTTCAGATTATTTTTCTGTCCTTTTTATATGGTTTGGTCAGTCCTTTGAGGACCTTGACTTTACCCATATACCTCAGTTTCAGCTTCTTTCTCACAGTAGCTCTGTACATGCCTGGGCCTTAAAAGCCAACATGCCAGGGGCCTGCCCAGTGGGGTAGTGGTTAAGTTTCCACACTCTGCTTCAATGGTCCAGGGTTTGCAGGTTTGGATCCCTGGTCTGGACCTATATACCACTCCTCTGGAGTGCTCTGGAGGCATCTCACATAGAAAAGAGAGGAAGATTGCCACGGATGTGGCTCAGGTACAACCTTCCTCAAGCAAAAAGAGGAAGATTGGCAATGGATGTTAGCTGAGGGCCAATCTTCCTCACCAAAAAAAAGCCAATGTACAATCCTCTTTTTTTTTTTTTAAGATTTTATTTTTCCTTTTTCTCCCCAAAGCCCCCTGGGTACATAGTTGTATGTTTTTTTGTTTTAGTTGTGGGTCCTTCTAGTTGTGGCTGTACAATCCTCTTGACATCTAAAACTGGGCACTAATTCACTACCCCCCACCTTGCACCCAGGATTACCGTAATATCAGCTGGAACTAGCTGTCTTGCTTTGTGTTTTTCTTTGTTTCTGGTATTTGAACATTTCTTTTATTTCCTTTTATTATCATAAATGTATGTGTGTGTATGTAAATATGTATGCATTTAATATTTAGAGCTTTATAGAATGGTTTTTTCCCTACATTTTCTATGTACTTACCTCCAAGAAAGGTCCACTGTAGCTCAATCTACCATGTTTTCAGAACTAGAAGTACTTTGAACATTTTACTTCACTGATTGCACATACCACTTTCTTTCTACCTTGTTTTGCATATTTATATATTTTTTGAATTTATACCTACTGGGATTTAAACATTCTTGCAGTCAGAAGCTCTATCTAATTTTATTTTTGCATCCCTAATAATGATCTCTAACAATAGAAGGTGCTTAATAAATATCTGTTAAAATAATCAATAAAACCATCTCCCTAATTCTCAGGTAGTTAAAATTCTGTATACCCTTTGTTTAACCTACTCTGTTTATATTAGTCTTGTGTTTTATCATTTCTCTTGAATTAATAAACAGTATCTTTAACTGACTTGAAAACTTACTGAAATATGCTGTTATTTAACTTTTCTGAAGTTTGTGTTTTATCCTCCCTGTGATACTTTTTTCTTGTTTTTCTTTGATATTATCTGTGTATCGCCAAGGGTACACTGCGTGTAGCAGCTACTTAAAAGAAAATTGTTGATTTTTTTTTGACCAAGTGCAAACTAAAGATTGATATACTTTATAATATCTTCTAGTTAACTATATTTCCCTCCATATATAAGTTGTTGCTTGGTTAGCATTTTTAATATGATTTCCCAGGAAATTAATTTTTATCTCATGAGCAAGTTGTTGGCTTATCTTTGTAGTAACTCAAAGTGTAGCACTTGTTTCTTCGTACTTAATGTGGTGTTAAATGGTGGTGTGTCCTTTGAAATCTTTGATTAATGTCAAGCTCTTCTGTCCAGGCATTGAGAAATTATCATTGGTTTGAGTTGCCTTTATACATGATTTTAAAAGTTTGCATGAGACTTTCATTTTTAAGGATTAATTTACCAGCTTCCTCTCTTTTTTTTTTCTTTGGAGGAAGACTAGCCTGAACTAACATCCACTACCAAGCCTCCTCTTTTTGCTGAGGAAGACTGGCCCTGAGCTAACGTCTGTGCCCATCTTTGTCTATTTTATATGTGGGACACCTGCCACAGCATAGTTTGACAAGCAGTGCTATGTCTGTTTCCAGGATCCAAACCGGTGAACCCTGGGCTGCTAAAGTGGAGTGCAGGAACTTAACTGCTTTACCACCAGGCCAGCTCCCTAGCTTCCTCTCTTTAGCCCAGATGTCCCTAAATAATTTTGAGAAAAATATTTTTTCCAAATTTTACTTTTAGAGGTGATACCTCCTTTTCTTCTTGAAGGAAATATGTGGCATCATATTTCCACTGGAGCTGTGTTTTTTATTTGTTTCTGGGTTTTACAATAATTTTCTTTTTATCAACTTGATTGATTAACATTTTAATTGCTTTTCCCCCATGACCATATTATTTGTAGTTTTACTCGTCTTGCACCTATCAAAATGCAGACCATTGTGTTTGCTGACATAGCTACTGGAGTTTGCTATAGGGCTCCATAAGAAAGACTATTATTGACCCTTGCTTTTATAATGGGTTTTCTACAGTTATTTGTAGTCGGTAATATAGTAACAAAAAGTTGTGTTCATATGGCAGTTAGGAAATTACTTTATATGCCAAATTGTATTGCTGTTTTATGTGTAATTTTGGTAATATGAGAAAAGTAAGATTCCAAATAGTATTTTGCTTCTTTGAGGAAGGGAGGAGGGATTTGAAGCAGTTGATGAGAAATTATTCTAAAACTGTTGAAGAAAATATAAAAGTCTTCACTGTTGATTAGCAAATTTTATTTGTATTTTTGGCATGCTGTAAATAACTCATCTTCCAATAATTCATTTAGGTAATGAAATTTAGATTGCAAATTTTTCTTTTCAAATATTTTGACTCTTATCTCTTTGCTTTTCTGTTGTATCTTAATTGGTGTGGTCTATATAAATGGACAATAAATTATATATCTTTGTTATAGAGATCAGACAGTGAATAGAACTTGGTATTCATCCCAGACAGAATTCTGATTGAATGTATTTGCAAGATTAAAGCACTGAATTTACTTTTTTCTAATTAAAGGCAATTAAAGATTTCCAGACACAAATAAAAGACAATGGATTGAGGAATAAGTGTAGAAGCAAGTCCATTTGCAGGTGAAAAGATGTGCCTTTGAAGCAGAACCAGCTGTATTTTCATTGAAAGAATAACAGTTTAGGAAGCTTTTCTGCATGTGCTTGCTTGATAGCATAATGTACTCATAAGCAGCTTATGCAGTATTCAGAAAATAACAGAGCATTAATTTTTAAAGCAGCAAAGGCAGAGGAAGAGCAGTACTGCACATGATGATAATGAGTGTGGCTAGTGTAAAGTCGACTGTTGACAAAGAAAACAATAGTGAGCTTCTGAAAAATGAACATTTATAAAACAAAAACCAGATATTCACATGATAATAAGCTTAGGCAGCAATATCAGCAAAGGGCAAAGATGCAGTGTTGTTTCTGGGTAGAGCTAAGGAATTGAAAAGCAAAAAGCCAAAAGCAGTTAAGTAATCTATTTTTTTATTAAACTAAGGAAACTCTCAGTAAAGCCATGGCACAGTTAAAACTGACTGTTGCTTTAAATGTGAAATAATTCATAACATGAATATAGGTTTTTATGTTGAATTAAATAGAGCGTATGAATTACTTTTATCCTTTTCTAAAATAATAGAATGGTAAATGATAATATTAAGGTACCAAAATATTTATGATCTTTATTAAATATATGTTTTTGTATTTACTTGTGGTTTTTTATAGAAACGCTGCTCATGCTAAAGTTAAATGTCTTTTAATTATAATGAATAAAAAAGGAACTTTTAACACAGATAATAGCTACTGATTAGAAATTATAACTGAAAATGGCTTTTTAAATTATTCTATTCCAAAAGCAGATACTATACAGATTGTCTGCAAAGTATGTATAAATAAAAATTATGAATATGTGTGGTATCTTTGGAGTAAAAAGATCCAGGCATAATTTGAAAATTATTTTGCATCAATATTTACTTTTTAGTTATGATTTTGCTTTTAGTTAATATTCATAATCCCTGTTTAAGACTTAGAACAAGAAATTCTGTTGATTATGTACCATGAGTTTTCAAGTATATATTTTCAATCTATATTTAACGAGAGAAATCAGAGACAGACTAGTTTAACTTGTTAAAACTGCTTGAATTAGGAACTAGACACATATTGTTAGGTGAATCTTAATCTACTGTATTGGAAGAAACTTGATAGATAATCTTTTTGGGCATCAGAATGATTAAAATGATCCCAAGGAAAAGTATCCATTCCATTTTGCTCTTAGTTTTATAAGAAAGTGAGCCAGAGCTGGAAACAGGCATGAATGCAAGGTGAAACAAGAAATAGAAACTGGTGGGGAAAGAGAAAATCCTGCAGAGGCTCGTGTTCATGTGAATCCCAACTAAACCCTTATTCTTCTCTTATCTCCTATAATCAATTAATACTCAATTAATCTCGCTCTCTCTCATATTTTCCTGTTATTTTAAGTTGGATTTCTGTCCTTTATCATGAAAATAATCCTGACGGGATCTAAGAAGAACCTCAACAACTCCCCACATAGTTCCCAACCAAGCGTGAGACTGCTGTTCTCTAAGTTGAGGATCTTAAGTGATATTTAGTCTTCCGTTTTTTTTTTTTTTTTCTATTCTGATCCACCCTAAAGGAAAAGGAAGAAACATTTTTAAAATTTTGATAATTCTAACTTGACAAAGAAATTGGTTGTGTAGAGAGAACGGGCATTACACTCTAGGAACAAGCAAAGAAATAAAGGTTCAGATTACCCTTCTTTGTTCTCTAGCTGGTCATAGCAGTTGTAAATTTTGACCTACCTGCAACATTCATTTTAAATCTTTTTGTCCCTAATAAGCATCTTAGATGAGACCTTTGCCTTTAGTGGATAACCTAAATCTTCATTCCTGAAGGTTCTAGGTGATTCTTCTAGTTATAAAGTTCTATAGAAATTTAATTAAATTTTACCATTGGTCATAATAGTACATGAGATTACCCTAGAAATTCTCTCGTATCTTTCCATATTCCTTTTGGCCTTCACTATGTATTAATAAATCATTTTATCCTTGATAACCAGCATCAATTACTCCAGCCAATACTGTGATTCCCCATGTTGCCTGTTTACCAATAGACATGAAGAATCCAAACTGACCAACTGGCAGGCGCAGCTTCCAATTCAGGAAAACTATTATGGTGTCTTCTTAGGTTACCTCTCTTTCGAGGTAAAGTGCACAACAAAATGTACTTCTCAAACTTTGACCATTGGGAGGATTTTCCTTATAGACTGTGTTTTAGGATCATCTCTAAGGATAGCAGTCTACTTCTAGCTGGTGTCAGCTTATTATAAAGGCCATCTACAGAATTTTTTTAACTACTATGGTACCCAATTTTATGGTTTGTTGAATTAGATAACCCCCATTTCATGACTAGCAGCTCAGGCCAAATGGTCCCTGAGTCTCATGACTAGGTAGTCAGTCTCCATCAGAGCTTGGTAACAATCCAGGAGTTGTTTCTTAGCAGCTGTTACCTCATGAAGGATGTATGGCACTGTTCCAAAACCCTAGAGGTTGCCACCTTTTTTTTTATTGGGACCTGCTAAAGGCTTGTTTCTATGTGTCAGTTAGCTAAAAGCACTTCAAGCTCCATTGACTCTGCCTTTGGTAGAGTAGCTTTCATAGCAATCTCCTGGAGAATCTTTTATTGTCCCATGCCCTACCCAACACTAGCAGATTTCCAGGTTTATACATATATAAAATATGTATGTAGATTTAAAAAAAAACAATAATAACAAGAGTAACCATGTATCCATCATCCAGGTTAAACATTGGACATATCCCAGTACCTTAGAAGCCTCTTTATGCCCCTTCCCAATTGTAATACCCTTTAAGCCTCTGAGAGATGATCACTATCTTGATTTTTTTATTAATTCTTTTTAATGAATTTCCCACCTGGATATGTGTCAAACAATATATTGTTTAGTTTTTGTAACTTTATGTGTAAATGAAATCATGCTGTATATATTGTTATATAGCTTGCTCCTATTAAACATTGTTTTAGAGTTTTATTCTTGTTGATGAATGTTGATATAGTTCATTCATTTTCTATGCTTTATAGCATTCCACTGTATGTATATACAGATATTTTTCTATCTGTTCTCCTTGTTTTGACAATTAGATCCTTCTCAATTTCTTTTCTTTCAATAAATGCTATTATGAGCTTTCTTTGAACATTTTTAGACATGTCTATTCTTTGATTTACATATACAGGAGTTTCTCTACAATATATGCCTAATAGAAGAATGTTGGATCCTAGGTATGGATTTGTGACAAAATCAAGCAGTGCCAATTTTTTAAGAAGTTGTACTTATGACCCTTTCTTAATGGTAGATGGAGTGCAAAGTGCAGCAAGTTGACCTTTTATTCTTGGAAACAATCCTGACATACTCTAAATCAATGGACCTCCATGAATCAGATTTAGGTGGCAAGTCTCTGTATTTTAACAGAATGTTCTTTCCTCTCCCTATTATGCGTGTATCTAAATGAGGCATCTCAGGCAGTTTCCATGTCTTCGCCAAGGCTTGGATCCTGTCATTGTCATTGTGATATATTGTGGGGTGGTGAGGCAGTTAAAGTCTCTTGGAGTGAAACCATAGCACTGAAATGGAGAGTTGATTTAGTTCTCAAGCAGGGCTGTAAATTTACTGCTGTCCCTTTCAGTAAAGGCAGACAGTGTCTCATGGTATCTGTGATCAGAACTTAGAAAAATGCATTGGCTAGATTAACTAGCTAGTTGTGAGCATGTGCAAAGAACTTTTATACTCTGTTACGGTAAGTACAGTAAGAAAATTCTACCATAAGTTTAAATTTAATAATACTCAGTTGGTCTCTGACATGAACTAGCCACAGTGAGGAAATAAATAGGTCTGTGAACATAATCAGTGTGACTGAATGTTTAGTTTTTGATGATATAGTCAATCTTTGAAACTTCTCCAGGCATGTGCATTCCCTTTGATTTACCATTTTAGTAAGGAAGAGGAGTAATATTTCTACTTCATCCTTACTTTCAAAATAGTTCTCACATCATCCTAAAATATCAGGCTACCAAGCTGAAGATCCTGTCTTTTTCCAAAGTTGTAGTTTGAGCATATACGTTCAGAAATTGACAAGTAAATGTAGGATCTCTTCTGCCCGCTGAGTCTGCCATCAGGAATTGAACTTTTTAAATTTTATTACCTATTAAGCTCTATTTCTGATTTGAGAGACTTCAGTGACATATTGGCCCTCCAGGAGTTACAGTTTTCTGAGTCTTTGCACTTTGATATTCTCAGTATTTGGAATTGCTTCCACCAGATATCTACATGACTTCCTCCCTAATTTCATTCAAGTATCTCATCAAGTGACGTCAAGTGATATTATCAAGGAGGCCTTCCCTGACCACTCTATGTGAAACAATACGTGTCTCCCCTTTATTTTCTGCTCTTTACGAACTTTATTTTTCTTTTTAGTGCTTTTCGTCACCTGGCAAATTGAATGATTTGTTTTGTTTATAGTCTATCTTTTCACAAGGTTCAGGATAACAGGCACTTGGTCTATTTTACTCCCACTACTGTATATTCAGTACCTTGAACACTGTTTATTACATAGTAAGTGCTCAATAAATAAGTTTTAGTGATGAATGAAAGAGTTGTTTAAGAAAATAAGATATAAAAACTCTTGTGACCATAAGTGAACATTTGCAATTATGCTTAGGTATGAGGTTAACTAAGAAAACTTATAATCGGTGATATAATCTGATGTTATGCTATTTGCGATACTATTCTCAGAGAGTCTAGCAATTGTATCTGCTACTTATAAAAAATAATGGTTCATACAACTATGAGCTTGGATGAAGATGAAAATAGGAAACTATTATATATATATTTTTCTCATTTGTTTCCTGATGGAAAATAACTAATATTTTGTTCCTTGCTAGCCAAAATAACCTTACTTCAGAGATTTCACATTCTACTCAATAACAATGTGCACATACTCATGGCAATTTGGTATTCAGTTGCTGATATTATTCAGAGAGCAATTTTATGACAAAAATTCCCTGTGTGAAAATGCAAGTTTTAATATTTCTTAATTTTGAAATGCCTAGTTTTCAGCATTAAATCCAAATTGATTGTGAAAGAAAAATGGCTAAATCTATTGTGGAATAAATAGCAAAGTTCACACATCCTAAGTATATATTTTTCCCCTTATATAAGTTCTTGTAAACCTGGCCTTCACATAAAGGTAAATATGTTTTGTTATTCCAAGTGCATTACTTAGCTGTAGTTAGCATATTTGGAGGAGGCTTTTTCACTTTCTTCCCAAGAATGATCTTGAATTTTACATGCAAAGGAGAAGTTTTGTAATGAGTAATTCACATTGATGAAACACACATTCTCTGTTTATTAAGAATCTCAGATTGATTTGAAGAAATATTAACTCAATGTCATGATTTTCAGAGAAATTTTCTATTTGGATTGACAATCTTAATAATAACACAATCATCTAAATATGTTTTCGTTATTAAGTGGATAACAGAATCTGTATTCTCACTAGTCTGTAAAAGGAGTTTCCCACATTATGGAATTTTCTAGTGGAATATTAATTTTGCAACTTATTTTAAACATATAAAGGCAGAATTTTATTAGTATAAATATATCTCATAAATTTAAATTATATTTAGTTATTTTAGAAAAAAACAAAGAATGTTTTGGCTTTTTTAATGGAGGTAATTGAGATTAGGGATTAAGAATGACATTGTTATCGTTTATCAACCTGGACATTACACTATTTCTGTACTTTGTTTTGGTTTCACAGTATCAGGAAAATTCTAAAATTCTATCAATACAAATAGTTTAAAATAATGTAACTTTTTAATAGTACACATCTACCAATTTCAGGATACTCTTCAATTAAACTGACCACAAAACTCAGGAGTAGTAGGAATTTTATCCCAGAACTAAATAGCAAATATTATCTAAGGACAGCTTTCAGTTTTTATCACAAATATAAAGTTTCAGTAACCAAATATAAGAATCCTTCTACCTATGCATGTACCTGTTACTTTTCATTGAAAAACTATCAAGCTGTAATAAGAACATGCATCAAACAGGGACACCAATGTTTTGCCTGGCATTTTTGAGGAAAACACACCTGTGCTAAAGTAGTATATTTACTTGTATAATTCTTTGCAGACCTTTAAAGCCCTGAATTATTAAAAGTTTACTGTAGAGATGTAACTTTCCTAACCTATGACCTATGTCCAAGAAGTTCAAATATAAGCAAAGCAAAGTCAAAAGATATCAACAGGGGCTGGCCCAGTGGTGCAGGGTTAAGTGCGCACGTTCCACTTCTGTGGCCCAGGATTCGCCGGTTTGGATCCCAGGTGCAGACATGGCATCACTTGGCACGCCATGCTGTGGTAGGCATCCCACATGTAAAGTAGAGGAAGATGGGCATGGATGTTAGCTTAGGGCCAGCCTTCCTCAGCAAAAAGAGGAGGATTGGCAGTAGTTAGCTCAGGGCTAATCTTCCTCAAAAGAAAAAAAAGAAAAAGATATCAACAACAACTAGTAATGCTAGCTCTACAAAGCAATGTACTACTTGTTTCTTTTATATTAGAATATGAAATGTATTGGATTGTGCATGTTAAAAATTTTAAAATAATGCAGAATATGTTTAAAATCAAAAATTGAATAAATATTGATTTGAACTAGACTCTGAAAAGTTAAGTGTATATTTTGAATCTCTAGGACAACTAATTCTAAGAGATATATTAAAATCATGATATACAATTTGAATACTAAAAAATGTTCAACTAATTAAAAAAAGGCAGGAAAAATGAACCAGGAACAAATCAAAGGGAACAAAAAGAAAACAATATAAAATGGTAGACTTAAATAAAAATATATTAGTAGTTTCATTAAATATGAATGGTCTAAACACACCAATTAAAGGACAGAGGATTTTCAAGTTGAAATCTTATAAAATAATCTAAATATAAGAATATAAATATAAATATAAATATAAGAATATTTAAATATAAGAATATTTGATAAGCATATCAAATATAATGATATTAAAAGTAAAAGAATAGAGGATAAACACTTATTGAATGGAAAGTAAGGACCTCATAAGTCTGCTCCTCTGTAAAAGCAACAAGAACAATGGCAAAAAAAACTGTCGAAATCAACTTTTTCAGAAATCTGGAAATGAAATAAAGTTTTACAACAGTCCAAGGAGTATCTATTTGAGAAAAACAGCTAAATCTCAGTTAGAACATCAGGCTTTGTTGTGTTGTAACTTCTCCTAATCCCATCTTCCTCCCCTCGGCCTTGCAACTATAGTAGTTATGAAAAACAGCAGCCTGCAGCCACTGGAGAAGGCAGAAAGGATTTGGAGCTACCCCAAACCCCATCCAGAGAACTGTCACTATTTGACCTGTCTGGCAGCTCACTAAGAAGCCCCATTCTCAGAACTTGTCTTTATTTGACCTGACTTAGAGCTCACGCTGTGTGAAGAGCCCTCTCCCCATGGCATTTGATAAAAACAATCAGTGGAGAGTATATAACATCACAACTACCTGAACGAGCATTACTAGTTGGGGCTAGCATGAGGCTGACCAAAAAACATAAAAAACTGAGCAGTGAGGGAGAAGATCCAAGATGGCGCCGTGAGTAGTCCTCTTTGTCTCTCGCCCTTCGAGTCTACAATTATTTGGACACTTATCGCTTGACAAAGGATATCCAGACAGCATCTCAGGACGTCTGAGACACCCACGCGACTATACATCGGAAGGCGGATGGACTTTCCTCCGGGAGGATGTGGAAATAGGTGAAAACTCTCCGACCCCGACGGGCAGCCTAGTACCCGCAAGCGGCTTTCTTCCAACAGACGCCCCCAGAGGATCTACACACATCTAGGGCAGGAGCGAGAACACAACAGAGGAGCGACGGTGGAAACAGGTGACCAAAACCCTACCTAAACCCCCCGCAATTACTCCTAAACGCAGAGGGAAACTTTGGAGTTGCACACCTGAGCCCGCGGGGAGAGTCTCTCCCCGCCATTGGCGGGGAGACCCAGCCTGGTGCTCGGGGCGCCCGGAGGGTCCCAGAGAGAGACACGGAGGGCACGGAGGTCTCCCAGCTGCCGTTGCCCACCCCGTGGGACTAGGGATTGCCGGAGATCTCGGAGAGGACCGGGGCTGGGGGAACTTTCAAAGGCCGGTTCTGCAACCCAGAGGGGAAGCGCCGGAGCTCCGCCCGGGCAGCAGACAAAACTCTCTGTCTGCCGTTAGCAGAGGGGCCACGCTGAGCATTCACGGCTCCGGGAGAGGCCCGGAGAGATTCCTATAGGGCAGGGTGACCCCCAGCTGCCGTTGCCCGCCCCGTGGGGCTAGGGATTGCCAGAGATCTCGGAGAGGACCAGGGCGGGGAGAACTTTCAAAGGCCGGTTCTGCGACCCGGAGGGGAAGTGCCGGAGCTCCGCCCCGGCAGCAGACAAAACTCTCTGTCTGCCGTTAGCAGAGGGGCCACGCTGAGCATTCACGGCTCCGGGAGAGGCCCGGAGAGAATCCCAGAGGGCGGGGCGACCCCCTAGCTGCCGTTGCCCGCCCCGTGAGGCTAGGGATTGCCGGAGATCTCGGAGAGGACTGGGGCTGGAGAGAGTTCCAGAGACCCAGCTTAGTAGCCTAGGGGGAAACCCTACAGGCTCACAGCAGCCTTAGGGAAAGCCTCTGCACAGCACCAGTAGAAGGCACCCAGCCGCCAGCCACAAGGCTGGAAGACCCCAGGGCAAAAGCAGCATAGCTAGGTGTACTAATCACGGACTGTAGAAGATGCCAATAGCTCTCCTGCAACCCATAGAGGACAAGTGAGATTTGGTGGGTGCCGACAGCAACGGAGCGACAAATATAAGTGATCCCACCCCTGGCCGCTGGAAAAGCCCATAACACCGTTGCAGACCCCAAGGAGAGAGCACATCTAGGTGGGCTGCAACAGTAGGCACCTGCAGCCTGAAGCCCCCCTGTGACGGCCCCCACGGCAGAGGAGGGAATCCAAAGGGCCACTGTGGCTACGAAGAGGGGCCCAGGCCCAGTTAGCAACTACAGACAGGGTTCCTGGTTGGTGAAGTATAAACAGCTGCTCCCCCCACCGCAGCAGCTGAAACAAGTGAAAGGAGCAACTAAACTCTATCTCCATGCGGAGGCACAAATCAACAACATCAAGCAATATGAAAAAATACATTAAATCTCCAGAACAGAAAGAAAGTAACAAATACACAGAAAACAATCCCAAAGAAAATGAGATATATAACCTAAATGATGATGACTTCAAAACAGCCATCATTAAGATTCTCAATGAGTTAAGAGAGAACTCTGACCGACAACTCAACGAGTTCAGGAGCTATGTCACAAAAGAGTTTGATACGATAAAGAAGAACCAAACAGAAATATTGGAAATGAAGAACACAATAGAGGAGATTAAGAAAAATCTAGATGCTCTGAACAGTAGGGCCGATAATATGGAGGAAAGAATTAGCAATTTGGAAGATGGCAATATAGAATTGTTGCAGGCAGAGGAGGAGAGAGAAGCAAGACTTAAAAGAAATGAAGAAACTCTCCGAGAATTATCAGACACAATTAGGAGATGCAACGTAAGGATTATAGGTATACCAGAGGGAGAAGAGAAGGAGAAAGGGGCAGAAAACCTATTCAAAGAAATAATGGCTGAGAACTTCCCAAATCTGGTGAGGGAGATGGATCTTCAGGTGACAGAAGCCAATAGATCTCCAAACTTTATCAATGCAAGAAGACCAACTCCACGGCATATAGTAGTGAAGCTAGCAAAAGTCAACGACAAGGAGAAAATATTAAGGACAGCCAGGCAAAAGAAACTAACCTACAAAGGAACCCCCATCAGGCTATCAGCAGATTTCTCTGCAGAAACTTTACAGGCTAGAAGAGAGTGGAATGATATATTCAAAAATCTGAAGGACAAAAATCTACAGCCGAAAATTCTCTACCCAGCGAAAATATCCTTCAAATACGATGGAGAAATAAAAACTTTCCCAGATAAACAAAAATTAAGGGAGTTCATTGCCACAAAACCTCCTCTTCAGGAAATCCTCAGGAAAACCCTCATTCCTGAAAAATCCAAAAAAGGAAAGGGGCTACAAAACCAAGAGCAGAGGAGATAAGTAGAAGGACAACAACAGAAAGTAGCAGCTCTACATCAGAACAGATTAAACCATGGGACGAGAAAGAAAGGAAACTGAAGAAAACCAGAAAACAAGACACAAAATGGGAGTGGTAGGCCCCCACGTCTCAATAATCACTCTAAATGTAAATGGATTGAACTCCCCAATCAAAAGACACAGAGTGGCAGGATGGATCAAAGAACAAGATCCAACAATATGCTGCCTCCAGGAAACACACCTCAGCCCCAAAGACAAACACAGACTCAGAGTGAAGGGATGGAGAACAATACTCCAAGCTAATAATGAACAAAAGAAAGCAGGTGTCGCTATACTAATATCAGACAAGGTAGATTTCAAAGCAAAACAGATAAAGAAAGATAAAGAGGGACAGTATATAATGATAAAAGGGACTCTCCACCAAGAAGACATAACACTTATAAATATATACGCACCCAACACAGGAGCACCAAAATTTGTAAAGCAACTCTTAATAGAACTAAAAGAAGACATCAACAACAATACAATAATAGTAGGGGACCTCAACACACCATTAACACCAATGGACAGAACATCCAGACAGAAAATCAACAAGGAAATAATAGAATTAAATGAAAAATTAGACCAGATGGACTTAATAGATATATATAGAACACTTCATCCAAAAACAGCAGGTTACACGTTCTTCTCAAGTGCACATGGAACATTCTCAAGGATTGACCATATTTTGGGAACCAAAGCAAACATCAATAAATACAAGAGAGTTGAAATAATATCAAGCATCTTTTCTGATCATAACGCTATTAAACTAGAAATCAACTACAAGAAAAAAGCAGAGAAAGGTGCAAAAATGTGGAGACTAAACAACACGCTTCTCAACAAACAATGGATCATTGAAGAAATTAAAGAAGAAATCAAATATTATCTGGAGACAAATGAAAATGAGAACACGACATACCAAATCATTTGGGATGCAGCAAAAGCAGTCCTAAGAGGGAAATTCATTGCAATACAGGCTCACCTCACTAAACAAGAAAAAGCTCACGTAAGCAACCTCAAACAACACCTAACAGAACTAGAAAAAGAAGAACAAACAAAGCCCAGAGTCAGTAGAAGGAGGGAAATAATAAAAATAAGAGCAGAAATAAACGATATTGAAACAAAAAAGACAATAGAAAGGATCAATGAAACAAAGAGTTGGTTCTTCGAAAGAATTAACAAAATTGACAAACCCCTAGCCAGACTCACCAAGAAAAGAAGAGAGAAATCGCAAATTAATAAAATCAGGAATGACAGAGGAGAAATCACAACAGATACCAATGAAATACAAGAGATCATAAGAGAATACTATGAAAACTATATGCCAACAAATTGAACAACCTGGAAGAAATGGACAAATTCCTAGACTCCTACAATCTCCCCAAACTGAATCAGGAAGAAATGGAGAATCTGAATAGACCAATCACAAGTAAGGAAATAGAAACGGTAATCAAAAACCTCCCCAAAAACAAGAGTCCAGGACCAGACGGCTTCTCTGGAGAATTCTACCAAACATTCAAAGAAGACTTAATACCTATTCTCCTCAAACTGTTCCAGAAAATTGAGAAAGATGGAGAACTCCCTAACACATTCTATGAAGCCAACATCACTCTGATCCCCAAACCTGACAAGGACAACACAAAGAAGGAGAACTACAGGCCGATATCACTGATGAACATAGATGCAAAAATCCTCAACAAAATTTTGGCAAACCGATTACAGCAATACATCAAAAAGATTATACACCATGATCAAGTGGGATTTATACCAGGGACACAGGGATGGTTCAACATCCGCAAGTCAATCAACATGATACACTACATCAACAAAATGAAAAACAAAAACCACATGATCATCTCAATAGATGCAGAGAAAGCATTCGACAAGATCCAACACCCATTTATGATAAAAACCCTCAGTAAAATGGGTATAGAAGGAAAGTACCTCAACATAATAAAGGCCATATATGATAGACCCACAGCCAACATCATACTCAATGGACAAAAGCTGAAAGCCATCCCTCTGAGGACAGGAACAAGACAAGGGTGCCCACTTTCACCACTCCTATTCAACATAGTACTGGAGGTGCTGGCCAGAGCAATTCGGCAGGAAAAAGAAATATAAGGAATCCAAATAGGTAACGAAGAAGTAAAACTCTCGCTGTTTGCAGACGACATGATCCTATACATAGAAAACCCCAAAGAATCCACAGAAAAACTATTAGAAATAATCAACAACTACAGCAAAGTAGCAGGGTATAAAATTAACGTGCATAAATCAGTAGCATTTCTATACACTAACAATAAACTAACAGAAAAAGAACTCAAGAACTCTATCCCATTCACAATCGCAACGAAAAGAATAAAATACCTTGGGATAAACTTAACCAAGGAAGTGAAGGATCTATACAATGAAAACTACAAGACTTTCTTGAAAGAAATAGGCGATGACATAAAGAGATGGAAAAACATTCCTTGCACATGGATTGGAAGAATAAACATAGTTAAAATATCCATACTACCTAAAGCAATATACAGATTCAATGCTATCCCAATCAGAATCCCAAGAACATTCTTCACAGAAATTGAACAAACAATCCTAAAATTCATATGGGGGAACAAAAGACCGCGAATTGCTAAAGCAATCCTGAGCAAGAAAAACAAAGCCGGCGGAATCACAATCCCCGATTTCAAAACATACTACAAAGCTACAGTGATCAAAACAGCATGGTACTGGTACAAAAACAGGTCCACAGATCAATGGAACAGAATTGAAAGCCCAGAGATAAAACCACACATCTATGGACAGCTAATCTTCGACAAAGGAGCAGAGGGCCTACAATGGAGAAAAGAAAGTCTCTTCAACAAATGGTGCTGGGAAAACTGGACAGCCACATGCAAAAGATTGAAAATTGACCATTCTTTTTCACCACACACCAAAATAAACTCAAAATGGATCAAAGACCTAAAGATTAGGCCTGAGACAATAAGTCTTTTGGAAGAGAATATAGGCAGTACACTCTTTGACATCAGTTTCAAAAGAATCTTTTCGGACACTGTAACTCCTCAGTTGAGGGAAACAATAGAAAGAATAAACAAATGGGACTTCATCAGACTAAAGAGCTTCTTCAAGGCAAGGGAAAACAGAATTGAAACAAAAAAACAGCTCACTAATTGGGAAAAAATATTTACAAGCCACTTATCCGACAAAGGGTTAATCTCCATAATATACAAAGAACTCACACTGCGTAACAACAAAAAAACAAACAACCTGATCAAAAAATGGGCAGAGGACATGAACAGACATTTCTCAAAAGAAGATATGAATATGGCCAATAGACACATGAAAAGATGTTCATCATAGCTAATCATCAGGGAAATGCAAATCAAAACTACACTAAGATATCACCTTACCCCCGTTAGATTGGCAAAAACATCCAAAACCAAGAACGACAAATGTTGGAGAGGTTGTGGAGAAAGAGGAACCCTCATACACTGTTGGTGGGAATGCAAACTGGTACAGCCACTATGGAAAACAGTATGGAGATTTCTCAAAAAGTTAAAAATAGAAATACCCTATGACCCAGCCATCCCATTACTGGGTATCTATCCTAAGAACCTGATATCAGATATCTCAAGAGTCCGTTGCACCCCTATGTTCATCGCAGCATTATTTACAATAGCCAAGACGTGGAACCAGCCTACATGCCCAGAAACTGATGATTGGATAAAGAAGATGTGGTATATATACACAATGGAATACTACTCAGCCAAAAAAAAAGACGAAATTGGCCCATTCACAACAACGTGGATGGACCTCGAGGGCATTATGTTAAGCGAAATAAGTCAGTCAGAGAAAGACGAACTCTATATGACTCCACTCATAGGTGGAAATTAGTATATTGAGAAGGAGATCTGATCGGTGGTTACCAGGGAAAAGGGGGGGTGGCGGGAGGGTACGGAGGGGGAAGTGGTGTACCCACAATATGACTAACAAAAATGTACAACTGAAATCTCACAAGGTTGTAATCTATCATAACATTAATAAAAAAAATAAATAAATATAAAAAAAAATAAAATAAAATAAAAAAAATAAAAAAAAAAAAACTGAGCAGTGATACATCCATAGGGTCTTTAAAAAACCTCTGACATAGATTGCTGGGAATCTGGAAAGCCATAAGCCTGTGCAGGGCTATGCCATATCCAATAAAGACCTGAAAAAGCTATAATCTCTCACCTCTTGCTGACCTTGAGGAAGCTGGCAGAAAGTGAAGGCTAAAACAGAGCTATAAACTCCTGTTGGAGCATGGAAAATGTACACCAACACACACGTACACACACACACACACACACACACACACACACACACACACACATACACATGCATAGCCCCTTAGCAAAGCTGGAAGACTTATTAGTTCAAGGCATTTAAGAAAATATCTGTTGGGACTGGCCAGGTGGCCCAGTGGTTAAGTTCACAGGTTCTGCTTCGGCAGCCCAGGGTTCGCTGGTTGAGATCCCGGGTGAGGACCTATGCCCTGCTTGTCAAGCCGTGCTGTGGCAGGCGTCCCACATATAAAGTAGAAGAAGATGGGCATCCATGTTAGCTCAGGGCCAGTCTCCCTCACCAAAAAGAGAAGGATGGGTGACAGATTTTAGCTCAGGGCTAATCTTCCTAAAAAAAAAAAAGAAAATTTCTGTCCAGTCATTAGGTGAACATTAAGCTAAGTGGCTGGGTATGACAAAGAATGCATACTTTACAGAATCAGACCATAAAAGTCACCAAATAAACCAACACTAACACGGACAAAAGAAAACTAAACAGCAGCAGCAACAAATACTAGCAGAGATCTGTGTTGCAGAGTTGCCACAATATATTATTTAATATGTCCAGTTTTCTACAAAAATTATGAAACACACAATGAATCAGTAAAGTATGGTCCATATGCAGAAAAAGAATAGATACTGTCTCTAAGGAAGCTCAGCCCTTGGACTTACTGGAAAAAGGTTTTGTCAGCCATTTTAAATATGTTCAAAAACTAAAGAAAACCATGTCTAAAGAATTGAAGTATGAGAATGATATCTCACCAAATAGAAAATATTATTATAGAAATCTAAATTATGTATATAAAAAAACCAAATAGAAATCCTAGAGTTAAAAATACAATAACCAATATAAAAATTTCAGTAAAGGGGCTCCACAGCAGATTTAAACTAGCAGGAGAATCAGGCATCATGTGGTTATTCCATCTGAGGAACATGATGAAAAAAGAATGAAGAATGAAAAAAAATGAACAGAGATGCAGAGACCTGTAGAACACCATCCAGCATACCAACTATTCATAATAATAGTTCCAGAACAAAAGGAGGGAGAGAAAGGGTCAGAAAGAATATGTGAAAAAATGATATCCAAAAACTTCCAAAATTTAATGAAAAACTATAATTCATACATCCAAGAACCTCAACAAATTCCATGTAGGATAAACTGAAAGAGATCCACACCTGGCCACATGATAGTCAAACTATTGAAAGTCAAACATAAAGAGCAAATCTTGAAAGCAGCAAGAGAAAAGTAACTCATTACATATGATGTACTGAAAACAAAAGAGTATTGACCAAGAATTCTATATCCAGCAAAACTATCCTTCAAAAAATGGAAAAAGTAAGATATTCTTGGATAAACAGAACCAGATCATTTGTCAATAGCACACCTACCCTATAAGAAATACTAAATGAAGTCCTACAGGCTGAAATGAAAGTACACAAGGGGTAACTCGAATCCACAAATAGAAAAAATAAACACAAGTAAAACTAACTGCATAGGTAAGTATAATAGAAATCTACATGTATTTTTTTGTCTATAACTTTTTTCTTCTCCTTACTGACTTATGAGTTGCTGCTAAGGAGTACTTAGATGGAAATTTATACCTGTTAACTAATATATTAATAAAAAAGAAAGATTTCAAATCAATAATCTAACTTTCCACCTAAACAAATTGGAAAAATAAGAGCAAACAAAACCCAAATCAAGCTGAAGGAAGGAAGTAATAAAGATTAGAGTGAAAATAAACAAAATAGAGAAGAAAAAAACCAATAAAACCGTTTGTCATTTAGAAATATCAACAAAATTGAAAAACCTTTAGACTATCTAAGAAAAAAAAAGAACATTCAAGTTACTAATATCAGTAATGAAACAGAGTACATTGCTATTGACCTTACAGATATAAAATGGATTATGAAGGGAATTATAGGGGGGAATACTATGAACAATTATATGCTAAAAATTAGATAACCTAGTTAAACAATATCAATGCAAGTGATGATGACAAGCTAGCAGAATTCTCATTCCTTGCTAGTGGGAATGTGAAATGATATAGCCACTCTGGAAAATAATTTGACAGTTTCTTACAAAGTTAGATATATACTTACCATATAACTCAGCAATCCTACCCTAGATAAATGAAAACTTGTGTTCACATAAAAACCAGTACACCTATGTTTATAGTAGCTGTTGTCACACTTGCCAAACACTGGGCATAACCCAAATGCACTTCATTGAGTGAATGGATAAACAAACTCTGGTACTTTCATATAATGAAATACTAATCAGCAATAGAGAAGAATGAACTGGTAATACATACAACTTGGGTGAAACTTAAAGGCCTAATGCTGAATAAAAGAAGCCCTTGTCACATTATTGCCCCATTGTTGAAAAGACAAAGCTATAGAAATGGACAAGAAATCACTGGTTGCCAGGAATTATGAGGAGGAAGGGTGGGTATAAAAGGATAGCATAGGGAGTTTTTGGAATGATAGAACTTTTCTGTATCCTGATTATGGCAGGAGTTACATGAATCAATACCTGAACATTAAAATTCATAGAACCATATGCCAAAAGGAAAAAGTCAATTTCACTCTGTTAATTTTAAAATAAAATATAGTTCAATAGTATTATAGGATTATATTGGTGAGAGAAAGCATAAACCAGTCAATCAGGAAGCATGGAGATGGGGAAAAAAAGCTTTTGTTACTTAAACTATATTATAGGAAATGAAAATACAGAAATTTGATGAATGGTGTCATTGAGAATAGAGAAACTAGATGATTGAGGCCCCAGATTGGCTTTATAACTTGAATTATCCAGGTTTTCTCTCATATAAAATGTAAGGAGAAATTGCTAAACAACTACTTTGATTATTGCATTATTGATATAACCAAAATCAGACTCAATCGTGTTCAATTAACCATATACATATAAAATCTAGATTATATAAATGTAGTTTTTCTAGGTGTAAATACTCAGAATGCAGGGGCTTCTGTATTTTATATTTTTCACAATCGTGTGAGCATAGGTATCTTTCTTGAAGCCATAACACATTCAAATGTTGAAAACCTTTTTGGATATAGTGGAAAGATCTGGTTTTAGTTATAAAGAACTTAACAGATGCGCCTGTAAATGTTTTCACTTAGTAGACTGAAACCATGTTTTGTAATATATACATTTGGATATCATAGTCAGCAAGGAGAATGCTAAATTAATGACAGATGCACTATTTGGAGAAGTACCAGGTGTACAGTAATTTTTAAAACCATTTATTATAAACATAGTTTCAAATGTTCATATCGACATTAATATAAATCTAGAGGTATTATTCTCTAAGAGATTATAGGAGTTGAAGTGAAATAGAACACCATTATTTAACCAATGGTTATGTGGCAAGTGAAGTAGAGTAATAAATTCTCACTTTAACATTGACTCTTTCAGATATATTTGAATCTGTTTTATCACACACACATCATCCAGAATATTGCATAAGTGTGTAAAAAGCATATGGGTTAAGATAATCCTTTTTCGTTTGTTTATTTTTCCCCATTGTACCCAGAGATTAGTATAGGGCATATGTAAGATAAAACAAGGAATGACTTTTTGGCCTCAAATCTATAATCTTCAAATTTCTTTTTAGATTATCATTAGAAATTTGCTTTGTAACACTGAGTGGAGGCATTTGATGTGTCACCATTTTCATGGTTCTGAACTCTTTTCTCTCTCAGTGGGAATAATGGCATGAATAGTTTGACTGTGGAGATGTGAAATCAGAGTCAACACTTGTCAAGGTTTTTTCAACAAAATTAAATGTTTAAATGTTGCTAACTTAAAATGGGTCAGAGTAATATTTTTTGTATTTTGTTCATTTCATAGTTTAAATTTAGATCATTTGCGATACTTTTACAATTGGCTCATTTCTGAGTCATTAAACCCCATCATCAAATAATACTTATTAAACTTCTGGGTGCTCATAGATCCAGAATGACTGCTATACAATAGCAGTTAAGGAAATAGCATACACTCTCTCTTTTTAAAAAAATACATAGCTCTTCAGCCAAACAAACACCTTTATGTGTCTAATGAACACAAATATAGCATTTCTTCATTACTCCTGTCTGTTTGACTCACTTCTCTCTGCGATTTCTAATTCTAAAACTCTATACGAAAATTTAAACGTACTTTCGAATCATTAGCAGACACATTAAGAAATATATTGCACATTAAACTTTTATGATATACTTTAGATCAACTGCTTTCAGATTTATTTCAATGTGAGGAAGATGTGGAAATTAAAGATAAAAGTTGTATTATTTCGATAAAGGAAATCTAGGGGTAAGTTGTGGAAAGGAACTGATCTTTGAAAGGAGAGAGAGTAAGATAGAAACAACAAGGCAAAATAAGGAGGATATAAAATAGCCAGAGAGATTATGTGGTCATGTGTTAACTGCAGTCAGAATGACATATTTGACCCAGTTCTTAGTTAAAAGTTTGATTAACAAAATAGTGTATTATTCTAGTCAATGCTTTTGTTGTTGTTATTGTTGTAAAATCTATTTTCTTTAAAGGCTGTGTAATGGCTCTTTTGTTACTCATTAGTGAGGTCACCAGATGGTACACAGAAAAGGAAATTTGGTGACACTAACTGTTCATTTTTGGCTGTGAACTATGGAAGAGAAGATTGAAACTAATATCTAAATGTGGCTATCCTACATCTTATATCTAGCCATATTTATTCTGTCCTCTGTTAAGAGCAAACAAAAGTTAAATATATATTTTTCTAATGAATTCAGCAACTAAAAGTTAACAATTTGCAGATCCTTCCTTAGTTTCTTATTTAGAGAAAGGTTGAGGCAATTTCTCAAATTGATTATTCGAATATTTGTTATATTCGTAATAAAATAAATTTATAATGAACTGTTATTCTTCAATTATGAAGACAAAGTTAACTTTACCTATTAGTGGGATCTTATGTTTACTCATTTATTTATCTGTTTGTTTCCAAATGCTTTCAAAAGATTTTCTCCAAAATAAGTTTTTATTTTTTTGATATGAACTGAAAGCAAATCAAAGCTGTCTGTCAAATCTTCATCCTGAAAGAGTAAGAGAGGAGGAAAAGATGACCTTAGGGTGACAAATTTATGGTTTCATTAACTGGGAACTACTTGGCAACTTTGTGTCCCAGTTTTACTCTATGTAAACATTCTTTGACATTGCAGATGGCTGTTAAACTTGAATTATAGGTAAGCATAGCTCATTGTCTGAAATGATTTTTTCTAGGTAAACAGGATTATAAAAAAACCAAACCTATTTTACGAGCAACCAAATTAAAAGCAGAAGCAAGGAAAACAGCAATAGGCATAAAGGTACTTGTATTTGATAACTTTAAAATTTGATATATGCATGCCATTTCGTTTTCTCAAGCTGGATTACATAAATGTTGAGTTCTAAATGTTTTATGACATTTCAAAATCTAAGTCGAATACCCGTATTAAAGGTTTTTATGAAGAGTTTACTTAATGGGAAACATCTTTTCTATCCTGAGATTTTACTGGGTCTTAAAATAAAACACAATGTCACTTAAGATAACCAGTTATACTTAAAATTGCAATTTATTTTTTCTCTAGCTACTGTATATATTGTTCAAACATTTCAGTGGTTTATGTGGCCTGAATCAAAAACTTGTTTCATTTTCAATAACTTTCATTTTATGGTTGTTTAAATTTTAGTTATAATTATATATGCTGAGATTATTAATATGTATAATTTTACTCTTTGTGTTATTGTTGTCAGTACTCTGTATGGTGAAATTCTAATGATGTCCTCAAACTTGTTCTTTTAGAAAATCAGTGTTTTAACTGTGTAAGAGGAATAAATGTAACTGAGAATGATGTTAGCAGATATTAATCCAATGTGCTAGCACAATGAAGTTCAACAGAATTACTTTTGCATTATTACCCATGTCCATTCTTTGCCAAGTATTGAGTCAAATTAAACTATAAATAGAAAAATTAATTTGGCAGCTCTACTGTCAAGTGTGCAAAATCAAAGTGACTAGAACATATATTTTATTTAAATATTAAAATGTTAAAAAGAGATTTTGGGCTTTATCTGGCAGATAAAAAATCAATTTTTCTAACTTATAGCTTATAGCAAATGCCAAGGTATTACTACCAAGCTGTAACAGCTGTTGAACTGCCAGATGATATAATTGGTTGTCTTCCAGAATTTGCTGTTATGATCACAAAACACTGCCTTCTTTTTACTCCTGATTGCTGATTTTGATCAAACATTGCCATGTGATACGTTATGTTTTCATAACACAATCTACTCAGTTAGTGCTCTGTGTCAGTTTTTAATGAAAAAGGTAAATTGCCTTTATGTTTAAAAGAGAGTTGATTAATCTTTTGAACTTTTCTTCTATCTGCATATGAAATTTTATTTAAAATTATATCCATGACTTGACCTTTCTAAAAGCAGTGCTCAGTTTTTTATTTTATAATTAGTTACCTGATGATTGTCTCTTGTAGTGAAAGCATTGTTTGTCATTTTCCACTGAGGCAAAATAACGCTTACTTTTATCTTTCACAATGCAGTATTTTTGTCTTTGGAGTTTTTTAATAAAAATATTGGGATAGCAAACTCCACTGGTGGCACAATGTAATGAGCAGTAATAAATTAGAATTTGAGAAACAGTGCAGCCATTCATTTATAAATATAAACCACTTTCTTATACACATCCTCTGTTTTATTTGCTCTTCTAACTTTTATTGTTTTAATTTGAGGAAATAGCTATGTTCCTGGTATAAATTTACCTTATGGTGCAATTATCTTTTTAAAAACAATGTAGAAGTTTTTTGTCTTTTTTATAGGAAAATAATTTGTCTTAGATTTCATTTGTGATTTAAAGTATTTACAGGATAGTTTCTAACTGACATCAGAACATAGCTCCTTTCTAAGCTAGCATATCATTTTGACTTGTAAACTTGTAGAAAACAAAAACCTTACCTTTAACCATTGTTTACTTTGCTTGAAAATGTATGTGAAGATCCCATTAAAATGATATGAAACTTTTTAGAATGAGAACCATGGATGTGTTTTACATTTCAAATCTGACATACTAATTAGTTTGCCTTGTCACACTTTGAGTGCCTTGTCATTTTAGCGTAGGACTTTAAATAGCAAAGTTTCGTACAGCAGTTGCCATTTAATGCTGTTTAATTTCCCCAGTGAGTGATTTTATCCATATCGATAATGTCAGAGAAGCACCTAAGGAGTAATCAACATCAAACATGTTTGATTCTTATCTAGTTGGTGCAGAATGACCATGATACTGTAACATTTTGTTTCTTTACTACTTATTCTTTAGAATGAACCAGTTAGGTTCTTCAAATCATTTAAATCTACAGAAAATATGAATAACTTCATGAAACAGAAAAATAACAGTAATCACAATACTGAACGCAAAATAAAGAGGCCTAGGACCACATCCCTCTTGCCTCTGGCTCTAACCCTGGCGGAGCTGAGTCTGAGCTGGCACACTTGTAAAATGGACATGACGCCATTTACCTCACAGTGTTGTCAGGAGAGTTAAATCATACAATGAAAACACTTATGAACCTAGCACATAGAAGTCATTTATGAATTGTTAGCTGACTGAGAAAATATTTCTTTGAATTAGAATTCTCTATTACTGGTTTATATAAATAAGACTTCCCTTGGATGTTTGTCTTTGGCCTAAAGAGCACCTGCTTCAACTAAGTCTGCATCGTGTGACTCTATCACAAATTACCAAATGTTCTCAGTTTTGCTGTGGAGAGAATATTATGGATAGTACTAGTGTGAAGTTTTCAGAGCATTACATGATTTTAATATACTTTGTATATAGATTATATAAATCTTAATCCTTCATTATTTATTTAGAAGTTGCTATAAGTATTACAATGTTGTAGAACTTGTGGAAAGAAAGATGAATAAGATATGATCTTCTTGGAGAAATTTATACAAGAAATCACTTCCAGATTTCATTACCATATAAAACCAACAAGAGTGATTGAGAAATGGTGGACTGGAGGTATAAAGAGTTATGCTATAGAGTTTTTACTCCCAGAAGCTTCTATAGCTTTTTTGTAAATGTATGTTTAGTAATAGAAAATGTTTTGAGGGAATAGTAATGATTCAGAATAAGATGTGAATGTGAGTGTGTCAAAAATCTAGAATTAATTTCTATTGAGAAGCTATTTTTATTTCCTGTGTCTTACCAATGTAAACAAAATGTCATAATTTATGACCTAGTAATGAAATGAGTGCCATCTGAAAAATATTTGCACAGCTAATTTTGCTATTTGGTTGCTGTTCAATTAGAAGTTTGTTTTTCAAGAATTACAACATCACTAACAAATTTTTGCAATGCAATGCCCATGTTTTCTAGCATTTAGAAGGAGCTTATGTTTCCTAGTATTTAGAAGGAAAATGGTAATCTATATTTGTTAGTTAATTAGTTTATTTAAAAGGTTTAATTGAAAGGTATAATCATAATAAAAGAAAAAGGATAAAAAATTTAATTTGTCTGTTACATAAATAAAATAGTCGAGTGTTAACCAGATCCTGTTAACACACCCTTGGGATGAGCCAGCTGGAAACGTTACTTTCCTTTTTTTTGTTGTTATTTCTGATCTAAAACTAAAAATAGCCAGCGAGTGGGGGGAGTCATAAATGCCTACCGTTCTCTAACTTATGTTAGTGTCACCAGCCCCCTGAAAGCAGTATTTTCAAATTTTACCACTCTTTTAATCCTCCCAATGTGCAGTCCCCACAATGCACATCTCCTCAATGGAATAGGGACATTTTGAAAAAAAAGATATACCATACCACCCTATCCAATACTTCTTAAGCCCCACCCCCTGCACCATATATTGAATAGACTTAATTGAATTAATGGATCCTCTGAAGCTCTATTCTATGAATGTTCTCTGCTCCCTGCCCTTAAAATCCTTTTTCATGCCTCTGGGTATTTTGAAAATATACAGTGAAGATGATACAGAGATGTTTGAGAAGACAAGAAGAAGTTGAAAAGCAACAATTAGAGGTGATTATCAACGAGATGAGAATCATGGCCACAAATCAAGAGTAAAAACTTTATTCTTGCATTAAGCTGGTTAATGATGACTGCTGTTGAGCAGTTTTGTTGTCCACTATACAGAACAGATGGAGTTTGCAGTTGTGTGTCACTTGTTTATTACATCCTCTTAAAATTAGTAGCTGTAACCAGGTGGGTCTGGGAACACAGCTGTAGATATAGAAAATAAACCTGTTGGATGCTGCCATGCCCTTTTCAGATGCCAAAATGTTCCAACTTTGATATATTAGATTGAAAAACTCAAATCTTACAAAAGTAGTTGACACTGAGTCTTTCAATCCAATGGTTTTATTAGTGTTTATTTTCATAGTTTGGAAATCTAAATAAATGTAATTATGAAGATAAAAATCTATATAAAGTGTCCATTTGTAATTTCAACATTCAGGTAAAAATTCTATGTTGATTATAAACCAAACTCATTTTAATGTTTTTAAAGTTTATTAGGTAACATGTTAAATTATTGATTTTACATTCTTATGACATGTAAAATGCATTAATGTAAATGAAAATAAATTGCTTCTCCATAAAATAATACCAGGAAGGGGTGTGATACAGGAGTGAAAATTAGAAGGGAATATTAGGCCCTTTAGAATCCTGAACTGGCACTATATTCTCTTTTTTCTGCTTAGCCAAATGATATGTTAGTATTGAGAAAGTTCCTTCATGGTATGTATATATGTAGAAAGTTTATAGACTTGTTGACAGATAATATGTTCTTTGCCATTATATATGTTGTAAGTTTTTGGTTATTTCAACATAATTGACTAATCAAATCTACATCAAGTCATCAAATGTGATATCCAGGACCATCTTTCACAATCGTGATAAATTATACTGTATCATGCTTCATGAGCTAAGAGTACTCAGTTTTGTTCTGCCACATTATAAACTATAGAATTTAGAATTAAAAGCTTAGAAGATTAGAGTTTCAACAAAATAATATTTAATAAAGATGTGTACAGAGACATAATGTAGAAACTGGTTATAATAGTTTTTTCCCATTAAAAAGGAATGATAATTTTTAAAAAAATCTGTATCCAAATGCTATAACTAATAATAAATTTATTGAAGCAAGAAATAAAGTTAAACATACCAAAGAGAGAACAGATATACTGTGTAGGGACAAGCTACATTGCTTGCACCCAACATTTTGATATCCAAACTATGAAAATATATTAAAATTATAAATGTTAATTTCTTTTTTTCTTTTTTTTGAGGAAGATTAGCCTTGAGCTAACATCTGCTGCCAATCCTCTGCTTTTTGCTGAGGAAGGCTGGTCCTGAGCTAACAACCGTGCCCATCTTCCTCTACTTTATATGTGGGACGCCTACCACAGCGTGGCTTGCCAAGTGGTGCCATGTCCGCACCCAGGATCAGAACCAGTGAATCCCGGGCCGCCAAAGCAGAAATGTGAACTTAACTGCTGCGCCACCGGGCAGGCCCCTATAAATGTTAATTTTACTATTAGAAAAATATAAACAAATTAAATAAAAATAATAATAGAAATGACTCACCCACTGATGTATTTGCCATTGTAATGAGTATTGTCAAGTACAAAATAAATTTCTTTTCTTAATGGCAAAAAGTGTTAAACACAGACTGTGATTATTAGTTTCAAATTATTCATTCTAGACCATGGAATTATATGGCTATTTTATCTGATGAAACTGGTAACATTAACCAATCTCATTTCATCAATTTCAAATCTACTTTTTTTTTCTTCCTCAGGAAGTTGGCCTTGTACTTGCAGCAATATTGGCCCTCCTACTGGCTTTCTATGCTTGCTTTTATCTCAGACTGTCAACAGATGTTGACCCTGATCTGGAACCAGACGAAGATTAGCTGAGCAGCAGTCAATTCATGAAAAGGAAGATAATTTTATAAAAGCACCTCATGGGACCGATACTTTCTGAAGTACTGAAACAGCAACATCTTGACTTCTTTCTACTGATAGTTTTGGTTTGCAGAAATATCTTTTTAAATAGTTGCATAGGGTATCAGGAAAAGAACCTTACCTAGCAATGTAGTATAATGTATGCTACCAGATACTTTTAAAATCTTTATACTTTGACAGGCAAGCTATTCATGGTGCATTTAGATAACGTGGAAAACAGATCCTAAATTCTTCGGATGCCTTTGGCCATTTATGTGTATAACACCATCACATGCAAATTACTAAATCTATTTTTGCTCCATATACATCATAAATAAAAGTATATATCCTCATTTACAGAAACATTCTCAAATCACATTCAGAGCCTAAGAAAGAATGAAAAGTCATGGGAAATTTTTCATTTTACTAAGAAGCCCTGCTTTCTTTCCAGACGTATTTTATATCACGAGAGAGACTATCTGCACATGCAGCTACAGTACTCTTTTTCCTTCGTTGCCAACTGTTCGGTGCACATGTGCTCCATCAGAAATGGCACCTGGATGACAGAAGCTCAAAGAGTCACATATGTCTCTAAAATAGAGTTCCTTTCCTCTTGGGCTGTCTGAACTGGCGTAAATAGAAAGTTCAGTTGATCTTGATTTTAATTAACTTATTACTCTATTACTGTAAACTTGGAATTCTATTTTAATTATGTTGTTCTGGCTTCTTGCAGTATCAGTTTGCCCCTCTTGTTAGGGAGACATGTAACAGTCTGTCGTTTAATTGTGCAGTCTTTCTCACACAACAGTCGTAGCAGAAGTCCTACCTACTCACAATCATTTTTCTTGTCTCTTAAATCTGAACAATACAAAGTAGTTTTACAAAATTACAGTTTGTCTCTTGTGAGTTAATGAATTAGAACTTTTACATGAAAAATAAATAATAGAAGAAAATATGTCTCATATTACATATGTAGTTCTCTGTTTATATAATTTTTCAAGATCTTTTCTATTTTGGGGGTATAACAACCAATATATTCAATATTTTTACTGGTAGTGGAATTTTCTTATATTTTTAGAACACATGAATACATAAAGCTTAGAAAATGGAAAAATATGTGTCCACAGCAGAGTTGTTAGCTCTGCTACCTTATATAAAGATGTGTAGAAAATGAATAATTTGAAACATGCACAAAGTGTTTTATGGTATATACATTGTATTTATGGAGAGTAAATAAAATGTTAAGATTGATTCCATACTCACCAAGAGAAGAAGCTTTGATAAATACCTTAGGTATTCTTTGAGACTTTTCAAATAGTTGAATATGACTGTGTGGCATTATGTTCTGTAGAATTTTTTCAAGTAGCATAATTTATTTCATCAGTGTGAAAACAGCCATAAGTTCCAGTATCCTCACAGATCATTTATGCCAAACATCTAAGGGCAAAATTTAGCCAGTGTTATTTACTGAATTCTATCCCTTGAAATCACAAACTCAAGAGACAGACCAAGAGTTCTTACTTACTTACCACAGCAGACCAATCCAAGTGGCATTTTTAGGAAAGGTTGCAGCATTTAATGCCATGTGGTATGTCTGTTCGTGAAGTGGGTGGCAAGGGAATATCCAAGCTGGCATTTTGGATATGATGGGCCTTTTCCTTTCCTGAGTGACATGCCACATGTCAAGAAATACTGCTTTCCCCTACTCCTATCACATTTACGTGAACAATTTTCATTTAGTTATTTCCCCTCCCATATGGTGTTAAAAACAGATTAAATAAAGATTATTTCTAATTTCAGTGATAATTTAAATGAGAGGGTATGTAATAATTGTTTATTAGATATGTGTCCAAGTGAGATATAACAGAATTTACAGCATTTAAAATAGATGATTATACCCTTGGAAATGTTTGAAAATTCATTACTCTGAAAAATACTTTACTGTCTTGTTCTACTCTAGAGGTGTTCTTTTGGAGAAAAAAGTGTTGTTTCTGATAGTAATAAATATTAGGCTGAACATAGTATAATTATAGGCAAGTTTCATTACCTAGTTTTCTTGATACCCTGAGTCTATGGCTAGTCCATTTGTATGACTGATTGACTTATGATGGCTCCAGAGAACCACAAGTCCCAAAGGCTAAACTCGGATTTTAATAGATAGCCGGTAAAGTGAGACAACATATATTTACACAACACTATTTTTGTGAAATGCAAAATTTTCAAACTCACATTAACTGGGAAGCAGCCAATCCTCTATTGAGAAATCCCAGATTGAAGTCTGGTTTGAATCTTTGAAGACAGAGAGGTGATATCTGGCCTGTAGTTTGAAGGGACCATACTTTTGAACAGTGGGTGGTATTTGGCATAAATCTGAGACTCGTACCAGACGCAAATTTTAGGTGTGAGTTTTTCCCCTCCAATAATTCGCTGCTTAGAATAATCCAGAAGACAAAAACAGAAAAATTGTGACGACTTTTCAGAATGTTAGAATCTATTTGTTAACATACTGTGCAGAATAAATTTCAAGTAACGCAGACTTAACGTATAGCCTATGGAATACCGTGAATGAAGCTTGAAGGGTTGCTGGTCCTTATTTTGCATGCAAAATAAAGAGTATATAAATTCAATTGAGAAGAGATGTTGTAAAAATATAACCTCATCTAGAATTTCTTTTAAAACAGATGAACAAAATGCCTATTGTAATACAAGTATAGGGTTTATTGTTGTTGTAAAGTAGCAAAAAACTTGAAGATTTTCTATCTTTTCTATTTTTCATAAAGATGGAAGAAATACTCCCACCCCAATCAATGATTGTAAGATCTTGAGAATATGTTCTTTTTTATTTCTGAAATGCCAATAATGTAGTGATCTGCACATATTTAATAAATGCATGTTAAAATTTAAGTCAATCTCTTTTAGTCCTCTGAGAGCCTGGCACAGTTTTTGCATGGGGTAGATGATCAAAAATTGTTTGCATTTAACAAATAAAACTTAAAAATCACAATATTGATCAACTCTTAGCATTATGGTCATTGGTTGTATTGAGACATATATGTTTCATCCTGGTTCTCTTTAAGATCAAAACAACCAGCATTAAATTTGCTGTAGAACAGAAACCTTGCTCTTTTCTAGGAAATCAAATATTCTCTTTTTATCTTAGTATTGTTAAAAACCATACTCAATGTTTTTAAATTTAACTTCATATACATCTTCACTCCAAATGAAAATAAAACTGAATTTTCATTATAATGTTTGTATTTACGTGAATAGTAAAGCTCTATCTTTTCCAGATTCTAAAATTATATAATCAATGATAATTCAGTAGAGCAAATTATGCTCTATATAAGCGTCAGAACTAAACTTGGAGAAATTAAACTTAAACTTTAAATTTTAATGTATTTCATCCACAAAGTTGTTGAGCCTTACATATTAATGTATTTCATCCATATAATAAGGTTGTTGAGCCAGAGACTACATAAAAAAAGTTTTTATTTTCTCCCTACCAACAATTAGATTTCTTTACACTTACCTGAAGCTTCTCTGGGGAGATTCCTACCACTTCTCCTTTAGCAGCACTGCCTTCTTTTTTTGGAATTTCTCCAGTGCAGCCTGTATAGAATGATGTTTGCTAGATTTTGTTCCATTGACATCATACCTAGAATCAGTGCAACCCATAGTAAAAAACTGTAGCAGATTAATTCAGTACGTACAGAAGCATTCTTCCTATTCTGTACAGGTTTTAGATATACAGGTTAGTACAGGGGGAACTAGAGGAGCATTAAAGAACTATACTGTGTGGAAATATCCACAGTGGGTCAGTACATTCATTTAAAACAATTAATTGCTGCCATATTCAGCATTGTGTCTTCTTGTGTTAAACGATTTTTCTTTTTTATCCCTAGCAACAGACATGAGATCCTTATTTCAAGAAAAATAAGATACTTTACATGCCAGAAGATTTTTTGATGACAGTACCCCCTCCTATTTTTTCATTTTTTAAAACACCAACCAAATTGGTGGGGAGGCAGCCAAAATTTGAGGTACCAATGCCTCTCGAACAGATGTCGCACCATTATTTTTTAGCTCGTTTAGATGAATAAACATGTTAAACTGTGAAGTATTACATTTTAGATTTTTTCATTAAAAAAAGAGACAATCTGTTTACTGTCCTAATTGAGACAACAATCCTTGTGGTTGCCAGTTTTGGCAGTCATAACAATGAACTATAAATATTTGGACCAACCAAGTAAATGGTGACTATAAAGGCTATAGCATGTGTAATGTTCTGTTTTCACGGGCACCCATCTTAGTATGGCATTTTTTTCTGACTTCTTCAAATACAATTGTTTGTGTAAATCTGAAGTTTCATGGTAAGCCTAAAAGATATTGATTTCAATATCTAATTTCGCTCTAGTTTATCATCCTTTTTAGTGTTCAACTATCCATCTGCTTGTAACAAATTGCTTCTGCACTTGCTCTATTGAATGTGACAAGGCAGGTCTTCATTGGAGCCTTCTCTGTACATCCTAGGATAAAACTAAATTCAGAGGTTGTTTTTTTTTCTGTTTTCATATTTATACAGTGAGATTTAGAGACATTTTAAAAGTCCATCAAATTGCAGGAGTTTTTTAAAAGAAGGTTTTATAAATAAACAATGGCCAGATATAGCTCTTGCTATATTGGCCATGAGAAAGAGGTCATAGTCTTAGCCTCTATGAGGATGCGTTACATAAAACAACAGTGTGGGAGAACTTGGTAGACCAAAGAGAAATAATCCAGACATAAAAAATTATTTATTACACTAGTTCCTAAACATTTGTGATCCAGATAGTGAGTGTCCTTCTAGGCATCTCATTTGAGTGCTGTTCCTCCCTACTCTTCACCCTCTCCCTGTCTGCTCTAACTCCAAATTCTAGGCCATCTCTAACGTTCCCTCTCACTTTGTGTGAACCTCACTTGTACTTTAAGTCATTTAACTTAAATATGTACTTACTACATTAACTGTCTCTACTCTTTCATTCTTTTAGAATCATCATTGATCCTCACCTATTTTTTTCCACTGTCTCTTACTTCTTACCTGCTTTTCTTTTTTACCTAATCACTTACCACATGCATTACGCAAAACTAGAGAGAGTAGTATAATGAACCTCAATCTGCTCATCATCTGGTTTCAACAATTACCAGTATTTTGCCACTCAGATATTTCTCCCATTTTTTGTAACTTGAGTTATTTTGTGTGTGTGTGTGTGTGTGTGTGTGTGTGTGTATGTGTGTGTGAGGAAGATTGGCCTTGAGCTAACATCTATTGCCAGTCTTCCTCTTTTTTTTTTCCTCTTTGAGGAGGATTGTTGCTGAGCTAACATCTGTGCTAATCTTCCTCTGCTTTATGTGGGATACCTCCACGGTGTGGTTTGACAAGTACTAGGTCCACGCCTGGGATCCAAACCCCCAAACCTTGGGCCGCTGAAGTAGAGTACACAAACAACCACTACACCACTGGGCTGGCCCCTAACTTGAGGTATTTTAAAGCAAACCTTAGATATGGTGACATTTTACCTGTAAATATCTCAGTATGCATCCCTGCCAGGAACTTTGGTGTATATTTATTTGTCTGTTATTTGTTGTTTTTTTTTCTGTTACTAAGAAGCTATTATTACAGCTAATAGAATTAGTTATTTCTTAATATCATTTAATACCAAGTCCATATTCAAATGTCCCTAATTATCTATTTATAATAGGTTTTATCTGTTTAAAACATGTCTATTTATAATAAGTTTGAATCAAGATCTGTACTACAATTGGTTGTATGTGTCTTAAATTTCTTTTATTCTGTGTCAAACCTGTTATTTTTTAATGCTATTGATTTGTTGAAGAAACCAAGTTATTTGTCCTTTGAATGTCCAACATTCTAGATTTGGCCTTTTTCATTTTGTTATTCATTTTGTTCCTATGTTTGTCCTATTTGCTGTAAACTAGGAGTTAGATCTTAGACTAGATCAGATCCAGGCAATTTTGTTGTTGTTTTCATTTGGTTTGTAAGCCAAGAGTATTTCATTGTGCTTAATGAGACATATAATATCTGGTTGTCTCACTTATGGTAATGCTGAAATTTATCAGTGGGTTCATGTGCTAGTAACCTGATTTTCTTCAAAACAAGATTTTATATCAACATTTTACCTGAAACTTTTATCATCCATTCGTCATTGTTTCCTAGGTCCATTATCTCATTAGGATAAAAGGATAAATACTTGCAATTCAAATTTCAGAGTAATAGTTTAGCACTCTACCAGTGACCAATGAAGATTTGGCATTGCTGTTCCTATTGTTGCTTTTATTATCATTATAGAGTCATAGATTTTACATATGTGATCTGATTCAACCCATTGCAATCATCATTCTTTTCACTACTGAAATGAGAATTCCATTATCATGTTTTGTATTAAAGGTACTATCATTAAAGTATAAAAGTTTTATGGTTTTACATTATTTTACTTTTTTCCGAAAGTGATAGCCAGTGCAATCAGATTCTAAAAACAATAGCCATAAGTGGTAGATGTGGAAAAAAATAATATTTGCAGATTATGTGATTGACTGGAAAACTAAGAAAACATTGAGTAAGATTTATGCAAAATAACTCCTTTAGAAAATAACTGTGAAAATCAATAGCTTTATCTATCTCTCCAATAATTACAATGATTAGCTAAATATCATTATATAAAAGTCTTTTACAATTGTAATAAAAATTATGAATTGTCTAGAAAAAATCAGCAAAAAATATGAAGAGTCTTCAATGGAAAAAAGAACTTTACAGGGTAACATAATAAAACTTGAATAAAAAAGAGACCAACTGTCTCCCTGGATGAGATAAGTCAATATTATACAAATATAAATGTTCTTCTAAAATGAAAACAGAAAAGAGAACTTTAATCCACCAGATATTAAAGTGTGTTATAAAGTTATAATAATTAAAATAATATCATAGTCAGGGAATAGTAGATAAACCAATTGAGAAAGTGTAGTGTCCAGAAATAGATCCTAATATAAATATTAATTTAATGTATCATGTAAGGCATAAAGATGGAAAGAGAGATTATTTGCTAAATGTATTGAAAAAACTGACTATCCATTTGGAAATTAAAAGATGTTTATAACATGGCTTAAAACAAGATTAGTTGCTCATGGAATTTATTATTTCTATATGAAAAAAATGAAACCATAAAAAGTTTTAGAAGAAATTCTAGACATTTTTAGAACACTTTAGTAGGGAAATTATTTCTAGGCATTGTTTGATGAGTCAGAAATCATAAGGAAATACTGTTGGATTATAACACATTAAATTAAAATCTAACATGCAGCCTAGTACTCAGTGTTAATTAAGGATGTAATGAAACCGTCTCTTTCATATACTGTGGAGGGGGCGGGGAATGGTAATCTCATACACTTTCCAGAAGGCACTTTTGCAGTGTACTTTGAAAGTCTTATATTTCATGTATACTTTAGAAATTTATTTTATGATAATGCATATAGTATGCAAAAATGCATAAAGTATGTTAACCTCAGCATTATTAATAATGTCAAAAAGTAAGATTTGCTTTATGAGCCAATTTGAAATTGTTTTCTTGTAGTAGATGAGTTAAGCTCATTCACTTTTTTTTTTGGTGAGGAAGATTCCTCCTGAACTAACATCAATTGCCAAACCTCCTCTTTTTTTTTGCTTAAGGAAGATTAACCGTGAGCTAACATCTGTGGCAATCTTCCTCTTATTTTTTGTACGTGGGATGCCTCCACAGCATGACTGATGAGAGAGTAGATCTGCACCCAGCATCTGAACCTGCGAACCTGGGCAACTGAAGCAGAGTGTGAGGAACTTAACCACTCTGCCATGGGGCTGTCCCCTCATTCACATTTTTTGATGTGGCTGATATATTGTTGTCAATTCTGTATATAATTTTATGTTATAGATACCATATGTATTTCATTATAAGTACTGTGTTTATTTGGTGTGTTTTTGCTTTGGAAATAATTATTTTGGTGTTTTTGAACATTGGTATATTTATTTAGAAGTTTCTCTTATATTTATACTTTTTTAGTCCCCTAAATATACATTTTCATAAATCACTTTTTATTCTATGGACTGTCAGTCTTACATGGTATCCTTGGCTCTCATCCATTGCCTAGAAAACAGTCAATAATCTTATTCCACTTTCGCCTTTGTCTTTCACTTCTTCCATTTCTAGTTGTTTTCTTTCTACTTTGCGAGAGCACATCATATGTAAAACATAACATGTACACTCTATTCTTCCACCCATGCCACTACCCTCCTTTTAGGTATTTAACTCTTAAATTTAACTCTAAAATTAAATATATGAAAAGCTTATTGTCAATTCTTTTGCCAAAGTTTTCCAGGTTATTTCCTAGTTGAATGAAGTTCATCCAACCAAGGAAGGTCTCACGTTTAAAGTATTCCCTGGATTTGTGAACCTTTAAAAGTGGTTTTCTATTGCCTTGACACTTGAGGAGCAGTTGACTGGTTATAAAATACTTGGCTTGCAGTTTCTTTCCTTGGGTTTCTTTAAAATGGTGCTGTGTTGTTGCTTTGTTTTGTATGTTGCCCTTGAGAGGTTTGATGCCACCCTATTTTTTTTAACCCTTGTAGTAATTTGATCTTGTTGCCTATATACCCTGAATGTTTTCCTTTGTCTTTAAATTCTAATTGTTTTTCTAGTAAATGTCTCAGAGTTTATTATTTTTGAGTTTTCAGGGTACATCATGGGCCCTTTTAAATATGTAAAAATAGTTCTTTTTTCTTAGTTCTGAAAATTTTCCTTTGATTATAGTTTTACATTATCAGTTATAGCACATGTTTTGTTTTCCTTCTTCAGAGACTTCAATTATATGTATGTTAAACTCTCTTTGCATGTCTTCCATTTCAACTGTTTTCTCTTTGACCCTTTTACTTGTTACTTTATCTCATTTTTATCCCCTTGGTTATTTTCGTGATTTTCTTCAAAGTATCTTGTTAAATTTCACTAGAATCTATTATACCTTGAGTATCTTTTAATTTATTCTTTGTATCTGAGATGACCTTGGGTTTTTCTTTAGTTTCTTTACTGAGGCCAATCAACTGTTACTGCATTACTCCCTTTTTTTTTTCACTTATAGTCTTAGTTTTAAATTTTCTGATTCTAATTTATATCTATATCTACATATCTACATCTGATCTTCAAGTGCTTGTTTGAGGATTTTTAATTTAGTTAAAAATTATGTTAGAGTATATTTCTGTTTTGTGGAGCTTTTTCCTCTCTTTTTTGGTAGGGAGCATTTTATCAGCTGAAGTATTTTGATTTGAACTTTCTGTTTTCTTCTTCCATTAGCTTTGTATGGAGTTGGCTTTCTTTTTTGTTCCTAGCCACTTTTTGGGTGGAATCCCTAGTCCAGGAGTGCCCCTTTCTGTCAGTATAGTGAGGCCAGTTTCTTTAATGAATACTCTCAGGGTAGGGGTGAGGCAAAAAGTTGGCATATGTTGTTTCTCTTGCATTTTGAAAAGATCCTCAGTTTTCTCCTCTTACCATCTTCTTTCCCATTTCTCATACATCCTCAAGGGCAAAAACTTTTTTCTACTTTTGTAATTCTCTCTAGGAAGCAATGCTTTTTGAAGTTGCTGACTTCTTCAATACCACTCGTTTTCAAATTTTGCCACTTAGCGTTGTACTTCCTTTCTCTGGGATCTATGCCTTATCTGTGTGTGCCTCTTTCAAGTGGTGTCTCTTAAGTTTCCCCTTCCTGCTTTCAGCACCCACATGCTACAGTAGTCTCAGGGGGTCTCTTGGAATGTGGTGTTTATATCTCTATTTATAGGTAACTTGATCATGCTATTTTCTACTTCCTAGTAAGGCTAAAGGTGTGAGTAATTTCTGATTTTATTTGCAGTCTTTTTTGCTACGATTTTTGAGGAGGACTTGAGGAGAGATATCAGCTTCAGGAGGATGCCATTATCTCCAATCCTACAATTTCCTTGGAATTAAAATTTTGAAATTGACCATTTTCTAGGTTAAATGTTTAAAGTCACTTTGAATTTGTTTTCTATAGGTTTACTATATCTCACATTTAAAAATATTATTGTGTCTTTAAGTTGTATCTCTATTGGATTACATACTTTGAGGGGAGAGATCTTATAGTTTTGATTTTCACCATAATACCTGATATAAAACCTACACATAATAGTTTCTCAATAAATATTAATTATTTAGTTATTAAGGCTATCACTTATTTATATAAGAAAACCTTTTTATACAATAAGTTATAAACAAAACTTTTGGGTTATTTTTATATCTTTTTAAAAAGATTTCTGACATAGATAAACATTGAGAAATATCTTCTAAAATAATTAAAATGTAGTCCAATTTCTTAAAAAGAAGCCATATGTTAAGGGGAACACCCATCTGAGAACACATTCTCATGAAAACACTGAAAATAATAGAGACTAAGTAATTTCTCCAGTTGATATTTTTCTCAATACCTTCTCAGTAAAAAACAAATGAAAACCCATAGATTTTGTTCTTTATTTTAGCATGTATAAAAACTAAGGCAGCAAACAGTAAGAAAATATAACACATTATTGTAATCTCTGCTATTTATTAATTCATTTAATTTAAATGCAAATTATATGTTTTAATAATCATAAGTTGTTTGGCATCAGGTTGCTCCTAGTAATGAGCAGTTCAAGAGATGGCACTTTTTAAGAATTCTAATAAAGCACCTCACAGAGCTCTTTTCCTTTGTGAAGAATGGTTGCCCCTTGAAACATCCTGAAATACAGGGCTGAAATGATTTAAAACCTCAGAAGAAGGTTTTTAAGGCTGGAATAGGAAGCCACTCTTGGCTTCATGGCTAGATCTGAACATTGAAGTTAAGCAGTAATTTCAAATCAATCTGTCAAAAGATTTTACTTCTGATCATGAGCAAACAGAGGCCCTCTCTCCAGTAGGTGTCGGGAGTCATGTGATGGACACTAATGATGTCTCCTGCCTTTTATCATCTGTCAGGGACAAGTCACATTTATTTCCACACAGACAGTGAGAACATTTAATGAAACAAAACAGCATTATTGAGCTCCAGGTCTCCCAATCCTCTTTGGTCCTAGAAATGAGACTCCAGGTTCATTAAATTGTGGCTTATGGAGGTATATCACAATTACGGTCTACTGAACCAAAAATTATAATAAGATCCCAAATCAAGACTTTAATGTATGCTGACCTCTGTCTATTTCACTAGTTCAGAAAAATCAATTCAACAAATATCACAGGTTCAGGAGATATATATGTACACACACACACACACACATACACACACCCCTATATATGTTTTATCATTTTTAATATCCAATTATATGTTCATTATAGAAAAAAATACAAAAACTAATAAATGAATCAACCCAAATCATACTATCCGGAAATATACCCTAATAATATTTATATAATTCATATTCTTTTATACATTATAACATTCATATTCTTATAAAAATATACAGTTTATTTGTTCTCAGGCCTCAATAGCCTGTGACTATAGTAATACTCACATTTTTGCAGTCTTTAATCAAAAGATGCATAAATGTAGGCAGAGACAGGCCTACTATATTGCCATATTCTTTCTTGCGTCTTCATTCACTCAACAAATATTTGCTGCATTTCTACTACATACAAGGCACTTTTTAGTAACTGGAAATACAGCAGGGAACTAAAACTAATAAAATATCTGCCCACACAGAGCTCACATTCTGGAGGAGTAGGCAAGCAGAGATATGAAATAACAAATGAAAAAAATGCATACAAATACATAAATACAGTATGCCAGGTGATGAGAAGTGCTTTGGAGAAAAGAAGGTATGGACGGCAGAGAATGAGTGTCCCCATTTGCCCCACTTGCTCTACCACAGCTTCAGTTCAGACTCTTGAGTTCACCACACATGCTTCGACCTGAGGGCCTTGCACTGACCTTTTATATGACTCACTCTTTCACCTCTTGCTAATCTTTGCTCAGATATGGCCTTCTCAATGAGGGCTACCATAACTGCCCTATTTAAAATTGCAACCTGATGCCACCTGGCCTGTCCCAGCACCCCCAAGCCACTTTACCATAGTCTTATTTCTTCACTACTTAATACTTATCACTTTAGAACATTCTGCATGTTTTACTTAGTGATTATGTGTATTGTCTATTTTTAATCTCCCTCCACTGTATTGTAAGGTCTACAGGGTAGAGACTTTTACCTGGTCACTAATGAATTCCAAGTGCTCAAGCTAGTGCCTAGCACACAATAGATATTCAAAAAAATATTTGTGGGATGATTAAAGTAGAGACGTTGAATAGACAGCTGAATATCTAAGACTTGAGTTTTGAGGGAGAAGTACAGACTAGAGGTACAAATTTAGGAGTCATATAGGGTGACATTTTAGGTCGTAAAATTGGAAGAGATCTCCTAGGGAATGGATAAAAATAGAGATGAAGAGAGATCCTTGGAAAAATCCCTAGGTTTGTCAATGTTAAGAAATCAGCAAGATGAGGAATCTCCAGAGAAGAAGGCTGAGAAAAGTGGGCAGTGGAGTAGGAGGAAAACCTACTGAGCATGGCCTCCTATGATCTGAGCAAGGAGTATTTCAGTGAAGAAAAGGTCAGCAAATTTGGAATATTTGTCTTTTTTAAAAAGATAAACGTGCAACATCTCTTAAGTTTTACCACTCTTTTAAGTACTACACTACAAGATAGCCTCTGTATTTCTGAGTACTGAAAAGGATTTGTACTGTCACTCCAATCTCATTACAAAGTATTACAAAGATTATAATTTTTATAAAATTAGCCACATGCAATACAGGCACATCAACTGCAATGTGGCCCAGTGAACGAACAGCAAACGTCTTGAACGTCTAAAGACGCACAAACTCCACTTTAGAGATCGTTGATCTACAAAATAAAACTCAAAGAGACCTCAGATTGAGATCATCCAAAGAAGAATTCACTACCTGCTCTCTCGATTCTCTCCCTCCTCTGTTTTCTTCTCCTGTCAATGATTCACCTTTCTGTAAAAGCCTAGCTGTCCTACATGATTCCTCTTCCCTCCCTTCAAGCCAAGGGACCAGCTTGTTGACTTTCACATCCTGACAACTTCACTTCTGTGCTCTCTCTCTTGCATCCTGTCCTCTCCTTCCTTACCCTTATTGCATTTGGCTCTCAGCTTTCAAATGTTACTTATTTGGAACTTTAAGGAAATTTCATATCAGTTCATCTGTCTAGCTTAGATATCCTTAAGGAATCATAAGATTTCAAACTTTTGGAAGACTGGAGGTGTGAGTTCACCACACGTGCTTCGACCTGAGGCATCTTCTTTCAGGGTATCTTCTTTCAGGACCTTAATACTAACTACCCTTTCTGTCTTCTCTTCATAACCAAGTGTTTTAAAAACCATATATCTTAAGGTTCATCTATGTTCACTGTCTCTCCTTTTCACCTCCTTTTCATTCCTCATCTATTGCACTTGAAGTTCTCACTTCTCCATGAAAGCCACTCTACCTGAGATTACTAACAATTGCCTAACTGTCCAATTCAATGGACGCTTTCCAGTTCTTACTTTACCTGTCTGTGGATTTGACACTGTTGGAAACTATCTTCTGCTTGACACCCTTTCTTCTTGTGGCTCTGTCATACCACATCATCCTACTATTTCACTTCTCCTGATTCTTGCAGCCTCCTCTGCGGCTTCCCTTTTCTCTCTCTCTGGCCCTAAATTTCAATGTTTCTCAGGGTTCAATCTACAGTCCTCTTAGCACTCCTCAATCTTTAGTTGACATGAACTCCTTGTTCCAATCTAACTAAATCAAATTAAACTCATTCATTCCCCAGCGCTCACCTGTTTTCCTCATCTGTTCTTTGATCCTGCTGTCCCTACTTTCACCACCAACCCACTCACAGATCCATAGTACTGGTGCTTTAAGACTCAACTGAAATGGCCTTTTCCCTTCCTCCCCAGAGCACTCCAGCAGTGCTTCTCATAAGGCACTTACCACAGCCCATCAAGCATTAGAATTATTTATGTAGCCTATTACCTCCCTGCGGGCTGTCTCCATGTCTAATTCATCCTTTCCTACATTGGCCTTAGGTAGCTGAAGGTCAGTAAATGGATTGAATAAAAAATAAATAATTGGTAATGTCCTAATATTGCAATGACACAGTAACAGTCAGTAGGAAAAGATCATTTAGTTAGCAACTCCCAGAATTACCTAGCACATTCCCAAATTAGGGACTGAACAAACTAGGTCCTGTTCTATTGAAAATACTGTGCGTGACAAAGCATCTCAGTGAGTGATGGGTATGGCACAGATTCACCGAGAAGTAGATATCTGTTTTACAGTTCTGAATAACTGGACACTAAGATATAGAAACACATTTGCAAATAGGCAAATTATAGTGGTTATCTTTTCTCCAGTTACTTTCAATGAACCATTTATATGTACATCAGTACTCTTCTTTCACATGTTTTTATAATATTTTAGACCTTTATTATGTATGACTTCACAGTTCTCTGAGTACTTTGGCAGGGCTCACTCTTGAAATAAAATTAACATTAATGATTATTAATAACATTTTAATGGAGCATTATATTAACATGTGAGAAGATTAGGGCTTATTACGCTTGTTACTAATATTCCTCATATGATAATTTCTTTAACAGTTTTAAAATTTATTATGCCATTATATTGGCCCCTTTTCCTTGAACATTGTTTGGGCTTACAACTACCAAAACCACTACATTTTATTATCTAGGAATAATAATAGTAACAAAAGCTACCATTTATTGAACACTATGCCAGCCTAGGCCCACTGGTAAGCACTTTAAATGTGTTATTTTCTTTGATCCTCAGAGGACCCCAGGAGGTGGGTAATGTTGCTATCCCCATCTTACATGGAGGAAACTGAGGCTTAGAAAGGTGAAGTGACTTTCTCAGTGTCATAATCTAAAAGTAATCGATCTAGGTTTCCCTAATAAAAATGTCTGATTCCAGAGCCAGTCTTTTCACCATGCTTATTTAACTTCTAATTCTCTTTGATATCACCAAGACGTATATTTGAGTAGGTAATACCACTTCCATTTAGTTTGTGTTTTCTTATTTATCATCTGTGAGGTCATACTGTACTTTGCTCTAGAAAAAAAACCAAATGTTCCCAAACAGGGAACTTATTAAACACATTATGGTATGCAGTATGTTTACTGCATTTCCATGATCTTTTACTTGAGAAACCCTAGCTTAAAAGAAAATGAGCCTGAGATAGGTTCCTATTGTACAATATTGGCTTCATTTTAAGTGTTCACAAGATATATTTTAAACAATCCATTCTAGACTCTTGACTGGAGTCAAGTTCTCTGACTTGCTTTGGAACATCAGAGCTAAGTTTACTCACCTCCAGTCTTCCAAAAGTTTGAAATCTTATGATTCCTTAAGGATATCCAAGCTAGACAGATGAACTGATATGAAATTTCCTTAAAGTTCCAAATAAGTAACATTTGAAAGCTGAGAGCCAAATGCAATTGAGACAGACAGAAATTTTAGTCTTCTTGCAGATTTCCGGATTCGATTTCCTCTTACCAGCATTTGTCCTACCCTCCCTATCTGAAGACCACCTTCCTTGAGTACCAAAGCAGAAAAATCATCAGACCTTATCAGATCTGTTCTCCGTGTGTCATCTGTCAGTATCATACAATCAGACCTGAGCAACAGGCAAACCTGGACCTTCTCGGCTCTTATTTGGCATACAAATAAGTGAAACGTTTTTATATTTGTCCTTAACAATTTCCACTCACCTCAGTTTATTTAGGGGTTAAGACTCCCTAGTGGTACTCTTCAGAAGTCTCTGCTACTTTTTTGGCATGTGTTCCTCTTTAATACATCCTTTTACATTAGAATATATTGAAAAGCTCCCTTTGAAGGTCTGTGTAACTTCTAAAGTGATGGTTCTAGATCCTTTTGAATAAAGAAACTTCAGGAATTTGATGAAAGCTCTGGATGCCCCTCCCCTGAATAACGCACCTATGCATTCAAATTTCGTATAAGTTTAGGGAGTAGATAAACCAATTTATTTTATTAAGGCTATTAAAACATTAATATAAATAATTTAATTTAAACAACATTTCTTTTAGAGCCTCACTTCACAGGTTCATACCTGTCTTTGCTCGGAATATTCTGAAAATTGCCTTCATAAAATTCCTACCTGCATTTTCTACCACAGCTGTTTTGCATTATTGGTTTATTTAAGGCTGTGTTATAATAGCAAAATTCAAGGCTTTGAAATATAGTGCTAATCAAGGTATTTAATATCTCTGAGCTACAGTATTCTCTCCTGCTAAGTGCAATTAGAATCTACTTCATTGTTTGTCTGTTTTTTAATGGATGAGAATTAGATCGGAATGTCTGCTCCCAATAGCAGAAATGTTGTTGGTTCTGTTATTGCTGTTTCTTAGCACTTGTTCAGAACAGTGCCTAGCACATAGTAGGTGCTTAATGAACATTTATTGAGCGAATCAATAAAATACACAAAATTCTTAGCAGATGGTATGTCCTTAGTAATGGTTTTTTAATCACAATTATTGCAATGTTTCAGAAATGAAATCGTCACCAAGCAAGTCAAGGATTCTTGAGAACATACCTTTTAGCTGAATGTCACTTGCAGCAGGTATTTAGTTCATTGTCAATTCTCATTATTTTATTTTTATTGTCATATCTTCAGAGCTACCTTCCCTGACAAACAGCTAATGTTCCCTGCTCCTGTCCCAAACCAGGAACTTTCTACTATTTTATACAGTCTCAGTTTCTTCACAGTCTTAACTTCCCTAATTTTGTGTTTAACCTGCTCATCATCTCTTTCTCCCACTAGAGAGTAAGTTTTATGAGAGTAAGGACTTTGTCTTGCTTGCTTGTCATGACCACAAGGCTTCTGCAGTGCCAGGCTCATAGTAAGCACTCAATAAACAATTGTTAGAGAAAAGATGAATGTAGGTAACTCTTATTCCTCCTAGAACTGGTTCAGATTTTCCTCACACTTTTTAGTCTCACAGAAGGTGGAACTCTAATTCCTTTCAGCTTTAGTTGTCATATTCCTCTGGGAACAATCCTCAGAGCTATTATTTCAGATCTTGTTCACCTCTCTCTGATTGCCATGCTCTAAATATTGCTCATGATCCTTGTAGCAGAGCATCCTCACAGCAACTATTCGTTGCTGACCCAGCAGCCATTTTCCCCTTTATCCTCCCTAACAGAACCTAAGGTTTGTTCAGGTGTCCACACTTCTTCACACAGCCGTTGCTTCAGGGATGGTCAGGCCAGCCCCAACACCAGGGAATGGATCCTAATTAATCTAATCCAATTGTATGGTCTCATTGGCTTTTCTGGTGATTGGTTTGAATACAGACATGTGACTCAATGTTGGCCAGTGAAATGTGAAGGGTGTTTATTGAAGTTTCCATGAACTCGTAACAACATAGACATAATACCATATTACAAGCTTCAGAGAGCTCTGGAGGGCACTCGAATGTAAGACTACAAGAGAGCAAGAGTGAGAGAAAGAAACAATGAACAAATACAACAGAATAGGAGAATAAGAAATGACTGAGAATGAGAGAGAACTTAAAAGAGAGACCATGCGGAAGAGAAAATAAGAGAGAGAAGTGTGTACATAAAGACCAGTTAACTGAGAAGACCTGGCTCTGTGCCGTTTTCTAAGAGGATGAGCAAATAATAAGAAAATTACTCTCCTATTCAGTGGGCAGCAAGAAGCTTCCTGCAGAAGCAGTACAGTGGATTTTTCTACCTGCTGCTTACCATTAAATTACTATGTCATAGACTTTTATTCAATTTCTTATATTATCTTATACACCCTAAATATGTCTTCAAATTATTTATTGATAGAATTTAACAAACAAGCTACGACTTAAATATCCAGAATCCTGGAGTTACTATAGAAATGTTATTGTTATTATTATTATTTTTTGGTGATTCTCAGCATCTGTTTGCATGACATCATTATACACTTCCTGTGAAGAAAGCCAAGGAACAGCTACAGGGGTCTGGCACAGTCTGACTACGGCCAGGAGACCCATATCATTAGAATGATGACCACATGTCATCCTGCTTGGCTATGTGTTTGAAATCAAAACAAGAGGCAAAGCCAACATAAATGTAGTTAATTTAAGGCACTTTCTCCCTGTTTATTAAAGATAATTGCAAGTCTGATTTACAATTAACAATTGCCCAAAGGATTAAAATGCCCATGGCACTTGACATAACAGTGTGTCCATGGCACTGCCCCCTGGATTTAATATTTCCAAGAATGAATTTCATTTCCTATGATGTTACACAGGCTGGAAAGAGTCCTGCTGTAAAATAAGCATCGACAATATCTTGGCAGTGCCAAAGCAATTTATGATTTTTATGACAGTCTATACTGTTGTCTAGTATTAAAGCAATACAGCTGGAGGCTAATTAATGGATGCAGGTAGGATATTCCATCCTGTAAGAAGGAGGTTGCCTGTTCCCTTGCAGGCTGCTGGCTGCAGCTCTCATACTGATAGCATGTTGTTGCCAGTGTTGCCACCTCATTAGAAAATTAGCTTTTAATTAACTTTGGAAGCTGTTGCATGGGTTTAGATAGGAAGCATACATTTGTACACATCTTGTTGCAGAATTAAACCACCCCTTCATGTTTCTAATGGGCCTCTCCTGCCTTGCAGAAAAGCAGCAGTCTAGCTGCTTGCAGGCAGCAGCTCCATGGGTAGCAGTGGCCACACAGCTCCAGCCTGCTCCCAATTACAAAGAGATGTCCTTTAGTGCCCTCATGAGCAACCCGTTACTCCAACGCCACTTGAGACAATAAGCAGCAACAGAGAAGACCACAGTTCCAGATGCTCCCCTTTCATGCTTCTGACCCCCAACGTGGCTTTAATGGCACAGAGTCTGGCAAGAATGTGCCTTACCTCATTTTTATATTTAAACATCTCTGCCTGAGCACAGTGGTGATAAACCTACAGACAAGATAAACAGCTAGATTATCACTCTCCTCCCCAGGGAAAAGTCATACTATCAATTAGGCTAATGGGGGTTCCGGTTCTGCTTTGGCATGCCCTAACCCTAGGGAAGGCTTTTTGCCCTGCATAGCTGCAAAGCCAAAAGATGGATTTGAAAAGTGGCTACCACCCTAGGGTGGCCAGCCAGCAAAGAGAAAAGTCAAGAACCTGATGATTAATCATCTGACTAACAATGGGAGGGCCAGGAAGATGAGGCCCAGGAGACCAGATCTTTTGAGCTTTATTATAATTACACATTGCCTCTTTCAATTCTATTTGGTGGCTTAAAAGGAGATATGAGTGGTTTCTGTTTAAGAAGTGAGGCTCCATCCTTTACTAAAAATGTGTTCTTTTGTCATAGTTTTTCAAAGCATTTACTCTGACATCACATTTGATCTTATTATCAGTCTCTGAGGCACTTAAGGCAGGTGGCGTTTTTCTCATTTTGCAGCTGATGGAGCTGTGCAACACAGCAGAGTTTAGTAATTTCCCTGTGATCACACAGCCAGCTGGTGATGGCACCAGGAAGAGAATCCAAATAATTGAACTATCTCGAATCCTTATTTATGGCTCTCCACTGCATCATACCTCACTCTCCAACCACATAAATTAAATTTCGACCTACTAACAAACAATTTTTGTAATTTTATCCGTGATGTTATTTGTTATACATAGGAGACAAACCTAAAAAATAACTCCTCCTGGCAAATACAGTCTGCTAAACGGTGAAATAATTTATTTAATGCAAAACTGGAAAGCATAGTGTTAGCCTTATTTATTTATTCTACCATTGGGAGAATATAAGGATTACATTTTTTAGATGCCAGCAGAAAATGACAGACTATGCAATATTGGGATTTTCCATTTCAAAGACAGGCTTCTTTGCAGTACGGAGCTTGGATTATAAGCAGGGTGACCAGATATTCTTCTGATTTGCCTGGGCAGATCCCAGTTTTCAGCTGTTGTCTAGGCATTCCATTGGTTTTAGTGTTTGTCCTGGACAAAAATGGCTTGGTTGGATAGTAAATTTTATGGCACCCCAATTTTAAGTCAACGATTTATCTTTTAGTTATATTGTCCCACTGAGGAACCAACCCTTGTACAGCTGAGCTGTGTGATGTTTTCAAGAAATGCTTTATTATGTGTACTTCCAGCGCTCTCCTGGGAACAGATGACAGTGGTGATGAAGATGGCGACTCACTCTGTGCCAGGTGCCGTGCTCTTACTTTACCTGCACCATTATCTCCTTTAATCATCCGCAAACCTTCGAAGGTGGTTACTATATTACTCATGTTTTACATAGGAGGAAACTGAGGCTCAGGGTGATTAAGCAACCTGCTCAAGATCCAATTACAAGTAAGTAGCAAAGCCAGGATTTGAATTAAGTCTTTCTGGCTTCAAACCCCAGACTCTTAACAGCTATCATCTTTCGGAGTAGCAAACATCTCAATCCAGCTCTGTTCATCAGTGTGTCTGGCTCCTACATATGAGGAAAGCCCACAGCACTGTCTCAGACTTCCCAGGCTGCTTTCACGATCTTCACCTAAGTAACTGCTTCTTACTTTTAACAGGAGCCAAGAGTCACCTGAGGTACTTTATTGAAATGCATATTCCTGTGCTCTTCCTCAAAGACTGATTTAGAAAAGCCTTGGAATTTCTCCTTTTAATAAGCTCTATAGAGATTCTGATGCTAGCAGTTTCTCAACTACACTTTGAAAAACACCGATCTATATATTCCTAAGCATTAAAAATTTTGGGTCTGAGTAGAGATTACCAAGTAGCCTGGGGGAGGCATGGATAGATCATCTATTTCATTGAAAATTTCTGAAATGAAGAACAGCAAACAATAAAAACAGTAGCAACAAACATAAAAATATTCTTATTTCTCATTAGTTGGCTTTTCCTGCAGTAGACTGAAATAAGGATTTGAGTACAAGTAGTTTATCTGGGAGGTAACCACTGGAGGCACTGGTAGGAACTGGTGAAATGGGACAGGAAAGGGACCGATGCTCATGCAGGGTGTTAATGAACAGGTTACCACTGTGGGGAACTATTACTCAGTCCTGCTAGGGACCTCTGGAAAACTGCATAGAGCACTACTCAGTGTTATCCCACCTGAGGGTTGAGAAAGTGGGGGTATTGATCCTCCACCTGATGTCTGTCATCATCCCCCAGCCCTTCCAGTCTTCCCTGTCCGTGATATGAGAATGCCCTTGTGGTCAGAGAAAGCCCTTGGGCAAAGAGATGCAGGTATTTGCAGTAAAAAGCCAACAGGATATACGGCTCTGACAGAGTTGGCTTTGTTTCTTTGAAAAAAAGAAGGTGAAGCTCTAATAGCATAACAAACTAGCATATCTTCTGGCCACAGGTACAGTTTCACTTCTTTAGGATGTTTCGGATGTTTACTGCCTACTGATCAGTCACTCTGTCTATTTAAAAATACGTAGACTAGATAAACTTAGACTTCAATTTATATCTAGATTATCGCCTACGCTTAGGTTTACTTTTCTGTTACTAAGATTTTTATTTCCACCGTCTTTTGAAAAGTATAGTGTTTTTACTTGGTGGGGAAGAATCAGTTTATATTCATTGCATTGACTTTCCCCTTTCAGCATGCGGGACAAACTTACATTTGAATTCCCAGATCTCTGAGGTCTGTGAGATAATGAAACAAGGGAGATCTGGAATGTTAGATGTGATGTTTCTTCCTCATAGAAAAGGGTGGGGATCTGTGCTGCGCCCACTGTCTTGGACAGCCCAAAGGTGAGCTCAGTCTTATTGATACAATGAACTGACAGGTAGGACCTGACAGTCCCCATCAGACATAACCTAAATCAGCTGAAATGCTGTCACTGCTCTTTGAGGAGGAGCGGCCCACCAGAGGAAATCACCTTTTCCAGTTGAACCTCTTCAGGAGGAATTGCCAAATTCGTGCTAAAAGCAGCTGTCCCTGTTCTTCACTCCAGGAAAGAACAAAAGGGATAGAAAAGAGACCCAATAGATATTGGGTTACCAGCATGTCCCTGGATGTATTTACTATCCACACAAATCCATATCACAGCAGGGGAGACTCTGGACTATACACTGAAAAAGAGACAACAGCATCTCTCCAATTTTACTAAAATTTCAAAAATAACCAAATATTGAAAACTAACAGGTTTTGAAAACTTGTTGATATGGGGAAATGAAGATACCACCAAAAGAATGTGATGTAGTCCTCCTCAAAAAGCTTATATTATCTTGAGCTGTGTAATAGGAAGTATGTGGTTCTCTTCCTTCATTTTGTATTTTGGCCAAAGGCATTACTGTAAGCAGACAGCCCCCTTTGTTAATGTCAGGCACATCCTTCCTCTGAGATCTTGGAGATGGTTAATTAAAACATTTTCTTCTTGTAATTCCTTCTCTTCTTTTAAATCTCTCAGTTGATCTGCTATATGACATAGGCATAGGTCCTAAATACTAGATTCTGAAGCCAATATAGATATAACTGGTCCTGAATATGAAGATTACATATGAATGCTTAAAGTATAATAAATTGCAGGTGTAGAAGGAAAGTCCAAAGGCAGAAGGAGAGGGGGATGGAGTTCAGGACTTCAAACTCGTCCTCGAAGCCCGAGCTTCTCAGCCGTCTCTTTCTGGATCAGGATCTCCATCAGCATCACTGCTGCTCTTGGTGGAGGACGCAGTGATTTTCCAGAGAGCCGTTCCCTCTCTTGACCATATATTTAACTCTCCCCATGGGATTTTTTTGTTGTTACTTTTTTAAGTGCAGAAAAAAGTTACTTCCGACTTTGTGCCCTAGAAGCCTTGGCACCCCACACCAGAGCTCCTACCACTCTCTATCTGAACCCCCAGCCCCAACCTGGCCAGTGATAGCTTTTCCCTGTGACAACAGGTGTAGCCAAAATTATTCACTTTGCATTCTACCTCTTACCACATGAAGTTTCTCCAAACAGCATTTTTGTCTCACTAAATCTTGGGTTTTCTGTTTTGCTTATTAGAAAAAAAATGAGTGCTATTTTCTTACTAATTTCCATTTGGATAATTATCCAAATGAAGATATCTGGAATTTGACATCTGATAACTCAATAAGTTGGGTGATATACTCTCTTCAGTGCCTCTAGTGCATATTTCACTCCCTTTCATCTCGCTGCTGCTTCCTCTAATCAGACCCTCTTCTTCTCTCATCAGCCACTTGTCTCCTTGCCTTCAAGTATCATCCTGCTCCAGCCCATTCTCCATCATTTATTCTTCACATAGTTGCAGAGTTATCTTTTTAAAGCATAGAAGTGATCATTATGTTGCCTTGCTTCAAAAACTTTGCTAAAAAGAGAAGTGTAGGAACATATTAGGAAGAAGCAACCAAAAGCCTTCTGTAACTTCTGTGAGCATAGATGAGGGGCCATGGGAGCCTGGAGCCTGATAATGCTGAGTTGAGTAAGGGTGCTGGTTTGGGGCAAATAGGATAGCAGAAGCTAGCAGTTAAAGGAAAACTCAGTGTCAAAAGCCATGTAAGGAGTCATGTTGCTGACGCCAGCCAGCCGTGAGAATCTCGGAGGAGATGGTGGAGCACATTTAGCTGGATAGAGATGGGGATGGGTAGACAATAATTATCTAGCAGCTCTGTCCAGTGGCACTAGGGCTTTGGCTACCAGTTTATGTGCACTAGTTAGGACTCTTGGTTGAAAGTGATTAAAAAAAATACATGTTAATGTAAACAAAAACAACTATTTATTTCTTCACAAAGTTGAGGGATAGTCAGGGGTAAAGTCTCCAGTGAAAAATTGGAACCTTGAACTCCAATCCCACCATCTTTCTCTTCTCTTTTCTCTCTTCTCCGCCTTTACCTTCTCCTCTTCTTCCCTCTTTATCTCTTTCTCTTTGTCTTTCTCTCTTCTGCTTTTCTTAGCATACTATTTTCATTTTCTTAGACTGCTTCCATTCACATATAAAACAATGTGGTCATCAACCAATTCATTCTCTGTGTTTCACAGATGTACCCAAAAAGGGCTTATATCTCTTTTTCATTTCATTTTAAAAAGTTCTACAGAAGAATTCTGATTGTTCTGACCTCACAATCCAATTGGAAATGAAAATATCTGGGGACAGGATGGAAGAATAACATGATTGGCAACTTTCACTAAGGCATGTGGTTACAGTTGGAGAAGCAGCTCTCCAAAATAAGGAGATGCTTGTTCTGTAAGAAGAAGAGCCAGTTTGCCAAACTACAGGGATGTTGTTCTATTAAGAGAAAAAGAAAGAGGAAGCAAACACAGCTGATGTTAAATTGATTTAACTGGAGCATATGGAATAATTGTGGTTCCAAGGGCATGAGAGCTTGGACATGGTCATCAGGACATTGGGACCCCTACCTGGAATGACAAGGAAGAAAACCTAGAGGATAAAACAGCAGTGTGATGTCTACACTGTAGCATGCATACTCAGGTCTAGGAGGCCAACAATGTCAAGCCCTTTAGGTAGCAACTGGCAGAATCTTATAAAGCCTATGTCATATCCACCTGGATTGTTCCTACCTCGGGAGAAAGAGTGAAGTGGGAAAATGTAATCTTTGGTACTCAAGCTTCATTCATTCATTTCTTCAGGAAATATCTATTAAGTGGTTTATGTGTGCTAAGCAGTGTTTAGGGCACTGAGTGCACTGCAGTGAATGGGATTAATGCTATGACTGCCCACAGATGCTTAGAAGATTGTTTCTACCATGTTTCATTTCCCCAGTCTCTGCTTTTGCAATGCAATGTTAAGTAAGCAGGAAATTGCTATGGAGCCCCTCCTTTCCTACACAGATACTCATTTCAACAGCAGACTGACACCTAATACAGGGTCAAATGTGTTGAATCTGTATAGAAGCATCTCCAACAACTGGAATTTTAGTCTGTGGTATACAAGTTTTAAAACTACTCCCTAACAAGTTGCTTCTTTAATTAGATAAATAAGAATGACTTTTGTTTGCTTATAAATTGCATTATTTGATTAATCAAAGTAGCTTCCTGAGGCCGGCCCAGTGGTGCAGCAGTTAAGTTCACACGTTCCTCTTCTCGGCGGTTCGGATCCCAGGTGCGGACATGGACCTCTTGGCAAAAGCCATGCTGTGGTAGGCATCCCACGTATAAAGCAGAGGAAGATGGGCATGGATGTTAGCTCAGGGCCAGACTTCCTCAGCAAAAATAGGAGGACCGGCAGTAGTTAGCTCAGGGCTAGTCTTCCTCAAAAAAAAAAAAACCCACCAAAAACCAAAGTACCTTCCTTGGCTATGTTTGTCTTCAATAGGTTCCCTTCTTTTCATCCATACCCTTTTAAAGGTCATCTGCATCACTCTCCTGATTAAGGAAAAACATTCTCTTTTCATTGATCTTGATGTGTAAAAGGAATCCTGAAAGTTTACTCTTTTCTTCTGTTTGGTATCTGCAATTCAGATAGCTTTTAAAGGTTTTGGTTGCTTAGCCTATGAGGTGTGGATTCTGTTATGAAATTTAACTGGGAAAAATCTTGTGTATAACACATGATTAAGTCATGTTTTTCCTATAAAAGTGATTTTAACTAAAATAGCAACATAAATCAATGAACTATTTACTCTCAGATGTATCTGAGAAAATGATACCTATTTTACTGTAATTTTAGAAATATAAACATCTACTTTGGTGTTTAATTTAAACATGGTGTATGTGGTCATGTTGAGTTTGTGTTCTAAAAGTAGCCTGTTTTTTATGTGGCTCTCATGACTCTATCCTTCAGGCAAGGTTCTGTGAAGAAAAAGCACAGAACTCTGGTTAAAGTCTGTTTTTTTCATTAAGATATGTGTAAAATGTGAATAAAGTAAAACAAAAGGCCCATACTCTGTAGTGACAAATCAAATACTGCCTGAAATTGGAATTGGGGTTTACAGAATCCTAGAAATTTAAGTAAAAAGAACACTTTCTGAACTAATCTTTTTAAAACTCTTTAGGGTCTCAACTACTACTTTACAAATAGAGTTGTATAATATATTTCCTACTCCCATAAGAAATTTGGAAAAATTAAGTGAGAGAATGTACATGAAAATACTTTGCAAACACTGCTATCATGATACGTGCGACTGTTCTGTACTTACAAGGGCTGCAAATTTTTTTAATATGAAGACTGTGAGTCAGTGGCTGCATGTGTCCCCACTGTGGTACCTGGCATATGGTCAGTTTTTACACTAATGCACCATCATAGCAATGGTCAGTAGAATCAGTATTTGCATATGTGTGTGTGTGTGTGTGTGTATTTTTTATGTGCAATGGATATATATAGAGAGAGATATTTGGTGGCAAGCTCCATTCACACACATACTCACAAGCACACACATAAAATGATGCATTTTATGTGTATTATTTTATGAGGTAATAACATCTATAAATATCTTGAGCACAGGGATTCTGTTGTATTCATCTTACAATAACAATCACACTCTTACTTAAGCAGAGCAGACTTTAACATGTTTGTAACATCAACAAACATGTCATTGCAAATAGAAATAGGGATATTAAAAGATATTAGCTCTAAAAAGTCAGAGATAATTAAATACTCTGAAACACAGTACACATGGAGGCATGAAATAAAAGTGCACAAAAGATAAAATAAGTATTAGATTTCCTCCAAACTTGAGATGATAGGACAATCTAACAGAGACTATAAAAAAGATGACTTTTAAAACATTAAATACACAAGAAGAAAGAATTGAAATAACAAGAAATAAGAGCAATTTCATTCAAATTTACGACTAAAGAATATGCATATCTCTAAAATAATTAAGTATACTTTCAGTAAAACGTTTGCTTAAAATATTAAAGTCATTGGCTAAAATAATAGAAAGAGTTGTATCTCCCAAGTTAGTAGAGTGTAAAAGCAGGAGTAAAGAAAACCAAATCAATAAAGGAAAAGGCAGAGAAAGAAAAAAACAAGCATAGTAAAAAACATGGTAAATATTAAATGGAAGTAATCACGATAAATGCAAATAGACTTAATCTACATTTTAAGAGGCAGATCCTTATGTTGGATAAGGAACTAAATCTCATTTAAGCGTTAATTATGAGACACACCTAATGTATAAGGACCTTGAAAGTTTGGAAGAAAAATGAGGGAAAAATATATGCCAGGTATTTTCTAAACAAAATAGGGTTGCCAGATGAAATACAGAATACCCAGTTAATTTTAATTTCAGAAAAACAGTGACTATTTTTTGTTTTAGGAAGTATATCCCAAATATTACATGGAACAAACATATATATATAAACATATATATATTCTTTTCAGAAAAAAAAATCATTGTTTATTGGAAGTAAAATTTAGCTGTATGTCCAATACTTTTATTTACTAAATCTAGCAAACCTAAATGAAAATAATGTTGGTCTAGCTATGCTAATATCAGATCAAATAGACTTTGGTTCAGAAAGAATTTCTTCAAAAAGGCACAAACTGTACAATCCATAAAATAAGTGCTAGACACGTCATACGACTTTAAAAATTTAGATCTTCTGATCAAATAAGGCACTATAAACAAAGTGAAAATACAGTGCGCAGGCTGGGAGAATATGTTTGTGATTCATATAATAGGCAAAAGATTAAAATCAAGAATTTATAAATTACTTCTACAAATTAGTAAGGAAAGAAGGGAAGAACAGACAGAGATAGAGAGAGAGAGAAAGAAAAGCAAATAGCTCAAAAGAAAAATGATCAAAGTACATGAGCAGACAATTCAAAGCAGAAACTCACTGTTTGATATTACAAAATGATAAACCTCACTGATAATCAGGAAAATTAAGAGTAAACTAATCAAGGCTACCATTGTTGCCCATCTGACTACCCAAAATTTAAAATTTTGACAATCCAAGTGTTGAAGAAGGTGAACTATAAAAGCCAAATCATTTTGTGCATATAAATCAGTAACACCAATTTCGAAGTCAATTTCCAAATTGATCTAATCAATATATGATCAGATATGACAATATGTAAAAAGGATACACGTAGGAGCGATAGCTTTTGAACCAGATGTCCTATTCTAAAGTATACATCTGAAGCTGTTCTGTCCAATACAGTAGCTGCTAACCACATGTGGCTATTTTAATTTAAATTAATTTAAATTAAATAAAATTTAAAATTCTTTACTTGTACTAGCCACATTTCAAGTGCTTAATAGCCACATGTAGCTATTGACTATCATGTTGGACAGATCAGCTAAAGAACCTTTCCATCCATCACAGAAATTTCTATGGGACAGTAAACCTAAGACTGTCTTTAACAAACATTTCTACAAGAAAATATTTCCTTTCTTTCTGGCTTTCCCCCCTACAACCTAGTAGCACTGCCTCCACCTTAACTAGCAGCCATTGCTCTGAGATGATTAATCTGAAAGACGTCTTCTATCTAATTTAACTTAAGAACTTTAAAAACATTAGAGAAATAAGTTACCCATCTAAGTATATAAATAAATGAATATAAATATTGAATTTAGAAAAGAAGCTGATAAGTGAAATAAGTCAGAGGGAGAAAGTCACAAACCATATGATCTCACTCAAAGTAGAAGATAAAAACAACCACAAACAAACACATAGAGACAGAGATTGGATTGGTGGTTACCAGAGAGGAAGCGGGGAGGCAGGAGGGCGAAATGTGTGATTAGGCACATGCATGTGGTGATGGATTGTCATTAGTCTTTGGGTGGTGAACATGATGTAATCTACACAGAAATAGACATATAACGATGAACACCTGAAATTTATATAATGTTATAAACCAATGTTACTGCAAAGAAAACTATAAAATTAAATTTGAAAATCCTATTTACAGTAAAAAAAAGAAAAGAAAAGAAGCTAAAAATGGCCCATCTTCCTAAAATAAGTTTACCAAACTGGAGACAGATGAGCCTGTAGATAAATTTTGTTTGGCCAGTAGTTTGCTTTTGTTTTTGTTTTTTAAATTGAGCTAGGTCCAACATTTAAAAATAAAGAGATTTCCTTTTAAAAAAAAAAGTTGTCTGGTTTCACTTAAAAAATAGAGAAATCTAGGAAACCGAGCCTGCTTCTTTTGATGGAAAACCTTTGTTAGTGCTGGGTAGTGGGGACTTCCTTTCAGTAGGACACAGCCTCCCCAGTAGACTCCAGTTCACTACTTCACTTATTCTGTCATCTGTCTGGCCCTTGTAGGGTTTTGAGTTTGTGATTCTTGCTCCCAATCTAGAAAAATGATTTTATTTCTTTCTAGCGTACCCAAACATTCAACAGCTCCCATCTATGTTGTAGTTGCATGTTGTTGACCATATCAGCCAGCATCAGAATAAATCTTTGACTATCACTTGAACTTGAAAAGGCTAAAAACATCAATTGATTGAGTTGTTTTAAGATATTTTAGTCTGAGCATATGATTCTCTGCATATGTTTATTTCTGAGGTTTTATTTATATAGATATGTCTGTATTTATGCATCTGACAACTGTTATTTTGAGGAAGTAACGTAGAGGTGAAGGCCCAGCCATCCTCAGCTGTTAGAAGCTAATATTGTGTTAACAGATGCACCAGAAAAGTCTAGCACTTTATCATTTTGTTTATACCTGAATTGGGGAGGGAGAGGAGGAAGCACAAAATAAATAAACATAATGTTTTCAAGGAACATAAATGTTGAAACCAAGTGGCTAATTGCTTTTACGGGAGAATAACTGACTATTCTTCACATCTGACCTGAATTCCATGTCCTAATTAATTAGGCAACAAAAGCAGTAACATAACTATTCAGGCAGAGGTTAAATGGCCATTCTTCAGGGATATTGTATAAAGAATTGCTACTTTGTTGAGTTTGGACATGATTTAGTTTAGTAATTTGGTTTTTTGACATCCTAGGGGTAAGACAAAGTCACAAAGTTTAAATGGTGTAGGTGATTGGGGACAGGACTAAAAAGAAGGGTTGATCTTAATGGCAGACTCCAATTACTAGGACACACTTCAGATTTCCTCTGGAAAAAAAATGGAAGAAAGAAAGGCAGGAGTTGGGAGAGAGAAACATTTCCTCACTGTGATTAGACTTTTTTGCTTAACCAAAGATGGTGGAGGAATTAGAACTCCTTAGGACACAATCTCTTTAGACCTGTGTTTTTCAAACTTCTGTTCATAATCCACTTGTAGATCTTCAAATAACATCACGACATAATTTTTTAAACAATATTTAATCTTTCTGTGTGAACTGCTCTCTGATGCTTCTTGGTTTTTTTCTATCCTTTATTTTTATCCTATATTTAAAAACTATTGGCCATTCTCTTCCTTGATCTTTCTCTTTTCACTACACACGTGACAAAGAGATGAGGCAAAGTAAGAAGAAAGAATGCTGCAGACAACATATTAGCTGCCATCTTATCCTGGGCTGCTGAATCTGTTGCATTATTTTTTCTTTAACTTTGTCTCTTGCCAGGGTTTCCGAGTTTAAAGAAAAGTCAAACCCTCTGGCATTCTAGTAAACAAACAGTAGGGGTGCACATTTTCCTAAATTGTGATGCCTAAAGTCTAAAATATTGAGCAATACTAAGGTATAAAGGATGTGGGCTGATTCACAAATTTCATTACCCCACTGTATTCATGCGGGTATCAACAAGAATTCAATAACAGAGACCAAATCCACTCCAGCTTCTTTAAGCAGGAAGGAGTTTTCTACAGGGAATTAGATGGGTCACACAATCATCCTGAACTGAAGAAATGGACTCTTGGTTGAGCTCTCAAGAATGACTCTCAAAAGCCATACCACAGAACTGGGTCATCAAAGAAACTGCTACCCATAAGCAAACTAACTGCAAAAAACATAGTGTTTCTTGGTATCCCTATTCCTAGTCCAGAGCCTGATGTGGTTATGGTTGAGGAGCACTGCCACAACTGGATTCTGCCTCATTTCTTCTGCTTCTGTGTTACCACCACTCTGTGTTCGAGAGAGCGAGGCTACAGGCATTCTCTGTGGTCTCTGGCAACTGACTTGTTCCTTATGAGCTTTTAATTCCTCATCCTTAACATGGACTTAACATACACTGCCATAAAGGTCTTTTAGGACCAAGAAAGCAAATTCTTGCAGAAGACCTGGCACAATAAATGTTAATTCCATTTCTTTTTTAAAAAGGCTTATATCAACATGCAACACCTTATGTAGCAGTGTTTTATTTTGAAGCAAACAGTCAACCTGATGGATTGGAAAAATGAACGGTTGCCCTTTTGGACCACAGAAGTATTTATAATCATAAACCCATGCATGCCTTTGAGTCAGTGTAATTGAACTGAAATTAGTGTAGTTCCTCCCTACAGAAATAGTGCTGGTAAACGGCAATGGACTAGAATCCAAAGCTTAGATTTTCTTTACAAATAAAACACAAATGATCAGTTTGATGAGTGTAGCTTTTTTTCTTATATGATAACAGTTTAGTGAAAAGAGTATGGGTTTGGAATTGACTTGAGTCTCTGCTGCATGATATATGAGCTACGTGATCTTGTCCTACCTACTTAATCTCTGAGCTTTGGTATCTTCATGTCTAAAAGCATTTGGGTGGATCTGTATAGCACCTAGCACATGGTAGTTACTCAATAAATGATAGGTATTATTATTGTTACTGTTGTTGATGATTAACCTTTATTTTAATTTACTTTCTATTATGTTTAACTGGCATAGTCCCTAAGTAAGCAAATACTAGCTAGTCTGGTAGAGAGAGTACAACTCTACAATATATGTTCTTCCTTTCAGGAAGTCTTGAACCTTATATAGTCACCAACCTGCTTCCTTGCTCAGACTCTGACTTTTGGTCAGTGGATCCTTGACTGCTGCAGTCTCCTCCATGCAATGGTCTCTCTTTACCATTTTCAACCTTCCCAACTGATAAGCCTCCCTGGATCCTTACAACCAAAATCAAGATAAAATGCTTATCTTTTGCTCTTTCTGAGAGAAAAAGTGATATGTTACATAGCCCTTAGATATAAGACTGTTGCTGAGTTGACCTTCACTATTGTTATTTTAAGACTTGAACTATCAGAATTCTTCAAAAAAAAAGGAATATTTAAGTAGTCCATAGTCAGAATGTTAATTGAAATGATGAAATCAGAATCCATTTGTTCTAAATAGGTGTAGGTGAACTGGATTGTTTCCTCTTGATTGCTTTTATGGTAAATTTAATAACGGCTAAGAAAGCAGAAAAAAGAGACAAGGCTTTAAATTGGCTATTGGTAGAAATGAAACAGATCCTGGCAAAGTCTTTCACTGTGTAAAATAGATAATTTTATGTCATATTCACTGATGATAGACCTTCTAGGTACTTCACACATATTTAATAATACCATCTTAGAGTATATAACAATTACAAAATAAGACTTGGACTGCTTTTAAATGGTGAAAATCCCTATTCAGAATATAAGTACTGTGACAAAATCTGTGGGTGTAGTAAACCCTTGGGTATCAGTGAGTCTGAACTATCAAGCGAATAAAAGACACACAGCCTGTATTTTCCCACGGAGTCAACAGTGCCAAACATAAATATTGCAGCATGGAACATAAAACACCCTTTATAAAAATATAGACCTTGTTTGTTTGATTCCCCTAATGCTCTAAAAAAGCCTACATCAAGGATACTATAAGTACTATATTTAAGAATCTAATTCAACTTAAGGGGTTCGACACTGCCTATACATTTTTCTATTGAATTATTGCCTCTTTTCAATTCAAGGCAATGCATTGCTCTATGCCAACAAATGTTGTTAGGTATTTAATAATATAGCAATAATATATAAGAAGTGACTAAAGTACTTGTTGGCAAATTAGTCATTATTAGTAATTAACTGGCAACTTCTTCCCATTGGAGCTCAGACAACATAGTTCGAGAACTATTCTTACTTTTTAAACTAATTTTATGGAATACCTACTATGTGTATGATCACGGTTAGGAGCTTTCTATGTGCATTTACTCAGCCCTGGCAAGTAGGTTTTTTAGGGAGGAATCCTTATCCTCTATCTTTATATTTCCATAGAGGGGACCTTTTAAATTTTCTCCCAGTTTGGGGAATTTTGAAGGGAAGCTTTCTGGCATTGTTCTCTCTACTCTCTGCTTGCTTTCTCCAGGGGAGGAAGAATAGGTAATAAGACTGTTGAGCAGCCAGTCACATTCCTTACATTGATGCACAGTCGCCCCTCCGTAGTGGGAGAGAGACTTGTCTTGGCTCTCTTGAGCTGCTTGTTTAAATGAGTGAGAAAGATGAGGCTCTTTCTCAGCTCCCTCTGACCTAGAATTAACAGACCTAGGGCAAATTCCAGAACCCACCGTACTTTCTTGGGCTCTCTGATGTTTCCCACTTGGGTAGCAGTTAGTGAGCATCTCTGCCCATCATTGTAAGGCAGACAGATTTTCCAAGCACCAGACACAGAACACATACTCTGAGGCTGCTTTGTAGATCCTACTCTTCCCCATAGCTGGCTACCTGGGGGCGCTGGGGAGGGTAGGAGGCAGCCATGTAGACCTCAGTTATCAGTCACATCCTCTATCCATCTTTACCATGAATCATTATGCTTTGGGAGTAATGACATCCCTAAATAGGCTGAGGCTTTGATTTCCACTTAGCTCCCTATTCTATTCCTTAACATTAGGCTTTGAGGGAGATAAAAAATATGTAATTGGGACCCCAAAGTACAATAGGAGTGACCATCTTTATTTTAACTGAGAGACGATGGAGACGCAGAGAGGTGAATAAGTTGCCTCAGTTGACCACATAAATAGGGTGTAATTTAGAGCAGTGGTGCAAGATGATTCATTGGGTGTGCAAAGAAAATATTACAAGTTATATTTACATTTATTTTTGTACTAAAAATAATGAAGATATTAAACTTACTAATATTTAACATGGGGCTCAAAAATGACACCTGTGTTAGGTTGGTATATCAAGTAGTCATTTATCACATACCGTCTACAGGTTTTCTCCACAATGCTGAGAGGTTTGCAGCCTCACCTTCACTTTCTCATTCACTTTCAGGGTATTGCAACGTCTTAAGTTGATAGGTGTCTCATTAAGTGAAATTACAGATTATATTATCTGGTTCTAAGTAAATGAACATTACCACTGGCTTATAAAGATTCCTATAAAGAAATAAAAATTGAAGATAATCTAGTAACATAAACACAAGTGAACAACAAGGAAATGGCAAAGCTGATATTTCTTACATACTAGGGCAGGCCTTTCTTGGTCAAATCCAAGAGGAAAAAAATGATAATCTAATCAGATCCCCAAAGAAGTTGACCTGAAATTTAGAAAATATTATGAAGAGTATTTAATATATATATTTCATTCACTATATTTAATTGATAATCCTCATTTTGCCTTGATATATTAGTGATAATATAAAGTAATAATTAGCCAGACATTTAAAATCTAGGCATCTAAGCCATGAAGCAAAGTCTTTTTTTTTTCTTGACATTTAAAGTTATTTGAAACTCATCCCAGTATTATACAAAATTTTATTAAAGGTAATAATAAATATTTAGAAGCATCTTAGGGGTTTCTTAATGTATTAATGCTAAAGTAATGCATGTAATTTATACATACACATATATACACACATAATTTTTTTAATTCTTCAATTATTTTGTTATTATGGTGGTGAGAATTCAAAAATATTTGGAGACTCTTGGACCAGAAGATTAGTGTAAGCCTGAAGGAAGGTTTCAGGTAGCATCCTAGAAGATGAGTTGGAGAGCATATTTTGGAAATGAATAAGCAACCTGAATCTGAAAGGTATCTATTTAAGATACTAGGCTTAACCAGTTGATTGAAGTAATAAATTCAATATAACCAGCATTTGTATGTCTGAAAGTTTTTATTTTGCCTTCTTTTGGAAAGATGCCTTCAACAAGTGTGACACATTTTTATTGCTGTAGAAAATCACATATGTAGGTGCATTTCTAAAACACCTTGACTTTCTCTGCCGTACTAGAAAGAATTTAAAAATATGTGAGTGAGAATGACAATATTGACCTCCAATCTTCTTTAGTTTATATTAAAAGGAATGTATTAACATACTCTAGTTTTTGCTTACTAGTAATGAATTACCAATGATACATCTCAATTTATCTAGAATCCTGGCTGTCTGTTTATGGTTAAGAACAGATGACTCAAACCTATTTCCTAACCACAAACCCAACTCTGGCAAGCAAACTCTTGCCATTAAATGGTCATTTCTCCTCTTAACCCTGTCCCTAGTAGCTTGGCTGCTTCTCTCCTTATTCCCTAAATCATTGTGTCTGTTTTAGAAAATTTTGAGTTTTCCAGTCTGTAACATAACTCAGGTTAGAGAACGCTGCCTTAGACACTGTTTTTCAAATATGAATTTTCTTAACTGCTTACTGAATAGCAACCAACACAAGAAGGAATTTACAATTGAGACTAAAGTACAGGCACTTACTGTTCTTGATTGAAAAGAGTCCTATGTTTCAGGTTCTCAATGATCCAGTGCCAAAGGAGCACCGACTTTCAGTGAAGAGGTGTAAATATTCAGTCATTCCACAATGTACTAAATGACTACTTGTGCCAGGCACTGACTCAACACTGGTGAAATCATGGTAAGCTAGACAAACAGCAAACTCTGGCTGAGATGAAATCCCAGTGGGGAAAGACAGCAATGAGTAGACGTGTGAGTGTTAAAAAGCTATGTCATGGGGAGCTCTGGAAGTAGTTGGGGAAAGAGGATACTTAAATGTTCCCTTTTATACTACTATAATTTTTTAAATTTAGGACCGTGAATTAGTTATAACAAAAATCTGTGTATTTTAGCTATCTACTATCATTTCTCCTTTCTTATTTTTGTTTTTCTGACTGTGTTACTCCAATATTTTTTTATTGTTATTTTATTTCTCATTTTAGGTGGTTGGTGTTGGAAAGATCTTTTCCATGAGGATAGATTTTTTCTTTACCTAGAATCAGGAAGATGTTGTGTGTGTGTGTGTGTGTGTGTGCATGTGCATGCATGCACATATGTTCACGTGTGTGTGTGAGTGTGCCTCTGTTTGCGTGTCAGTAACAGAAGAGATGCAATTGTCAAAGATCTTACAGTCGACAGTCTCAGTAGGATTAAGATAATGCTTACACTAACAGGGTGATGATGGGCAGATTGTGGTTTTTTAACATTATTTCCTGTTTCATAAAGATGCTCTCTTTCCTTTGGATGCTCAGGAGAGACCGTTGATTTTATGCAGTTCTGTATTTCGTGTTTAGAACCAGGTCTCTAAACTCAGAAAGACTGGCTGGGAGCCCAGCTGACAGGTGGAGCCCACCACGTTACCATGGCAGCCATACTCTGAGCCTGGCCTGTCACCTGACAGGTGGAATCTGCTGGTGAATTTTAGATCTTTTCAGCCACAAACCTTACTTTTCCAGCAAGGCGGTCAGTCTCACAACCTTCATGTATGACCCTAAAGTGCCATGGTAGAAGCCATTTCTAAAGGTACCCATTGAAAGCAAACCAGTTCTAAGAAACACCACACACAGTCTAATAAACACACAGCCATCACTTCATTTGTACTTCATAACTTCAGACTGTTATTCCCCTGAACAAGATATCACCTTTCCTGGAATGGAGCAGTGTAAAAAGAGTGACTGTGACAGCTGACAGGTGAGGTGGGTCCTTTTGCAATGCAAGCAAGCTTTCTGATCTTGGGCCAGTGGGTCTCACCTGTCAGCGATTGCTGACAGCACAGGGCTCACTGCCAAGAGCAGGAGCCTTGTGACTTTGACATGGCAGATGGGAGTCAAGTATAATAGCTGACAAGTGAGATGGGCAACCCAGGAAATGTTCTCCTAAATTTTCCAGGGTCAGAGTTTATACAAAAGGTCTGTGGTTCTGCCCGGCTAGTCCAGTGGCTTGATCATCTTCTGTAATCCCAAAGAAAAGACAGAGATTGAAAATCTCAGGTAATAATTGGGATTTAATACATTTTTTTGTAGCAGAACTTTACAAATATTTTCTCTGTCCTCAGAACAACCCTCCAAGTTGATGGTCACTGTTTTTCAGACGAGGAACTGTGAGTCAGTTGGATGAGCATCTCAGGGCTACATAGCTAGGAACGAGAAGAGCTGGGATCAGACACAGATCTGCCCAGTGCCCAAGCTGGGCTGTTTCCAAAATTCTATTGCTGGCTTCCCAGAAATTTCTGTTTCTACAGCTCAGTCAAACATTTCTATTTTACTTTTGTAGTGAAAGGGAGGGACAAATAATAGGAAGAAAGTATAAATTGAAAAATAAAATAAGCAGGGGCTGGCTTGGTGGGGCAGTGGTTAAGTTCGTGTGCTCCACTTCGGTGGCCCTGGGTTTGCCAGTTTGGATCTCGGGTACAGACCTACGCACCGTTTGTCAAGCCATGCTGTGGCAGGCGTCCCACTTATAAAGTAGAGGAAGATGGGCATGGATGTTAGCTCAGGGCCAGTCTTCCTCAGCAAAAAGAGGAGGATTGGCAGCAGATGTTAGCTCAGGACTGATCTTCCTCAAAAAAAGAAAAGAAAAGAATCAATTAGAAAGACTATTAGGTGCTCATTTCTGCTTTGTACAATAATTGACTCATTACAAATTTAAATAATTTTTTCTAAACTTGACTTATCCTAGACAGGTAACTGGCAAAATTTTTTCAAGTACCAGACCTAAACATGACAGGAGTAAGTTTAGGAATCGCCTTAGAATTGTGATGTGTAATTCATATGTAATATGAATGTAATTAGAAAAAAGAAAAATGGAAGATATCACTTTTTTAAAAACTTCAGTATTTTTCACATTCCAGGGACTAGCAGAATTTATTATAAGAATAAAACTGCTCTTTTGTTTGGGAAAACATTTTACTAGAACTTTGGAATATACTGAGACCAAATCAAGAATTCATGTGGAATGGGGAAGTTAAGAAAAAGCAGAGCTAAACTGTGTGATTTTAACAAAAGGTAGCCTCCTTAGAGGTGGAGAAGGCACAAGGTGGTGGGGGCTGGGAATGGGAGGAGAGGACTGAGGAATGGAAATGAGGCTTGGAGCAGCCCGCAGAGAATAATGTCTGTTACCCTAGCTCAGGAGGGAGGAAGGGTCCAGATGACTCAGTTGAGTTCATGTACTTTGGAAGCAATGATAGTGGATACTGATTTTTATGTTTTTCTTCTCAGTAACACAATTTCCTTATGAGAGGTGCTGGCTTTTGTCAATCCTCTTAACACACAGCCACTCTGTGTTACCAGTGCCTTTGGGTCAGAGAATGAAGGAAGGAGGTTTTATTCATGCTCAGAAAAGGCCAGTGAAGGGAGGGACAGCGCAATCCACTAGCATGATGCCAGGAGTAACCATGAAAGAAAGGACTGGAATCATCTGTGACTGGAATCATCTGTGAGTTCCAGGAAGTGACCAGCCATCAAGATCACGGAGCTCACGGGTAGAAGTGAGAACCAAGTTACCAAGGGGGAGCAAGATATCTTGCTACTACATCTTCTCTTCTCTATGTAAATTACTCCTCTAGTGATCTCATCCTGTCTCATGGCTTTAAATACTATCTATCTGCCAAGGGTATTTAAAGCTAGTGTCCAGGTCCAACCTCTCCCCTACCTACGTAGCATTTCCACTTGGACATCTGAAACGCATCTCAAACTTAACATGTCCAATACTAACCTCGTGATTTACTAATTCCTCCCCAACATTTCCTTCTCTTAATATTCCCCATCTCAGTAATGACGTCAACATTCATCCTCAGACCAATCAAAAAACCATATTACCATTCTTGACTCCTTTCCAATATGGATCCCACTTCTAATATAAGTCTCAAATCTGACTAGTTCTTGTAGTCTTCACTAATAAAGCTTTAGCAGAAGCCACTCTCGTAACTTTGGACTGCCACAGTAACCACTGACAGGATTCTCTGACCTCACTCTTGCCCCCTCCTCTGGCCTCCCTACCCCATGCCTCCCAGCCTATTCTCCACATAGCAGTGAGAGTGCACCTTTTACAAGCTAAGTCAGAGCAATCCTCCTTTGCTCATTACCCTTCAATGACCTTTCTGAGGAGGTGTGGTTGGCTGTCACCTCAAGCATCCTTGTATCTTAGTAGCCAGCACAATGCCTAGCACAGAGTAAGTGTTTAATAATGCCTGTTTGTTCGCTGACTAGAGAAATATATTTTTCTACCAAAATAAGAAAGCAGTAGGAATTGGGGAGGTGTATACTACTAAAGAAGGTGCTATGTACTCTTCAGCAGCTTTCTTTTCAAGGCTAATTTTCACAGCAAACATGGGATTATGTTTTAGCAGTTTCTGAGAAATGATAGCAAATGGCAGGAAATCTGTACATTAGCAACATAGACAACTTCATGGCTCAGGAAATGAGAAAATGCAAAATTGTGATAGCATAAATAGGGGGTTTTCTGTATATATAGCTTCCTCTTAGCCCAATCTTGTGTTTATTGAATATTCATTGGGGTATGTTAGAACACTGAACAATATTTTATGAGCTTGGCACACGAATAATTGCTGAATGGCTTACATTTTTGCTACCAAGAAAACCCCACAAAATGGGCCTAAAGTGGTTCTTTAGCATATACCAGTCAAAGGTGAGTGAAAAGTAAATTTATTTCACTTCCCCTGTCAGTTCAGTCTCCTTCTCCATTTACTGAATCCTCCTATTTTGTACTCCTCAATGGCTATCAATGTAATTTTTATAAAGGTGTGTCCCTTTACAGATATCCTCCGATCTCTTCCTTTATATACATCCCCCAAGCACTTCTAATAACCACATTTCTCTCTACAACAACTCTATTTTTTCAACTGTTTTCTCCAGGAAACACTTGCACTGATAGTCGCAGTTATTTCAGAATATTGTGGGAAAGGCCTTCATCTCTTTATTACTGTATAGATTCCTAATCAGTATACCCCTGACCTTCTTACACCTCCTTCTGAATTAGAACTTGAAGGACTTTTCTCGATATCCTTAATCTAGTGCAATTTATTTGCTATACTAAAAAACAATTCATAGTGACAGTAACTATTTATATTCATTAGCTATTTGTTGAAGAATTTTTAAAGATACGGTAACAGCATTCATGAAAACAGTGAAACAAAGTATCTGACACATAGTAGGCACATAAACTTCCTGGGAATGAACAAAATGACTGTGAGGGAGCGAGTGATCAAGTATGTAATTTAGCAGCATTTAGACTCGACATGCTAGTTTGTAGGCAGATGTGAAATTTGAATGTGATGGTTTGAGTAGCCAATAATTTTAATATTACAATACATTTCAGAATGGTTTATGATGTAGGCCATAATCCTGTGACAAAACATATGATCATCACCTAATATATGAAATCTTGCCAACCAAAATTATCAATAAGTAATTTTTATCCTAATTAAAAGCTAGCTTTGTTTTGTAACCGTCTTATAATTGCCTCTAAAGAGTTGTTAACAGATTTAATCATTTATCTAAAAATATTATCCTATATATCTTAGATCAATAAAATTCAGGACAGCAATGTTTTAAATTTACCCCCCCAAAAGTATTTTTATTCTTCATAGTTAATTGGATAGTTCCATGTCATGGTTACCTTATGGTCAACTTAGTTTGCCTAGGATTTTCTTGATTTCTCTTTCTTTCCTATCAGTCCTCACCTCCAACCTCTTTAAACTTCTTTCCAAAAGATTTCCACTTTTGTTTCCTCACCTTTTTCTTTATGTCATTTGTCTTTCATTTCCTCTAATACTCTGTTGTTCCTTCCATTAGTCAGTATCACACTCTTGTTATTCTATTTTTGCTTCTTTTAAGCTTCAATCACGAGCAAGGTGATGCCTTAAAAGACATGCTGTAGAAAGTGTATGTCTCCTTGTGGCAGATTTCATTGTTGGTCCAGATTCTTCTCTCCTCTGTGTATCCACCCCCAGGACCAGCTAGTTATTTGCAAGACCTAGTACAACTTGAAAATGTGCAGTCCTTTGTTAAAAAATGATTGCGAATTTCAAGATAGCAACAGCAAAGCATTAAACCAATCACAGGATCCCTCTAAGCATGGGGCCCTGTGTGACTGTACAAGTAGCACACCCATAACGGCAGCCCTGTCCACAACCTTTGCCTTGTGAACTTGCAGTTCCTCCCTTTAGAAGTGGAATATCCCCATCCTACAGATATTGGGTGCTATGATCTAAATGTTTGTGTCCCCACCAAATTCTTATGTTGAAATCCAACCCCAAAGGTGATGGCACTAGGAGGTGGGGACATTGGGAGATGGTTAGGTCATGAAGGTAGAGTACTCATGAATGGGATTAGTGTCCTTATAAAAGATGACAGAGAAAGCTGCCTTGCCCCTTCTGCCATGTGAGTTTACAGTGAGAAGACAGCTGTCAATGTGGGAGCAGTTTCTCATGAGACACCAAATCTGGCAGTGCCATAATCTTGGACTTCCTAGCTTCTAGAATGGTGAGAAATAAACGTGTGTTGTTTTTAAGCCTCCCAGTTTATGGTATTTTTGTTGGAGCAACCTGAATGGACTAAGGCATTGGGCCTGACCATATGATTATTTTTGGCTTATGGGATGTGGGCAGAAGTTACATGTACCAGGTCTGTCTAGGCCCTAAAAGGCATCAGGTCTCTCTGCTTGTCCCTCTGTTTTTCTCATAGCCACATGAAGGACATGTCTCATCTAACCCCTGGGGTCTTGGGAGACTCAGTCGTCAGTATAAAGTTAACCTCAGCTGAGTCTAGCCTATATCAGTTAGCCCCAGCCAACATTCAGACACATGAATGAGAATAAAGGATTGGTGTTCTGATATATTTAAGTTTTGAAGTGATTTTGTACACAGCAAAAGCTAAGCAATACATTGCATGAAAACAGTTCATCTACACTCTGGCAGGCAAAATTGTTCTTAATTGTTGATCTTCAGCTCTTCCTTTTGAAGACTACCTTGACCCAGCTCAGATTTTGGCCCAGTTAGTTGCCATATCAAGGCCCTAGCTATACTTTTCGCCCCAAACCAACCTCTGTAACCACGCTGTAAACTCTACACATGCTACCTGCCTCTCCAGCTCCACTCTTGGTTCTAACAGAACTCAGCTCCCCCTCCTGCTAGGGATGCCGTATCGCAGACACAAAAAGTACCATTAACTCAAGGTATTTGTTGTGATTGTGCCTTCTGTCTGGTCTCCCTACCATTACTTTTGGTACTTTTTGGACTATCTCCCACCCTGTGGTCAGAGTGACCTTTCAAAAGCATAAACTAGTTTATATCATTCCCATGCTTGCACCTTATTTGGTCAGCGTTTGGTAATTTGAGTAAAATCTAACCTTCTGACACTGTCTACATCTTTGACCTCCCCACCCTCCATTCCTCTGTTGTCTCTATGCTCTGGCCACATTAGGCTTCCTAAAAAATACCATGCCTATTCCCATCTCAGAGCCTTTGATCGTTCTGGTGAAAACACTCTCCCTGTGCCATCTTCAAGTCTTCCTGAATGCAAGGTGCTCCTACCAGTCTACTCACATTACGCTCCTGTTATATTCTGGAAAAAGTCATGTCTGGAGGGATACCTAAAATCAAGTGAAAAAGGAATAACAGAATGCATAACTTACAAAAAATAGCAAAAGTGAAGAAAAGGGACCAGTGATCAGACTTGGGATTGTTACATACTCTGAGTTTTGAACCAAGGAAGCAGACAGTTAGAAAGTGTGACAGTTCCTTCCCATACTCTCTCAAATAGGAGACTCCTAAAAGGGCCTTCCATTGTTTTCCACCTTTCTAGGAGGTAAAAAATGAGATATTTATTAAGAGCTTTTCCATATTCCTGCTACCTCATACTTATATTTGATGAAGTATTTTCTTAATTCTGGCCAAAAGCTGTCCACATTTCTTAATTTTTAGTAATAGTACTAATTATTAAAAAATTTGTTATCTTCATAGTATTTTAAAGGGAGTTTTAAGGAGAATATATCATAAGCTACTAAGCAGACACTATTTTAAACTGAAATTTGATCACATTCTTGTTTTCTCACTGACTTTATCTTTTTCTATTTTACTTCATGTCCCCATTTTTCATTCACAAATAAACCTACATGAAGATAAATTCTTAAAAACTTCCTATTAAAATTTCTTTATTCTTCACCAAAGAATAATGATGATAAATTTTGTTTTTTTAAAAAGAATAACCAGTAATATTACTGTTTACTGTGATTATGAAAAAAGTAAGAATTTGTAAAGAATATCTATTAATTGCTAAACAATTATCATAAGGGACTTTTGTACAAAACATATGAGCCACAACAAAGGTCAAGGAGAATAATGATTAAGGCTGTGAATCTGACTATAGCAAAGGACTGCCATGTGAAATACACTAAAGCTTTATCAGGCTTAGGGAAAGATCATAATAGACAGAGCAGGTGGACAGAGTGAAGGCAGGATGGGTCCCGTCCATTGATGGCCAGGGATGAGATTGAAAGATTCCCAAACTGTAATTATAAGCAGTCAGGCAGAACTGAGCAGTCCATTCATCCTATGATGTATGAGGAAAGAATGATGCCCTCCAATGGAAGTGGGAGGTTGGAGCATGGCAGAAACTAGCCAGCCTTGTGTCTGGGTAGGACTAGAGCCTTGGAAATATTTCCACCAAAAAAATGGAGAACAAACCAGAAAACACAAGAGAGGAAAAGAATATTATAACTTGAAATTATCTTGTTGCTCAGATGAGTCTGTGATATTGCTGGGGAGCATTACTACTTTCAAGGATGAATCTGGAATGTATCATTTGCTGTGATTTATATTCATTCAAATAGTGCATTATACTAACCCTTCTAATAAAAGATATTAGCATTTAATACAAAAATATATAGGATAAGTTGATAATAATTTTTTCCATTTATTATATTATATGTATTTTGTTCACCAACTTGAGTTCTTATGTACAACTGTTGTTTATGTAATCTGGAATTTTGATCTTATCATTGGTGAATTTTATTATAAATTGTATCTTCTCTAGCAAGAGTTTTTGTTAATTACTTTGCCTTATGTTTTATGACACATTTATCATATATTATTTAGATACAATAGTATATTTTAAAACTTTTAATTTTTCTTCTAAAGTTAATCATTCTCATTTTTGAATTCTATATTTCAGTACATCTCTTGGTTGGGTGAATGACATATTTGAGTAATTTTTTCATGAAAATAATTTTAGTAGTAAACTTTGTGAACCATTAATTATTTGAGATTGTCTCCCATGATAACTTGGCTGGGTATAAAATTCTTTAGTTATATCCTTTTGCCTTTAATTTTTCTAAAGAAGTTGTTCCATTATCTTCTGACATTAAAGATCATGGAGAAGTTGGAAATCTGCATGATTTTTCTTCTTTTACATGTGACATATTTTTTCTTTCTGGATCCTTGCAGGAGTCTTCATTCTTAAAATTTGTTTTCTAGCAAGTTATATCTTGATGTCTCTCTCTTCACATGAATCTTACTTTATACATGTTAACCAAGTTATTTGAAGCCTTATTTAAAATCCTTTGCTTATAAGATCCAGTTACCATATGTGTAACTCCATGGATTATTTCTTTCTTAAGAAAATTAGTATATTTGACATATTATATCATTTCACCTGTCATCAGAACAAGAAATACTGAAATTAATGTCAGTGTTTTTTGCTACTTAAGCTTTTAATTCAATAAAACTTTATTTAGCATCAATTTGATGGCAGGTCCTGTGCTAAGTGAAGAAAATAGAGAAAGAATAAAACATGTTTTCTGTCCTCAGCAAATTTGTAAATATTCTCATATTGTGACTCTTGATAATCACGGAGCTTAGTTCAGGAATGCAGAAAAGGGACTTGAATTTGTCTTTGAAGAAGAGAAATCCAGTTCAATTGGCTTTCACATGCTGCCTGAGTAAAAATCCCATCAACAGTGCTATTATATCCTTAAGAATAACAAAATACATACATAAATCTATGTGTTGCAGTTTATAAATATATCCGTATAAACAGATGCTTTACAGTAATAGTGTCTATGTTTATTTTGTGGCACATGCTATGCTAAACCCTTTCTTAGACCATCTGACTTAATCTTCACAAAAACCCCATGAGTCATATTTTTTCCCTCTTTTACAGTTGAGAAAATGGATTGGCTTGAGTTCCATGGTCAGACAATGCTTAGTACAAATGAGACAATCAAAATTTACCGAATGAGAGAAGGGACTGGGACTTAAAGGCAGGACAGTGTGAATACAAAGCCTTTCTTGAATCTGTGTACTGAACAACTCATCAAAGGGAAACAGAAAAATAACAACACAAATAAAAACAACATCTGGCTCATGTTCAAAGATAAAACTTGAAGTAAATCAATCATAAATTATGATTCTGTTATCAAGATCAATTTTCTGCTTTTTTTTTCCTTTTAAGTAGAACTTTAACTTTAATTAGACATTTTCGCACATGAAATGTTGATGAAACTTGACCGGATATGAAACTCCTGTAAGATTTTGAAACCCAATAACCAATAATAGAATTACTAAAGGCTAGATGAGAGTTTTAAACCACAAGTAGGTCTGTAAGTTTACATTTAAATAGAAAAGAAATTCATGTTTTTTCTTTAAAGTTATTGTGAAAGGCTATCCAGTATTTTGGCTGATGCAATTTCTCTTAATTTATAAGTGTTTCCACTTATAAATGACAGCAGGAAAAAAACAACTAGGTAGCCTCAATACATAATGAGCCACTCACTGTGATGGGTGACAGCTTTCAGTGCAAAAAAAAAAGAAAAGGCTTCTTATGAAACTGGTTTATATCAAACATTTATTTATTTCAGTTTTTAAAATATTTATCAAGTGTATTTATATTTAGTATAATTTAGATAATAGATGTAGTATATAAAATGTAAACATTTTTTCGAATAAATATAATAAATACTTATTCTGGAAAGTTTTGGAATATAAAAAATACAAGAAGAACTTCAATGTCACTCATTATCCCATTACCCATAGATAACAACTGTTGACATTTTTATGATCTCTTCATTCATTAAACACCTAGCACACAGTGGTAGATGCTGGCACAAGGTCATTAATAATGAAGCTGGACAATTTGATTACTGCACTGACTACTTTCCACAAAGAAAAACAAATATTTGAAGTTTAATTTATATGATTCATTTTTAATCGGTTCTTTTCTGAATATTTTCTATAGCTTGAAATATAGTAAGTAGTGTTATGGGATATGACTTACAATGATTCTACAAAGTATAGGGAGCAAAGAAAGAAAATTTAAGTCAGAAGGAAAAAAGGAAGTCAATACAACCATTGTAATATAGAGAATCGGTATTATTTTTTAACTGCTGAATAACTAGATAAAAAAAGAATATGCTACACATTTAGACCAATACAGAAATTCCCACACTTCTTACTTCACACAGTTCATTATATGGGCCCGTAAGGAGCTTCAGTATAAAAACAAAGATCTAATTGTTTGCTTTAAAAACTGGTTACACAGTTTACCTAGCTTAATAATCCTGAACAACAAAGGAGGGATTTTTCGGAGGTAGTCGGGGTTGGGGGTTGGTTGACGATCCATGGCTTGAGGCATGGGAAAGAAGAATCTGGTTAGGAAAGTGTAGCATTTATGGCCAGAGTAGATTACTAAGTGGATAATTCATGGTGGCAAAGATAGGAGATCTTCCCTTCCTCCTTGGGCTTATTCTCACACTGAGGTTATAGCCCTGAGGAAGGATTTTGCTTTAAAGACCATTCTTTCTGAAACTTTTGGTCTTTCCATGGTTTATTGAGCTAGTCTCTAAGGTTCAAGGGGGGTCAAAACAGAAGATATCTTCTCCAGGGCATTAAACAGACTTTAAAGGAACAAAGCCAGCCTAAAGAGTTTTCACAGGGTCTTCTTCAAAGGTTTAATCTACAAAGGAGTTTTTTTTCCCCACATAAGACATTCACTTAATGATTTTAGGAGTCACTTTATATCTCTTTCTCTTTTAGTGAAAGTTTAAAACTGGTCAAATTTGAGCACATAAATTAATATTAATAGTGTAGATAACCCTAAAGACTAAATCAAAAGTCTGAGGTAAGAGACAGTTTGTGATAGATTTGTGTCTTGATTCCTCCCATATGCTGGGATTTTTTAGATACATTAATAAACGCTACATAAACGTTTAAAATAAGAGCATGCATAATGCTTTTCAACTTTGAATGACCGGTGCTTTATATACACATGCAAACATGTAAATTTCATTCTTAAATTATTTAAAATAACGTTACATAATTTTAGTCTTTTTGGTGTACAGGCAGCAAAAAACAACAGAAACATGATTTATCAAAGTTTTTTCCTCCATTGGTGCCACTGCCATACATACATAGAGCCAGATAAAGATAAAATTAACAGTAAAATGTATATTGATTCATATTTATCTATTTAGTCAATAAAATACCATTGTAACAGTACAGTTATGGTTATTTTAATATGTTCTCGTAGTAATACCTATCATATAAATAAAAACAACCATATCATTTGAGCGATGTCTTATACTTTGAATCATAATATAATTACAGAAGAATAACTTTTTAAATGTTCCATTTTTACTGCATGTGTGTGTATGATCAAACATTCACATAGATCACGTGTCTTCATTTAAAAGCCACGGCTTCTATAAAATTTAATTATGTCTCCCTGCAGCTTTAACTTGTGAGTGGCTTTAAATCAAGTGTGTCTTCAAAACAGGGTCAGCTTCTATTAAATTTAATTATGTTTCCCTGCATATTGCACAGTGGAGGTGTAGCTGCTAAATGAGGGCATCTTCTATTAAAATGGCACAGGAAAGATGTAGAAGCAAGCAGGATGGCCCTTATGCCTCTTTGAAATGGATAAAAACACTGTTGTCTTGCCATAGTCAAAACTCTTCAGAATCAGCTTTAGACATGTAAGACAAAGCCAAGAAGACAGAATTTTTCATGCTATTTTCACGTATGAAATGTACATTTTTGGAAATACTCCATTTATGTTAATTTTTCAATACATTAAATATGAATTTGAATGATTGAAATGTAGAAAGTCTTTTGCATTATATTTGAATTTCAGAACCATATGCATCACTAATTTCTAGCCATACAAAAGAGATTAAAGAGGCAAAGCAGCTTGAAATTATAGTTTCTTTTGTTAAAAAAAACAAAAAGAGTTTTTTTGTATCTTCGAAGACGAAAACTTTTTTCTTTTTAAAAGAAAAAATTTGATTTAATATCTCAATAATAGTGCTTGATTATATAAGACTAATTTTTATGAGTGTATATATTTCATCATATATGTGTTAAATATTAAAAACTGACTTTTAAAAAACTGGTAAAAACAGAGAACTAATGAATGGATCACATGTAAAATGAGGTTGACTCAGAGTACCTGAGTTGTTAAGCACTTGTTGATTGATGTTATAAATCAGGGTAACATACATCGCTTAAACATAAAGTCTCTACAGGTGCAGAGAGTATTTTACTAAGTAAAACGGGTGATTATTTCTATATGTGTTTCACAATATTTAATAATATAGTATTATTTAACTTATTATTATTACTATTATTGTTATAAAATTGCTTCCAGGAGGGTAGCAGGAAGTTGACTATTTCAATATTTCTCTCCCTCAAGGACATGGAATTTTAAAACATGTTACCATTTGGGAGGTGTAATTCTTAGAGAAGTAGACCTAATTAAACCAAACATTACTGAAGGTCATGTTCCCACAGTCACTTGATGCAGTGGTCTTTTAATTTTTTGCTTGTCCTTCTCCTATAAGCTGGGATCCTTTTCTAGAATGGAAGCAAAAATAGCATTTTATTCTTAAGCAAAGTAAAATCTTGGCCAAACATTTTCCTAACTTGTCTAGAAATAAAATTAACTCACTCAATCAACATTTCTTTTGACTTGCAGACCTCTGTAATGTTATACTCTAGTCTTGAGAATTACCATGCATTGGAGCAGACATGTTTACATGTGCAATAAGCACAACTTGTGACAATAGATGAAGTGTTCTCACAACTTGCCTATTTTCTAAGCTGTATAGAAATATATTGGAGACAAACACTGCAGGTGAATTTACCTTAAAGTCATACATGTAACCTTTTAATTGGATTTAAAATAATGATTTCAGAAAACTTGCCAGTTGTTGGAGGTAAAAATTTGAAAAGACCGCCTTCTAATTTAGGTGGAGATTTCTAAAAGTAAGAGAAATTAGTCTTTAAGGGTCCAGTTTTTATTACAGCCTACCACGACTGGCTGAAAATGAGGATAGAATTTTCAGCTCTAGAGATTCTATTTCCTACACTAGCTCAGATTGAGAATTCTCTGAAAATTTACATTTAATCAGTTGAATTTGTAATATTCAGATTGCATGTTTATTGGGGCCCCTCATATGCCATTATGTTTTCTGTTAAATTTATCAATACATCACAAGTTAATAGGCATAGCTTGTAAAAATGATTTGTAGATTATTTGTTTAAATTATGGTCATTGGGCTGATTGGCTGGCTGTTCTAGAGTAAAGTGCCCAAATAAATTACAAACTGAGATGTTCATTAGTAAATTGAGGGCATGAGGATAGAAGAAGTAAAACCACCTGGATGCACAGAGCTTAGCTGAGTATGTATGTACTCAGGTACCAACATCTGCTACCTACTCACTAGTCTTTAATGAGTATCTTTTTTCACTAATAGCAGTAGAAAAAGTTCCATTTTTATGGCACGTAAGAGTGTGCTATATACTGTATATACGCATTAAATTGCAAGGCGTTCCTCCTTCCATTTCCACTATTTCTAAATACTGTGTAAAATAAAATGATTAAAATGTCACTGGGTCCACATTCATTCCATTTTTGCAATAAGCATTTCTTTCTACAAAAGAGAAATGCTGTTTAATTTCAATGTGATTGTGAATTTTGTAAAATGAGGATGTAATAGCATTTTACTTAAACTTATAGCATCTTCTGCTCATATTGTGTTTCAGAATAGTCTCTTCATAATTAAAGTGTCAAAAAACACATTTGTAACAAGAATGATGAAATTCATTTTGAATAATCCGTCAGCAAATAATAACCTGCATTTCCTGCTCTCAAACAGAATCATTTAATACCTTTCAATCATTTGGTTCTTCTCTCTTTTTTCTTTTTTCTTGTCGCTCTTGGAAAGTAACTTCCTATAAAAGCTTAAAAACTATTTTATGGGCTTAATGGAGATTTTTCTTTAGCTAGAATGTTATACCGTTAGCAAATGTTTCAGCAAATATGTAAAATGCTCTTCCCTGAGGCTCCACTGGATGCTTCTCAACTAGAGCATTTCCAAAGTAATAAACAAGGCAAACAAAGAATGCTTCAGAATAATCCTAACTTCCCATTTCCCCCCAAACGTTGTCCATCTCTGTTTCTGTTTCATTGAGGAAGACAGAAATCCTTGAGTGGAGGCTTCCTTCTCATGTAGGGACACAGTCAGGTGGATATTTAGGTGCTACACCATATTATGTTTCTGAAACATGAAGCAGCAGTTCTGGTTATTCAAGTGGATTTTCTCCATCTAAGATCTTGTTTTTATTGTTGCCTTTTAAAAATGACATTTGCTTGTGTTTATGACATTTAAAATTTTAAATTAAAAAAACCCATAATGTTTATGTATATGTATGTATACCTGCCAGGGATTGTAATAAAATGCAAATTTGAATAAGCAAGTAATGTCCATGTAAATAATTTAGCTTATATCATGAGAATCAGTGTTCTGGTTGGCTTAAGATTTTCTTACTACATATGCTTGAAACAGCTTTTGGAGAATTACTGGATTAGGCACTCTATGTTGGGATGATAAACATATTTAAATAGTCCATATATCATGAGTTTTCACATCTCTTTCCTTTGTATGTAGTTTAGTAAAATATTCAGACTGTAAAAGGCATGAAGTCATAAATTGTTTTATAGTATATCTTAGGATTTTACCCCAACACAGGTCGAGTATAATTGTGAAAGAGAAAAAGAAAATCTTTTTAAATAATTTATTCTTTAAAAATGCTTGTACCATCCACCACAGCTGCAGAACCATAATGCTTTCATTAAGGATCACATCTGGTCTGAATTAAAACAGGAGCCTTTCCCAGCCCTGGAGTGCTTGTCAGGTTGAAAGTTTTTCTCATAGCTCCTGAAGCTTTTCCAAAAACCCAGGACTAAGACAGAGAACAGACCTTGTCACGCGCTGGTACAGGGCTTTAAGTACATTCCTGCTATGTTATTCACCGTCTGGCTCTAATTTGGAGGTACATCTCCCTTGTGTTCACTTTATTAACTTACATATGACTAGCTCTTTTGTTTAATATGGAAATAAAGAAAACAGGATTTGTTGAAGAGTAGTGCCAGAGACTGAGACTGTTATTTTTCCACACATTGACCTTCTTCTATATATTTGCTCTTTAAAGCAACCTCCCCATATTCAAACTGATTGAAAATTTTAAAAAATGTAGATAATGTAGGGAATTCATAGCAGACCTTGTTTTGCCCTTCACTTTATGGAAAGGTGGGGGAGGAACCACAGATTTTAATGCATTATATTTTTTTATGTTGATTGTAAATTTTATTTTAGAACTGCAAAGAAAAAAAGTGTCACCCATAGGCATAATGATATGAAAGTAAAATTATTTAAATTTTGGAGAAATTATTTCAATAACTTATTGTAAAGTTGAATAGAATGTCAGCTAAGTGTTGAGATGCCACGACATTAAATAAAGAATAGATGCATATTCAAAACTTCCAAAAAATCCTAGGGTATGTTAGGACAAAATAAACCATCAACCAAAGAGAAAGAGAGTTTTACAGATTTATTGGGAATGTTCTTCTGATGACTGGAAAATGTTAATGCTCCAGATTATTAGTATACAATGATTTTCAATTGGTATAGCACACACACCTTATTGAAATCCTAAATCTTGGGGCAAAAGGAAAAAAAAAACTCTGTGAAGCTCAACATATCAGAAGGGAAACAGATAGGTAAACCAAGAATTAGAATGCAATGTGCTATGTACTGAAATACAGGTAAAAGCACAACAGCAGCAGTGATTAACTCGGCCTGAGGAGGTCACCCTCGAGCTGGTCTTTGAAGGATGAATAGAAGTTCACCAGACCTTAGAATATTCACAGACTTTAGCAAATTTTTAACATTTATTCCTTACCTGAAATTACCAATTGATACCCTTTTGGGATAAAGAATGCACCTCACTATCACATTAATTTATTTTCTACCTTTATAATCAATTCCAAAACGAACATTATTCTGACAGATCTTTTTCTGAAGTTCCTTAATAGTATTATAAATTATAAGTGTGTTTTTCCTTCTTACATGGAAGTAAAGCTTACTTTCAGCATATATAACAGAAAAAGACTAAAGAGTCAAGACCACTCAGATGATGTGCGAGAATGACAATTAATCTCTCTGAACCTTAACTTTTTCATTTAAAAAGATGGGAATATCCTATCTCATGGAATGATGAGGACAAAATGGGACCATGTATTTTGTAAACTAGAGCAATGGCTAGCTCATGCTAAACTAACATTCAGTAAGTGGTGATTCTCTTTCCCAGCTTTTACCCTTAAATAGGATGAACAAGCCTTGGCTCAGACGAGTTCTCTTTTCTAGTTTACTAATGCTATATTTCAGGGTATAACGAAATGTATATATGGTGAGTATCAATGTTCACATACTTAAACAAATGAGTCTACATTGTTTAAAAGCAAATTTGCAAATTGTTTTACAATTAGCTTGATATGAAGTAGATTAATGGAAGAACACAACTGATGAAACCTCCTCTAATTTCACTACCTATGTAAAGTTAATTTCTTGATGGACAAGATGATTTGTGCATTCCCATTATATATTCCTCTCAATGAAAAATCTTGTAAGCTTCCCTAAGAGCAAGAGTTATCTCTTCTGTTACTTTCAGACACCGTCTTATCCTGTGGGCAAATACTCCCTCCGAGTCTAGGGGTTCTGCTTTACTGTCTCCTATTCCTGAAACTCAGACTTAGGATTTCCCAGAGAACATTAGCACACTTCTGTCAAGTAGGAAACATACAGACCAGAAGCCAAGTCAAGCTCCCTGTGTCTATATGTGGAAACATCATGGTTTATAAAATATTAAACCAAGAAACAAAAATTTTCAAATGTAAAGCAAATAAATGTTATAGCACCACTGAGTGTATCTATGAAATGATGTGATCAGCCTCCTAGTTACGTGAAATATGAATGTTTAAGAGGCTATAGGTTGGAAATCAAGTTTCTTCTTTCTCATTTAGTGTTCCTTAGTTGTACTTCTTCTTCTTCTTTTTTTTTTTGGTGAGGAAGATAGTCCCTTAGCTAACATCTGTGCCAATCTTCCCCTTTTTACTTGAGGAATATTGGCCCTGAGCTAACACCTGTGCCACTCCTCCTCTATTTTGTATGTGGGATGCCACCACAGCACGGCTTGATGAGCAGTGTGTAGGTCCATGCCTGGGATCTAAACCTGCAAACCCAGGTTGCCAAAGCAGAGCACGTGACCCTAACCACTTCACCACCAGGCTGGCCCCTAGTTGTACTCCTTTATTAGACTGTGAAGGTAAAAGGAATTCTTTTACTTAACAAAGCTGGTTACAGCTGTTTTTATGGAAATTCTTGTTCAGGTTATAACTCATGTGGCTGTCAATGTCAAAGTAACATCAGCACCACTGGGACAAAATAGATAGACGACTCCTGGTCAGATGAAGTTCTCTTTCCATTAAGATTTACCTTTCATGTTTTCTATTAAGTATCATCAACTCCACTCCTGTCTTCACTGAAAGTGGCCAGCTGATGGATGATTATGTACATATAGTATAGTGCAAGATGGAAAATACTTCTCTGTGTTTTTATAATCTTTGTATGGAAAAGAAAATTTGACAGTATTTCTAGGCAATATAGCTTTACATATTTCATTTATTAATCATAACTTTTGATGCCCTATGTGTGTGTATACCCCCAATAACATTTTAATCTTTTTAATCTTTCAATTTATTTTATATTATACTTTATCTAACGTAACCTTATGTGAAGTGTTTGGTTTATAAGACTGGACAAATTTCATAGACTAATAAACCCAGGCTTAGAAAATTCACTTTTAGGGTGGAATTGGAAACTAAAGAAGTAAGTCCATAATTTAGCACAATTCACTCACTTGAAAATTTTTTCCAGCCTGTGATTATCTGTCACTTAGAGTGAAATATGGGGAAAAAATTAAAAGTCACTTTCTTAAAAATTAATTTACCTTTGGAATGATGGCAATAGGCCTGCAGTTCCTATCATGGCTTCTAGGAATAAAATTTTACTATAATTGAAGTTACAAGAAAATTTTATTTCATTTCTTAGTCAAGTATTCTATTTTTCCTTTTAAGAAGGAAAACCTTAGATACAATCTCTGATTATGCTTGATAGAGTTTTGGATTCAAAATTTGCCTTGCAGTGTTTAGTGGTTTTCCGTGGACAGGTTGGAAATGTCATCAGGAACTATACATTTGAAAATTAAGGAATGTCATAATCACATCAATTTTTTGGCAATATGCTTAATCCTATGGTAGATCCATGAGTATTAAACTCACTGGGAAATCATCTCAATGCACTTAATAATGAAGGGGCATATTTTTCCTAACTTCAAGATTTTAGAAAAACAGTTCCCAAGAAAATATTATTTCCTTTCTTTTTCAAATTTCTCTAGGATCAGTTGGTTACACACTTAGAATAAAGTATCTTTTACCTCGAAAGGAAGACAATTAAAGAAATTAACACAATAAACCAAGGAATATGCAGGAAAGGCAAGAAGATTGTTGTAGTAAACTTGCCATTAAAAGGTGGCAGGCAGTTGGCAAAACAAAGAGGGGTCTATCTAAGAAATATCTTGAAGTAAAAACAATCAATAAACTTTGTGATATATTGGATTTGAGGAGCTAAAGAGTCATATAATGACAATACTTGTTACATCAGACACTTGGGAAATACCGATGATGATGGAAGGGAATGTTCTCTGCATGCGTGTTAGGTGCCTCTGACTCTGATTTCTCCCTTCCTCATCCTCCATGTTTAGTCAGTCACCAAAACCAGGCTGATTTAAGCTCCTGCATATTTCTGAAATAAGTCCCTAATTTTCCACCTTTACAACCACCACCTGAAATAGGCTTTGATCTAGTCTTGCCACTTCTAGACTGCCACACTGTTGCTAGAGATATTCCAATGCAGAAAATATAGACATGTCGCATAAGTTCAATGGCTCCCCATGACTGTCAGGACACAGTCAATCTCTTTTCCTTGACAAAAAACAATATGTTTCAGGGTCTCTACCTACCTTCTTGCATTTCTCCAAATGCATAAGGTCATTTTATATCTCTGTCCCTTTCCAGGTGCTGCTACCCTTTAACACTCCTTCCCCAGTTTTCTCCTGGGCAATTTCTATTGATCTTTAGAGTTTAGTTCAAGCGTTAAAGCATCACCCTCTCCTGTAGACACCTTCTCCTGTAGACTGACATTGCGCTGAATACACATAAGAATTCTAAGTATTTTCGAGATAATGAGTTCCTTGAAGGCAAGGATGTTATCTTTTGTATTTTGTAAACCCATGCAGGGGTCAAATCCAAGACTCGGCTAATAGTGGGTGTTCAGAATACGTATTTAATGCACTAATTAATGAATCAATTAATTAATCATTAATTATAAGATAGTTTAAGCCCGAGGTAATGTGTGTAGACTTTCGATTTTTTTCATGGCACCCTCAGGCAGTACTGAGCACGTAGGTGTTCAGGATTCGGTGCCATGAACAGAAGCTGTATTTTGGAGACACAAGTTAGATCTACATGGCATTTTTAGTTTGAAAGTCTGAATTCCATATAAGGAAAAAAAATGTTAACTTGTGCTGTGACCAGCCCTTTCATTCGCTATGTTATTCTGAGAAGGCCACTTCATTGTTCAGGGCTTTATGTTTTCCTTCTTGGGAAATACACCAATAATTCCAGATCTCTATTTCCTTAAAATAGTGTGATTAACAAACTAGTCAGTCTGGCTTTCTGAAAGAAAAACAAATCTTCTATCTTTATATGTTTTTAAATAGAATACATACTTACACAAAACTAAATAGGTAAGGAATTGTTTTTATTTCCTATCACGCTCCTAATATTTCAGAATTTCAGTCAATCTTGTCTCCCAATGTTTTCTATCTTAATAAAGAGCACTGCCAGCCACCAAGTTGCTCCAAAAAGCCATGATTTTTATTCCTTCTTCTTCGTCATTTGTTATATTTATTCACCAAGTCTTGTCCATTCCGTATCTTAAACCATGTCCATTACCAACTCCCTAGCCTGGGCTACCATTAGTGCTTAGCTGAACTTCTAAGTGATCCCTACGCCCCCAGTCATGCTCTTTTCTAGAATATTCTTGAAACTGCAGTCAGAATGATTTTCCAATGCTCACATCTTATCATGTTACTCCCTACTTAAAAGCATTCAATAGGGTCAATGGCTTCTAATTTCTAATTAAATAAATCTCCACTTTCAAGGCCTAAGCCTCATTTCTGACATCTCCTCACCTGGTACTCTACACTTCCTGTAAAAAATACTTCTGGGGCCAGCCCGATGGCGCAGCAGTTAAGTGCGCATGTCGCTTTGGCAGCCCAGGGTTCTCCTGTTCGGATCCCAGGTGCGGATATGGCACCACTTGGCAAGCCACACTGTGGTAGGCGTCCCACGTATAAAGTAGAGGAAGATGGGCAAGGATGTTAGCTCAGGGCCAGTCTTCCTCAGCAAAAAGAGGAGGATTGGCGGCAGATGTTAGCTCAGGGCTGATCTTCCTCAAAAAAAACACTTCTTTTCATTCCTTCAATTTTCCATTGTCTTTGGATAGTGGATTTGGGTAGCTGTTATTTCTTTATCCTAATGCCTCTTCCCCTGTCTTTTATTTGGGCTAATTTGCAGTCATCCTTTAGTTAGGAGTTTAAATTTTACCTATTCCATGATGCTTTCCTGGTTGCTGGACCTTTATGCACCCAATTTCAGAGAACATCGTACTCTCATGTTTAACACTTAGCACACTTCATTGTAATTGCTTGTTTTATGTCTCTCTCTTTTGAGGTAAGTAACAAGGTCCATAAGGACGATGCTCTTTGTCCAGTGAGTGACACATGGGATGTGCTCAATAAGCATTTGTAGAATATGGCGAATCGATTCCATATATACATGCCATTCTTTCTCTGCATTTAGTAAGTCAAGCTAAGCAGTTGTTTCAGATAATATTATTTGCTCGAAATATAAGGAAAATGAAAATCTTATTTAAGTCTCTGCAAAGTTCTTGGTTTCTCGGTGGGAATAAAATAGAAAAGTATGACATAATTAACAATCCTCGAGTCTCTTCTGATTAAGATTTTAAATAATAAAAAATTATATTTGAGAAAACTAAAAGTAAAGCTACAAATATTACTTTAATTATTTAGAAGTGACCCAGATCTCATACAATTTAGATCAGTTATATAAAAAGCATTTAACCCTCTAACATTAAGAGTAGCCTATACTTTCTTACTAACTTTTAAATCTCAATGCAGTGCACTTGTTCCCTTTCTCTAGCATAAATTTTGCTTAAATGTCAGATTTTGATATGGTCCTTGAATACTTTCCCATAGTCTCCTGAAAATCCTTTCTTACTAGGTTTTAATCTTGTTGCAATCCCTTTGATTGGAGTGATTGCAAATTAGTTTGAGAGCGACTGACTTCTTCCTCTCTGCTAATGTTGTTAGAATGAAGCTGCAATGGCACCTATCAGGATAACCAAATTAGAGCAGTTCACATAAGGCAGACACGCATACAAATGGACTTAGGTACCAGACGAATCCCTCAACAGGAAAATGACAGCCATTCAGATAAAATGCTTTTATTATTTACTCTCAACAAGTAGCTGTAGCTGTGGCATGACTATTGCTGAATCATAATAATTGGCTTGGTAATAAAAGAAAAAGCACTTCAGCAGAGAGAAATGACCTACCACCTGACATCTTCAGAGGTACTGGAAGACAGGGATATGTAGATGACTTTTCTGTTCAAACAAACAACAGCATTGCCAGACCTTTTTTTAGCCTAGTTTATTTCCTCAAAGCACTGATGTAGGCTTGACAAGACAGGAGGCTATCCCTGCAATTTCACCACTGCCAGTAGGTGTAGCAGTTGGTGTAGTTTGACATGTTAAGTAGAAGATGGAGGCATCCTGGGAAAAACTTTATAGTTACCAAAAGAGACAATGACTCGAAAGACTATATCTTCTACATATAAGCAAGTGCTGATGAATAATGATACGTGGAGACCTAAAAGTTAAGCAGAGACAGATATTTCACAATTTATGTGTATGCTTTGCCTTCGAGGCCCAAAATGTAAGTAATGTATAAGTATTTTATCCTATGGTAGTAGCTAGAAGACAAATTTTTTTTTAAATTAATACCCATTTATCTATGGCCAGGAAGTTTTAGGAAAATTAGCAAATCCTAACATTTACAAATTGTATTGTGTTCCTCTGCTCTCCAGTGGGTTTGTTATTTCTCAGATAATCTTGATATCAGAAACAGGAGAGAAGCATTCCATGTCCTTTTTGTCTCACCTTTTTTCAGTAGTATCACACTGCTCTATTTGATACGTGAAATATTGTCACGTTGAAAAAGTTGGAGTCAAGAATCAGCAAAGATGAAACCAGTGTATCAGGTGAAAAAAAGAAAACAAAAGATAAAACAAATCAGTGATTTTGAGGTTTTGTCACAGTGTGTTTTTTTCCTTCATCTTTAATACATAATGGTAACCAATGCAACATCAACATCTTGGATCTAAAATTTCTGATTGAATTGACTTTTTGAGTATTTATGCTACACAACAGGCTCTAGTCTCCTTTCTGTCCATAAGAAGGAAGCTAATAGTTGGCAAATTGACTGGATTCTCCCAAGGCCCTTCTTCACTGAATCTATGTCTGGCTAGAAGGTTAATCAACCGAGTGAAAATGTCCTTTTGCAATTCTAAGTTTACCAGTAGATGAGAATGGCTTATCTCTAAAGGAAAGGCACCTCGCAACATAGGTGCTGGGAAGCAGAGATAGTCCAGTCAGAAGTCAGGGGTCAGCCCTTGAGCTCCTTTCCGTCACCCAGGTATCTTTCACTTTTTACGTTACTATAATGCCTTAATATTTTATAATGAATATCATTTTATTTCCGCCTAGTAGAGTAATGATTCATAGACAACCCGTTTCTCCAGATACGAGATTTTGAGACATTGTATCAGAATAAGCCTCACTTAAGAGAGTAGATTGCAGGATCACCATACTGCAAGTCAGAAGACTTGAGTTCAATTCCGAATTGTGCTGTTGACTGACTATGTGATCGTAGGCAGGTCACCATAGATTCTCTCAGCCTCAATATTTTTTAAATGGTAAGATGAAGACAACAGTATTTTTATGTAGACTAAATGCTATTATTAAGTAAATTATATAAGGTTATGCAGATGGTACTTTTACTATTATTCTTACCAAAGTTATTGTGGGTATTTTAATTCTAATTATATTCATACTGCTTACTTCAAACCAATTCACCTTAATGGAACTTGTGAACCCAGGAACACGGAGAACAGAGTAAGGTTTACTGGGTGTATCCTTGTTACACTGAACTGTGGTAGTTGTTTAACTTCCCATGTATTTCTCACAACACCCGCCTGGCATAGATTTTTTTCCCCTTTATTGATAGGGGAAGAAACCGAGACCTAGAGTATTCACTTGCTTTCTTAGTCATTGATATAGAGATTGGCAGAGTCATGTCTGGGCCTGTCTCAAGCTATCTTCATTGTACCATTCTGGATAACAGACATTTAAATAGTTGGTATGATGTAACATGAACTAACTTGGGCTTAAGTGGAACAGGCACATGGATAGTCTTCATTGTGATAGTAACATACTCACCAAGAGATGCACCAGATCCTTGCTTTACATTACAAAATGCTGTCCTTAAATATAATATTATGTATTATTGGCTAGCTTATATATCAGCTATTTTATAGCATTAAATAGAATATTTTGCCCCGGTTATATGACTATGTATATATACTTTATATGTAATATATATATACATAAAACTAAAATAGTCAATGCATCTAGTATAGTGTGAAAAATGGTTTATTATTTATACATGATACTGATAGGTATTAACATAGTTTATGGCAATTGAATTATATTAAATTTAAGTCAAGAGATATTTTTTTAGTTATCTCTTAAACGTTGAAGTGACTTCATGATGAAGCCAGATAATATATATGAGGAGCGATTAATCTTATTTGATTTGAAACGGAGTAGATGAATGATTTGTGGAGAAACTGGAGCTTTGAGGATATTGTGAGGCTCGTGACAGTTTTCTTAGAAGGGGCTGTAGTCTTTCAACTGAACAGCAAAAAAATTTATCAAAGTCATAGCCTGACCTCATCTGTCTTTCTCTAGGGAGATGGCATCTTATAGGAACTGCAACAGAGAGTGTACTTTCTTCTCACAGAGTAAACATAATTACAGCATTAGGGCTACCAATTATCCAGGCAGCTCCCAGGAGATGGGGGATCAAAACGCAAAAGAGGTTCCCCAAGTGGCCAACCCTTTAAGACTTAGGATGCTGTGTGGTGATTCAAAACCCTCTAGTCCTAGGGCTGGAGCTTTATCAGTGACATTGCCAGTTGGAGGCTGTCCATTCTACTCTATACCTGGGCCTTTGGAGTCTTTCTTGCCTCACTCTCCCCATTATGACCCAAGGCTATAACTTGGCTTGTTAGCCACACTTGGTTGTGTTATTTGTATTTTCCAGCCTTGGCTTCAGTGACAGATTCTAGAATGAGATAATAGCTCCCAGACTCCACCCTGGACACCTACACTTGTTGCCTGCTCACACTTGGCTTTGTTTCTGGACTATCCTCTCTTGAGTCAGGCACCCATATCAGCCTTGTAGGACAGGTGGCCCTGCCTCAACCTGGGTTACTGCTTAGTAATTTCTTACCTGGTCCCACCAGGAAAAAGTGAGACGATTCAGAGACAGCAATTGAAACAGATATTACCAGTACATATTGTACATCTCTCTTCACATTAACCCAGGCTTAAAAATGTAATAATTATATACAAGAAATTATTAGCATTTATTGTGCATGTATTTATTATGTTTCGATTATTGTGTTGAGTTCTTTACATTATATAATCCTTCTAATAACCCTATGATATGGACATTATTATTAGAATAAACCACATGAAATTGCTGATATTTGACCATTTTTGATCTACAAAATTGTAAATTTTCATATGGTTGATGCAAGTGTTAGCCCCATCTGACAGATGAGAAATCTGAGGCATGAGGAATTTAATTCTGTAGGTCACAGTCCTAACTGTCAGAGCCACAAAATGAAGTATATGATGGCTTAATCCTTTCTTTCCCATCTGCTCCATGGTTTTGTAGCACATCAGCTTCTCAATCTTGTGAAGGACTCCCCCCAATTTAAAATTACTTTTTTGTTTTTTGAGGAAGATTAGCCCTGAGCTAACATCTGCTGTCAATGCTCCTCTTTTTGCTGAGGAAGACTGGCCCTGAGCTAACATCTGCACCCATCTTCCTCCACTTTATAATGTGGGATGCCTACCACAGCATGGCTTGCCAAGCAGTGCTATGTCCACACCCAGGATCTGAACCAGGGAACCCTGGGCCACCGAAGTGGAATGTGCACACTTAACTGCTGTGCCACCGAGCCAGCCCCCTTAAAATTACTTTTTTGATCAACTGCTTGGAGCCAACAACCAGCTGTCAAACACATAATTCCTTCAGCCTAAGCAACTTTTACATTGATTGAAATAACTTGTGAGAGAAAGATCCACGTAAAATGTGGATGGGGCAATTTAATCAACTCAACTATAAACAAGCCATAGTACCACATATATCAGTTCAAACTACCTCAGATATTCAGCATGTGTGCCATAAATATGGCACTTATCCAAAAATTATGAAAAGCAGCTATATAATTTAAACAGTGTAGATTAGCCAAGTTAGATCATCTCTAATGAATGAAACGAAATAACTTTCAGCTATCTTCACATGTTTATAGCTGACTGAAAAGTAATTTCCCCTTTGTTGAGAACTTTGAGAATACATTTTCCTGTCAGACTTCCTGACTGTACAGGTTGGAAGTGGAGTCCGACTGAGAGTTCTGCAGGTGATGCAATTAGTGTGGGGGCACTGTGGAATCTTTGCAGAACTGCCAATTAGCACTTAAAAAAATTATTTGCTTCTGGTACAAAGACCAAGGGGTAGACAGTAAATTTGGAAAAGCTGTCACTACATTTGAGAATCTCATGATTTGGGGACAAATGGGGCTATTTGCAGGCTCTCAGTGCGGGTCCTACTAAGTTATATTAATTCGATCAAATGTATGATGTACCTTTGGATGGAACTCATTTGTTACCAAAGTGTGGTTTTGTTTATGGCTAATTTTCAAAACTGTTTACACGGGCTAACTATGATTTTCACCATTTATATCCTATGAGATAGAGCCTGTAATCACTTATAATAATCACAGTTGTATCTTCTGCTATACAAATTAACAATTCTAGTCCCATTTGTTACACTTTCTCTTTTAGCCACATGATATTTTACCTTTTCCCGAGAAAGCACTATAAAGTTGAGCCATTCATGCTCCTAAAAATCTGATATCCATGATACATCAAAATATAAAAATGAGGTTATCACATCCTTCACCAAGCTGGATCAACCAGTGACTGAAGTGTAGATGTGAAAGTCAGATTACAAGGACCAGATCATTATTCTTTCTCATTTTGTTCTTTAGAAAGGGTTTTGAAGACTTCATATAAGAGTCAGCTTTCAGAACTCCTCCCAGAAGAAGGAGTTCACCATAGCTTTATCTATTGGTTGGAAAATGTGCTAATGAGGTTAAGGTCATTGATTTGATCTCACATGGGTGATTGCAAGTATGCTTTGTTCTAGCACTATCTTCTGATGGCCTTGGTAACCACAGGCAGCCATTTGTGAATGTGTGCTGCTGGTTGTAAAGGAAGCATGAGACAAAAATCACATTTATCAGAAAACACTGTCAATACTAAAACAAAAATCACTCAAAGAACATGTCTTACTGGTGGTGGGTCGATGGTATCATCTTCACTTCTGAAGCATGCACAGCCCATAAACTTCCAAAGAGTGCCTTTTTAAAAAAAGCTAAGTGATCATTTAAAACTTATGAGAATGCAGTGTGGTAAAGCCAAATGAAGAATTTTATAAACTTTTAAAAAAATTTTTGAGTGATCCACTAAATAATTCTATTTGAAGGATCTATTCATTTGTTTTTAACCTCAGTATATATACATGTTCCATTATTGCTCTCATTTACTCCCTTTTTTGAAAAATGAGAAAAAAAATCAGTGTTCCGTCTTTAATCTCAAAGTAACTGTTTGCAATTTTCAGTTGAAATAAATACAAGAAACACAAAATGCTTTATATTTAATGTGTTTAAAAAAATTATCCAATAATTTCATTGAATGTGAGTACTGTGTGCTTGTGAGTAAGAAGCTCCGTGAAAAAGACTGACACGTCCCATGAGGTTGATTCCAAATCTGCATCTCAGAAGTTCCACAAGGAAGGCTGATCAGAATTACATCAAATGTAGCCTGGTATATGCTGCAAATCAGCCCTTTAGGATAATTATCTGCATTTGTAATAAATAACATGCCTTTCTTTTGCTGAACCCTGCGTAATTCTCAAACCCATTGTAGTTAATTGTGCAGACAGGAAACCTCGGGATTTTAAGGAATTGGATTTCTAATCAAGTAGCTGTTTCATCAAACTAAACTGTTTGTGTCCGCACAAAATTCGTGTTGAAACCTAACCCCCAAGGTGATGGTATTAGGAGGTGGGACCTCTGGGAGATGATTAGGTGGTGAGGACGGAGCCCTCATGAATGGGATTAGCTCTCTTATAAAAGGGGCCCGAGAAATCTTCCTTCTCCCTTCCCTCTTCTAACATGTGAGGACATAGCATAAAAGATGGCTAGAAACCAGGAAGCTCTCACCAGACCCTGAATCTGCCAGCACCATGATTTTGGACTTCCGGGCCTCCAGAACTGAGAAATAAATTTCTGTTGTTTATTAGCCAAAAATATGGTATTTTTGCTACAGCAGCCCAAATGGACTAAGACACAAACCACTTCTCATTTGCTGTAGTTTAAACTTAACTCGATGTTAACTTCAAAAGTAGAGAGTGGGACTGTGTTTACTGTAATTTATACTAGCCAATAATAATGTCTGTTATTGCTTTGTCCAATTTTCTTCAAGCTCTACCATGTAGCAGGAAGCCATTTTTCTTGCTAGATGTTGAACCAGGCGTTTTCCTTACATATGGCCTCTTGTGGATTGATTCTGTGAGATAGATATTACTCACGTTATAAAGAAGAGGAAGTGGCACAGAGATCAGACAGTCAACCACTGGTCAAACCTGAATGTGAATATAACTCACCCTGAGCCCCACACTCATTTCTCTTCCATTGCATTGCCCTCTTTCCTTGATTGGTCTGGAGGTTTGTCCAGAACGAGGTGAAGACCTCGAACTGTCCAGTTCCTGTCAACATGCTGACCATTAGGCCTGGGTGCTGCTGCCCATTGCAACAGTCCTGAGTAGGAGTGGTAAAGCAGAGTGGGGGCGTATAGCACAGTAGTCAGAAACCTAGACTAGGAGTCGGACAAACTTGAATTTGAATCCTATTTTTTGCCACTTGTTATCTGTGTGATCTTGGATAACTTATTTAATCTCTGTTGAGTTTCAGTTTACTCATGTGTAAAATGAAAAAAAATGAAACTTACCTGATAGGTCAGTGGTAGTTAAAAACCTGACAAACTGAGTTCTCAATGTTTTTTCCTATTAATATTTATAATTAACTAATCACAACTAATACAGTTGTTCACCTGACTTCCATCTAAATTATTGTTACAGTTCCCTCCTCACTATTTTTTTGTTGTTAGTGCCATGAGTTGATTCCCACTCCTAGTGGCCCTGTGTACAGCAGAGTGGAACCCTGCCTGGTCTTTTTTTTTCACTCCATCCTCTCTCCTATCAGCACTATATCAAACAACGTTCTGCTCCTATTCATAGGCCTTTCATGGCCAATTTTTTCAGAAGTGGGTGACAAAGTGCTTCTTCCTAGTCTGTCTTAGTCTGGAAGCTTGACTGAAACCTGTCCACTATGGGAGACCCTGCTGGTATTTGAAATACTGGTGGCATAGCTTTCAGCATCACAGAAACACACAGCTGCCACAGTATGACAATGGACAGATGGGTGGTGTGGTTCCCTGACTGGAAACAAACCAGGTCATGGTGGAGAGCACCGAATCTTAACCAGTGGACCACCAGGGCTGGGTCCTCTCTATTTGGGGCCACCTCAAATATCAATGCTTGCCTGGCTCAAACTTGGTTTGCTGTATTCCTATGTGGGGAACAACCTCTTGGGCCAAGACGCTTTCCCTCAGTAGCCACCTGACTCTTGGAGCCTTCCTGGCCTTCCCCACAGGTCTAGGCTTCTTGGCTCCTGCCTTCCCAGGCTGCTGCCTGCCTGATTCACGAGGTTAGCCAGGATTTTAGTTTCCTGTGGCTGCTGTGACAAGTTACCACAATTTGGGTGACTTAACACAACAGAAATGTATTCTTTCATGGTTCCAGAGGCCAGAAGTCTGAAATTAAGGTGTCAGCAGGGTTGGACTCTCCCCAGTGACTCCGAGGTAGGATTGGTTTCTTCCCTCTTCTAGTTTCTGGTGGTCGCCTGGCATTCCTAGGCATTCCTTGGTTTGTGGCTGGATCACTCCAAATTACCTCCATGGTCACATTGCTTCCCTCTTCTTTATCTGTTTGTCTCAGAATCCCCTCTGCCTCGCTCTTACAAGGATACATGTGATTGCATCTAAGACTTGGGGGATAATCGAGGATAAGCTTCTCCTCTCAAGATCTTTAACTTAATCACATCATTACCATAAGGGCAGTAGTCGCTCTTGCCATATAGCATAATATTCACAGGTTCTGGGGATTAGGATTCTGATATATCTTTTTGGGGGCCACCATTTAGCCCACAACGGCCAGCATCAAAGAGGTTATTTTTTTTTTTGAGGAAGATTAGCCCTGAGCTAACGTCTGCTGGCGGTCCTCCTCTTTTTGCTGGGGAAGACTGGCCCCGAGCTAACATCTGCGCCCATCTTCCTCCACTTTGTATGTGGGACATCTGCCACAGCATGGCTTGACAAGCAGTGTGTAGGTCTGCGCCCGAGATCCAAACCAGAGAACTCCTGGCTGCGGAAGCCAAACGTGTGAACTTAACCGCTGCACCACTGGGCTGGCCCCGAGCCTTAAAGAATTTTGAAACAGAAATCCAAACACCTACAATTCAATTCAGTTGATAGTTATGGAGTGCCTACTAAGCAGCATCACACACAGCGTGTCCTACAAATTCCTCTCTATACCCAAACAGGAGCATTCAAAACACACACCCACATTTATATTCATTTCTCATAATCACACATCGGACGTAAAGGAGTGCATGACAAAGAGACAGAGAGAGAGAAGCAAAAACGGTTCTGTGTCCCTTGGGCTGACACTCATTTATTATAAGCACCGGACATGCATTATCTTGGTTATCAAAGTGAAGCATACTTGAGAACTGTGTTGGTTTAAAAAGGGACGCACTAGTAATCCATGTGGACAGCATATGTACATGTGGGAATCTCATGGATTGCGATTAGAGACCCCTTAACACATTCAATATTGTAGCCCTGATCATTCATTAAACACGTTTTTTGACAATTGATTGTTAATCAAAGCAAGGACCATGAATCATAAATATGAAAGTTCATGTTGTATCAGAAGACTTTGGTGACTGAAAAAAAGGTTTATTCCTTCTGCCTATAAGAACGATGTAAAGAAAAATAAAGCTTATTTTTTTGTTTTTTCCAAAAGAGAGAACAGGGAGAATTGGCAGAGAAACAAAACAAGATGAAAAAGCAGTGTTCTTATGCAGCCCAGCACTTAAGATATTTGAGCAGAACTACTGTGGAATTATCTAGCAATCCCCCTAAGTGTTCTCAGCAATGTCTTATAACATATTTCTTAACAATATCATTAAAACTTGAGAAGAGGTAAATGGGCTGTAGCTGTGTCCCTGTGGAAGTGTCCCTGCAAAGACAAGCAACAGTACCTGCAGCTGGGGCCAGCCAGCTTGGATTAGCACAGCTGCTTCTGGGTTGCGGAGGCTGCAGTTTGTCGGACAGCAGCCCTCGCGCATAGTGCTTACATGCTTCTGCAGTAAATCAAACAGATGTGCTTGATTAAGAAAGCTTCTTTTTTGAAATCAAGGAGTGTGATACCTCCAGCTTTGTTCTTTTTTCTCAGGAATCTTTTGGCTATTCAGGGTCTTTTGTTGTTCCATATAAATTTTAGGATTCTTTGTTCTATTTCTGTGAAAACTGTTGTTGGAACTTTGATAGGGATTGCATTGAATATAGCTCTAGGAAGTATGGACATTTTAACGATGTTAATTCTTCCAATCCCAGAGCACAGAATATGTTTCCATTTCTTCATGTCTTCTTCGATTTCTTTCAACAACGTTTTATAGTTTTCGGGGTACAGATCTTTCACCTCTTTGGTTAAGTTTATTCCTACATATTTTATTCTTTTTGTTGCAATTGTAAATGGGATTTATTCTTAGTTTCTCTTTCTGGTACTTCGTGGTTAGTGTATGGATCGCAACCGATTTTTGTATGTTGATTTTGTATCCCGCGACTTGACTGTTTTCCTTTATTGTTTCTAAAAGTTTTTTAGTGGATTCTTTAGGGTTTTCTATATATAAAATCATGTCATCTGCAAAGAGTGACAGTTTCACTTCTTCTTTTCCAATGTGGATCCCTTTTACTTCTTTTTCTTGCCTTATTGCTCTGGCTAGGACTTCCAATACTATGTTAAATAAGAGTGGTGACAGTAGGCATCTTTGTCTGGTTCTTGTTCTTAAAGGAATATGTTTCAGTTTTTCTCCGTTGAGAATGACATTTGCTGTGGGTTTGTCATATATGGCCTTTGTTATGTTGAGGTATTTTCCTTCTATACCCATTTTATTTAGAGTTTTTATCATAAATGGATGCTGTTTCTTGTCAAATGCTTTCTCCGCATCTATTGAGATGACCATATGATTTTTATTCTTAATTTTGTTAATGTGGTGTATCACACTCCCTGATTTCAAAATATACTACAAAGCCATAGTAACCAAAACAACATGGTACTGGCACAAAAACAAACACACAGATCAATGGAACAGAATCAAGAGCCCAGAAATAAACCCACACATTTATGCACAGCTAATATTCGACAAGGGAGCCAAGAGCATACGAGGGAGAAAGGAGAGTCTCTTCAATAAATGGTGCTGGGAAAACTGGACAGCCACATGCAAAAGAATGAAAGTAGACCATTCCCTTACACCACACACAAAAATCAACTCAAAATGGATTAAAGACTTGGATGTAAGACCCGAAACCATGAAACTTCTTGAAGAAAACATAGGCAGTATGCTCTTTGACATTGGTCTTAGCAGCATATTTTCAAGTACCATGTGTGACTGGGCAAGGGAAACAAAAGAAAAAATGAACAAATGGGACTACATCAAACTAAAAACTTCTGCACAGCAAAGGAAACCATCAACAAAACGAAAAGACAACCTAACAATTGGGAGAAGATATTTGCAAACCACATATCTGATAAGGGGTTAATATCCAAAATATACAAAGAACACATACAGCTCAACAACAAAAAAACTAACAACCCAATTAAAAAATGGGCAAAAGATCTGAACAGAGATTTCGCCAAAGAAGATATACAGATGGCCAACAGGCACATGAAAAGATGCTCAACATCATTAGCTACGAGGGAAAGCAAATCAAAACTACAGTGAGGTATTGCCTCACTCCGGTCAGAATGGCTATAATTAACAAGACAGGAAACAACAAATGTTGGAGAGCACTCAGAGAGATGGGAACCCTTGTACACTGCTGGTGGGAGTGCAAACTGGTGCAGCCACTATGGAAAGCAGTATGGAGTTTCCTCAGAAATTCAAGAATAGATCTACCGTATGATCCAGATATTCCACTGCTGGGTATTTATCCAAAGAAATTGATAACACAAGGGCGTAAAGATACTTGCAACCCTATGTTCATTGCAGCATTATTCGCAATAGCCAAGACTTGGAAGCAACCTAGGTGCCCATGAAGGGACGAATGGATAAAGAAGATGTGGTATTTGTACACTATGGAATACTACTTAGCCATAAGAAATGATGAAATCCAGCCATTTGTGACAACATGGATGGACCTTGAGGGTATTATGCTGAGTGAAATAAGTCAGAGGGAGAAGGTCAAATACCATATGATCTCACTCATAAGTAGAAGATGAAAACAACGACAAACAAACACATAGCAAGGGAGAATGGATTGGTGGTTACCATGGTGAGGGGGGAGAGCCAAAGGGGTGATTAGGCTCACATGTGAGGGATGGACTATAATTAGTTTTTGGGTGGTGAACATGATGTAATCTGCACAGAATTTGGAATATATTATGATGTACACCCAAAAGCTATATAATGTTATAATCCAATGTTACTGCAATTAAAAAATAAATAAATAAATAAATTTACTTAAAAAAAAGGAATCTTTAAAAAGATTCTGTTTTATTTTTAGAAGTGCTGAATATTGTCTTATCTCTTCTTTTCGGGTGACAATCTTTGAACCATTGATTGGAGGAAACATTGATTCATGGGCTCATTCAATCATTCATCAAATATTAGAGTACCTTCCATAGTAGACCCTGTGAAGATTCTGGAGACATGAAGGTAAGCGTAACATGCTTCCTATCCCTAAAGAGTCCACAGCCCAGAGACAAAGACAAATATAAAAGCAAATTGCCACCCAATGTGATCAGTGCCATATTAGCAGTAGGAACAAGCATTGAGGAGGGAATGATGAATTTGCCAAGAGGATAAGGAGAAAGTTTGGAAAAATCTACCAAGTAAGTTTGTCTTAGTTGTTGCAGGTTGCTATAACAAAAAAGCCATAGATTGGGTGGCTTAAACAACAAAAATTTGTTTCTCACAGTTCTCAAGGCTGAGAAGTCCAAGATCACAGTGCCAACAGATTTGATGTCTGGTGACAACTCTCTTCCTGGTTCATAGATGGCCGTATTTTCCTTGTGACCTCACACGGCAGAAGGAGTAAGAGAGCTCTGTCTCATAAGGGCACTAGTCCCATTTATAAGGGCTCCATCCTCATCACCTAGTCAGGCCCCAAAGCCCCACCTTGAATGCCATCACATTGGGAGTTAGGATCTCAACATATGAATTTTGGAGGCACATAAACATTTAGTTCATCACAAAGTCATTCTAGACAAGACGGGTCTTTTCTTTGGTGACATGTTATGTTTAATAACAATTAAACATAGAAAGAAATTCCCTTTTGTATTCCTTTAAAGCATCAAACCTCTATTACGTGTTGGTCTTTGAAAAGGCACAGTTATTGGATGACTAATTTTAAATACCACATACAGACTCGTCCTGAATATGGGAGAATGGGGGTAATAAATAGTATAGTCTCCTTAGGATAAGAAGCAGAATGCATTCTGTTTAAAGACAGAGACTCTGAAAGAAGACTACTTTGGTTTGAATCTCAGCCCTAATATTTACTAGCTGTGTGCCCTTGGGGAAGTTACTTAACTTCTCTGTGTCTGTTTTTTTAAATCTATAAAATAGGATGGTAATTATATTTTCCACCTGATAGAGTTGTCATGACTAATGCTTGACAGAGACATAATAGCTTTTTAGTGTTAGCTTTTATTATTTTAAATATTATAAAATAGATTTTCTGTTTTCTTAATTATTTGCAGGGAATATTATGAATGAGAGAAGATTCTACAGTCTCTTTCACCGGGATATGAATGGTATATTAGATCTGGTAGGTTTCAATAGACTAAAAGAGAGAATTTGCCTCCTGAAGTACTAACTTTAAACAGCATTTATATTTAATAATCTGGCGCAGTATTTTATATTTTCTAAGGTGAAAGGGCTAAGAAATTCTCGGCTGGTAAATGTGAAAAAACTGTACATGCTTATTTCTTTAGAGATAAAATTTTTGTGAACAGTTTTGACTTGTGGGGCTCATTAAACTATCACCATCTTCCTTCACTAGTAAAATGAAAGCACACAGCTCTTGCTTCCGGAAAGTCCTTTCATTCACTAAAATGCATGTTGCTGTCACATGTAGTTTATTGTCATCTTTGGAAATGCAAAATTCCACTGAATCATATGTCTGGTACTGCCCCTAGGTAAAGGCATGATGGAGATGCTAGTTTCCTCCACCCTCAGGCATCTTCACTGTGTTTTCTCTGTTCTTTCTACCCTCTCTGTCATAACCTACTTTTGAAGCCTTTATTTACACTAAGTATGAAATATCTGATACTAATTTACACTAATAGATTCTCCATGGATCATTTGACTCTCTAATAAGTTTTCATGTCTTAGATCGGGGTCCACCAACTACAGCCCTTGGATCAAATAAGGCCTACAGCCTGTTCTTGTAAATAAAGTTTCATTAAAAACATTCATTTGTTTTACTATTGTCTGTGGCTGTTTGTACACTACAAAGGCAGAATCAAGTAGTTGAGACAGGAACATTATGACCCACAAAGCCTACACTGTTTACTATCTGGCCTTTTATGAAAAAAGTTTTCTAATCTCCATCTTAAATTGTAGACTTGATGTTCTGAAGGGAACTTGCAGCAAGTTGGACATTGACTTTCCCTTCTGTCCTTAAAAACATTGCTCACTCTCTGTCTCTTTATACTTATAGACACAAACACACACACACACACACACACAGGCACACACACAAAATTCCAGGTAAATTTATTACACCTAATCATAAACTGTAAATCTTGGGCTAACTAAAGAATTGTCATCAGTGAACTGAATGTTCTTGATAATAATCTTATTTATTGTTATAAAGCGTGCCTACAAATAATTGATCTCATGTTGACCCTCTATTTTAGCACAAAATTGAATCTTACCTTTTATATTTTACACTAATTCTGTATCCTTTAGTCTGTGACTCCTCTAGTGTGAGTAAGGGGCATATTATTTTCATCTTTGAATATAGAGCACCAAGAAGGTAAGGATGCAATAGATGTAACGAGAAAATGTATGGAAGAAAGCATGAATATAACCTTCATCATTTTCTCAGGCTCCTAAAAAAAGTCTGAAAATCAAAAAACAGTAAGTGTAAGTATAGATAAAAACCAAAAGTGATCCTCATTCACTGCTGATGGAGTATAAATTGGTATGAGCACTTTTGGCATAATCTAGTAAATCTAAGATACATATATCACATTGACTCAGAAATACTGCTCCTAAATATGTACCCTAAAGGAATATGTGCCTGTGTATACCAGGAAATATATACAGAAATGTTCATTGCACCATTTTTTACAATAGCCAAAACCTGGAAAAAATCCAAATATCCATAAATACTAGAAAGGGTATACAAATTGTGTTATGTCCCCAAATATTTGCAAAATGGTAGGTTTTGTTTTTATAATTCTTTATTTACCTATGGATAAATCTATAGAATTTTATCGCTATTATGATGAACATCAGTGGCTGAGTATAATGGGCTTATGAGCTTGGATCTATGTGGTAGCTAAAGAAATCCTCTTCTATCTAGATGGATTCAGTTTTCACATAAACTGGCCAGATCTTGCTTTCCTTGAAAATTTGAAGAGCAGAATTTTATAATTCACTGTTTTTACATCTGTGGTAAATATCAAATTCAGGATAATCTCAACTCTGGGTAATCTCTTTAGATAAGACAACATATAAAGATTGTTACACTTAAATTGAACAAGTATCAACTCTATTCATCATAGCTAAGGTAATTTCTATGATATTAATATTCTTTAGTTATTTCAGTTAACTCATCTCTCTAGAATCACACATGCTTTCATACTTCGAAGAGTTAATGTCATTAGACTTTTAAAATGTATATTTGGATGCTCACTTTGAAACAAGATAGAGTAAGGGACTAGGATTACCCTCCTGCATGAAACAATTAACAAAAAAAAAAGGAAAAAATGATTTTCGAGATATTGGATATTACACTTCTAAGGATAGTAAACCCTGAAAGACAGGAAACAAACAAGATGACCCTACGATTGTCCAGCTTATGGTCTTAAGAGAGTTTCCCAGGGGCCGGCCACATGGCCGAGAGTGGTTAAGTTTGTGCACTCTGCTTCGGCAGCCCAGGGTTTCCCCGGTTTGGATCCTGGGCGCGGACATGGCACAGCTCATCAGGCCACGCTGAGGAGGTGTCCCACATGCCACAACTAGAAGGGCCCACAACTAAAGTATACAGCTATGTACTGGGGGAATTTGGGGAGAAAAAAAAAAAAGAAGAAGAAGAAGATTGGCAACAGTTGTTAGCTCAGGTGCCAACCTTTAAAAAAACAAACAAACAAACAAGCATAGAGACCGAGACTGGATTGACGGTTACCAGAGGGGAAGGGAGGAGGGAGGAGGGTGAAAGGGATGACTAGGCACATGTGTAAAAAAAAAAGAGAGTTTCCCAGCTGTGGTGCGAGGAGTGGGAGCCCATAGTGAACCTAGTAGACTCTCTTAATTGAGGAGATGAAACTGAGACTTTAATGAGACCAAAATGGCTATAGTACTTAGGACAGAATATATGTGATGTGAGAGCTACAGAGAGAGAGAACTCTTGAAATCTGCGTAGGGTTCTCCTTGAGTATTCAACAGAGTACTGACCAGCACATGTATGTGAAGAAACTAACCAAGATTAGGAGAAGAACCAAATGAAATGGCTAGAGGGAAAAGTATGGGAAGCTCATATAGGGCTGGGAATAATGCCTGTTTCCACTAGCCAGAATGGAAAAACTAATAATTCACAGGACATTGTGTAGAGTACTCAGAAGCATCATGCTCCAGCAATGGGAAATAATTAGCCTTAAACTAAACACTGCTCTGATTCCACCCAACAAATCTTAAAAGCAAAAATAAAAATGTTTCCAAGCACCTTAACTGCATACCAGAAACAAAACTCAAGATGTTGGTAGAAATACAAAAGTAATCAGCTCTCAATAAGGCAAAATTCACTGGTGTCTGGCATTTAATCAAAAATTACAGGCATGCAAAGAAACAGGAAAATACAACCCAAAATGAGGAGAAAAGTCAATCAAAATCAACCCAGAACTAAACCAGATGTTAGAATTAGCAAATAAGAAACTTGAAACAGTTATTACATTTGTATTCCAAATATTCAGGAAGCTAAAGGAAAGATATAACAGGTTCAGTAAAGACATGGGTGAAAAAAATATAGATAGATAAAATTTCCAAATCAAACTACAATCTTTGAGATAAAAATTAACTGGATGAGATTAATTACAGGTTAGGTATTCTAAAAGATAAGATTAGTAAACTTGAAGACATAGAAACTGAAACTATCCAAATTACACCCATAGAGGGGAAAAAAATTGAGGGCTCTGGGACAACTTCACACAGCCTAAAACATATCTGATTAGAGTCCCTGAAAGAGTGTTTAGGGGAAAATGCATTCAAATAAATAATGGCGAAAAATTTTCCAAATTTGATGAAAACTATAAACACACAGTTTTAAGAAGCTCAATGAACCCCAAGCACAAGAAACATGAAGAAAACCACAAGAAAGCACATTATGATCATGTTGCTCAAAATCTGTGATGAAGAGAAATCTTAAAAGTAGCAGGAGAAAAAAGACTCATTACATACAAAGGGGAAAGAGATAAACAGATTTTTTTGTTGGAATCAATGCAAACAAAAGACAGTGGAGAAACATCTTTAAAGTATTGAGAGGAGAAAAAAAGTGAGAATTCTATGCCCACTGAAAGTATATTTCAAAAATGAAAGTGATATGAGACCTTTTTTAGATCTATGAAATTTGGAAGAATTTTTTACCAACAGACCCACACTATAAGAAATGTTAAAGGTAGAAGGAAAATGATACCAGATGAAAATATGGATCTATACAATGGAATGAAAAGTCCTGGCAATGTTAACTATGTGGGTAAATATGAAAACTGTTTTATTACTATGTAAAACTCATTAAAAATAAGTGACTAAGCAAAAATAGTAATCATATAGTGCAAGCTTATATCATATGTAGGAGTAAAATGTTTGACAACAATAACACATGACTGGGAAAGAA